>NC_037346.1:46967632-47579898 GCF_002263795.3 Bos taurus | reverse complement strand
AGAAAGTATCTATTCATAGAAAATAAAAAACATATAAAAGAAATGAACACCCTCAGATGCAACCCAGAAAGAGGAAATTAAAATGTGACATGACAGTCTTTATCAAATAATGGCTAGTCCACTGTAGAAAGAGCTTCTGACACATGATAATGAAAAATAAAACTTTACTGCTCCAACCAATTACAAAATTAACATTAAGCTGGCAAAGTACCTTTCTGGTTCCCTTTTCATCTATAAAGTATAAAAAATGAAGTATATGTTTTATATATTTCTCTTTTCCTCGCTTCTTCCCCAAATACCATGTATTACCGTCTTTAGTCTCCCCATTCTCCTGACTCTAAACTACAAACAAAAATGCCTGCATGTTGTTTTACACCCATACTATTCTGTGAAGTATCAAATAATCAGAACACATTTATTTCAAATCTGAATAGATACATTAATGTTATCAGAAACACAACATAATATTTATTTCTGACAACAGACTATTTGAAATCTGATCTCTTTGAAACCTGTATGAATGTAAGTATATGAAATGTGTGCAGTGTGGCAAAGTGAAGTCAACTGTGTTTACCAATACAAAAATATCAGTGTGTGGCCACTAGTTATCCATGATGGACTCTCATACGAACACTCCCTATCTCCACTGATCATAGTGAACAGTTTTAAAAAGAAGAAATTCAGAATTTATTTTATTTGAGGAAAAAGCAATATTATGTAGTTTTACAATTTCCAAGACTAATAGCAACCATATCTACTGTCTAAAAAAATTGAAAGGTAGCTGATCAGCATCAACTTATAGCAATATGGTCCCAATGAAAAGGAGGAGCTCACCTGAACATAACACAAAGAATACAGCAGCTATCCAAGTACAGAGAAAACACTCAATCAGTCTGTTGAAAATTTAGGGATTTGAATACCAAAGTAAGGTCTTTTAAAGAAAGTATCTATCACCTAAAGACTTCAATACTAACTTCCTAATAATGAAAACTAAACAAAAAACTCTAAACAAGTAAAACCTAAATAACTAAAATGAATAATTTTAAATAAATAATTCAATAAAGCACAGAACAACTATTTACGAACAGTAACACAGGCAACTGCTACAGAGAAGTGACAAAAAATGCAATTTGAGATGGTGTATTAGATACTCAGTTCAGTCAGTTCAATCGCTCAGTCATGTCCGACTCTTCACAATCCCATGGACTGCAGCACGCCACGCTTCCCTGTCCATCACCAACTCCCGGAGCTTACTCAAACTCATGTCCATCGAGTCACTGATGCCATCCAACCATCTCATCCTCTGTCGGCTCCTTCTCCTCCCATGTTCAATCTTTCCCAGCATCAGGGTCTTTTCCAATAAGTCAGCTCATCGCATGAAGTGGCCAAAGTATTGGAGTTTCAGCTTCAGCATCAGTCCTTCCAATGAACACCCAGGACTGATCTCCTTTAGGATGGACTGGTTGGATCTCCTTGCAGTCCAAGGGACTCTCAAGAGTTTTCTCCAATACCACAGTTCAAAAGCATCAATTCTTTGGCACTCAGCTTTCTTTATAGTCCAACTCTCACATCCATACATGACCACTGGAAAAACCATAGCTTTGACTAGATGCACCTTTGTTGGCAAAGTAATGTTTCTGTTATTTAATATGCTGTCTGGGTTGGTCATAATTTTTCTTCCAAGGAGCAAGCGTCAATAATCTCAGATATGCAGATGACACCACACTTGGCAGAAAGCGAAGAAGAACTAAAGAGCCTCTTGATGAAAGCGAAAGAGGAGAGTGAAAACGTTGGCTCAAAACTCAACATTCAGAAAACTAAGATTATGGCATCTGGTCCCATCACTTCATTGCAAATAGATGGGGGAAACAATGGAAACAGTGACAGACTTTATTTTTTTGGTTTCCAAAATCACTGCAGCTGGTGGCTGCAGCAATGAAATTAAAGATGCGTGCTCCTTGGAAGAAAAGTTATGACCAACCTAGACATTAGATAGTACATTAGTAGTATTTATTTGTAAGTAATAACTTCAAAGTCAGAGAATACCATGAATACATTCATAAAGCTGTCTACTGACCAAAATTTAGAGGATGTGATATCAGGGCTCAATTTTTTTCAGAGCATAAGCATTAAATAGTAAATAAAAAGCCTGAGGACAGTAATGAAATTAAGAATTCTTTGAAAAGATGAACAAAATGAAAAATCTTTAAAAATGGGCAGGAGAACTGAATAGACTTTTTCCAAAGAGGAAAACAAATGGCCAACAGGCCTATAAAAAGATGCTCAACACTGCTAATCATCAGGGAAATGCAGATCAAAACCACAATGAGATATCACCTCACACACGTCAGAATGGCTATCATCGGAAAGAACACAGTAACAAGTGTCGGCGAGGATGTGGGGAAAAGGGAACCCCTGTACACTGTTCATAGGAGTGTAAATCGGTGCAGTCACTGTCAAAAACAGTATGAAGGTTTCTCAAAAAACTAAAAAGAGAACTACCATTTGACTGAGCAACGCCACTCCCAGGTATATATTAAAAAAAAAAAAAAAAGCTAATTCTAAAAGATACATGCATACCAATGTTCCTAGAAGTGTTATTTACAATTGCCAAGATATGGATGCAACCTAAGCATCCATCAACAGATGAATGGATAAAGAAGATGTGGTATACCAAACACACGCACACATGCTTACACACGCCAGAATACTACTCAGCCACACTCCTATTCTGCCACTAGCAGCAACATGGACAGACTTGAAGGGCAATAACGCCAAGTCAGAAAAAGAAAGACAAACACTGCGTGATATCACTTACACGTGAAATCTAAAACATACAACAAATCCGTGAATATAACAAAAAAGAAGCAGACTCACAGATATAAGAGGAAAAACTAGTGGTTACCCATAGAGAGAGGGAAAGGAGGAGGGCCCATTCCCTTCTCTAGGGGATCTTCCAGACCCAGGGATCCAACCTGGATTTCCCGCACTGCAGGCACATTGTTTACCATCTGAGCCACCAGGGAGGCCCAGAGACAGGGAAAAGAGGAAAGGAAAAACAGGGGTAGAGGACTAACAAGCACAGACTATTAGGTTGGCCAAAGTTTGGGGTTTTTTGTAACATCTTATGGCAAAATCCAAATGAACCTTTTGGTCAACCCATAATAAGGTATAAAATAAGCTACAAGGATATACTGTACAACACAGAGAAAGAACATAGCCATTACTTTACAATAACTATAAATGGAGTACAAAACCTTTAAAAAGTGTGAATTACTTTATTGTATACCTGTAACTTATATAATATTATATACCTGTAACTCATATAATATTGTACAGCAACTATGACACAACCCTTATGACAGAAAGCGAAGAGGAACTACAGAGCTTCTTGATGAAGGTGAAAGAGGAGAGTGAAAAAGCTGGCTTAAAACTCAATATTCAAAAAACTAAGATCATGGCATTAGGTTCCATCATTTCATGGCAAATAGATGGGGAAACAATGGAAATGGTGAAAGATGTTATTTTCCTGGGCTCCAAAATCACTGCAGATGGTGACTGCAGCCATGAAATTAAAAGATGCTTGCTCCTTGGAAGAAAAGCTATGGCAAACCTAGACAGCGTATTAAAAAGCAGAGACACTACTTTACCAACAAAGGTCTGTATAATCAAAGCTATGATTTTTCCAGTAGTCATGTATGGATGTGAGAGTTGGACCATAAAGAAGGCTGAGCACCAAAGAATTGATGCTTTTGAACTGTGGTGTTGGAGAAGACTCTTGAGAGTTCCTTGGACTACAAGGAGATCAAACCAGTCCATCCTAAAGAAAATCAATCCTGAATATTCGTTGGAAGGACTGATGCTGAAGCTCCAACACTTTGGCTACCTAATGTGAAGAGCCAATTCATTAGAAAAGACCCTGATGCTGGGAAAGATTGAGGGCAGGAGGAGAAGGGGAAAACAGAGTACAAGATGGTTGGATGGTTTCACTGACTCAAAGGACGTGAGTTTGAGCAAGCTCCGGGAGATGGTGAAGGACAGGGAAGCCTGGCGTGCTGCAGTCCGTGGGCTGCAAAGAGTCGGACATGAATGAGAGACTGAAAAGCAACAACAGCAACTATACTTCAATAAACAAACAAAAAGCAAACAAAACAGATGCATTATACTTTAAAGATACATATAACTTTAATATTTTACAAAAATAAAAGACTATATACCTACAAAAAATTGAAAAATCCTAAACCAGACTGACCAAGAAAAACAGCAAAGACACAAATTACCAAAACTTATGAATGAAAGACAGGACATCACTATCAACTCTACGGAAATGAAAAAGATCATAAGAGAATGTTATGAATAACTTTATGCCAAGAAATCAGACAGTTTAGATGAAATGGACAATTCCTGACACAAATGATCAAAACCGATTCATTAACAAATGGGAAATCTGAATAGACTGTTACATGCAAGGAAACTGAATTAATAATTAAACATCTCCCTATAAAGAAAAGCCCAGTTCTACTTGACAACACTGGTGAATTCTATCAAATACTTCAAAAAAGCAGAAGTTAATAGCACTCTTTTACAAACTCAATTAGAAAATTAGGAAAAAAGTTGTGACAAGAGCAAGAGACCTAAAAAAGGTTAGTTTAGGTACCTGTGGCTAGATTTTATATCAACAGTCTACAAGAAATCTGCAGTGATGTTTATTTGATTTATGAATTTAGTTTATTCATATTTAGTTTAAGCACTTAAATAAATATCATCACATATTTCCTTGTTTTAAAAATTAGTTGATATGATAGCATTTTAAGTTTTACTAAATAAAAAAGTTTAAAAACTAAGCTTTTCCCAATACTACATCTATTGATAATCATTTTCTTACAAAGCTTTATAAAAAATATGATTTTGCTCTGACCTTATTTGGTATAGCAAAGCAAAATTAAGACTAAAAATTTAAAAAAAAGAGTAAAAATAATTTTGTAGAAAGAGCATTCTAACAGTAGAAAAATATGTTTAAACTTTGTTTCAGAAAGATCAGTGGGAAGGGTAATTTTGTTTGAGACTTCCAGAGCCTCTTCTGTTAGTGAAACTAACTTCTTGCTGGAGCCTAATTCTAACACTGTGTACACAGCTCTAAAAACAAATAGCTCACTTTCAAAAAGCTATACAGTAACCAATAACACAACAGCTACCATGTGTATAACAGTTTATTTTACACCTTTATTTATATTTTTACCTAACTCATTGAAAAGTGAAGGTGTTACTCATTCAGTTGTGTCCAACTCTTTTGAGACCCCATAGACTACAGCCTGCCAGGCTCCTCTGTCCATGGAATTCTTCAGGCAAGAAGACAGGAATAAGTAGCCTTTGCATTCTCCAGGGCATCTTCCCAACCCAGGGACTGAACCCAGGTCTCCTGCATTGTAGAGAGATTCTTCACTGTCTGAGCCATCAGGGAAGCCCATACCTAACTCATTAAACCTTCATAATTAAACCCAAAACAAGTGGGAAAATACACTCAAAAGATCTATTGCCCAAGATCACAATATTCAAGTGGTCGATTACAGACTTTTGATTTAGAATACTGTATTGTTTTATTCACACTTGAATACAGTCGTTCAAAAGGCAGCACTCATTTTAGGAAGAGATGATTTTACATAATCTATAAAAGTGGCAGTAAACTGAATTACATAGTATAGTAGACTTTACTGGTGCCTACCAGCACCCTGCAGCCGTCACTCCTTTCTAGGCATTCCCTTTGCCAGCTTCTGATGACTACATGCCTAGTTCCAGCTTATTAAATAAGAGCAGAGGTGACACAGTCCCTGTACGATTTTTCAGTCTGTTTCTTCCTCTGGCGCAAAAGTCATAAAGAGGTATCATGTTGAGACGGTAGCGATGCAAGACTGAAGCAGCCTGGGTTGCTCTGTTACTGCATAAATGACAGCTGTCTTGGAGAGCTGCCCAGGCTTGCCGGTTAAGCTAGAAATAGACCTTTGTTGTATTAAGCCACTGAGATTTTTAAGGTTTTTTTGTCATGACAGAATAGTCTAGCCTATTCTGACTAACGGAATAGCTACAATGTTATTCCCTTTCCATTATCTTTCAATTCTTCTGAAGAAATTCACAAGTTACAAGATGAAAATAACTGCCTGTGTAAAGCTTTTATAGCCCAGTCTGGAGTTGGTATGTATTATTTCCACTCATGTTAGTCAAAATTCAGGCACATGGCACATTTATCTGCAAAGAAGGCTGGGATATATAATTTACTGTGTGCTCAGGCAGAAAGAGGAATAGGTTTTGGTGAATGTGTAGTATTCTTTGCCATAGTCTACAAAATAGCTTTGAAATTTGTATAAGTTAATTGTGCATGCTCAGTTGTGTCCAATTCTCTGCGACCCCACAATGCTCCTCTGTCCAATGAATTTTTAAGAAAAGAATACTGGAGTGGGTTGCCATTCCCTTCTCCAAAGGGATCTTCCCTGTCCTGGGGATAGAACCCACATCTCCTGTGTCTCCTACACTGGCAGGCAATTTTTCACCACTGAGCCACCTGGGAAGCCCTCATACAAATTAGATGCAGAACTAATGAACAAAGCAGCAAATTCTATATAAACTTAGCCCCTTTCTTTTAAATCAGCTGCACATACGTCATTAAGAATTAGGAGCAGCCTAAATATACACAATTCTTTTCATTCATGCACAATTCTTTAGACTACAGTGCCTAGAATACTGCAGTACACACGGTATCTGATAAATTATTTGCTAGTGAAGAATATATACAGTAGAAAATTAAAGCAAAGAAGGAATTATAAATAATAGCTTTAATAAAAGAAATGTCTTAAAATATGAGTTTTAAAAAGCACTCATGGATAATATAAAAGTTAATCACACTATAAATCATCTCACTGAGAGACTGAGACTTCCAGAAAACAAACACTGTATAAATCATTATAATTATACCATAATTATTTAATTTCCAGCTTTACTTTCCATAAATAATAGCCAAGAAAACATGCTGAGAACATAGTTGAGTTAAAAGGAAAACACTAGAAAGGATACTTTGGCTGTGTTCAAGTTCTTCCACATTCAGGGATATCTGAAGGATGCATTAACAAACGAAGCCAACATCCTCTTTATTCTTGACTTTCACCAGGAAGGCCACGCAGCTGTTTTCTGACCCTCCAAGGCATATCAGTCCCTAGCTGATCAGTCTGATCTTTTTGAGCCTCACTTAAAACCTTTGTTTAGGCAGGTCTGGAGTAACCCTCTACTCTGAAGACGTTTAGCACTACTGCCAAAGTGAGTCCTTTCTTGAATTGCTACTGAATGCTCCAGGTTTTTAATGAGAACTCTACAGTCTGGTTGGTCAGAATGAAAAAAACCTCCCGTTTCTGGGAGAACCCTAAAAACTGTTAGGGATTTATTCCTTCTTCAGCCTCCTGGAGTCTCACCCCACCAATGTGCAATTCAGTATTATGTTACAGACTCAAAAGGGCCCCTATGCAGAATTTCGTAGTTCTGTTTCTGTTAAGCTCCCCGTTCTTCTGTAAATTCCCCAATTTTTTTCTGTTTTAAACTGAAATATAGTTGATTTACAATGTTGTGCCAATCTCTGCTGTACAGCAAAGTAACTCAGTTTTATACATATATACATTCTTTTTTTTTAATATTCTTTTCCATTATGGTTTATCCCAGGAGACTGGATACGTTTCCTGTGCTATACAATAGGACCTCGTTGTTTATCCATTCTATATTTAATAGTTTACATCTAACCAATCCCAATTTCTGATCTCTGTTTCCTCAGTTCAGCAAGACTCTCATTCTCTGCTTGAGTTTCGTCATCAGGAGAATACCTTTAGGCAAAAAGCCAGGATTCACCTAGTTTCCTCCTCCACCACATTACTATAGTTGTTGTCAACTGTCCAATGTCTGAAAAAGTTGTTTCTAGTGGGAGGGCACGTCCGGTACTGGTTAATCCATCATGATGGGAAGAAGTCTCTTATGGTGTTTTCATTTGCATTTTCCAGATGTTTAGTATTCATAACGTGGCTGACAAAAGGCAGAACTTGTCTGCTTATAACTGCTGTAGCCTTAGTGATGCTTGTAATAGTGCAGGGCACAGAGCAAGTACTATTATTTGTTAAATGAATTAACTGTGCTTATCTACATATTTTTGGAGGTATAAATGATCTGTTTTATATTCATCATCCATCTAGTGATGAAAACTGGTGATTCTAAGCTGTATCCAAGGCAACTCCCACATAAGTTCTATTTTCATGCACTTATGCTATGCGACATGAAGAGATACACTAGACAAACTGATACACAGGTAGACTATACAAGCAATAAACCTGGAGCCAACACAGTGCCCCAAAGGGACAGTTACGTCAAAAATGAAGGCGATGACTTGTAGGACATTCCCATAAGACATTACTTCAATGGACTTTTTAACCATATTAAATAGAAATTCTCATTTCAATAAGAAATTGAAATTTAAATCTTTGTTTATCTCCTCCATTGCAGGTGGATTCTTTACCAGCTGAGCTACCAGGGAATCCTGTGTTTATCATACACAGTATTATTACAAAGAAAAAGGCAAACTATTACAGCTTACAACTCACTCTGTAAATGCCAAAACTTAGTGTGTTTAGATAAAATAATGGAGTGTAGCTGTCAAATGGCCATTTTAATATCTTTGCATATGCAAATCAATAATCAAGAATTCAGAAAAGCCTTTTAAATATTCTAACACAATATTCAAATGCCAATTAGTTGAATGATATTAGGTTTCATTTCCATGCATCTGAAGAAGGGCTAGGTTTTTGATAATATGAGAAGTAGTTCCAAATTTAAAATATTTCAGTATGTTGGCTTACTGATATATAAGCAATTGTATATATTTGTCAGGCCAACTTCTGAGTTTTAAAGTACCTAGATTATATAACGACATTAAAATTTAGAGTATTACACAAACATGTTTTGTCATAGGAAAATATGAAACTACAAGCAGTGAAAATAATGCAACTAAAAGTGATCAGAATCCTACGTCTCTTAAAGTTTCAGACTATATATGGCCTTTCCTATTTTTCTATCCTAAAGGTATACCTCCTCAAATAAAAAATGTTTCAAACAAATTTTACATATGTAGCTGGAAAATACAGCATTTATATGTGAAACATATATGTAATTTATGCAATAATACAGCACAGATGTGACAGGACTGGAAGGCAAGAGGTTAGATGTACTTGTAAATGTTCTGAAAATTAGTTCTAAAAATTAGTCTCCATGTCTCCCAAATTAGAGGAGACATGTATCTTTTCTAGCACCTTTATGATAGAAGTATTACATCTGTATAATTCATATTTTCTCATCATACACCTATGAGAAAGTAGGAAGAAAGAAACAGGATTAAAAAAAAGAACACACTGATTAAAAGAAAAGAGCTTTAAAGTGGGACTTATGTTACAGGGCCTATGTTATATGGTTCAACACATTATTTAACTTTTCCAAGCCTGGATTCTACGTCTTTAAAACGTGATCCATAATCTCTCTTTTAGAATTGTTATACAGATTAAATTTAAAGAATAAAGTACAGATAAAAGAAGACATTAATACTTATTATTCTTTGGAAATACGTAGCTAAACAAAATGTGCTACTCAAGGCCACAGACAGAGCTAACCCTGGAACAGAAACTAAAATGTGGATCTTGGACTCACAGATCAACCATAATGCCACAGCAGAGGCTCTGTATATCTCTGAATTAAGTAGCCTACAAAATCATAGTAACATTAATAGTATGCCACTTACTCTCATGATTACTGTAAAGACTTAAATGAACTCATCTCTGCAAAGCAATTAGCACAGTGGCTTACATACAGAACTGTGCTCAATACTGGATGTTGTCACTGTTATTAGTATCTGTGATGATGATGATGTAACAAGTAATGGAGGAACATGAGAGATATACACAGTAAATTTTAAGAGGCTGATCAAAATTTGGTATCCAGAGGGGACGGTTTATGATGTCAAAGTATAAGAATTAATTTACTCATGCTTCTTGCCTCAGTTCTGTCTGTTGTTCTGCAACTCCCCCCCCCCAAAAAAAACCCAGAAGCTTTTCAATGGGTGAAGTTACTTTCTTTACTGGAATATGAATTATAACAAGAATACTAGGTCCTCTTACCTGTATGATGGGGAAAGGCACAGTCTGTTGAAAAAGTGGTATTTAGAATATAAGAAAGCTAGTGGTTAGTTCCTTTTCAACATTTTACAAAGTATAATTTAAAAGTGTGTTAAGTTATTTGATCCAGAAATAATAAATTTGAAGTACAAATTCCATCCCTCTATTATTTGTGTCTGAATTGTGAAACTCTACTCTTTTAAGGCAGGGACTGCAGAATAATCATCTAAGAAAAGTACTTTGAGAATGATGCATAATGCCGTTACACTGCTGTTTTCCATCTTGCATCAACTATCAGTAATGGCTGAAAATATGCTGACTAGATGCAACAATATAAAATTCCTTGGAAAAAATAGTTTCACATACACTTAAGAAATGAAGTGAAATAAATTTGAATAGTAAGCATGTAAAATAATGGTCAGCCATCAATTTCTGACAATTCCAAATTGACTTCTCCAAAAGGACCTACCATATGACCCAGCAATCCCACTACTGCATGTATCCTGAGAAACCCATAATTCAAAAAGACATATGGATCCCAATGTTCATTGCAGCCCTATTTATAACAGCCAGGACAAAGAAACAACCTAGTTGTCCATGGACATATGAATGGATAAAGAAGTTTGGTACATACTTACAATGGAATATTACTCAGCCACAAAAAGGAATGCATTTGAGTCAATTCTAGTGAGGTAGATGAACCTGCTGCTGCTACTGCTGCTAAGTCGCTTCAGTCGTGTCCGACTCTGTGCGACCACATAGACGGCAGCCCACCAGGCTCCCCCATCCCTGGGATTGTCCAGGCAAGAACACTGGAGTGGGTTCCCATTTCCTTCTCCAATGCATGAAAGTGAAAAGTGAAGTCGCTCAGTTGTGTCCAACTCTTAGCGACCCCATGGACTGCAGCCTACCAGGCTCCTCCATCCATGGGATTTTCCAGGCAAGAGTACTGGAGTGGGGTGCCATTGCCTTCTCCGAGATGAACCTAGAGCCTATTAAACACAATGAAGTAAGTCAGAAAGAGAAAAGCAAATACTGTATATTAACGCATATACATGGAATCTAAAAAACTGTACTGATGAACCTATCTGTAGGACAGGAACAGAGATGGAGACAGAGAACAGATTTGTGGACAAAGTGGGGGAAGGAGAGGGTGGGACAAATTGAGAAAGTAGCACTGAGGCATATACAGTACCATGTGTAAAACAGATAGCCACTGGGAAGTTGCTACGTAACACAGAAGTTCAACCCAGTGCTCTGTGATGATCTAGAGACATGCAAAGGGATGGGGGGTGGCAGGGAGGTTCAACAGGGAGGGGACACACATACTTGCGGCTGATCCACGTTATTGTACGCCAGAAACCAACACAACGCTGTAAAGCAATTATCTCCAATGAAAACTAAAAAGCTCAGAAAATCAACAGTTAAAGAAAGGAGACTAAAATCAGGTTTTTTTTTCCTTTTCTTTTATGAAAATTCAGGAAAGTATGCTGAAGAAGGTCCTAGGCAGTCAGTGTGGAAGGCAGAGAACTGCTGTAATCTGCCATAAAAGCAAACACTGGGCTAGACTATAATAAAACTCTACAAGGACAGAAAACAACAAATTGAGTCTTTGTCCCATGGACAAAAATGACTCCTGAGACATTTTCAAAGATTAAGTGTGGAGACCCAATAACCTTCTGGCTTGATTTTGGAGTGTACAGTTGCTATTGATCTTATAATAAAGAACTCACAACAGAGAATACTTCACTATCCACTAGCTGCGGGTAAAGAATCACAATCTTTCTCTAATCTTAGACTATCTGTCAGCAATTTCCAGTCTTTGCAACAATGCAAGTTGCTTCACATCACTCTGAAGCCTTGGGATTACCTGACTAGGAAGGAACAGAGAGGAAAATAAGATGATTAACTCCTGAGATGAACAGGGTATGGAAAGATGAGTTGTAGCCTCTAATGCAAATTCAGTTCAGATCAGTCGCTCAGTCGTGTCCGACTCTTTGCCACCCCATGGACTGCAGCACGCCAGGCCTCCCTGTCCATCACCAACTCCTGGAGCTTACTCAAACTCATGTCCATTGAGTTGGTAATGCCATCCAACCATTTAATCCTGTCATCTCCTTCTCTTCCCGCCTTCAATCATTCCCAGCATCAGGGTCTTTTCCAATGGGTCGGGTCTTCACATCAGGTGGCCAAAGTATTGGAGTTTCAGCTGCAGCATCAGTCCTTCCAGTGAATATTCAGGACTGATTTCCTTTAGGATGGACTGGTTGGATCTCCTTGGTGGAAGAACAGAACTACTGCTCTACCAGGCAAGGCTTTGATTCAGAAGAAGCAGCAGAGATTTTTTTTTCTGGTTTCTCTAAATAAACAAAAGGATGAAATACTGTTTCTTCTTGGTTGGTTGTTAGTAAGAAGCAGTATTATGTAATACAGTAAAGAGGAACAGAAGCCAAAAAGTAATCTTAAAGTAAAACATTTATACATTTTTTCTTATGATTTCTGTCACTTTAATAATATATCTCACGGGATGTATGGAGAAGAGAAAACATGGAAGTATGTAACCATAAGTGGTAAGGAAAAGAACACAAAAATCAGTTTTTATAAAATTTGGTGTTAAAAAATTACATGTAAGCTCCCTAACACATAAATATTTCTATGGTTAGTAATAAGTAACCTGAGAAAATGTCAGTATTAATCAAAGATAAAAATTTCAAAATCCTATTTGAGGAAGTTCTGTTTCTGTAGAGCCAAGAAAGATTCTCTATCAGATGGACCCTCACATAGACAGTAACTATAAACTTGGATAAAACACAAAAAGCAACCACCTTTAAGGCCCCTGGATTGAAAACAATAGAGATATTCTAGAGGAGAGCTGACAATTCCAAGAAAGCTGCTCAATACCAAAAAAACAAACAATCCAATCAAAAAGTGGGCAGAAGACCTAAATAGACAATTCTCCAAAGAATATATACAGATGGCTAATAAACACATGAAAAGATGCTCAACATAGCTCTTTTTTAGAGAAATGCAAATCAAAACTACAACGAGGCATCATCTCACACTGGTCAGAATGGCCATCATCAAAAAGTCTACAAACATTAATGCTGGAGAGGGTGCAGAGAAAAGGGAACCCTCTTGCACTGTTGGTGGGAATGCAAACTGATACAACCACTGTGGAGAACAGTATGGAAATTCCTTAAAAAACTAGAAATTAAACTACCATATGACCCAGCAATCCCACTACTGGATATATACCCTGAGGAAACAGACTGGAATGGTTTTTCTCTCTCTCTCTCTTTTTTTTTTTTTCTGACTTTCAGTTTTTGGTTTAAAAGCAGCCCACAGTTACCACTGGATGGGATCATTGAAACTCCAGTAGAAAACCTACAGTTTTTCTAGTTTGAAGTATCAAAAGCCAGAGGTTGCAGCAACAACAGTCTCTGAGAAGTGAGGGGAGGAGGACTTCCAGAAAACAGAGAGAGCTACAGGAGGTAGCCCAGATTCTGTGCATAAACTTCATTCAGGTCTCTGGCTGATTCCTAAACCATGTACACATGGAACAGGCTGGCTAATGTTAAAACAACTGAATGAACTGATGCCCAAGAGACAGAATTTTTCATTGAGTCAAACCAAGAATTGCCTGCTGAAAGAAAGATATTAATGCTCTTTGAAGGAATATAATTCAGAATATCCATTAAATCAAATGTCCACAATACAATACAAAATTGTTTCTTTCTTTTTTTTTTACAATACAAAATTAATCAATACAGAAGAACCAAGAAAATATGACTCATTATCAAAGAAAAGATGGAGACTAACCCTAAAACACTCCAGATACTATAATTAGCAGATGAGAAATTTAAAGCAGCTATTGTATTTTCAGCATGGTAAAGAAATATATTCTCTTAATTTAAAAAATGGAGGAAATCTTAGGAGAGAAGTAGAAACTATAAAAAGAGAACTAAATAGAAATTCTGCTGCTAAGTCGCTTCAGTCGTGTCCGACTCCGTGCGACCCCATAGACAGCAGCCCACCAGGCTCCCCCGTCCCTGGGACTGTCCAGGCAAGAACACTGGAGTGGGTTGCCATTTCCTTCTCCAATGCATGAAAGTGAAAAGTGGAAGTGAAGTCACTCAGTCATGTCCGACTCTTAGTGACCCCATGGACTGCAGCCCACCAGGCTCCTCTGTCCATGGGATGTTCCAGGCAAGAGTACTGGAGTTAGAAACTGGTTAGAAATTCTAGAACAGAAAAATATAATAGCTGAAATAAAAACATCACTGAATGGGTTTAACAACATATCTAAGTGTTTAAACAAGACAATTTTTAAATTGGGATTACCACTGGGTTATGGTAAGTTTCATATGTACATTATATTTTTATTTCTGCATATCCTACAGTGTGCTCACCATCAAAAATCTATAAACATGATAATTTAAATGACTGTGTATACATATATATGTATATCATATATGCAGTACACACATAGATATATAATATATAATACATTGCAAATAGTTTAAAATGATAGATAAGTCAGTGAACTCAAAGATATATGAATGGAAATTATCCAATCTGAGAACTACAGAGAACAAACATTAAAAGGAAAAAAAAACACCTAAAAAAACCTTAAGACATGTGAGAGGATATCCAACGGTCAAATAGACATATAATTAGAGTCTCAGAAGAAGAGAAAATGGGGCAGAAAAATATCTGAAGAAATGATAGCTAAATATTATATCAAGAAGCCCAGAAACCCCAGGCAGGATAAATATACACAGAACCACATTAGGCTTGTCACAGTCAAACTGCTGAAAACCAAAGAAAAACAGATCTGAATCTTAAAAGCATCCAGAGAAAGACAACATAAACATACGTGAGCCAACAATTTGAGTGATGTCTAACTTCTCATCAGAAACTGTGTGTGCAGGGGTGCCAGTGTCATCTTCTTATTAAGCAGAGATCAGTAATACTGCTTATACTTGGTAGAAGAATAAACTATTTATAGCTATTATTATTCACGGGGTTGCAAAGAGTCGGACATGACTGAGCAACTGAACTGAACTGAATTTATAGCTATAATCAATAAAACAAAAAAACAAAGACAGTTACACTGGGAGGAAAACAAGGGACAGTGCAAATAAGCTTACTGTTTTATGAGACATATTTAACCTGTTCAATCGAGGAATTTCAGCAGAAGCATAATAATTTAGAGATATGAATGTAGCCACCAAGGAAATAGCAAAAATTTAAGCAACTGTCTCCCAGAGGAGGATAAAGATGAATCTGGGGATTGTAGCTTTTCATTTCAAACCCTTCTGTACAAACTGATTTTTTAGAAAATCATGTATATTTATACCTTCATTAAAATAAGAATACACACATAAAACTAATAGGGAACCAATGTTCCTCCCATCTAAGAATTCTGAAAACACTAAGTATTTATTGGGTAATTTTGGTATGCAAGACATTATGACAGGCATCAAAATCTGCTTTTTCTTCCTCAATACCAAGTCCTTGACACACTCTATACAGAGTTGTCAGTAGAACAGCTGGATTTACTAGTAATAAGACATTTCTGAGTTCTTGATAGGAATACATGGATGATATTTTAAAGTCATCAGAATGTATTAGATCAACTGGAAGACAGAATGGGAAGAGAGAGAGAACTTCTAACACCACATTCTTCTCAAGTAATGAGATATCCTTTCGTGACTTATGGTTAAGATTGGCCCCAGCCTCCTATTTGTGCATATTTTGTCCCTATCCTGTTCTGCTTCAGTAAATAAGTCAATACTGGGTACTTTTTCCAAAATATTACAAGAAATAGTCCCCAATAACTCTCTTTCCTCCTATGCAGGAAGATACATAGCATATGCATAGCTTAGGCTATGAAATTCTAAAGAGTTTATGAATTTCAAACTTTGCTGAATTTGTCTGCATATTCATAAAACACAACTAATTTCTCTTCATATTATCGTGCATTTTCTTTTCTCCCTCATTCTCTCACTTGTAAATTTCTTAACGGTTTCTTCTTCATGAACTGATGTAAATTTTCATATCTGTCTATAATTCTTCCAGTATTATAGACAGTATATGAAAATTATCTTAAAGGGCCTCTAAGAACCCATCTTTTTGATTTCCCATTAATGCAAAGTGTTATGAAATTAAACTCTACAGTTTGGAATGCTTGTTAATTATGTAAAGAAGGAATGTTTGTATTTTTAAAAAATATTCTGGAAAAATAATCAAATTTACAGTATCAACTATATTATGTGGAAATGCGTAATTAATCTATAATATCGACTTATACCATCTCAAAATATGAAGAGTAAATATCTAAGTATCCTCTCTATATCATAAGTCCAAGATTGACAGACTATGGCTTGAGGGCCAAGTCTGGCCACCTGGCTGTATTTTTATGACCTGTAAGCTAAGAATCCTTCTCCAGGGGATCTTCGCAACCCAGGGATCAAACTTGAGTCTCCTGCATTGCAGGCAGATTCTTTACTGTCTAAGCCACTAGGGTTATAGTACAGTATTATTATCTATATTCATTATACTCTGCATTAGATCTCTATGTTACTACTCACTGTAATTTTTTACCCTTAAATACTAACAATCTTATCCACTCCCCCCATAGTGTTTTTGCACTAGTTCATTACAGCACTTTTTTTTTTTTAAAGTACCTTCACTGACATTTTAATTGATTTTTCCCCAAGCTTTTAACATAATTTAGTAGGAATGATAACTTTATAAATGCTTTCCTTCTTACATTTGTATTTTATTAATGTATAGAATTTAATCATGTTTTTCTAAGAGGATATACAATGGCCATGAATTTAATTGCACTTTACTTTGCATCAGGTGGGGAGCTTCAGCATCAGTCCTTCCAATGAATATTCAGGATTGATTTCCTTTAGGATTGACTGGTTTGATCTCCTTGCTGTCCAAGGGACTCTCAAGAGTCTTGTCCAATACCACAGTTCAAAAGCATCAATTCTTTGGTGCTCAGCTTTCTTTATAGTCCAACTCTCACATGACTCTCTTACATGACTACTGGAAAAACACAGCTTGACTATACCAACCTTTGTTGGCAAAGCGATGTCTCTGCTTTTTAATACGCTGTCTAGGTTTTCATAGGTTTCCTTCCAAGGAGCAACTGTGTTTTAATTTCATGGCTGCAGTCACTGTCCACAGTAATTTTGCCATTCCCTCCACCAGTGGACCACATTTTGTTAGAACTGTCCATTTTGACCCATCCATCTTGGATGGCCTTGCATGGCGTGGCTCATAACTTCACTGGGTTATGCAAGCCCTTCGTCATAACAGGGCTGGGATTTATCATGAGGATTCTTAGCTTACAGGTCATAAAAATACAGCCAGGTGGCCAGATTTGGCCCTCAAGCCATAGTCTGTCAATCTTGGACTTATGATATAGAGAGGATACTTAGATATTTACTCTTCATATTTTGAGATGGTGTAAGTCAATGATATTAGAGATTAATTATGCATTTCCACATAATATAGTTGATACTGTAAATTTGATGATTTTTTCCAGAATATTTTTTAAAAATACAAACATTCCTTCTTTACATAATTAACAAGCATTCCAAACTGTAGAGTTTAATTTCATAACACTTTGCATTAATGGGAAATCAAAAAGATGGGTTCTTAGAGGCCCTTTAAGATAATTTTCATATACTGTCTATAATACTGGAAGAATTATAGACAGATATGAAAATTTACATCATTTCATGAACAAGACTGAGATTTGAAAATAAAACACAAGAGTATAGAATTCTGCCAATCCCTTATGGTGATTAATGAGAGCCAGTGTCCATAATTCAAAGGACCGTGATGGAGTGGGAAATTAAAACATGAATACATTTCCACAGAGTGAGTTGTTTATACTTTGTCATATTTCACTCTCTAAAACTACACTATTTTGTGACATTCTACTAGCTATATTCTTAACAATAAAGTATTTGAGAAGTAAAGGATCGAAAGCAATACTAGAAACATAAAACAAAGCCATTTCAGACAGATAGATGTTGGCCAAAAAAATGACTTTTCAAAACCCAAGGCATAATCTAGGAAATATGAATTAAAATTAAATTCAACGTAGAAGAGGTAGCCCATGGTTCCACATCACATTGCCTAGACAAAAGGAATATCGTTTAAAATAATCTATGCTGAGTAGATTAGATTTTGACCTGGATATAGAAACTGCTCATTAAAGGAATGATTTATCCTCAGAATGGGTGTGAGTAGCAAACACTGTGCACCCCGTACAATGAAGAAGATTCCATAACACAACAGAGAATGCCTAGTGGGGAGAGTAACAAAATAAGAGCAGATTTCAACCTCAGTCTTGCCAAGTTACATCTGACCTTTTATGGTACTTAAAAATGAGAAACTTTGCCATACCTAGAGTATGTCTCCAACCTCAGGCCTAGGTAAACTGACTTCACATATCAGAGCAACTTTTCAGCAAGATGTTTTCAAACTGGGTCAAAACTGGCATGAAGAAAGCTATTTCTTCCTTTTCTAGGCATTACAAAGTCTATAGAGAATCCTAAGAATCAAGGAGGAGAGAAGGAGCCTCATTCGTCACACTTACTTCCAGCCTCAGTTTAAAAATGCTTACTGGCACAAGTATGATCAATAAATGAAACGGTGACTTTTTAAGATTTCATCAAAAAAAAAACAAAAACAAAAACAGAAAAACCAAAAAAACCCCTCAGTGAACAAACGCTCTTAACATTACATGACTTATTTGCTTTGGTCTGCTTGGCTGAAAGTATTCAAGCTAAGATTATTACTGAGGCCCTAGGTAAGCTCAGAATATTTTACTGATCAACAAATGTGTACTGAACATCTGCTACATGCTGCTGCTGCTAAGTCGCTTTAGTCGTGTCCGACTCTGTGCGACCCCATAGATGGAAGCCCACCAGGCTCCCCTGTCCCTGGGATTCTCCAGGCAAGAACACTGGAGTGGGTTGCCATTTCCTTCTCCAATACGTGAAAGTGAAAAGTGAAAGTGAAGTCACTCAGTCGTGTCCGACTCTTAGCGACCCCATGGACTGCAGCCCACCAGGCTCCTCTGTCCATGGGATTTTCCAGGCAAGAGAACTAGAGTGGGGTGCCATTGCCTTCTCCATCTACTACATACCAGGCATTATATTAAAGATTGAGGATATAATAATAAAGAGGATAAATACTGCTTCTGCCTTGTAATGAGACAAGAGATAAATTACACACATGCTAACTAACATGGTAACAGATCGAGCAATTATGATCTGAACTGTTCAAGTATTTTATTCATTTAATCCCCACAATAACCCTACAAAGTAGAGACTATTATTGCCTGCTCTTTGTAGACGAGGGAACTGAGGCACAGAAGAAGTTAAATCACTTGCCCAAGGACATAGAACTAGTGTCAGTCAGGACTCCTATCCAAACAGTCTGGCTCCAGAGTCGACAAAGTACGGTATACAGTCTTTATACTACACTGCAAATGGGGCTTCCCTGGTGGCTCAGATGGTAAAGAATCCACCCGAAACGCAGGAGATCCAGGTTTGATTCCTGGGTCAGGAAGATCCCCTGGAGAAAGAAATGGCAACCCACTCCAGTATTCTTGCCTGGGAAATCCCATGGACAGAGGAAGCCTGGTGGGCTACAGTCCATGAGGGTACAAGAGTCAGACACGACTTAGCAACTAAACCACCACCACCACCACATTGCTAAATAGTTTAAAACTTATATTGTAATAAATGCTAAAATTGAAAAACCTACTGTGCACTGAATGTATAACATTACCATAATTCTAAGTTTGCCATCATATCATAATAATATGACAACATATTTATTCATACTTTTTTGGAAGGGGGTTCTTTTAAATTGAACAAAGAAGGAGAAATTATATACTTCTTGGTTGTTTCTGTTTGACTACAAAACTAGTTTTCACTGGAAGTAATATAAATTCATAATGAAATACTCTGCACATTAATAGTTACCGGATCAATGTTACAAAGAGAAGTCAACACCAGTACCCACTGCTCTTGACAGCAAGATGTTTTCTAAATCCAGTTATGCTTTAAACCTTCTGCTCATTAATACTTTCAACTCACTTAAAAAATAACCTAACAAGTAGCAGACCACCTACCTGCCTCTTGAGAAACCTATATGCAGGTCAGGAAGCAACAGTTAGAACTGGACATGGAACAACAGACTGGTTCCAAATAGGAAAAGGAGTACGTCAAGGCTGTATATTGTCACCCTGCTTATTTAACTTATATGCAGAGTACATCATGAGAAATGCTGGGCTGGAGGAAGCACAAGCTGGAATCAAGATTGCCGGGAGAAATATCAGTAACCTCAGATATGCAAATGACACCACCCCTATGGCAGAAAGTGAAGAACTAAAGGGCCTCTTGATGAAAGTGAAAGAGGAGAGTGAAAAAGTTGGCTTAAAGCTGAACGTTCAGAAAACTAAGATCATGGCATCCAGTTCCATCACTTCATGGCAAATAGATGGGGAAACAGTGGACACAGTGTCAGACTTTATTTTTTGGGGCTCCAAAATCACTGCAGATGGTGACTGCAGCCATGAAATTAAAAGACGCTTGTCCTTGGAAGGAAAGTTATGACCAACCTAGACAGCATATTCAAAAGCAGAGACATTACTTTGCCAACAAAGGTCCATCTAGTCAAGGCTATGGTTTTTCCAGTAGTCATGTATGGATGTGAGAGTTGGACTATAAAGAAGGCTGAGTGCCAAAGAATTGATGCTTTTGAACTGTGGTGTGGAAGAAGACTCTTGAGAGTCCCTTGGACTGCAAGGAGATCCAACCAGGCCATCCTTAAGGAGATCAGTCCTGGGTGTTCATTGGAGGGACTGATGTTGAAGATGAAACTCCAATACTTGGCCACCTGATGAGAAGAGCTGACTCATTGGAAAGACCCTGATGCTGGGAAAGATTGAGGGCAGGAGGAGAAGGGGACGACAGAGGATGAGATGGTTGGATGGCATCACTGACTCGATGGGCATGGGTTTGGGTGGACTCCGGGAGTTAGTGATGGACAGGGAGGCCTGGCATGCTGAAGTTGATGGAGTCGCAAAGTGTCAGACACGACTGAGAGACTGAACTGAAGAAGTAGTAGTGAAAACAGCTTCCCTTCTCACTAAAGGAGAAACTGGAAAAGTAAAAGAGGTACAAAAAGAGATAAATCAGGTCTTGCTACTGCCAATAAGTGACATCAGCATCAACTATTATTATTCAGTACTTAACTATCTACTAGAGGCTATTGTAAGCATTTTACCTATAAAAGCTCACTTAATCCTTACAAACCTTATGGGAGTTGTTACACATCTATTTCACAGATGAGAAAACTGAAACACAGGTTACATTAACACATTCAGTATCACAAAAGTAGTTAAGTGGCAGAACCTGAACTACTACACCATACCATAGGAGTCAATGGAAAACAGTCACCCTGCTTTAGGGATAGCTTAAGTATGTTAAGGGCTTCCCTGATAGCTCAGTTAGTAAAGAATCTGCCTGCAATGCAGGAGACTCCGGTTCAATTCCTGGGAAATTTACTGTAGTAATGATGTTAAATTAACAGAAACATTTTAACTTCAAAAGCCTTGATGAGTCCTGTATGTGACTATGTATCAGACACCAAAAAACTACTAGAACTCTGAAAGTGCACTGGGCTGTGAACTTTTCATTAGATACTTCCTTCTTTCAGCTCCACTCCCACCTGTTCTGTTACACAGCTTTTTCTCCTTTCTCCTCTGTAAAGAAACAGAATCCAATTATTTGCCTAACGCAGACCACTGCAGCTAGGAGTTTGGGCTCCAGTTCAGGAAAGCAAAAAGCAGATCACATAAAAACAGATTCATGGCCCCATGTGAACCTGTATTCTTGACCTCTAAGTGAATCTGAAAATAGTGATTAAATATTCCCTAAAACCCTCCCAAACCTCAGCTTTTGTAATAGTTATACCACTGTGGTTCTCCAAGCGTCCTTTTAGACTGCTTATTCACCTCATCTGCCGATTTAACATGAGTTTTTCTCTTTTGGTTCCTTAAGTGGAGTATTCCTTAAGGTTTATTTCTTCATTCCTGAGAGTAGGAACCATAGTCAGAGAAAGACCCAAGTTGGAATACTGATCTCTTAATGCCTAAATTGCTTAATGGTTAAGGTGATTAGGTCTTGTTTTCACGGCCATAATTCAAACTGCCACTGACAAGTTCAAATGAGTTTAAGTGATGACGCTTCGTAAACGCTTGTAAAATACTCATTTCCCATCTTTTTCTGTTTACTTGTTCAATTCTCATTCTTAAGAAATGTTTACCTATTCTAAGGGTTTTAACTACTCTCTAAGGGTATAATTTGCAAATTCACATCTTAAAATCTTACTCTTGTTAAGCGTTGTAACTACATAACCCATATCACTCTATTATCTCATCACCTGAACTCCGAGTGTCTCATTCTCTCAAAACCAGCAGCCCTAATCTCTCTGATCCTATTAATGAGGCCACCAATTCCATTCTTAAAGTCTTGGACTCATCTTGGACAGACCTTTCATATTTCCTTGGTTCTATAACTGGTCAGTCACCAATGTACTTATTCCTCAAAATCTTCTCTTTGTACCTTTTCCACTGCTACCACCTTAGTTTACCACTTAGTTTACCAAACCAAAGGCCTCCTCAACCCAGTCCTGTTTCTCTCTCCCACAGTATCCTTTATGAAAACTCTGCCTAGACAAATCCGTGTCCTGTGCACTCTTGTTTCAAGTTCTCAAGTCACTTTGTCATTTCACTTTCTAATACACATGATAAATACCTTTTCTCTCATTAAAAAAAATACTATTCTTTGAAATATTAAAACACAACTTATCTGGGGAATTTGAATAAAATGTAACATTTCCATAATCATCTGGAGTGCTTGATGATTGTTTTCATACTTTGTTCCATTATCCATTGAATAATGCAACTTGAATCCCCAGTTATCCATTCTTCTTTCCTTCTAAATGACATAACTTTCCTTTGATCACTTATTTAATGTACTCCTTAGAACACTTACTTTTTGCACATGATTTTGTAGGAGTTTATGAATAAAGGGGGAGACTGATCTAAGTTTCAGAGATGCTGGATTAAGCAGTTAAATAGGTACATTTCAGGACTTCTTGCAGCTTTAAAGATGTTAAAATTGTTAATTCCTCCATCACAGTTCTTCATTTCTGACGTGAACGTATTCCATTCTCGTCCACAACAGCTCGACCCAGCTCCAGACCACTACTTGCTCTTTTGAACCGAGTAATGGCCCTTCAGCTTTTACCAGATTAATTTTTCATCTCTGCCGCTTGATTCTTAATCTATATCTCCAGAGAAACACATGTGTCTTTTAATAAATGATCTTCACTTCCTAGTAAAATGATACCCAGATGAAGAGATCTGAGTAGTATGTTTTAAACATGGGAATTCCTAAGGACAGGCAGCAGTATGTTGGGGTATGCAAATTTATAGGAGAAAATGTGGCATATTTTCCTGAAGAGTTGAGTTCTACTCAAAGATGTTTTGGGAACATTTTTATGATTTAAAAATATAGAATGTAGACTATTTTAAAAGGGAAAAAATGAGGACTCTTGTGAAACTTTCAGATTTGCTTTGTAAATGCCCCTTTAGGCTACATTCCAGAACCCTTGGATGTGCATTCAAATTCCTATGTCTTGAGGTACCCCCAAAAGAAAAGCCTAAGAACTGCTGGACAATGAAGAGGAAGGGTAGAGAATTATTACTCAGAAAATGCTTCCTTTGTGCTAACTACTATACCAGGTATTTCACATATATATCCTCTTTCTTAATGCCAACAACGACACTACAAAAGGCATTATTTCATTAATTTTATAAAAGAGAAACTTCAGAGAGGTAAACGTGTTCCAAGCTGCAGAGATTACAAAAGTAGTTAAAATGTTTAATTTTTTAAAACTTAAAAAAAATAAGTCTTTATTGAATTTGTTGCAATATTGCTTCTGTTTATGTTCTGAGGTTTTTTCTGGCCAAGAGGCACGTGGGATCTTAGTTCTCTGACCAGGGATTGATCCGGAACCCTGTGATTAGAAGGCAAAGTCTTAACCACTGGCTGCCAGGGATGTCCCCCAAATGCGTTAACAGACAATGCTGGGGTGGAAAGAAGACACATTTATCAGAGATACACTAGAACTGATGCCCATGAGAAATAATAACTAGGAATCACTCTTTTAAAATAACTTATCGCCATTATGAGACTTTTAATCTTAATGTAGATCCTGAGAGAAATAAGGAACTTATTTTCTAGTAAAAGTTTATTAGTGGTACTAACAATTTTCCAAACATTCAGAAGTGGTATTAGGGTGACAAGTTTTAGTTAATGGAAACTAGGGAAGAAACCTAAGCCTTTTATACTTATAAATTTTATGTATCATTTATTCACTAGACCTTTTCCCTCCAAATGAAAGCAATGCCTACTTTCAATTAAAATTTTACCCAGTTATCTGTTATATGAAAAGTATTGTAAAGACTTTAAAAGATTTCAGAAAGTAAACCTGAAGATTTCAAACTATCTTGAAATTGAGGGGTTAAACTTTAAGTCCAAAGCATAAGGTTTAATATTTTTCACAGAATGCTGCCAGTTAAATCTGCAAGTTGAAACCCTAGATACTGAAACAAACTGGATGGCTCTTACTTTAAGCAAACCTAGGATACGATATACAGATTCATCAAACCAACTGCAGAATTTCTCAAAATAAGGAGCTTCACTAGCAGATTTTAAATTAGACAATTTACAAACAAATACACTTACATATAATCTTTCAGGAATATATCCATTAGGCAAGGACCCAAACATTAAAAAAAAAAAAAAATCATAGCATCTGCCAAGGGAGATTACTTTAAAATGAGTAAATCTGTTATTAAAATGCTATCTTTATTAAAAATATCCAAATCAGTCTTTGTTATTATTAATGAGAATTATGGTTTCAGAGACAATGGAATATAAAACCCTTTGTATATATACAATTATGAGGATAGATTAGTCAAAAAGGAGTGTTAACTTACAATGTACAATTTACTAAATATAAATTTTAAAATTCATATTTGCTTACATAGAAATGGTTAAAATGTCAATCAATTTAACCTATTAATTACAAGTTTTCAAATAGAAGTAAAATATTACTACTAATGACAGTAAGTGTAAGTGACTGGTACTTTCACTATCCTTTAATATATTAATTCTCCCTACTTAAAGGTTCTTAAACATTAGGCAAAGTCATACATACAGATTTACAGTAATTTAATCTAAAATAAAGGAAACCAGTTATGTCTTTGGAATTTATCTACTCTGAACAACATGTATTTAAGAACAATTTAAGAAGATAAATAACTGAAAAAATAAGCCCAGATGAAATGCTTTTTTCTTTTGTTAGGTGGCTGAAGATCAGTCTAAATATTCTAATTTTGAAAAATCAAGTTCCTACTTTTAGTACATTTCTAAGTTGTCACGGTTAGCTAAAGAACTAAAAAAAGAAAAGCCAGAGATAAGCAGAGTATTTTGAGAAAATTTAATCTATAAATCCAATTTTTCTTAAAATTGATAATTACCAAGTGGTCTAAAAATACAAGTATGAATGGTAACTCTCTAATTCACCCCTCTCACCTGGGAAAACAGACAATATAAATCAACATAACTAACAAATAAGGTCAAGTTAAAAAAAAATCCTTAAACTGCAAGAACATCCATCTGTAAGCACTCCAGTTAATGAAATAAGAAAGATTTGATGTACTAAAGAAATACGCTTACAGAATTCTAGTTTTCCATACTGTTATTTTTTAAAATACTTATTTATAAGATACTGCAATAGGAAGTAGAAATCTATTCTGGAATCACAACCTAACAACAACAAAAAAAGACAACCTGACCTTCATATTTCATTAAAACACTGACTTAAACAGCTCTCCTTACAGTGAAGTATTATTTTTAAAAATATAAAACTATTTTAAAAAGATTTATATATATACACACACAAGTAAAAGAACACACAATTGAAAGTTAAATAATGTGCCTAATGACATTTCTTAATGGCTTCCCTGAAAACTAAGTGTAAAATTCTCTTAGGTTGCGTTTCTTTTTCTACAAAGCTCTAAGTAGGCCTCACAGCTCAGAAACCCCTGTAACACACAAATTCCCTGTAACACACAAATACTCTCCTCATCATACTCACAGGCTTTAGTTTTTCTTCCGTATGAGTCAATACTATACAGTTTTTCTCCTGAAAACCTGAAAGGCTTCTTTTTATTCACTGGTCATGCTGTCATCAGATCTGACACATCAGTAACGATCCACACTTTAATCTCCTCCAGCCAGCAATTCACACTGCCCAGAACTTACTGTGCGTTACAGGTGATACTTCTTCTAGCAGATGCTGGTTATGGTCCCAAAGCACAAGTGATGCTCCCAGAGGACCTTAGAACCCCTAACAACATCACCTGCTTCTTCCTGTATCCAGAGATTCAAGGTGGTATTTGTTTTGAACAGCTAATGATTTCAAGAAAGATTACATAGACGAGTTCTTTTCATTAGACTGCCTGATATAAGCTTATCCTTTCAGAATACTGCAGCAAATATAGATTGTAAGATTCTCTTAGGAAAAAAATATTTTTACATAATTTTTCTCTGTGGCGCAGTTTACTTTATCCTTCGGTTAGAGCAAATTGCTGGAAGAACTGGTTCTTAGGTTTCTAATGGCGCAGCGTTAACATAGTGAATGATTCACGGATGTTCTTAACATTCAGGAGTAACACGGAAGGCTAGCAATGCAGCCCAGGTCCAGAGCTGATGAATGGTGCAGTGCTGCTGTTGTCATAGCAACCGAAGGGAAAAAAGCAGCGCCATATAAGGAGCTGTGACATGGATTCTGGGAACAATTTATATTAAAGAGCTGTAAGCTCCTCATGCCTTAAAGCAATAAACTACTTTCTTACTGATTCCTCCTTGGATCTTATTCTTCTGAATTCCTAAATCAGAACTATGCGAATATGTATTGCAAAATACAGTAACTAAATAGACACAAACAAAAAACTGCATATTGAGGTTTCTAAATAAATCAGTAATACTTTAGCAAGTGAATATGGGCCTGTAATACCTTTACATTTCATTGGGTTAAATGGTAAAATTAGACAGTAATAAATAAGGAACTAAAATGTGAGATAGCAGAAAATTTATTTCTAAATAGAGATGTTAAAAACCTGATTAAATGCCTTCCATTCAGATGGAGCATACAGATACACCAAAACTGCAGAATCATCAGTGGACTAATACAGTAGCCATGCTTTCAATTTCAGAGAGAGGCATACTACCCCCTGTATTCCTTATGGATAGAGAAAGGTGCAAAAGATACTAACTGCCCTGAAAATGCTCACAACCTTCACACGTGATCAAGGAAATTCCTATGTCAGTCATTGGTGAGAACGGGTTAGTATCCCACTTCATGCTTCTGATGACCTTGCCCTGAGCCTGGAGAACTTTTCTCCTGTCACAGCTTCTCCTCACCTCTCTGGAATCCAGAGGAGTCCCTTTTCTTTCAGGGGATGGCAGAAGAGCTTCAAAAAAGAACCATGGAGAAGAGGGAGCTAGGGAAAGTGTCAATGCTTGGATTCAGCAGTGGTAACGGTGCTCTGCAGTACTGGAGACAAGGTTCTGAACTGACTTGTTCAGAGAAAACAATCTTTCACTAGTCTTCTGAAGCATGGTTCACTAGTACTATACACCTGTTTTAGATAGGGCAACTCTACATGGAATTGTTCTGTATCATATCAATATGGGTTTCTTTCCCATCACCACATATTTAATGAAGTATTCAGAAACAAAGTAAAGCAAAACAATTAGATAATTGTTTTATTATATTGTTCTCTCATGTGGGCAGCCTTACCACTGTAATAATAATTTGGGGATAATTATAATTTGTTAGTCATCAATTTATGGTGCATTACTCTCCATAAATGATGATAAGCTCAGTAAAATGTGAATAAAAGGACTGCAATGTAGTAGAAAGGACATGCACTTGGAAAGTCTTCTGACTGTGTTTTGATAATGGTTCAGTTGCTTTCTAGATATAACCTTGGGTAAGTCACTTAGCTCCAACCCTCAAATTCTTTATCAGTGAAATATGGGTAGGTAACAACATATTTTCTACTTTCCTCCTAAAGCTACTGTTGAAATAAAATAATGCAATGCAAAGGCTTGAAACTCTAAAAATCTATGTCGTATTATTTTAAAATACCTAATTAAGCAAAATAGCAAAGATGAAAAGGAAAAATGGATTTCAATAGAACTCAACAGACATGACAAATAGTCTAAAAGAGTAAATACTGAAAAAAAAAGTAAATACTTTTTCAGGCTAGTTTTTATGTTTGAATATTTGGTGTCAACATATTGTACATATTTGTCACAGGAGCTAATTCATTTGGGGTTTCCCACTTGGCTCAGTGGTAAAGAATCTGCCTGCGAATGCAGGAGATGTGGGTTCAATCCCTGGGTCAGGAAGATTCCACGTAGGAGGAAATGGCAACCCACTGCAGTATTCTTGCCTGGGAAATCCCATGGACACAGGAACCTGGTGGACTACAGTCCATGGGATCACAAAAGAGTTGGACATGACTTGGCAAATAAAAACAACAAAATTTCATTTTAGAATCATGATAAACAGAGATTCCATGGACCAGTGTTAATGGTGTATAAAGATAATCATGTAATTCTACTGGCCCAACGTAACTTATAAACATCTTTAGATAATAACTTGGAGATAAAGAAGTATAAGCAATCCCTATAGAATGGTAATACTAAAGACCTTGCAAAACAAGAAACTTGTTTCAAATCATCTTCAATTACTTTTTCTCTCAGTTAACTAGGAAATTGTAAGGCAACCTAAAAATGAGCATTTATGTGAGATTTGAAGGCTTCCCTGGTGGCTCAAACAGTTAAGAATCTACAAATAATAAATGCTGGAGAGGGTGTGGAGAAAAGGGAACCCTCTTACACTGTTGGTGGGAATGCAAACTAGTACAGCCACTATGGAGAACAGTGTGGAGATTCCTTAAAAAACTGGAAATAGAACTGCCTTATGATCCAGCAATCCCACTGCTGGGCATACACACTGAGGAAACCAGAAGGGAAAGAGACACGTGTACCCCAATGTTCATCGCAGCACTGTTTATAATAGCCAGGACATGGAAGCAACCTAGATGCCCATCAGCAGATGAATGGATAAGAAAGCTGTGGTACATATACACAATGGAGTATTACTCAGCCAAAAGAATACATTTGAATCAGTTCTAATGAGGTGGATGAAACTGGAGCCTATTATACACAGTGAAGTAAGCCAGAAGGAAAAACACCAATACAGTATACTAATGCATATATATGGAATTTAGAAGATGGTAACAATAACCCTGTGTACGAGACAGCAAGAGAGACACTGATGTATAGAACAGTCTTATGGACTCTGTGGGAGAGGGAGAGGGTGGGAAGATTTGGGAGAATGGCATTGAAACATGTAAAATATCATGTATGAAACGAGATGCCAGTCCAGGTTCGATGCACGATACTGGATGCTTGGGGCTAGTGCACTGGGATGACCCAGAGGGATGGTATGGGGAGGGAGGAAGGAGAAGGGTTCAGGATGGGGAACACATGTGTACCTGTGGTGGATTCATCTTGATATTTGGCAAAACTAATACAATTATGTAAAGTTTAAAAATAAAAAAAAATAAAAAAAAAAGAATCTGCCTGCAATTCAGGGATCCAGGTTCTATCCCTGGGTTGGAACGATCCCCTGGAGAAGAAAATAGCAACCCACTCCAGTATTCTTGACTCAAGAATCCTATAGACAGAGGAGCCGGGCAGGCTACAGTTCATGGGGGTCACAAGAAGTCAGATAAGACTGAGCAACTAACAGGTAAGATTTGAAAATTTCATGGATAGCATACCTCTGTTCTCTGTTACCCTGACAGACTAATCTACCTAGTGTGTGTGTGTGTTTTTAATCAATTTTTTTTTTTTTGGCCTCAGTGGTTATTTTTAAGGGAAATTCTCTTTGTATCTTTTAAAATACCAGTAACTCAGTAATTCAGAAAAAAAGAGGGGAAGTTCCCTTCTCCCCCAAATCATGCTGAGCTGATCCACACGTTAGATTCCAGAATACTTTTGGAAAAAATGCAAACTTGGGTAACAAATCATTTTTTCACTGATTTTCATTTTAATGTTGCTTATGCTTTGTAGGAGCTGATAGGGATAAGGACATGGTTAAGATATTTTAAAAGACAAAGTACATAGGTTTTGCTTTTATTTTTTTAATTAGGTTTAACTTAAGGGTAGAAGAGATTTAAGGGACTAAGCTATTCCCCTGAGTACTAATTTTTAACTCTCTTATGATTAATTTAGGTAAATCATTCTAAACCTTACACAGAGTTTTATATCCTTTTTATTCTTTTCCCAGTCATCTCCCTTTATAAGCTTTTGCTAAGGAGTAAACATCAGTGCTCGGAGAAGGCAATGGCAATCCACTCCAGTACTCTTGCCTGGAAAATCCCATGGACGGAGGAGCCTGGTAGGCTGCAGTCATTGGGGTCGAGAAGAGTCAGACACGACTGAGCGACTCTACTTTCACTTTTCACTTCCATGCATTGGAAAAGGAAATGGCAACCCACTCCAGTGTTCTTGCCTGGAGAATCCCAGGGACGGTGGAGCCTGGTGGGCTGCTGTCTATGGGGTCGCACAGAGTCGGACACGACTGAAGCGACTTAGCAGCAGCAGCAGCAAACATCAGTGCTAAACCCTACAGTGCTTAAAGGTAGGGTAATATTTATGAAGAGGTGAATATATGAACTCTCTATTGTCACAGAAGTAAGAAAGTATTCATACTACTTATTATAGAAACTTAAGCCTTGGCTCAATTCTAATTTTGGTTTTTTTCTTTCCCAGGAATGGCTACTGCTCCAGATTAGGACTTGAACATCTAAGAGAAGACTGATGACAAAGGAAGACAAAGGAAACATATTCTTTAAAAATCATATAATGTGGCCTCTACCCATGAGCCAACTATTCATCTGGTGGTCAGTAAAGGAGTTTTAAAAACTGGCAAGGTTGGACATAGTGAGAAGCAGTATTTCTGCTTAATGAATGCTATGAATGGTACTTAAGGGATTTCTGGGGATAACTTTTATTATAAACAGTTTTTACTTGATATGTTGACTTTATTACCTAACCCTTGAATAAAATTTCCTCAATGTGATCTCTAAATTACAATCCCAATATTTGAAAAAGATCATTAGCTGGCAGGTGGCTTTTTCAGAAAGTTTTTATGGATAAGTAGAACTAAAAGCCTAAAAGCGTGTACTTATCAATCTCCTTTCTCTCATTTTAATTCACTAAGTAAATCTTGAATTTATGAAAATCACTAAATGATAATAGATGTACATATAGTCACTTTCAGAAGCCAGAAGTACAGACTTTAACTAGAAAAGGAGGGAAAACATAGATTAACTAACTCGTATATATCAGAATATCACTCATGTTGTTGTCTAAACAAAACAGATCACTCAGACACAAAGATGATTCTCAAACGGGTGTATTTCTTATTTTTTAATATGCAGCCAATGACATGAAAGAATGAATGATAATGGGATAATGTATTTATGATAAAGCAAATGTCCTTTGAAACACTCTGCCCTCCGGTGTTTAAAATGTTCATCAAAGAGGGAGAATTCTGTCCTGCCATGAGTTGGACCATAAAGAAGGCTGAGTGCCAAAGAATTGATGCTTTTTAATGGTGGTGTTGGAAAGGACTCTTGAGAGTCCACTGGGCTTCCAGGACATCAAACCAGTCAATTCTAAAGGAAATCAACCCTGAGTATTCATTGGAAGGACTGATGCTGAAGCTGAAGCTTCAATACTTTGACTACCTGATGTGGAGAGCTGACTCAATGGAAAAGACCCTGATTCTCAGAAAAACAGACAGCAGGAAGAGAAGGAGACAAAGAGGATGAGATAGTTGGATGGCATCACCAATTCAATGGACATAAGTTTGAGCAAGCTCTGGGAGATGGTGAAGGACAGGGAAGCCTGGCATGCCTCAGTCCATGGGGTCACAGAGAGTGGGACAGGACTGAGCCACTTAACAGCAACAATGTATTTATTATTCTCACAAGTAGAATACATCATTTAGAGCATGTAATTTTCTATAATGAGAAAAAACTGGTTTAGCATTATAATAAGTTCTGTTATTATAAAGTGAACATATATTCTCTGCTAAGCTTTAAATGGGGCTTCTCAGACAGCGCAGTGGTACGGTATCCGCCTGCCAATGCAAGAGATGCAAGAAATGCAAGTTCAATCCCTTGGTCAGAAAGAGCCCCTGGAATGGGAAATGGCAACCCACTCCAGTGTTCTTGCCTGGAAAATTCCATGGACAGAAGAGTCGTCCACAGGGCTGCAAAGAGTCAAACGCAACTGAGCACACAAGCTTTATATAATCCCATGCTATAATTTACTTCCTGTCTGGAGAGTCACTGAGAGGATTTCTTTTGAATCATGGATATTTACTTTTTTGCCTTTCATAATACTTTGTGACTGAAGGGTATTACTAACGACCAATATTATTTAGTACTTACATTCAACATCTGACACTTTTTGAACTGCTCATATTGCAGAGGAGGTGGGTAGGTAAGTAGGGAAAAACAGGGACAATTAGGCTTAAAAATAGACTTCCTAGGAACTGTGCCAGAAAACTGTGGTAAGTTTTCTGGGGGAAATCACAAAGGAAGCTTTGACAATGAAGAATTTTTTTTTTCTATAAACTTCACTACCATCTTTAAAAGTGATATTCAGTTCTGAGAAACACCACATGTTAGCTCAAAAGAGTATCAGAGATTATTAACCAAGTAATTGTCAACTGTTTCACCTGTCAGAATTCCTTTTGTTATTTTCCTCCACACAGACTTAAATTTTAAGAGATTTTATCTACCAAAATTTTCATTTATTAATTCAAACAGATATAACAAACTATTAACTGGAGTTTCAAGTAAACATAAGCTGATCACAGAAAAGGTGATATAGTTTCATCCAAGAAAAAAAAGCTAGCCTCTATAACTTTATGACAAGTAAATGTACATTTTCTTTTAGGCTCTTCCAAATATTGAGAATTACATCCAGGGCACAGTACTGACGGTAACAGGGTTTCATGGTAGTAACTGTCAAATCATACTTACAGGCTTGACACAGTAACTGCTTGGCACACAGAGAAATGTATCTACACAAACATCTCTGTATTGGGTCACCACTCTAATAGGAATGCTGGAAAAAGTCAACTCCATACTTCAGATTTTAGGCAAGTAGATTTCCAAATAAAAAACACGATGTTTGGCAAAACCAATACAATATTGTAAAGTTTAAAACTAAAATTAAAAAAAAAGAAAGTGAAAAGTGAAAAAAAAAAAAAGAAAGGAAGTTGTGGGCCAATAGTCAGTAATTCTAACAGAGAAGCCAGCTTGAGAGTATAGATTAAAAATTAAAAAGGAATTTACACAACCACAAATGTACGAAATAATATAAAGAAACATGGGCATACCATGAATTCTCTGATAAATATGGATTTGTGTCCAGAATAGAAACACACAAAGAGAGAAGGATATAATCAAAGATGAAGAGTGGAAAACCCTCTAATTATACTGTTAAGGAAGAACAGAGCCCCTAACGAGAAGAGCTGTTTTTAAGATAGCAAAAAAAAAAAAAAAAGAAGAAGGTCTGGATATTCTTAGAATAAAACATGAGAATAATAAATAATAATAATAAATAACATAAACATGAGAAGGCCAGATCCAGTGTATGGGAAGGATAAAAAATGTAATGATATTGTTCTAAGCTTCCATTTACGAATCAATCAGCTGTACTTGACCATACATATTATCTTATTTAATCCATACAATACCCTGTGAGGCAGAAATAATAAGAATAATGATACCATTATCATACAGATTAGAAAACATGCTCAGAGGATTTAAGTGGCTTGAGCAAGGTCATACAGCTGATAAGTGGCAAAGCCAGGGCTTGAACCCTGTATAACAAGTATTAACTGACTGCAGAGTTTGTCATGCTTAACACCTGGCCTCTAAGCAAGAGATAGAACAATTACTCACTCCTTATTCTGCTTTAATCTTCTCCATTAATCATATTTAAACTAAAAAGGGTAAAATAAACATTGTCAAGAAGTAACTGAAGTCCAAGTTATGAGTTTAAAAACATACCTGAAATCCAGGACCACACAATTTACATTTGAGTTCTAAAAGAACATGAAGACAGAACGTGAAACTACTAATAGAAATCTTTGTAAATCCACGCAGGAAATTAGGAGGACTACAGGACTAGAAAGTAAGAACATATGAATATCATAATAGCTTCTACAAAATCTTAATAAAAGGAAAAATGCTCACTGAGAGTCAATAAAGGGTCACAAAGGAAAGTAATTCTGAAATTATCTCATGTCCATTTTGATATAATTATCAGACTAGAAGATAAAGAAAGTAACACAGATGTAGTACCACCTGAATACTGGATAGGTCTTAAACAAGTCTCTTAAGCTAGAGAAAGCAGATGTGAAAATGGCTTTCCAGGATAAAAGGACTGCCCTGTGAAAGAGGACGTTCATTTATGTCATGAGTGAACAGAAGTACTAGGTGGAAACAACAGAGGATATTTGCACATATGTAAATTGGGGCTTTCCAGGTAGCTCAGACGGTAAAGAATCCGCCTGCAATGCAGGAGACCTGGGTTTGATTCTTAGGTCAGGAAGATCTCCTGGAGAAGGGAATGGCAATCTACTCCAGTATTCTTGCCTAGAGAATTTCACGGAAGAGGAGCCTGACAGGCTACAGTCCACGGGGTTGCAAAGAACTGGACATGACTGACTACACTTTCACTTTTAAATAGAAAATTGATGGTTAAAACTATTCAACAAAAGAACAGGCTAAGGACAAAGCAGAAAGCTTGCCACTACTGAAAGTTTTGACGTAGAAGCCACTGACTATCCACTTAGATTGCCATGAAGATTAAATCTGTTCACTATGTAAAGCTGTCTGGAACACAGAAACAGTTCAATAAACATTATCTATTATTACTATTACCTAAAAGTTTAGTAAAACTGCAAAATCATCTGGACCTGCTGATTCTTAGGGTGCTTCGATTTCTCTGGTTACTGGGCTAGTCATATTTTTGTTTACTTGAGTCAGTTTTACAGTCTGTTTTCTTCCATTTATCTAGTTTTTACGTGGTCCTACTATAAACCTGTATACTATATATTTATTATAACAAAGAACATTATTATCAGTGGCTATTTCACTTCTTGCTCTATGTGCCCTATGAGTTATTTAACTCATCTCTCTCCTCTTTTCCACTATGATGGAAAATTATACTGGTCAAAAGAATTTTCTACTCTCTTAATCTTTTCAATGAACTTGTTTGCAGCTTCACTGATCAAAGATTTTATTCTGTATTTTACTTGTATTCATTGTTGCTTTTAATTTTTTTTCTGATTACTTCTTTTATGTTTACTTATGCTTCTTCTGTCTCCTTGAGTTAAATGAATAGTAAATCCACTTTCAGTATTTCTTGTTTTCTAATAAAAGCACTCAAACATACACATACACATATATGCACACTGGGAAAAAGAAAACCCATTAGTATATGATAAACTGTGTGGTGAAGAGGCATCTGGTTCCTCCAGGGCAACTGTGATAGAGGTTGTCATGTTGTTCCTCTAGGACTGTAGGGTGGTGAAGTGTCTGACTGCAGTCAGGCCTTCTTGAGAAATTCTGAAAGCCATCATAAACCTTTACTAAAAGTCTTTCTGTTTAGACTAGCCAAGGTGACTCAGTTTTCTATGATCAAAGTCAGAACCAAACAATTAATAATGCTAAGACAGAAAAAGAAAGTAGCAAATTAGCTCATCTGCTTACCAGTTAAATGGTACATCAAAGAAAAGAACACATCTCAGTAATCTTTTTTTTTGAACACAGATGATAGTTAATAATAACTGTTTCACAGGAAAATTATAAAAACATCTAGCTGGGAATTATCCTTATCTGTAGTATATGCTGTAATTTTCCTAGGAAGACACTATTTTCTTTTAGAAAATACTGATTTTCAAACAAAAAAGAATACATTGTAGGAGGCAATGACCATTTAGAGAGATACAAGGAAATGGGAAACCGAGCACAAGTTTATAAAGGACGACTTCCCACAAGTAAATACTGACAAGAGATCTATTGAAAAATACTATCATGGTTTCCTACAATTTCGCATATACTTGGCTAAGTCAACTGACCCTCAAATGTTTTGAGTAACTGAGTCCAGAGGTTCCTTTACATTGCCGATCCTCATCAGAGGATTTGGCCCTTTCTCCATAAAGGGACATCCTGTCATTTTTGCAAACTTCACCTAGTAGTGGCTGAACAGAGAGGAAGACAGAACAACTGTATTTCAGTGGAATTTACACAGCAATACTACAACTACCTTACATAATTCCACTATAAATAAATACTGTGATAGCATAATGTTTTTATTTTGTATGAATAACTTCCATTCAAATATGCAAAAATTAGTAGAAAAGTATTTGCTATATACTAATACAAACTTCTACCTTATGTTTCTATAAAAATCTAAAGAGCAAATTTAATTATGTTGCAAATCCTCTATGTGCAAACACTAAATAAAGAACTCTGTCAGATAATGTATGTTGTCATTTAGTTGTTCAAAATATATATGCTGACAAGAGACTCTCTCCTTAACTAAAATGTAATCAGGCTGCTGAGTCCCCCTACCTACCTACCTGATGCTCAGTTGCTACGTAATGTCTGACTCTTTGCAGCACCATGGACTGTAGCCCGCCAGGCTCCTTTGTCCATGGGATTTCCCAGGCAAGAACACTGGAGTGAGTTGCCATTTCCTTCTCCAGTGGATCTTCCCAATCCAGGGATCAATCCCTTGAATCTGGCTTGGCATGTGGATTCTTTACCACTGAGCCATCAGTAGATAGCCACCCATCTACCTACTGACGATTTTTAAAAGTGACCAATGTTCATTGCAGCACTGTTTATAATAGCCAGGACATGGAAGCAACCTAGATGTCCATCAGCAGATGAATGGATAAGAAAGCTGTGGTACATATACACAATGGAGTATTACTCAGCCATTAAAAAGAATACATTTGAATCAGTTCTAATGAGGTGGATGAAACTGGAACCTATTATACAGAGTGAAGTAAGCCAGAAGGAAAAACATAAATACAGTATACTAACGCATATATATGGAATTTAGAAAGATGGTAACAATAACCCGGTGTACGAGACAGCAAGAGAGACACTGATGTATAGAACAGTCTTATGGACTCTGTGGGAGAGGGAGAGGGTGGGAAGATTTGGGAGAATGACATTGAAACATGTAAATATCAGGTAAGAAACGAGTTGCCAGTCCAGGTTCGATGCACAATACTGGATGCTTGGGGCTAGTGCACTGGGATGACCCAGAGGGATGGTATGGGGAGGGAGGAGGGAGGAGGGTTCAGGATGGGGAACACATGTATACCTGTGGCGGATTCATTTTGATATTTGGCAAAACTAATACAATTATGTAAAGTTTAAAAATAAAATAAAATTTAAAAAAAATCAACTCAAAGTAATAAAAGTGACACTCCATTTACAGTTATTACAGAATACTGGTATATTCCCTGTGTTGTACAACACACCCTTGTAGCCCATCCCTATTGTTTGATGTCAAACCCAATTATTTGACAAGGCCTCAGCTTAGCCCAGCTGTAGCAAGAATCCTACGAAGTCAGTTCAGCAAGAATATCCCACACTTGGTGTCTAAGTACCCAGATCTCAGCAAGAGTTCCCCTACCCTTGATTTCTCCTCAGGAATTTTTCATCCACTGCCACCCTGCCCAACTTGCTCCTTGGTTATAACTCCCTAGTTATAACCTAGTTATTTACTCTTCTGTTATAGTAGCATGAGTACACTGAGATAAATCAGACTACAGAGACTAACATGATCTCCAGGCTCTTTATATTTCCAAAGTGGCTTTTCAATAATTTTCTCAAACTATGTTTCCACTTTATCCAAGGCATAAAATTAAAAGAAAAGTAACACTTATCTATGCTTATTATACACTAGCTAGGTTTTATGTTTAAGAAATGTTAATCTTTATAGCAAACCTGTTATTTTTTTTCTAATAAAATTTACTAATGTACATCTTGAATTTCAGTGGTTCTAAAAATTGCAAGACAATTATTCCTTTGCAAAGAACATATCATAAGTACACTACAATGTATCAAACTATGTAGGCTCTTTTTAATGTCAAAATAGCTTTAAGCAATTTTCCCAGGATGTCTCAGAAACAAGTTAATAATTTCATTTTATGAATAATGAAAACAATATTTTGGCCTTAGCTAGCATCTAAAATAACCAGGCTGCAGCATGATTGTACTGGATATTGTGAATTATTTACCATCTAAATTGGACTGCCACATGGTCATTACAACCTATTGGTAGGAAATACTTTAAAAATCAGGCCAAAAAATCTTTTCCCAGAGGCTAGATACTAATCCATTTGACATCAGTATTTTCTTTGTTTTTTGACATCAGTATTTTAAGGTTAACTCCCTACAACAGGAGAGGGACTTACTTAAGGCAATTAAATAAATTACTTGAAGGTCATGTTTCAAAGGCTCAGAATTGATATTTGACAGCTGGTAGCAATCTATTTTATTATTTATTTCACCCAAATCTATTTTAAAATTTAATAATGATCATTATTAACATTTACTGGACTGCTTATTCTATGCCAGACACTGTCTTACGAGCATTATACAAATCAACCCATCCAATTCTCTTAACAGTCCTATGAGGTAAATACTATCTTTTTATTTCTTTTTTTTTTATTTTATTTTTAAACTTTACATAATTGTATTAGTTTTGCCAAATATCAAAATGAATCTGCCACAGGTATACATGTGTTCCCCATCCTGAACCCTCCTCCCTCCTCCCTCCCCATACCATCCCTCTGGGTCGTCCCAGTGCACTAGCCCAAAGCATCCAGTATCGTGCATCGAACCTGGACTAGCAACTATTTTAATCCTTATTTTAGAAACAAGGAAACTGAAGTATAGAGACTTGAAGCAACTTTGCACAAGCCGACACAATTAGGAAAGGGCAGTCAGGGTCCATTTTGTTAGACTGCCTCTTGAGAATGGGTTTTACACATAGAAACACAAACATTACAGAAGGGCATACAACAAAGTTCATGTCTTCCTCCTCCTGCTTCTGAGTTCAAGCTATCATTTCTCTACTTCACGACCAAATGAATGCGTGTGTGATATGTATCGGAGAAGGCAATGGCACCCCACTCCAGTACTTTTGCCTGGAAAATCTGCAGTCCATGGGGTCGCTGAGGGTTGGACTCGACTGAGCAACTTCACTTTCACTTTTCCCTTTCATGCATTGGAGAAGGAAATGGCAACCCACTCCAGTGTTCTTGCCTAGAGAATTCCAGGGACTGGGGAGCCTGGTGGGCTTCCGTCTATGGGGTCACACAGAGCCGGACACGACTGAAGTGACTTAGCAGTGATATGTATATGCTTGCATATTGTTTAAAAACATCAATAGATGACTATTACTGATAAATAGACTGTCTTTTTTTTTTTTTACTACATAAACAATATTACATATACACACACATAATTTTTAAATTTGTTCAAATTTATAAAATAAACTCTTAGCAATAAAACTGTTGGGTCAAAGATGATGAGCATTACAATTCTGACACCTATTTCAAACTGTCCTACAAAAACAGTGTGCCAATTTACAGCTCTACTAACAGTATGAATACTCAAAATTTAACTTCTACTAAACTCAGAGTGTAAATTCATTAAGTGTTGATGAATAAACTACTGGCACTCCCAATTTCTACATGTTAAGAAGCACCCTGAGGGACTTTATGATATTATGAACAAAAACATCTTGGAAAGATCACTGAATAAGAAGCTAGAGAACAGTGGCAATTCTGTTACCACAGAATTAACTAGGGCCGATGGTGTGTTTCTGCACTCTCTTCCGTGCCTCCCCCCAAAGCGAAGCAATATCCAACTAAGCCAAATGAACCTTGAGGCATGACCAACCTCCAGGTCTTCTAGTTTCCCTTTATTGCTTAAACCATGGCTATGTCTTATTACTTTTTTTTTTTTTAAACAAAAAGTCTTAACTGATATACCAGATGCCTTGGGTAAATTCTATAAACCTCAATTTTTTTCATTGGTAAAATGAACCTCATTTGGAATTTAAAGGCTTAGGTGTTAATTCTGGCTTTGATCTCTTCTTAGTTGTATTATTTCGAGCGAGACATTTTACCTTTCTAAGGCTTCATTTATTCATGTGTAAAATGGAGATACATGTGAAGAATATGTGTTTATATGGTATGTCACACAACAGGCACTAAAATGAGAATTGTTATCATTGTTACTATTACTCATTAAAAAGTATAATTTTTAAAACATGACAGATTTTAAAGTTCCAAATTGGTATCTAATGTTCAATAGAGTTTTTAAAAACTTCTCTCCAAATTTAAACAGTTTTGTCAACAATAACTGCTCACACATTCTCAGCATTTAGATCAAAGACAAAAGGAGAAGGGGCAGCAGAGGATGAGATGGTTAGATAGTATCACTGACTCAATGGACACGAGTTTGAGCAAACTGGGAAATAGCGAAGGACAGAGAAGCCTGGTGTGCTGCAGTCCCTGAGGTCATAGCGAGTCTGACACGAGTTAGCAACAACAACAAATACATGTATTTATGCATGTATTAAGCAACTGGTAACCATCAAGGGACAGGTTTGACTATCCATGAGGTAGGAGGGATCATTAACCCCACTCTGCAGATGGAGAAACAGAAGCAGGGAGTAGTTAAGTGATTTTCTCAGAGCTGTGATACAGACACAAGTAGCATGACCACAGAACCCATTCCTCTCTTAACCACTTTTACTGTAACCTGTTTTTGTACTGGATAGAGCTATATATACTTTAAACATATATATATATACACACACACACTAACTATACACAAACACACACACAGTCTTCAACCTCCAAATTACATATCTTTATTCTTGAGCAGGCCTTTCCCCATTCTCACTCCCGTGAGACTAAAGATAAGTCAAAATATTTGGAAATAGATCTTCATATACAACTGTGTGAAGGACTAAGACAAACATGTTGAAAGTACAAAGGTTATAAAAAAACAGTAATAGGGAAATGTTACTCTGTTATGTTTTATTTGATAAAACAAACAGAAAGATTGTCTTTCAATATTCTCTTAACTTGTTAGAAGGTAAAGACTTGTTAAAGGTCTGGAAAACACACCCATGGTTAATGAATGTGGGATTCTCTAGACCAGGGGTCCCCAACCTCCGAGATCTATGGCCCAATGATCTGAGGTAGAGCTGATGTAATAATAATAGAAATAAAGTGCACAATCAATATAATGCACTTGAATCATCCCGAAACCAACTCCCTCAACCTGGTCTCTGGGAAAATGGTCTTCCATGAAACCAGTGCCAAAGAGGTTGTGGACCGCTGCTCTAGACCCTCACAGGCCACTCATACCACATGTGCCATCAAGTTCTGATAAACAGGTAAATCAGATCATATTTCCCATTCCAGCTCTGCTAAAAATCCTACAGAGTAGGCTCCCTACCGTGATCATAAAAAACTCTGGCTTCTGCCCATGTCTTCAACTATTTGATACACCCCTCCCCTCTGACTTATTCTGCTGAGGTCACACTGCCTTCTCTCTAATTCTTCAACTCACCAGCACTGATTTCTGCTTTAGGACTTTTGTTCTGGTTGTTCCCTCTGCCTGGAAGGCTCTGACCCCAGACCTTCCCATGACTGGCTTCTTTTTGTTATTCAGCATGTGTGGATGCTAAGTACCTTCTGTCATGTCTGACTCTTTGAGACCATGTGGACTGTAGCCAGGCTCCTCTGTCATGGGATTCTCCAGGCAAGAATACTGGAGTGGGTTGCCATGCCCTCCTCCAGAGGATCTTCCAGACCCAGATATTGAACATGGGGCTCCTACACTGCAGGCACATTCTTTATCACTGAGCCTCAGTTCAAACATCTTCTCTGATTCTCCCCAATCACTCCATAGAGAGAAACCTACCTCTACCCCAGTCTTTCTCGCTCCCTTTTCCTACTTTATTACGCTTACAGTACTTGCTATCTAAAATTATTGATTTATTGGTTATATGTTTATTATAGCTCCCTCACAACTGGAATATAAACATCTTCGAAGGCAGGGGCTTCAACTGTATTTTCCTGCACTCGGTTTACTGTATCTAGAGCAGTGCCTGATACAGTAGGTCCTAAACAAATATTTGTTTAATGATAAGTAAGGAGCACAGAAAAACGAGTAAATCCCTTGATGGTAGCAGAGACAGGGGACTAAATATTAGATAAAGTCAGAAAGAAAACAGAAAAAGGTAACTATTCTAGCCCTACTAATTCAGTTTGGTTATAATATGAATATAAAGCAAGATAAGGTAGCTGCAAGTTTAAATGAATGGAAACGGATAAATTAGTAAGTCTAGCCCTAATGGCCATATTCAATTAATGTATTTTGCTAAGAACAATTCTCTGAAAAAAAAAAAAAAGAACAATTATCTGGAGGACATTCCCTTATGGTCAGCTAATCTTTTTCCATTCAATGTTCTTTTTACTTATTTATACCAAAATATAATTAGGAAAGGAAAGATAACTGATGAGTAATCTACTAAATAATCTTTTTAATTTAAATTCCGAAGTAATTTCATTCTGGGTTAAACCAGAAGATTTTTATCACCTAATTCACTTGGCAGAAAATTTGCCACAGAAAAGTTTTCACGGCATCCTCTTTCAGGAGATAGACTTCTTTTGTTCGGATATTTTAAAATGCATCTTCAAACTTTAAACTCTTAGGGCTTTGAAAATCTCTTCAGTGAATAAAACAAAATTATCTGAGAGGATACTTACCTTTCAAGCACCAAAATATTAAACCTGAATAGTTCACACATGTAATTAACCAAGGATACTTACTGCTGCTTCCCTCTACCACCTCTCTGTTTTCAGGCATGTTGTTGGCTTTGTTGTTATATGTACTTATCTTTTGGGTTACCTAAAGGTTGTCTATTTAAGCTGAAGTTCAAACTGGAGTAGTCAAATGGGACAGGAAAGTGGTATCTCTAAAATCTTGGGCAATACAGCTAAGTTCTATAAGGAAACAATTGTTCTTGCTATTTCTTCCCATCTGTGTGGTAAAATCAAGCATATCACTTGGCAGCCATCAGATTTGGTTATTTGCATTTTCAGTAATCAATAATACCTTAAACTATAAGAAAAAGGGGAAATTTCTAAGCATTGAAATTTTTATTCAAGACCAATTACATATAATTTTCCTATTTTTAGATAACAGAAGGAATAAGTATTTTAGTAAAATGCTATTAAGCTATTTTATTGATTTTTACCTAATCCAAGAATCAAAACAGACTTTGAGTCAGTCATTTGAAGATGCCTAAAACAAAAATAAATAATATAAGAGCATAACTTATGCTCTGCAGGTCTACAGAATAAATACTATCATTTTAATGAAAATTATAAACACTGTAATACAAGTTTTATTCAAAATAGATGGAAGAGTCTGAAAATCTCATTTCCCCCCCATCATTTTATTTTCTTTTGAACTGTTGTTTGATAATCAACTCTATTGTCTAACTCAATGCCAGACACATAGGAGGAAGTCAATACATCCTTTGGGAATGACTTCATTTCTTGCCTCCATACACTCATAATCCATTCAATGCCAGTCAACTTACTGATACTGGATATAAACTAATAACATTAAAAGAAATCTAACAAAATGACCCAGGAATACATACTTTTGCACTTAAGTATCATTTAACATATTAAATCTTCTTTCCTGAAAAATCTTTAAGAGATAAAAGTTCACTTAATAAAGACACAGTTTGATACCTAACAACTTGATCTGACTGTACCATACATACTGCGAGATCATGTTAAAGTCAATCCACAACCTATACTATAGTGAATATTTTAAGAAGTTGGAGAGGTAAACATGGAGAGTACCATGGAGAGGTTAACATCTAAATCAGCAGTTAAAAATAGGTATGAAAAATACAAATCAAGATTTCAAACAAAAAATAAGTACCCTTACTGAACTATGAAACTTTCATTATTCTAAAATTACAATATTTCCATCTGGTAATCTGACATGAACAAGCTGATAAATGCAATCAGAACAACAGTATATTCTCGCAAAACCAGAAATTTCCTGAAAGCCTGGAAAAATATGTCCACAACAGATGGATCATTTAGAAAATAAATACATCAATCTGTCAAAAGGACCACTAGTCTAATTTCCTAAATGAAAATCAGTGGGAGCTCTACTTTCCAAGAGTCTGTGACATTAGAAAGGCCAAAGAGGAAAAACCCAGAGATGCACATAAACAGATTTGCTATGAGCTAGAGTGCATACTGTCAGGTTTCCTGTCAAACATACTCAATGTAGGTAAAGTCCTTACCAGTTAACTTCTTCACAGGTTGGAGCCGAACACTGATAGACTGATGTGTGAGTAAGGGGGAGGATGGAAGAGAGCGAGACATGCCCTCCATAATCCGAATGTGCTGCATACCTTCACTCACGGGAAGTGGTGGGACGGCGTAGTCTGGCTCAAAAGCACAGTCGCTTTCTGTGGAGATGCCACCTGTGAAACAGGAGAAGACAGGACAAAAGAGCTGGTGAGAAGAGGTTCATCTCCTAAAATTTTTCTCTATTAAAACTGACCTTTCTGGATGACTCAGCATGGTGTATACTGATACTGATTCTTCACTCTGAAAAGACAAAAAAGGTATTCGCAACACATTCGTTCATTTCTCCATTACTGGGTACTTACTTTGAGGTCTAGCACTAAGAAACTGAACAAGAATAAGATAGGATTCCTCCTTGTAAGGGTTCACTGTTTCGTGAGCAACGCAGTCATATAAACAATAATTACAGGGGACTTCCCTGGCAGTCGAGTGGTTGGGACTTCACCTCCAATGCAGGGGTGGGGTGCAGGTTCAATCCCTGGTTAAGGAGCTGGGGTCTCACATGCCTCGTGGCCAAAAAAACAGAACATAAAACAGAAGCAATATTATGACAAATTCAACGGGGACTTTGAAAATGGTCCACATCAAAAAAAAATCTTTAAAAAATAATAATTGTAGTACAACACAACAAGTGTTATAATTAGAACATCAATCTTCAATTGTCCTTGATAAGACCAGCATGAAAGAAGATATTCACCTGCTTGACAATGTAATCTGTGTAATTCCTGGTAGGATCATTGTAACTATTTCTTATTCTCTTTCTCCAAGAATGTACATGAAAATAGAAGTGGGTAAGACTAACATTATATGGTGATTTTTGAATCTGCTCAAACATTTAAAAAAAGAGTAAATGATATGTTGTTTACTTCCACGGATATGCTGTTGGCTTCTACTTCTGGTAATGGCAGATTACATGCTTCAGACCAATTTGCCCTAAGAAAACTACAACTGTATATGTTTTTAAAATCTTCCTAAAGGCACTGGAGAGTTAACAGCATGATGAAGAATTACAAGACGACTGAGACCTGTATGTGGGGTCACTTTTCATTTTGTGGCATCTGAAAGGCTAAGAAGTCATTGACAGTTTTACAGAGCTGGGAGGACAAGCTGGGAGAACCAAGTTTCTAAGAGGGACTTTGTTTGGAACCCCAAAGGGCTACACTCTAGGAGTGAGTATAAACCAAAACTAGACTGGCCTTGACAGGACTGAAGTTCAGCTCCAAATGTGTACCACAAAATTTAATCAAGGCAATCTCAGATTGCCTGCGCCTGCCAGAAACAAACATAAATCTTCTCAGAGGAAGATAACATCATCATTGGTCTCAGATTATTTCCACCATTTTCATATATAATATCTGACCCTTAACTAACAATAACAAAGAAACATAACATGAAAAAAGCAAGTCAGAAAGACTATCCAAAATAAACAGTCTCAGAGGGAACACAGAACAATAAGGAACAGAATTTAAAGTAGTATGCTTAACGCCAAACAGATTAAAATACTTAGGAATGTATTTAACCAAGGTGAAAGATCTGTACATTGAGAACTATAAGCTACTGATGAAGAAACTGAAGACATAAATAAATGGAAAGATTTCCTGTGTTAATAGACTGTAATAATCATTAAAATGTTCTTATTACCCAAACTAATCTACAGATCCAATGTAATCTCTATAAAAATTCCAATGACTTTTTTTCACAGAAATAGAAAAGAAAAACAATCCTAAAATTCCTTCACAATCTTTCACAAAAGCTCTAAACAGCTAATGTAATCAAGTAATCTTGAGCCAGAAGAACAAAGCTGACACTTCCTCATTTCAAATTATATTACAAAGCAGTAGTAAAACAGTTTGGTACTAGCATAAAAACAGACACATAGATCAGTGCAAGAGAACAGAGAATCTAGAAATAAATCCATGCATATGTGGTCAACTAATCTTTGATAGGGAACCAAGAATACACAATGGGGAAAGGACCGTCTCTTCAATAAACAGTATTGGAAAAAGTGCATAATCATATGTAAAAAGTGAAACTGGATCCTTGTCTGACCCCACATACAAAAATCAACGGAAAATGGGTTAAAGACAAACGTAAGCCCTGAAATTATAAAGTTCTTAGAAGAAAACCTTGGAGGAAAAATCCATGAAATTCATCTTGAAAATGATTTTGTTTTGGATTTGACATCAAAAGTACAACCAATAAAAACAAGTGAAACTATATCAAACTAAAAAGTTTCTACACAGCAAAGGAAAGCATCAACAAAATGAAAAAGCAACCTACAGAATGGGAGAAAATATTTGCAAACCATATATCTGATAAGGGGTTAATACTAAAAATATGTAAGGTACCCATACTCAATAACAAAAACAAAACCTAACTAAAAATGGGCAAAGGATGTGAATAAATATTTTCCAAAGAATAAATACAAATAGCCAACAGGCACATGAAAAAGCAATCAACATCAACAATCATCAATCACAAAAATCAAAATCACAATGAGATACCACCTCATACCTGTTAGGACAGTTATTATCAAAATGTCAAAAGATAACAAGTATTGGCAATGATGTAGAGAAAAAGGAACCCCTATACATTGTTGGTGGGAATATAAATTGGTACAACCATTATGAAAAACAGTAATGGAGAGTCCTCAAAAATTAAAAATAGACCTATCATATGATCCAACTAACCTACTTCTGAGTATACACCAAAAGGAAAATAATCACTATCTCCAAGAGATCTCTGCACTCCCATGTTCATTGCAGCATTATTCAAAGGAGCCACAATATAGAAACAACTTCAGTGTCTGCCGATGGATGGATGAAGAAAATGCGATTTTACACACACACACACACACACACACACACTCTCTCTCTCTCTCTCTCTCTCTCTCCCCCCAAGGAATACTATTCAGCGTTAAAAAAAAAGGACTCCTTTCACTTGTAACAACAGAGAACCTGGGGGACATTATGCTAATAACCAGACACAGAAAGAAATATCTCCACATAATCTCACTTATATGTGGAATCTAAAAAAATAAGGTCAAAATCATAGTAGCAGAAAGGAGAATGGTGGTTACCAGGGGCTAGGGGGTAGAGGCAAAAGGGAGATGTTGGTCAAAGGGTAAAAACTTTCAGTTATTAGATGAGTAAGTTCTGGAGACCTAATGTACACCATGACTACAGCAAATAATAATATATTGTATACTTAAAATATGCTAAGAGAGTAGCTCTCAAATATTCTCACACATACACACAAAAAGGGTCAACATGTGAGGTGATGGATATCTTAATCAGCTTGACTGTGGCAATCATTTCACAATGTACGTATTCATTAAACATCATGTTGCGCACCTTAAATATATACAATTTTTATTTGTCTATCATATCTCAATAAAACTGAGGGGAAATTTTTTTAAAAAACAAGCACACAGTATTACATGCAATATCACTTCACACTCAGTGTGATGCTGTTAAAACAACAACAGGGAAGTGTTGGTAAGGATGTGGAAAAACTAGAACCTTCATACACTGCTGGTGGGAATATGAGACATTATAGCTGCTGTCTAAAACATTTTTGCAGTTCCTCAAAAAGTTAGTCACAGAATTACCATCTAATCCAGTCCAACCCCCTTCTAAGTGTATACACAAAGGCAATGAAACAGGTTTTCAAGGAAAAACCAGGGCATTCACAGCAGCATTATTCAAAATAGCCCAAAACTGAAATAACTCAAACATCATTAGCTGGTGAATCAATAAAGAAAATGTGACATATTATGACGAAATATTATTCAGCAATAAAAATAATGAAGGCTTGATTCATGCTACAACACAGATAAAACTTTGAAAACAGTATACTAAGTGAAAGAAGCCAGACTAAAAAATGCTATGTGTTGTATGATTCCATTTATATGAAATATTCAGAAAAAGCAAATCCAGACAGAAAGGAGATTAGGTTTCCAAGAACGACTACAGGAATGGGGACTGAATGCTTAACAGGTACAGGTTTCCTTCTGGGGTGATGGATTATATAGCAGTGATGTTTGCAAAACACTGTAAATGCACTAAAGTCCACTGAATTGTACACAATAAAATGGTTACAATTGTCTCAATTAAAAATATTACATGTCTTCTGTATTTACTCAAACCAAAAGTCTAGTAATCATTCATTTCTTTCCATCACATCCCTTTGCAACAAATGCAATAGCTATTCTGCAGATTATCAGTCTCAAATAGAATTCAAATCTGTCATGTTCTCTTCACTTCTTCTATTATTACCATAGTCCAGATCCCTCTTATCTTTCCCCAAAACTTCTGTTGGTAGAAATCTAGGACTTATTCCTTATCTTTGGATTTCAGAACTTTTACCGGAATAGGTCTTAACTTTTTATTTCTCATTAGTCACTAGGTCCTTCCTTTAGCTATGTTGACTAATTCTTCTCTTCCAATGGTTCTTTTCTCTTTCTCTCTGGAGCTGTGATCAGATGAATACTATATCTCCTAGACCTATTTGTCAAGTCTCTTTCTTAACAGATTTCTAATCTGGGGGCTTTCAGTCTCATGTCTAGACTGATTTATAAGGAATTATAGTATTTTACTATAATTTATATGGAATTATAGTATTTTACTGTAATTTATATGGAATTATAGTATTTTACACTTCCCAGGTGGCACAATGGTAAAGAATCTGCCTGCCAATGCAGGAGATGCAGGTTCGATCCCTGGGTCAGAAAGATCCCCTGGAGTAGGAAATGGCAGCCCACTCCAGTATTCTTGCCTGGAAAATTCCATGGACGAGGGAGCCTGGCGGGCTACAGTCCATGGGGCCACAAAGAGACACGACTGAGCACGGGCACTTGCACGTAGTATTTTACATGTTTACAAACAAAGAGGTATATCATCAGGGTAATAGTTCCCTAGTTAAAGAAAAATCGCAATTAGGTTTTTTAAAAATATATATGTATCTAGAAGAATGCACTGGATTTAGTGAAATACTTCTTTTCACTTGAAATTTTCCAATGTTAAATCTTGGCTGATAATTTTAGACTCTAATAATACTCCTTAAGGAATAATACTGCAATTAGTCCAGTATGGATGTCCTAGTTTACTTTTCTGCTTAAAAATATTTTTCCTCTATCTTCTCTGCCCTATAAATTGTGCTTGAACTCATTGTAGCTATAGAGAAAAAACTATAAAAATATGTTTCAGCGAATACGTGGGGCATGCTCTTCCCATGGAAGATCACAGGGCTGCATGAGACCAAGTTAAATCAGAAGAGTGTATTTAAGACCTCTGTTCACTAACACTTTACTGGCCCAAGTAAGTCCAAGTTAAGACATCAATGGAGCATGGAAATACACTTGGCCCATTTCAGTGGGAACCACGAAAAAGCTACACAGTAAAAGGAATGGATGAACAATTTTATAACCAGTAAGGAAGTAAAAAAATTGAAATCCAATTTACCAAGCATGTAAGACGGTACCTGGGGCTTCCCAGGTGCTGTAGTGGTAAAGAACCCACCTGCCAATGCAGGAGATGGAAGAGACATGGGTTCCCTGGGTTGGGAAGATCCCCTGGAAAAGGGCATGGCAACCCACTCCATTATTCTTTCCTGGAGATTCCCATGGACAGAAGAGCCTCGCGGGCTATAGTCCATAGGATCACAAACAGTGAGACATGACTGAAGCGACCTGGTATGCATGCAAGAGAGTATCTACTGGCACCCCAAACTATTCAACCTTCATTTTCTATCTTTCTTTTTCCTACCACTCACTTTGTCCTGCTTCAGAGTAAAAATTACTAAAATAATGTGATAGAGATATGGGCAGAGAAAATAAACTGCTAATATCACCGAAAAAAATTCAATTATGCTAGGTACCTGGTAATTAAGCATTCAAAAGTTGCACTGAGAAAGCACAAGGATACCAAGTATATGGACACTAAAGTAATGTTAGGAGCAATTATGATTCAATAAAAATTTCAGTCTTCACTAAGTCTTATATTCAGTGCAGATGATTAGGAAATATTAAATTTCAAGTTATTAAAGAAATTCTTTAGCCAAAGGCCATACCTGTTCTACAGAACTGCCTTAAGTTTTCAAGTTGCATAAATGACCACAAATAAAACTTATAAATCAAAAGCCTTTAGCATGATAACTCATTAATGAATTATCATGCTAAAGGCTTTTGATATAATTTGTGAATTTTCCAGTTTATATGTTATTAAAAGCTTATTCTTAAAAAGTACTCAGAGAAACAAAACACAGCACAGTGATAAACTTAAAACCAATGGGCTTTTACATATTTCATAAACAAAGGAATTTTGCCTAAAATTATTCCAAACATCCTTTTAACTTATATCACTCCATTACTCAGTAATAGTCTCATAACAAGTCCATATATCAAGCAGGAAACAGGCCAAGAGAAGAGTAATAACTAGTACAGGGTCATGTATCAGATAGCATGACTGCCTAGGTAAAAAATTTTGAGAAATCTACAAAAAAAAAAAAGCCACTAGGGAAAAAAAAAAAAAAAAGGTGAGTTAGGCAAACTCAAAGGTTACAGAGTCCATATACAAGAAGCAGGTGTCTTTCTATATTCCAGCAATGAATATGTGGAAAATAAAAAAAATTAAACCAGTAACATTAAAACAGCACCATTAAAAACATGAAATTAGGAATAAATCTAACAAAATATGTACAATATTTGTATGCTAAAAACTACGAAACACTGATGAAAGAAACTGATGACGTAAATGAAGAGATATACTATGTTCCTGGATCAGAAGATTTTTTGATGCTAAGTGTCAAACTAATCTATAGATTTAAAGTAATCCTAATGAAAATCCAGTGGGCAATTATTTTTGTAGAAATCAAAAAGCTGATTTTAAATTTTTACGTAAAAATAAAGGGACTAGGATAGACTAATTCTGAACAATAAAATCAATGTTTGGACTCTCGCAGTACCTAACTTCAAGACTAATGTAAAGTTACTGCAATCTAGAGAGCAGGTGGTATTGGCAAAAGAATGGACACAAAATCAATGGAACACAATAACTCAGAGGCACTGGCAAAGTTCACAGTCCAGGGGCATAAGCTCGCCAAAATCACAGGACAAAAGATGCTGCCCCCCTACTCCCACATTAAAATTACATTATTATTTACTGCAGTTAATTTTATCCAGTATACTATGTTCACCTTTCAGCAGAAACTTACAAGGCACACTTAAATAAAAACAAATAAACAAACACAACAACCCAGCACAAGGAGACAGTGCATGCACCAGACCAGCCTCAGATACGGCAAGGATGGTGAAGTCATGAAACTGTGGATTTAAAAACGAAACACTTAGGTATAATTCTAACAAAATATACAGAAGATCTAGGAGGAAGACTACAAAACCTCTTGATGAAAGAAGTCGCAGAAGATCTAAACAAACGGCGAGAAACTCCATGCTCATGAATGCACAGGACGAAACTATAAAAATGTCAATTCTCCTCAAACTAATAGACTTACTACTGCTGCTAAGTCGCTTCAGTCGTATTCGACTCTGTGCGACCCCATAGACGGCAGCCCACCAGGCTCCCCGGTCCCTGGGATTCTCCAGGCAAGAACACTGGAGTGGGTTGCCATTTTCTTCTCCAATGCAGGAAAGGGAAAAGTGAAAGGAAGTCGCTCAGTCGTGTCCGACTCTTAGCTACCCCATGGACTGCAGGCTTCCAGGCTCCTCCGTCCATGGGATTTTCCAGGCAAGAGTACTGGAGTGGGGTGCCATTGCCTTCTCCAAGACTTACTACAAACCCAATTAAATCTCAGTAATTTATTTTGTTGACCTTGACTCTATCATTGACGTGGAGAGGCAAAAGACCCAGAATAGCCAACCTGATATTTGAAGGAGAAGAACAAAGATGGAGGACCAATACCACTGAACTTCCAAGACGCCCTACAAAGCTACGGTAATGAAGACAGCGTAGGACTGACGAAAGAAGAGACAAGGAAATCAATGCAACACAACAGAAAGCCCAGACAGACCCACGTAAATACCACCAAAGGAGCAAAGGCAACACAACGGAGAAAAGAGAAGTCTTTTCAACAAATGATCTTTAGACAACTGGACATCCATAATCCAAATAATAAATTTAGACACAGACCTTACATCCTTCACAAAAAATTAACTGAAAATGGATCACAGAGTTAAATGTAATGGGCAAAAGTGTAAAACTCCAGGAATATCACATGGAAAAATCTAGATAACCTTGAGTATGGTGATGAGATTTCAGAAACAGTCCCAAAGGCATGATCCTGAAAGAAATAATGGATGATCTAGACTTTATTAAAATTTAAAATGTCTGCTCTGTGAAAGACACTGCTAAGAAAATGAGAACCCAAGCTTCATATTTAAAAATTTAAAAATATCCAAAGTATACAAACTCAATGACAAGAAAAAAAAATTAAAACATGGGCAAAAGACCTGAACAGACACCTCACTATAGAAGCAAATCAGCAATATGAAGAAGATATTCAACACCATATGTCATTAGAGAATTATAAATTAAAACAACACAAGACACCACTGCACACTTATTAGAACGGCCAAAATCCAAAGCACTGACAACACCAAATGCTGGTGAGGATGTGAAGCAACAGGATCTCTCATTCACTGCTGGTGGGAACGAAAAAACGGTACAGCTACTTTGGAAGACAACTTGGCAGTTTCTTACAAAACTAAACATACTCTCACCTTTCAATCCAGCAGCCATGCTCCTTGTTACCCACTGAACTGAAAACTCATTTCAGTGAACTGAAATCGACACAAAAACCTGCACATGGATATTAATGGCAGCTTTATTAACAACTGTCAAAATGTGGAAGCCACCAAGATGCCCTTTCAGTAGGTAAATGGATAGACACACTAGGACATCCAAACAACTGATATTATTCAGCATTAAAAAAAAAAAAATGAGCTAACAAGTCATGCGATGTCATGGAGGAACCTTAAATGTATATTACCAAGTGAAAGAAGCCAATCGGAAAAGGGTACATACTGTATGATTCCAACTGTATGACATTCTGAAACAGGCAAAACTATGAAACAGTAAAAAGATCAGTGGTTCCCAGGGACTGTGGAGAGGGAAAGATATTAGAATACACTCTTAGATAAACATGTTTAGGTTATACATCACTTTAATGTGCATTTCTTGCTTTATTATTATTATTTTTTTGCTAATGACTGATTACTTGCTGTTTATATTTATTTTAGACTATAGAAATTATGTTAGTATAGAGGATTTTTAGGGAAGTCTTTCTATATGATACTATAATAGTGGATATATATCATTATATATTTGTCAAACTCCATAGAATGTACAGTATCAAGAGTGAACCATAATGTAAACTATGAACTTTGGGTGATAATGATGTGCCAATGCAGGTTCACCTATTGTAACAAATGTACCACTCTGGTAGGGGAGGCTATGGGTGTGTGGGTGCAAGAGGCAAACAGAAACTCTGTATTTTCCACTCAATTCTGCTGTGAAAGTGAAACTACTCTAAAATATAAAACTAGTAAAAATAAATACACAAACAAAAACCAAACAAAAAGAATACATCAAGTGAAAGTCACTCAGTCATGGCCGACTGTGTGACCCCATGGACTATACAGTCCGTGGAATTCTCCAGGCCAGAATACTGGAGTGGGTAGCCTTTCCCTTCTCCAGGGGGTCTTCCCAACCTAGGATCGAACTCAGGTCTCCCGCATTGCAGGCGGATTCTTTACCAGCTGAGTGACCAGGGAAGCCCAAGAATACAGGAGTGGGTAGCCTATCCCTTCTCCAAGGGATCTTCCCCACCAAGGAATTAAACCAGGGTCTCCTGCATTGCAGGCAGATTCTTTACCAACTGAGCTATCAGGGAAGCTATCTGAAGGCTATGAAAATAAACAGTTGCAGGTAGATTCAGAAAGGAGCACAGAATATGAAGTCCCACTGAAGTTGTGTGAGTTTACCATGTTTTTTCTCAGGAATTGCCTGGCCTGGACTCAAAGATAGCCCCAAATTCAGAAGTGTTCATGAGATTAAGGAAAGACTCTAAGAAAATCCCTCCCTTTCTCATGAGGAAAATGAAAGGGGGCAACATGTTGGTGTGAGAGACTGGGGGAAATCCCTCTTTCCTCCCTTCTCTTCTCTTCTGGTATCCAAACAATTCTACAGCAGTAGCAGCAAAGAGATGTTCATGGTGACTGGGCAAGTACCTAGAACTCTGGGAGAAGTGAGCTCTTTTTCATGACCCCAAGAATTATAATCCCAAGAATGTGAGGCAAATTCTCATTGTTTTTTGAATCTCTCTGCTTATCACTTGACCTGGATACAGATACAGTCTCAGGAACTGAACAATGGAATGGAATTAGCCAGAGGGCTAAAGGAGAGTCTGAGGACTGGAAAATGTTGGTAACACTGGGGTATGGAGGCATAACAAGCAAACAATCCCATCAAGTTGTATATGAACTTCTGGGCTCACTTCTGAGTTCCGTGTGCATGGTGTGATTCTAAACAGCCTTACCACAGGCTTTGAGAACAGAACAATAAGATGTACTTACTACCACTCTGGTCCCAGAATGGACATTGAATCACATGAAATACTCAGAAAACTGAACAGACATTGGAACCACAGGCCCAGAATGCAGGTAGGAATGTGTGCCTGAATATAATCCGGTCAACTAGCCACTGACACACACACACACACACACACACACAGGCAAAACATTCTCCTTAGAACTTAAATAAAACCTAGGGTCACATATCATAATACTCAAAACATCCAGGATATAATCTAAAATCATATGGCATACAAAGAAACACAAACGTCTCAACATGAGAAAGAAAAGTCAATAGACAGATGTTATTCCCAAGATTACACATACTCGAATTAAATACCAAAGACCTTAAAGCAACTATTACAACAATGCTTCAAAATGTAAAGGCAAACATTCTTGAATGAACAGAAAGACAGAAAGTCTCAAAATCTGATGTGTATTTCATGCATACAACACATCTCCTTTTAGACCAGACACATTTCAAATATTCAACAGCTATATGTGGCCAATGACTACTGTACTGAAGTTCAGTTAGTTTCCAGAGTATAACATAAAAAGTATGATCCAATCACTAAACACTGGAAGGAGCAAAGCATGATGACTTTTATTACATCCCCATTCAACTCATCCACACGGCCTGTGCAGAAGATAGACACATCTTGGAGAATGACAGTGAATTTTTGTAACTTATTCAGGTCGTGAATACCACTGCTGCTGCTGCTTTAGGTATGATTTTATTCCTAAAGAAAGTCAACATACTCCTGGCACAAGGTTTGCAGTTATAGACCTGAGAATGAGATCATCATAAACAGTAAGCATTCAGCTATAAGGCCAGCTATACATTTTCACTGTGCTTACCTACTAATTCTCCTGCTCTTAGTAATAATCTAATCCACAGGAACCTTAACTGCCTTTCTATTCTATTAGGGTACCATGCTGGTCTACTACTTTGATAATTTCATGCTGATAAGACTTGGTGAACAAGAGGCAGCAACTGATCTAAACACTGTGATAAAACACATGCGTGCACGCCAGAGGGCGGGAAATAAACTCCACAGAAATGCACAGGTCTTCCACACTGGTAAACTTTCCGTGAGCCCTACGGTTTTGGGCAATTCAAGACATCCCTTCCAAGGTGAAGAAGGTGCTGCACCTACTCTGTTTTAATACTGAGAAAGAGGTACAATGCCCAAGAAACCTCTTTGGAATTTTGAAGCAATCTGTACCTCCTTTGGGTAGGCAACTATGAACCATTTACCAAGATTGTTTGATGTGAGGAGGCTCACAACAGTTGAGGGCTCTGCAACACTTATGGGCTGCTGTAACAGCTGCTTTGCCACTTGGGTTATATAACCCAAGTGCCTGATGTATCAGTGCTAGTTAGGGATTCTTCAAGGTTACTGCACAACTTTAGGTGAACTCTGGGCAGATCTCTAGAATTTTATGAAAAAGCTACGCCATCCTGTGCAAATAACTATTACCGTTTTGTGAAAAACAGCTTTTGGCTTACCACAGGGCCATAGAATAAATGCTTGCTCAGAAGTGAGAAATACATTTAAGGGACTAGATTTGATATACAAAGTACCTGATGAACTATGGATGGAGGTTTGTGACATTGTACAGGAGGCAGGGATCAAGACCATCCCCAAGAAAAAGAAATGCAAAAAGGCAAAATGCCTGTCTGAGGAGGCCTTACAAATAGCTGTGAAAAGAAGAGAAGCGAAAAGCAAAGGAGAAAAGAAAAGATATACCCATTTGAATGCAGAGTTCCAAAGAATAGCAAGCAGAGATAAAAAAGCTTTCTTCAGTGATCAGTGCAAAGAAATAGAGGAAAACAATAGAATGGGAAGGACTAGAGATCTCCAAGAAAATCAGAGATACCAAGGGAACATTTCATGCAAAGATGGGCTCAATAAATGACACAAATGGTACAGACCTAACAGAAGCAGAAGATATTAAGAAGAGGTGGCAAGAATACACAGAACTGTACAAAAAAGATCTTCATGACCCAGATAATCACAATGGTGTGATCACTCATCTAGAGCCAGACATCCTGGAATGTGAAGTCAAGTGGGCCCTAGGAAGCATCACTATGAACAAAGCTAGTAGAGGTGATGGAATTCTAGTTGACCTATTTCAAATCCTAAAAGATGATGCTGTGAAAGTGCTGTACTCAATATGTCAGCAAATTTGGAAAACTCAGCAGTGGCCACAGGACTGCAAAAGATCAGCTTTCATTCCAATCCCAAGGAAAGGCAATGCCAAAGAATGCTCAAACTACCACACAACTGCAGTCACCTCACACACTAGTATGGAGAAGGCAATGGCAACCCATTCCAGTACTGTTGCCTGGAAAATTCCATGGACGGAGAAGCCTGGTAGGCTGCAGTCCATGGGGTCGTGAAGAGTCAGACACAACTGAGTGATTTCACTTTCACTTTTCACTTTCATGCATTGAAGGAAATGGCAACCCACTCCAGTGTTCTTGCCTGGAGAATCCCAGGGACAGCTGAGCCTAGTGGGCTGTCATCTATGGGGTCGTACAGAGTCGGACATGACTGAAGTGACTTAGCAACAGCAGCAGCACATGCTAGTAAAGTAATGCTCAAAATTCTCCAAGCCAGGCTTCAGCAATATTTGAACCGTGAACTTCCAGATGTTCAAGCTGGATTTAGAAAAGGCAGAGGAACCAGAGATCAAATTGCCAACATCTGTTGGATCATCAGAAAAGCAAGAGATTTCCAGAAAAACATCTATTTCTGCTTAATTGACTATGTCAAAGCCTTTGACTGTGTGGATCACAATAAACTGTGGAAAATTCTGAAAGAGATGGGAATACCAGACCACCTGACCTGCCTCTTGAGAAACCTGTATGCAGGTCAGGAAGCAACAGTTAGAACTGGACATGGAACAACAGACTGGTTCCAAATAGGAAAAGGATTACGTCAAGGCTGTATATTGTCACCCTGCTTATTTAACTTATATACAGAGTACATCATGAGAAACACTGGGCTGGAGGAAGCACAAGCTGGAATCAAGATTGTCAGGAAAAATGTTAATAACTTCAGATACGCAAATGACACCACCCTTATGGCAGAAAGTGAAGAAGAACTAAATAGCCTCTTGATGAAAGTGAAAGAGGAGAGTGAAAAAGTTGGCTTAAAGCTCCACATTCAGGAAACTAAGATCATGGCATCTGGTCCCATCACTTCATGAGAAATAGATGGGGAAACAGCGGCTGACTATTTTTCTGGGCTCCAAAATCAGTGCAGGTGGTGACTGCAGCCATGAAATTAAAAGACGCTTACTCCTTGGAAAGAAAATTATGACCAACTTAGACAGCATATTAAAAAGCAGAGACATTACTTTACCAACAAAAGTCCACCTCGTCAAGGCTATGGTTTTTCTAGTAGTCATGTAAGGAGTTGGACTATAAAGAAAGCTGAGCGCCAAAGAATTGATGCTTTTGAACTGTGGTTTTGGAGAAGACTGTTGAGAGTCCCTTGGACTGCAAGGAGATCCAACCAGTCCATCCTAAAGGAGATCAGTCCTGAGTGTTCATTGGAAGGACTGATGTTGAAGCTGAAACTCCAATACTTTGGCCACCTTATGCAAAGAACTGACTCATTTGAGAGGACCCTTTTGCTAGGAAGGATTGAAGGCAGGAGGAGAAGGGGATGACAGAGGATGAGATGGTTGGATGGCATCACCGACTCCACAGAGATGAGTTTGCATAGATTCCGGGAGTTGGTGACGGACAGGGAGGCCTGGTGTGCTGCAGTCCATGGGGTCGCAAAGATTCAGACATGACTGATCGACTGAACTGACTGACTGACTGACATGGGCCACCATGTTACCATGTGACCTGGACAGCCCATCATGAACTAAGCTCTGTTGGATCAACAAAGCACTATGGTTGGGTGTGTATTGAAGTGAAGTGAAAGTCACTCAGTCACATTCGACTCTTTGTGACCCTATGGACTATACAGTCCATGTAATTCTCCAGGCCAGAATACTGGAGTAGGTAGCCATTCCCTTCTCCAGGGGATCTTCCCAACCCGGGGATCGAATTCAGATCTCCCACATTGCAGGTGGATTCTTTACCAGCTGAGCCACAAAGGGAAGCCATGAGTGTATACTGAAGTACTTCATTATCAAAAGGAAGAGTTGTACAGGAGACTGCGCTTGAGCAAATTCTGAACGCATAAATAATTTGCATAAGCAAGTGGCCCAGAAGCCCAAGGTTCCTAATTCCTGCTATAGTGCCTATTTTCTCTCCACTTGGACGCATTAATATTTTATCTCATGGAGAATTCTCTACAACAAACCTAAGGAAAAAAAAAAAGTAAGCTGGTTGACTCATAGCTCTGCATGATAACATGCAGATAACAATAATACTACTGCACGATTCTGGGGTAGTCCTGAAGGACAGTGGTGAAGGGAACACCTTCCGGGGCAGAAGTTTGAACAGGGTATCTAGTCGTTCATTTTGCCTGGAAGGAGAGGTGACAGAGATACTGTTCTATACCAACTTCTGGATGGTGTTTAATGGTATGACTGGATATCCAGAGATTCAGAAGGAATAATTAGAGAACTGGTGACAAGGAATTCTGGAGATAAGGTATATGGACAGACCTCTTTGAAAGGGCACAGAGTATGAAAAAATTTATGTTCCCTGGGAATGCTTACCAAAGAGCAAACTCTACAGAGAAGGTGCTTAATAACCCTGGAAATAAGATGACCAGTTTGGAGGACTTGGCTAGTCTCTTTACCCAGCCAGTCTATCTTTGTCCAATGGGCTTGTTAACAAAGAGGCCATGATAGCAGGAATGCAATTTATACATGGGTTCTGCAATATGGACTTCTGCTTACCAAGGCCAACCTGACTACAGCCACAGCTGAGTGTCCAACCCACCAAAAGTTCACACATGTACTGCGGAAGAGGCAGGTGGATGCCTCCAATATGGTACCCTTCTCAGGATGGTCAGTCAGTTGTCTCGCTACTCATTTCTAGTCTCTAGAGACTTCCTCTTCCTTCATAGTAAATATATTATGAATTTAAAATAAATATTGTTTATAGTGTCAAGGTTTTCAGATTGTCTTAGCCTGCCCCCTTGTGGGAACCAACGCTTGAATTTTTCACTAAAAATAAAACATTAAATCCAGCCTAGTCCTCAAACAAAACAAAGCACAAAGTGTATTTACTAGATAATAATTTTACCCTAGGCTTCACTAGTAGGTTCCTTCCTCATCCTTTGTTACTCAACTCTTCATGACTCTTCATTAAAATTCATGAAGTTTTTCAAAGAGGTTTTGTCATTTTTATCTCTTACCAGAAAAATTCAGATAAATTTTTAAATGAAAATATTTCTAAATGTCCAACATACCTTTTTCAACGTTTTTAGCCACTCTACTTTTATTTCTTTTCATTCATAAATATGTATAAGCAAGGAGTGACGTCTATAAGCCTTCTAGTGTTCACAAGGCCAATTACCATAATATTAAGTAGGCTCCTTAGTATGTTCTGACACAAAATGTGCTTAGGGTTGCATATTCCAAGTGTGTAAGATATTGCTAAATAAATTATCATGAACCACTCTGAAAATCTGAACACTCATAGATGAGGAAATGGTGGAATAAATTATGAATTATTTAGTTAAAAAGGATTATACAGATTTTAAGAAATTAGAATTTAAGTATGTTCCTGGAGGGATGGCCATGCTATACTGTTAACTGAGGGAGAAGAAAACTAAAATTGCATTTTATATGTTTAAATATTCCAACTAACACAAATACACACACATCCATGCCTGTGCCAGTATGAATTTAGGGGAAAACATGGAAGGATGCAGACTGAATATAGTTAATACTAGTTACTTCCAGGGAGCCGAAGAGGAAGAAGCCCTAACATATCCTTTTTGTACATCTACATTGTTTGGTAAAAATAATTTTTTTACTTAATATGATTACTATAACTCACATTAAAAATATGGTGTGATTGATATATATAAACACATTCTGACACATCCCGAGCACCCTAAGATAATAAGAAACTGGTAAGAGAATAAGAAACTGGTGACTAGAGGGCCAATTTCAAGGTTAATATTTTTGGAAGAAAGTGTTACAGAAGGAATATCAATAAGAAGTTAAATCTCAGAAGACACATACGACTAGAAATAGAGACACTTCGGCAGGCTTCCCTGGTGGCTCAGTGGTAATCTGCCCACGAGGCAGGAGACGCAGGTTCAGTCCCTGGGTTGGGAAGATCCCAGGAGGAGGGCACGGCAACCCACTCCAGTGTTCTTGCCTGGAGAATCCCATGGACAGAGGAGCCTGGTGGGCTACAAGCCACAGGGTTGCAAAGAGTCAGTCACAACTGAAGCAACTTAGCACACATGGAGAGGTTTATCATTTAAGGTCGGATCTTTTCAAGTCTGCTGATCCAACCACCAACAAACAAATTTGTGTTTTAAATATCAGAATGAAAAGATTCTAAACACATGCTACCAATAAGGCTGATTTGAAACTTTCTATGTAGATTAGTGTAAAGTCTGAAATACTTTTCTACTGAAAATAATACACACTTCACAGCATTATTCTGAGAATTAAATGAGGATTAAATTAAATTAGAGAATTAAATGAAGATTCTGTGAAGACACCTAGTTCAGAGCTCGGCACATATGTGTTGTTAATTTTTTTCTTTATTCCTAAAGCAATCTATGTTGAAAGCAAAATAATTTTTATCAGAATGAGAAAGTACTAAAATAACAAAACAATCCTGTACATGAGTAATGCCACTATGCCAGTTACACTATTACACTGAGATGAAGAAATGATATACTGAATATTGAAATCATTTTCCTTACCATTCTATATAATACTATTGGTTTACTAAAGAAATCATTGTCACCAGACTAAAGAATAATTTGTATATGTTTCAAGTGCATGAGCATTTCACTTTAAAAAATTTTATATTTACAAGGAAAGACAAAGAACCAGGAGACAGCCTATTTGAAAATGTAGTATTATTATTACTATAGATACACCAATGTGTAATAATCAAATGAAACTGGCTACAAATAATGGGAATTACACAAACTCAAACACTGTACAATCTCCCAGTCTTCCAGCATGAGTGATCTTAGGCATTATTATACTAATATACATCTTGCATACCAGAGTCTAATGCCTGCGTGATGCTATCTTTGCAGAAGTAAATCAAAACTGGGTTTCAACCATATCACAATGGCTCATATATCTATTCAGTATTTAGAACCAGTAAGTTCCGCTTATGTATAGATAATCTCTAATGAAAAATCATTTGATTCAGAAAATGGAGCTACTACAAAAACAAAAAAACAATTTTGATGAAGTAACCCATGATTCCTAAAATACAGAAACAGAATTCCTAGAACTGATAAGCTTCCTCCATCAATTCGATGGCCTAAATGTGGACACTGGCACTGTGCTAGACGCTAAGATCTTACCATTAATGAACTTCTAGACTGCTAAGAAAAATAGAGCTCCAACAGACAAATAAGACCAAATATAGTAAATAACATAACCCAATAATATACAAAATGCTACAATGGAAAGCAGAAAATAACCACCCAATCTTAGAAGATTATACTAGAGTCAAACTGTCACAATCCGTTTTACAGTCTTATTTTAAAAAGAGCCTCATTTCACAAATCAACAGACAGTTGACAGTCTGACAAACTACACACATCCAACAAATTTCTCCCACTGCTGCTTTACTTCCTCAGCTACGTAAGTAACAGGTGAATATTGGATTCACATGTGTCCTGGGTACATCCACATACTTTCCCATGCACACTGACTGCTAGATATTCGTGCGTTCCTTCATTCGACAAATACTGAAAAAACTTTATGTGCACGTGTTCTACGGCTAGAGTGGGGGATTAGACAAAGTCTCTGCTCAGATGAAACTAATTTTCCAGCTGCTCAGACAACAATGAACAAGTAAATAAACACGAGTTAGTGGCAATTATTACGAAGATTAGAGCTGAGTGTTCAGGAGGTCAAAGAGAAGGCCACTCTTTCCCAAGCAGAAACCCATAGTTCTTCAGTCAAGAAGGCACAAACCTACAGACCCTGAAAACACTCTTAACATGTTTAAGCAAAAAGGCCAACAGAGATGAAACAAAGTGGATAATGAAGGGAGTGGGAGGTTGTAAAGTACTAGGGAAAGGTCAGCTCAGGTCAGGTTACACAAGGAATGATAAAGGCTTTACACTTTATTCTGAATGTGACAGGAAGACACTAGAGAATTTCTTTTCAAATGTGGGCAAATAATGACTTGATTTGTTTTAACAAAAGCAGTAAAAGCTATCAAATGGACAACAGATTATATGTTGGCAAGAATAGAAATAAAAAGTTAGGACACTCTAACAGCAGTAAAGTAAAGAAATGATGGTAGTTCCGATGAATACGGCAACAACACAGGTGGTGTGGAAATGACAGAAGATGGATCTTAAAAAAGAATAAACTCTTAAAGCATTATAAAACAAAACAGAAAATCAATAATGGAGGAGAAATGTTCAGAAATCCATGGGAGACAGAAACTAGATGCAACTGGAGTGGGCAAATTATAGCCCAGAATATGTGTAGGAGGATAACTGTGAAAGATGAGAGTGTTTCCAGGTCTGTTTGAACCACAAAAGCAAGAGATGCAAGGAGCAGGAAGTGCCCAGGGGCAGCAATCTTAAGGAGTGGGGTGGAATCTGATTTAGGCAGGCCATCTCCCATCTCCTACACTTGAGAGCAGATGACATCAGAGGTCTCTGCCCCCTAAACTAGGACAGTGAGTGTGGGTACATTTGAGTCAGAATCCACTGTGTCTGAGAGACAGAACAAAGGCCAAGCTAGTTAGTTAACACACAGGAGAGAGCCTTCATGTCCAAAGGATAAGACACCTCACCAGGCACCTTATCTTACATGTTTGCCATTATAACTATAGAAAGAAAGTGAAATGGCTCAGTCGTGTCTGACTCTTTGTGACCCCATGGACTGTAGTAGATCAGGTTCCTCCATCCATGGGGTTTTCCAGGCAAGAAAACTGGAGTGGGTTGCCATTTCCTTCTCCAGGGGATCTTGCCAACCCAGGAACTGAACCCAGGTCTCCTGCATTGTAGGCAGACGCTTTACCGTCTGAGCCACCAGGGAAGCCACCAGAAGAGACATTAAATAGCAACTGTATCTGCAATCAGGTAGGGCAGGTTATCATGCATTTTGGCCCTCTACAGGCGTAACAGATGTTTAAAGACAATGTTTGTTGCTTCCGTGAGGGTTCAGTGATAAAGAATCTGCTTGCCAATGCAGGAGATGCAGGTTCGATCCCGGGGTTGGGAAGACTCTCTAGAGGAGGAAATGGCTACCTATTCCAGTATTCCTGCCTGGGAAATCCATGGACAGAGAAGTCTGGCGGGCTACAGTCTATGGGGTCACAGAAGAGTTGGACATGACTTAGCGACTAAACAATGTTTGTTTTGAACAGACTGGCATCTGTTGTGGTTGGTTGGTATTTATGGCATACTAATTATTAAATATTTTGAATATTACCTTCTAGACAGGCAAACACAAAATATAATAAAATGGAAGGGCTCTGGTTCTAGGTGAAAATGAAGTAAGCATGTGCTAAGTTGCTTCAGTCATGTCCGACTCTTTGTGATCCTATGGACTGTAGCCCCTCAGGCTCCTCTGTCCATGGGATTTTCCAGGCAAGAATACTGGAGTGGGTTGCCATTTCCTTCTCCAGGGGGATCTTCCTGACCCAGGGATCAAACCCACATCTCCTGTGTGTCTTGTAATGCAGGTCAATTCTTTACCACTGAGCCATCACAGAAGCCAATGGCCGCTGTAGGGAATATTTAAATCCTTTCTGACCAAAGGATCAGTGGTATGAGGAATGTAACACAACTGCAAGGGGAAATACATAAATCCACACTTATGGTCTGAGATTTCAATATTCCTCTCCTAGTAATTGACAGAATGAGCAGATAGAAAGTCAGCAAAGATGCAGAAAACTTGAACAATATCATCAATTAACTTGACCAGACTGACATTTGTAGCACCTTCTACCTCCCCTCCAAAGAGCATAATACACATTTTAAAAAAATTTATTTTAATTAGAGGCTAATTACTTTACAATTTGGTTTTCACCTTACATTGACATAAGTCAGCCACAGGTATACAGGTGTCCCCCGCCCTGTCCCAAACCCCCCTCCCATCCCCTCCCCATCCCATCCCACTGGGTTGTCCCAGTGCACTGGCTTTGAGTGCCCTGTTTCATGCATCCAACTTAGACGGGTCATCTATTTCACATATGGTAATATACATGTTTCAATGCTATTCTCTCAAATCATCCCACCCTCACCTTCTCCCACAGAGTCCAAAAGTCTGTTCTTTACATCTGGGTCTCTTTTGCTGTCTTGCATATAGGATCATTTTCACCATCTTTCTAAATTCCATATATATGTGTTAATATACTGTATTGGTGTTTTTCTTTCTGCCTTACTTCAATCTGTATAATAGGCTCCAGTTTCATTCACCTCATTAGAAGTGACTCAAATGCATTCTTTTTTATAGCTGAGTAATATTCCATTGTGTACCACAACTTTCTTATCCATTCGTCTGCTGATGGATGCAACATCTAGGTTGCTTCCATGTCTTAGCTACTGTGAACAGTACTGCAACGAACACTGGGGTACGCATGTCTCTTTCAATTCTAGTTTTCTCAGTGTGTATACCCAGCAGTGGGATTGCTGGGTCATATGGCAATTCTGTTTCCAGTTTTTTAAGGAATCTCCACACTGTTCTCCATAGTGGTTGTACTAGTTTGCATTCCCACCAACAGTGTTAAGAGGGTTCCCTTTTCTCCACACCCTCTCCAGCATTTATTGTTTGTAGACTTTTTGATGGCAGCCATTCTGACTGGTATGAGATACTACCTCATTGAAGTTTTGATTTGCATTTCTCTAATAATGAGTGATGCTAAACATCTTTTCATGTGTTTGTTAGCCAACTGTATGTCTTCTTTGGAGAAATGTCTGTTAGTTCTTTTGCTCATTTTTTAATTGGGTCATTTATTTTTCTGGTACTGAGCTGCATGAGCTACTTGTATATTTTGGAGATTAATTATATGTTAGTTGTTTCATTTGCTATTATTTGCTCCCATTCTGAAGGCTGCCTTTTCACCTTGCTTATATGTTTTCTTCACTGTGCAAAAGTTTTAAGTTTAATTAGTACACAAAGAACATTTAAGATAGATAATTTCCTGGGCCATAAAACAAGTCTCAATAAAATGTGACTTAACTCATAGGATGGGTATTCCTTGACTATAGCAAAATTAAACTAGAAATTAATATGAAGAAAATATGTAGAAAATTCTCAAATGTTTGAAAACTTTATAAACACACTTCTAAATAACACACATGTTAAAGAAGAAACCAAAAGGGGAATTGGAAGTACTTTGAAATAAAAGAAAAGCATTATTCATGAAAGTCTGTGAAATGCAGCTAAATCAATACACAGAGGGAAATTCATAGCACTAAATTTTCTGTATTAGAAAATAAAGCTCCAGTATCAGCAATCTTAGTTTCTACCTTAAGAAACTAGAAAAAGAAAAGAAAATTAAACCCAAAGCAGGAAGAAGAAAGGAAACAATAAAGAGCAAAGCACAAACCTTTCCAAATTTTGAACCAGTCAATTGTTTCATGTCTGGTTCTGTTACTTCTTGAGCTGCATACAGGTTTCTCAGGAGATAGCTAAGACGGTCTGGTATTCCCATCTTAAGAATTTTCCACAGTTTATCATGATCCACACAAAGGCTTTAGCATAGTCAATAAAGCAAAACTAGATGTTTTTCTGGAATTCCCAACTTCTATGATCCAACAAATGTTGGCAATTTGATCTCTGGTCCCTCTGCCTTTTCTAAACCCAGCTGGTACATTTAGAAGTTCTCAGTTCACATACTGCTGAAGTCTAGTTTGAAGGATTTTGAGCATAACCTTACTAGCATGTGAAATGAGTGCAACTCATTTTGTATGGTCATTTGAACATTCTTTGGAACAACAGACTGTTTTAAAATTGGGAAAGGAGTACGACAAGGCTGCATTTATTGTCACCTTGCTTGTTTAACTTATATGCAGAGTACATTCATGCAAAATGCCAGGCTGGATGAATCACAAGCTGGAATCAAGATTGCTGGGAGAAATCAACAATAACTTCAGATATGCAGATGACATCACTCTAACAGCAGAAAGTGAAGGAACTATAGAGCTTCTTGATGAGGGTAAAAGAGGAGAGTGAAAAAGTTGGCTTAAAACTCAACATAAAAAAAAAAAAAAAAAGATCATGGCACCTGGTTACATCACTTCATGGCAAATAGAAGTGGAAAAAGTGGAAACAGTGACAGACTTTATTTTCTTGGGCTCCAAAATTACTGTGGATGGTGACTGCAGCCATGAAATTACACGACACTGCTACTTGGAAGAAAAGCTATGACAAATCTAGACAGTGTATTAAAAAGCAGAGACATTACTCTGCCGACAAAGGTGAGTATAGTCAAAGCTATGGCGGTCTTTCCAGCATCATGTACAGATGTGAGTTGGACCATAAAGAAGGCTAAGCGCCGAAAACTTGATGCTTTTTGAACTGTGGTGCTGGAGAAGACTCTTGAGAGTCCGTTGGACTACAAGGAAATCAAACCAGTGCATCCTAAAGGAAATCAACCCCAAATATTCACTGGAAGGACTGATGCTAAAGTTGAAGCTCTAATACTTTGGGCACCTGATGTGAAGAGGTGACTCAATGGAAAAGACCCTGATGCTGGGAACGGTTGAAGGCACTAGAAAATGGGAGCAACAGAGGATGAGATGGTTAGATAGCACCTCTGCCTCAATGGATGTGAATTTGAGCAAACTCCAGGAGATAGTGAAGGAAAGGGGAGCCAGGTGTGCTGCAGTCAATAGGGTCTCAGAGTCAGACACGGCTTAGTGACTCGACAACAACAACAACAACAAAGCAGAAACCAATAAAAAAGAAAACAGGAAAATAACACAGAAAATGAAGAAAAACTGAAACTGATCCTTTAAGATCAACAGAATTGACATAGCTCCATCTAGAATGACCAGGACAAAGAGAAAGAATACTCAAATCATCCATATCAGGGATGAGAGAGGTGGCACCACTACAGATGCCACAGCTTTTAAAAGGACAGTCAAGAAAAAATAGATAATTTGAATAGTCCTATATTTATTAAAGAAACTTAATTTATATCTTAAAACTTTCCCACAAAGAAAATTCTAGGCCCAGACGGTTTCCCTGGAAAATTCTATCAAACATTTATGGATGAAGTAATATCAATTCTATAAAATATACTCCAGGAAATTAAAGAAGAATTATCTTTCAACTTTCAACTTACTCTATGAAACCAGGAGTACCCTGATACAAAAATCAGACAAAGACATCCTAAGACAGGAAAATTAAAGGCCAATATCCCACATGAACACAGATATAAAAATAATTAAAACTGGCTTAGCAAATTAAACCTGCCAACTGTACAAATACAGGCAACAAAGGCCAGATTTGCTCACCCTGCTTTAAAGCACTACTTCCCAACCATAATTTGCTAAGTGTTAATCATTCAGTCGTGTTCGACTCTTTTCGACCCCATGGATTGTAGCCCACCAGGCTCCTCTGTCCATGGAATTCTCTAGGCAAGAATGCTAGAATGGATTGCCATTTCATACTCCAGGGGATCTTCCTGACCCAGGGATCAAACCTGGGTCTCCTGCATTGCAGGCAGATTCTTCACTATCTGAGCCACCAGCGAAGCCCTCGACCATAATGGTCCAAATCAAATAAAAATGTCTGTATCACACTGGGGTAAACTGATAAGGTTTACCACTGGCAAGTGACTGACATGAACATCAGCTACTCTAGACACTACCCTAAGGACTAAGAAATTATTCTCACATCTTCTTTCCTATACATTATTTATTTTTTTACTTGTGTTTAGAATTTTTTTCACTTACTACTTTATGTATTTATCACCAATTCAACCCTGAGTCTTTCATCAATTACTTACAACTTTCCTAAAGATAATTAAAGGCATCAGATTTCTAACAATCTCATTCCTGAGAATGGATCTTCTGGAAGCTTCTAACCTACTCCAATCTGGTCTGTTTGCCCTTCAACCCTGTCCTGTCATTGTATGTGGAAGATTTCTCTACCTTTCTCTTTTGTTAAATTCCCTATTTCCTGCCACCTTTCTCTTTTTTTATTTGTCTGACTTTATCATTTTGATGGATCACACCCTCCAACAGATTTCTAAGAAAGGTACAAGGTAGGCAAACAAACCAAAAAAACAAAAAACATTACGTCTTAAAACATCGTAATTTCACTCATATATCTGATTAATAGTTTCAATGCACACGAAATACAACGAGGTTGAAATTACTTTCCTTCAGAATTTTGAAGGTGATGCGCCATTGCCTGTTTATTTCTAACGTTACCACAAAGAAGTCCAGAGCCAGTTGATTCCTGTTACTTTAGGTAACAAATCTTTCTCCTCTCTGGAAGCATGGAAAGAGCTGTTTGGCCCAGGGATTTGAAATTTCACCCTGATGTGTCTTGCTGCTGCTGTTGCTAAGTCGCTTCAGTCATGTCCGACTCTATGCGACCCCATAGACGGCAGCCTACCAGGCTCCCCCGTCCCTGGGATTCTCCAGGCAAGAACACTGGAGTGGGCTGCCATTTCCTTCTCCAATGCATGAAAGTGAAAAGTGAAAGTGAAGTCGCTCAGTCGTGTCCGACTCTTAGCGACCCCATGGACTGCAGCCCACCAGGCTCCTCCATCCATGGGATTTTCCAGGCAGGAGTACTGGAGGAGGTGCCATTGCCTTCTCCATGATGTGTCTTAGTTTGTGTTTATATACATCCATTGTGCTGAGTACTCAATAAGCCTTTCAACCTCACGTTCTTTAGCTCAAGAAAATGTTTTTTTAATCATCCTGATGATTTCTTCCTCATTTCCTCTGTTTCTTCTGGAAACTACTATTATTTGAATATTGAAATTCCTGGACAGCTCCTGTAAATTTCTTCATATTCCTCACTTCTGTTCTATAACCTCTGTCCTTCTGCTCAACTTTTTACCAGATTTCTTCATTATTAATTTCCTAAGTACTTCTACAAAGCCTTTTTAATCTCTGAAATCAAAATTTTAATGCCTGAGAGCCTCTTTTAAAAATCAGAGTACTACTCTTTTATAGTTAACTCCTTCTTATTTCATGGCTGTATTGTTTTCTCTTATTTCCCTGAGGATGTTAATAATGCTTCTAATATTTTCCTCTGCAAAAGATTTGTCTTCTCCAAGCTGCTCTACCTTACTTATTTTAATCTCTATTTTTCATACACTACAGGGTTTCCTCAAATATCTATTAATCCTTGATTAGCTCTCATAATTAAGAGAAGAGGACTAAACGGGTGATCTTCAGTCTGGGGTTCTTGCCTTCCACTACGCTGATGTCTTCTGTCCTAGAGCCTCTACTTTTGCCCTCTCCAAAGAGTAAGTTTCTGGACTTTGCCAAGGTTAGGGGAGAAGACCTGGGCACTTGTCCAGCTGACTGGCTAGCTTATTTTGAGGAAGACATCCCAGGGTCCAAAGGCTTCTTCAACTTTCAACCAATCCTCCTTTCACTTCTACATGCTGCCATTCTTGAACTTTCTGTCTTTTGGAGGACAAGCTGGATTATTTTCTTGATTTTCTCTGCTACTGAGCTTAACGTTTAGTCTTCAATCATTCATATACTCTCTAGTTTCTAAAATTGTGTTGATGCTGTCTCTTCTCTAATTCCCCTTTACTGATCTTTTAATGGGTTTCTGCAAGGAGCAAAAGTAGAAGTATGTATCCATCCTATCTCTTTACTACTGGTAATATGGATTCTTATTCATCCCAAGTCATTATAAATGGCTTTGTACTTCTATTTCTGTCATTTGAAAAAAGTGAGATCAGGCAGCTGTGCTAAGATCATGAAAATCACTGATTTTTTGTTATTTAGTTTGACTTTTGTTACTAAAATTCAATTAACACTCATTGATTTGAAAACTATTTCAACTGACATAATTCAGAGGGTATAAGATAAATTAATAGTCTCCCAAATTTACATCTGACATTTAATAACATTAATAAGTATTAGTATCATCTTTTTCTATTAATTTGTACTAATTTTATTTTTAGGGTTATATGGTGAGGCCACCCAAGATGGCTGTTCTCTTGCTCTGTGTACATCCCCTGCTTAACCAGTCACTGCTTCACCCATATCCTACTCATATGACTGACTTTCCCTCTTAATCACAGAGCCTAATCAGTAAATGCCTGGTGTAACCTTTAGATCAGAACATCTTCACCACTTTGATAACTTATCAAAGGAGCAGGGAGGGGAGCCTTTGCTGGTTTCCCTGGTAACCAATGAGCCAACCTAAAGTCAATTCTTTACTGTGTGAGCCACCAGGGAAGCAGAGGTCAGGGGCGGCAGCCGAGAGGAGCTACCCCACGTCTGAGGTCAGGGGCTGCAGCAGAGAGGAGCAACCCCATGTCCAAGGAGCGGCAGCTGCACGGGCACAGAAGGGCCAAGAGGAGCTACTCCACATTCAAGGTCAGGAGGGGCGACCTCGTCCAAGGTAAGGAGCAGAGGCTGTGCTTTGCGGGAGCAGCCGTGAAGAGATACTCCACATCCAAGAAGAGAAACCCAAGTAAGACGGTAGGTGTTGCAAGAGGGCATCAGAGGGCAGACACACTGAAACCATACTCACAGAAAACAAGCCAATCTGATTACATGGACCACAGCCTTGTCTAACTCAATGAAACGAAGCCATGCCGTGTGGGGCCACCCAAGACGGACAGGTCATGGTGGAGAGGTCTGACAGAATGTGGTCCACTGGAGAAAGGAATGGCAAACCACTTCAGTATTCTTGCCTTGAGAACCCCATGAACAGTATGAAAAGGCAAAATGATAGGATACTGAAAGAGGAACTCCCCAGATGGGTAGGTGCCCAATATGCTACAGTAACTCCAGAAAGAGTGAAGGGATGGAGGCAAAGCAAAAACAATATCCAGTTCTGGATGTGACTGGTGATAGAAGCAAGGTCCGATGCTGTAAAGAGCAATATTGCATAGGAACCTGGAATGTCAGGTCCATGAATCAAGACAAATTGGAAGTGGTCAAACAGGACATGGCAAGAGTGAATTAGCGAATTCTAGGAATTAGCGAACTCAAATGGACTGGAATGGGTGAATTTAACTCAGATGACCTTTATATCTACTCTGTGGGCAGGAATCCCTCAGAAGAAATGGAGTAGCCATTATGGTCAACAAGAGTCCGAAATGCAGTACTTGGATGCAATCTCAAAAACGACAGAATGATCTCTGTTCATTTCCAAGGCAAACCATTCAATATCATGGTGATCCAATCCTATGCCCCAACCAGTAACGCTGAAGAAGCTGAACGGTTCTATGAAGACCTACAAGAACTTTTAGAACTAACATCCAAAAAAGATGTCCTTTTCATTATAGGGGACTGGAATGCAAAAGTAGGAAGTCAAGAAACACCTGGAGTAACAGGCAAATTTGGCCTTGGAATACGCAATGAAGCAGGGCAAAGACTAATAGAGTTTTGCCAAGAAAATGCACTGGTCATAACAAACACCCTCTTCCAACAACACAAGAGAAGACTCTATACATGGACATCACCAGATGGTCAACACCGAAATCAGACTGATTATATTCTTTGTAGCCAAAGATGGAGAAGCTCTATACAGTCAGCAAAAACAAGACCAGGAGCTGACTGTGGCTCAGACCATGAACTCCTTATTGCCAAATTCAGACTTAAATTGAAGAAAGTAGGGAAAACCACTAGACCATTCAGGTATGACCTAAATCAAATCCCTTATGACTATACAGTGGAAGTGAGAAATAGATTTAAGGGACTAGATCTGATAGACAGAGTGCCTGATGAACTATGGATGGAGGTTCATGACATTGTACAGCAGACAGGGATCAAGACCATCCCCATGGAAAAGAAATGCACAAAAGCAAAATGGCTATATGAGGAGGCCTTACAAATAGCTGTGAAAAGAAGGGAAGCAAAAAGCAAAGGAGAAAAGGGAAGATATAAGCATCTGAATGCAGAGTTCCAAAGAATAGCAAGAAGAGATAAGAAAGCCTTCCTCAGCAATCAATGCAAAGAAATAGAGGAAAACAACAGAATGGGAAACACTAGAGATCTCCTCAAGAAAATTAGAGATACCAAGGGAACATTTCATGCAAAGATGGGCTCGATAAAGGACAGAAATGGTATGGACCTAACAGAAGCAGAAAATAGTAAGAGATGGCAAGAATACACAGAACTGTACAAAAAAGACCTTCACAACCCAGATAATCATGATGGTGTGATTACTTACCTAGAGCCAGACATCCTGGAATGTGAAGTCAAGTGGGCCTTAAAAATATCACTATGAACAAAGCTAATGGAGATGATGGAATTCCAGTTGAGCTATTTCAAATCCTGAAAGATGATGCTCTGAAAGTGCTGCACTCAATATGCCAGCAAATTTGGAAAACTCAGCAGTGGCCACAGGACTGGAAAAGGTCAGTTTTCATTCCAATCCCAAAGAAAGGCAATGCCAAAGAATGCTCAAACTACTACACAATTGTACTCATCTCACACGCTAGTAAAGTAATGCTCAAAAGTCTCCAAGCCAGGCTTCAGCAATACGTGAACCATGAACTTCCGGATGTTCAAGCTGGTTTTAGAAAAGGCAAAGGAACCAGAGATCAAATTGCCAACATCCGATGGATCATGGAAAAAGCAAGAGAGTTCCAGAAAAACATCTATTCTTGCTTTATTGACTATGCCAAAGCCTTTGACTGTGTGGATCACAATAAACTGTGGAAAATTCTGAAAGAGATGGGAATACCAGACCACCTGACCTGCCTCTTGAGAAACCTATATGCAGGTCAGGAAGCAACAGTTAGAACTGGACATGGAACAACAGACTGGTTCCAAATAGGAAAGGAGTACGTCAAGGCTGTATATTGTCACCCTGCTTATTTAACTTATATGCAGAGTACATCATGAGAAACACTGGACTGGAGGAAGCACAAGCTGGAATCAAGATTGCCGGGAGAAATACCAATAACCTCAGATATGCAGATGACACCATCCTTATGGCAGAAAGTGAAGAGGAACTAAAAAGTCTCTTGATTAAAGTGAAAGAGAAGAGTGAAAAAGTTGGCTTAAAGCTCAACATTCAGAAAACAAAGATCATGGCATCTGGTCCCATCACTTCATGGGAAATAGATGGGCAAACAGTGGAAACAGTGTCTGACTTTATTCTTTTGGGCTCCAAAATCACTGCAGATGGTAGCTGCAGCCATGAAATTAAAAGACGCTTACTCCTTGGAAGGAAAGTTATGACCAACCCAGACAGCATATTCAAAAGCAGAGACATTATTTGCCAACAAAGGTTCGTCTAGTCAAGGCTATGGTTTTTCCTGTGGTCATGTATGGATGTGAGAGTTGGACTGTGAAGAAAGCTGAGCGCCGAAGAATTGATGCTTTTAAACTGTGGTGCTGGAGAAGACTTTTGCAAGTCCCTTGGACTGCAAGGAGATCCAACCGTCCATCCTAAAGGAGACCAGTCTTGGGTGTTCATTGGAAGGACTGATGCTGAGGCTGAAACTCCAATACTTTGGCCACCTCATGCGAAGAGTTGGTTCACTGGAAAAGACCCTGCTGGGATGGATTGGGGGCAGGAGGAGAAGGGGATGACAGAGGATAAAATGGCTGGATGGCATCACCGACTTGATGCACATGAGTTTGGGTGAACTTCAGGAGTTGGTGATGGACAGAGAGGCCTGGCGTGAGATTCATGGGGTCACAAAGAGCCGGACACGACTGAGCAACTGAACTGAACTCAAAGTCAATTCCCCCTATACGTGGTAAACACTTCCACCCACTCCGTCCTCTCCCAGCAGTAAAGAGTGCTGCAATGTCCTGCCTGCTGTGCCACACACAGGACCATGCTTCAGATGTGTAAGAGTCTCCTATCCATTAAATCACCAATGCCTCTGTTTCCGAGTCTGGGCTCTTTCTTCTGTCTTGAGGCTGGGCAAGTACAGGCATGCAGGCCTGCGGGGTGCAGCCCAACAAGGATTTTATATACACACGCTCATTTTATTTCTCACTGCCCCGACTAAGGTTTACTGAGATATCACTGACATAAAGCATTAAGTTTAACGTGTATAATGTGTTTGATTTTCTTTTATATTACAATTCATCTTTTTCTCTTAATTTCTTTTTTTGTATCAAAATACTTATAATAAGGGAAAAAAGTGAAAATGGGATAAGTTTCTAATGTATTTATAATACATGCATATTAAGAATGACTAAGTACTGCTGCTGCTGCTAAGTCACTTCAGTCCTGTCCGACTCTGTGCAACCCCACAGACAGCAGTCTACCAGGCTCCCCAGTCCCTAGGATTCTCCAGGCAAGAACACTGGAGTTTGTTGCCATTTCTTTCTCCAATGAATGAAAGTGAAAAATGAAAGTGAAGTCGCTTAGTCGTGTCCGACCCTTAGCGACCCCATGGACTGCAGCCTTCCAGACTCCTCTGTCCATGGGATTTTCCAGGCAAGAGTACTGGAGTGGGGTGCCATTGCCTTCTCTGATTAAGTACTAGTGTAGGTTAAAAATTCCAAATCAATCTGCATATATTATTCCTCTTTTTATTCTGCAGCAAACAGTTTTAGTAAAAATAGTACTTTCTAAAACTTGGAAAGAGCAAAGTTGGAGAAAAAGAGAAGGATTATAGAATAAATGAACCAGAGTTTTTACAGGATTAAAACACCTCACATTTGTATATCTAAGGCTTTATTTTGTTTGTAAATAAAGACTCTCTAAAAACTAAACTCAGTAATTACTGCCTGAAATTTTATAATATATTCATCTGGCTTGGGTTCCAACTCTCATTCTCTTGGAAATAACTTCACTCACCCAACACTATTTATTTAGTACCTACTATCTACCAGGCACTTAATCTTGGCACGGGAAATACAACAGTGAATAAAGAACACCAAAAATCTCTGAAATCATGGAACGTTCATTCTAGTTTTACTTGGAGAAAATAAAGGTGATAAGTACTACAAAGAAAAAGGAATGTGGAGGTGCTAGTCCTGCAAAATTTAAATGTTAGTTAGGGATGGCCTATCTGAAAATCCACTGATAGAGTATTTCAACCTAGTTTTGAGGTTGTCACTTAAAAAAACTATTCAAAAGCCTACAGTAATAAATTTTAAATAGAAAAGGAAAATAAGTAAAATGACCCTAACCTTTGAGAGCAATTACAAACAAAACCTATTTCTTCTGAGAGAGTTAAGACAATACTTTTAAAGGCCAGGATAATAATACTTGCAACAAATGCTACCTCTAAAAATTTACTTTTGGCTGTATTCCAAAAGTGATACCCAGACATATACCACAGTGCTCCAAATTACTTAAAACTTTAATATCGTTTAAAAAAAGAGACCATGCTGGGAGGGATTGGGGGCAGAAGGGGACGACAGAGGATGAGATGGCTGGATGGCATCACTGACTCGATGGATGTGAGTCTGGGTGAACTCAGGGAGTTGGTGATGGACAGGGAGGCCTGGCGTTCTGCGATTCATGGGTCGCAAACAGTCGGACACGACTGAGCGACTGAACTGAACTGAACTGAAACGATTATCACCTAGAACCAATTAGATTATAACATTTAAACTCCTAAATGAGAAATGAGAATATCTAAATTAGACCCAGTGAAAACCTCAGTCCTCAGATTAAGTACTGGAAAGGAAGAGCTGATATCTTCCCTTTTTAATTTATTAATAAATTTAATGAAAACTTACCTTGCCCAGAGCGGCTTTGGCGAGAGTCTACACTTGACTGTCTTCGATCCGGTGGTTCCTCGCTTCCTCCATCTGAATAAAAAGAGAAAGACCATAAGCAAATAGATAATGAAACTGATGTAATACCAGCCCTGATGACATCTTTATCTTAAAAGTCCTATATCTATCATTTGTTTTCTTATCATACACAAACCAAAGGTTCTCACCCTTATTTTTCTGGGAATGGTTTACACCCTCATCTGAAAGTCTAAAGAAAGTGAATGCGTTCTTTCCCGACCCCCAAACATATACACAGGGCTTCCCTGGTGGCTCAGTTGGTAAAAAATCCACCTGCAATGCAGGAGACCTGGGTTCAGTCCCGGGTCGAGAGATCCCCTTTAGCAGGAAATGGCAACCCAATCCAGTATTCTTGCCTGAAAAATCCCATGCATAGAGGAGCCTGGTGGGCCATAATCCATGGAGTAGCAAGAGTCAGACACAACTCAGCAACTAAACCACCACCAAACACACACACTCTACTCTGTGTATAATGAAGCAATGTAGTCTACTCTGAATTTCATTCACAGAATTTCAGTTTAAAAGCCTTGATTTAAAGCAATGTCTAAGTTAATTATAGCTGCTTATTTATCTATAGTATGTAAAATAATCCTTAGGGCTATATGTTTCACTATAATAAAAATTACATGTTTTATGAGAGATCATAGGAAAATTATATAATACATGAAAGAGCAATACAAATCAGAATAAAAAAACTCAGAAATGACAAGGCAGAAACCAAGAAAGAATTAGAAATCAAACAAAAATCATTTCAATAATGAAGTCTGAAGTATAAGAAATACAAGAGCAAATAAATACAAAAGATCTTAAAAAGAAATACAAAGTATGATGGAAGAAAATCTTAAACAAATTTTTTAAAAAGAAGAAATAGATTAAAAAGGATTTTCAAAAAGGGGATACATATTGGAGATAGGCAAAGAAGATCTAGTATAAGGATAAAAATAGAAGTCCCTAAGGAAGAAAACCGAAGTGAGAGGACAGAACAAATACTAAAAAACTGTAATTCAAGAAAACTTTTCAGAGGGAAAAAAGTGGCTATGTATATGTAATATATATAGTTACATGTATAAATACATTTATATATACACAAGTACATACATATATATTTGAAACTATTATATGTGGTGGCTCAGATGGTAAAGAATCTGCCTGCCATGCAGGAGACCTGGGTTTGATCCCTGGGTCAGGAAGATCCCCTGGAGAAGGGAAAAGCTACCCATTTCAGTATTCTGGCCTGGAGAATTCCATGGACAAAGGAGCCTGGAGCTATAGTTCAGGGGGCCACAAAGAGTTGGACATGACTGAGTGACTAGCACTTTCACTTTCATATGTGAAACTACGTATTTTAAGAGCACCTTGTGTACTACTTAATCAAGTTAGATCAATGGACCAGGACATTTTCTACTAAAATTACTAGACTTTAAAGAAAAAGAATCATCCCAGTATTGTAAAGTAATTAGCCTCTAATTAAAATAAATAAATTTAAATTTAAAAAAATAAAGAAAAAAGGAAAACAAATCCTTTTGAGTATTTAGGTATCACATGATAAATAAGGGAAAACAATAGAAGAAAATGAAATAACATATATTTTAAACACAAAGAAAGTTCGAGTCACAGGCTTTACAATGAGTAAAACTTACCTTTAAGTATAAAGGAGAAGGAAAAACTATTACTAACATGCAAGAACTCAGGGAATATTGTTCCCATGGGACTCTTCCTAGCTCTAACAGAGAACTCATTTGAGGCAATCAAAGTGACTAGAGAGACATTAAATAAGGACTGGCGATGAGCAATAAACATAGGGTTGACTGTAGAATTAACCCTAAATTAGGGTCTTATAGTATGTAATAGCTATAAAATCTGAGCATGAAGCTACAGTACAACCAAAACAAATGGAGAAAGAATAAACAAACAGAAAAAAACTGATTTCAGTAATCAAAATTGGTAGTGGTAAAGTTGTGAGACCACTGTATTTAAAAAAGAGGGATAAAGCAATGAATAACTACTGGATACTCTGACATTGTCCCCTTGAAGAACCAGAATTCTCAGTGTGGAAGAAAGGAACTATAGATATAACAATACAGAAGTTAAATAAAAACTCTATAGTATTGAATCTATATTACAAACATTAGTACAATCTTATGAGTCACACATATGTCTTAGCTCTGTCCATTTAAAATATCTAGCACCTTGACTGATTAAGTAGTGATGTCCATCCCTAGGGCCCAGGCTGTGATCCTAAAATGCTGTTCTCCATTAAAAGAAAGAACTAGCTGGTTTATCAAAGGAAATGTACTAGTTGAACTTGGATCACCCTGACATATGCAACAGTAAAGACACTATCAAAAACAATGTAACACTGAGGTCATAACAGAAAGACTGAGTCAAACAGCTCATCAACATGCAAGAACTCAGGGAGTATCATCGTCCCATGGACCTCTTCCTAGCTCTACCAAAGAACTAACTAACTAAGGGTACAACTGATTGTAGATCATAATGACGCTGAAAAAAGAGAAAAAAAAAAAAAAAAACACCCATAGCACGACCACACTAACTGGTCACTTTCTGAGGTTGAGAGGGATCTAGTTCATTATCTTGAAAACTGGGGAAATGAAAGAATTAGCAATTCATCTCACATTTCCTATATGAACTGTACTAGTAGCCAAAAAGTATATAAGAAAGAGCTCTCTTTAAAATTATTCCAGGTAATAAGTGGGAAACAAAAGATAAAACACCACTATTTCACAACTTGAAATTAATTAATATCTCTGTAGGCTTTGAGCAACAATGGCTAATAACATCAAAAAAGAAAAAAAAACAAACAAAACTGGACATAATATACCTCCTGATGATAGAAACACAACAAACACAGTTTTGCCAAAGCAATCAAACCTGGGTCTGGTCAAACCTCTGGATCTAGCTGTCACTTTTCAGGAAAATCGAAGGACAGAAAAGAAAAAAAAAAAAAAGGTTGGACTGTTCTTGAGTGTATAATCAACAAAATACCAACTGTGGGAAATTCTACAGGTCAAACAACCAACCCAGGTCTCTCAACAGATAAAGGAAAAAAGAAAGTATTATCAAGTCCTAAACTACTATGAAATTATGGTTCATTTTATGAAAAGATACAACTGTACCAGAAATCTGTGGCATCTTGTATCAGGATGTGTAAGTATACTCCTAGTCAATTTTCCTGACTAGTAATCATCTAATTTTTAATGCAAATTTCTTTCTTCTCTTTTACTTTGGAATAAATTACAATGAGCAACACTTATATTCAGGCATGTCTTAAATTTTCATTTTTCCATGTGGATAAAATTACATTATACACATCACATTCTGTTTTAACATCAAAACATGCCCTTCAAGTGTGTGACAAATAATATGACTAAAATACAGACATTTCCCCCTACCAGCACTGTCTTTCTAAAGAAAAAAGGAGAAAAAGAAATAAAAAACAAGACTTCAAATAGTATTAAATTTGCACAATCTTCAGAATGTTGGGGTATCAATAAACAACCTACAGGAAAAATACAGACAGTAATGGTTTAAGACAGTTTTGAGTCATCCAGCCAATGGCAAGACAAAAAGTCATCAATTTTGATACCATCATAATCTAAAATGTTTAAATTGCCTGAATTTTAAAAATTAAATCTGAAAACCATGGCAGTAAATTTAAGCACTTCATTTTCTAAGACTGAAATCTTAACCATGTCTTACCCCAGAGGAGGCTAGTCTTAAGTGTTGAGTTAACTCTCAGGTAAAAGTAAGAGTTAAAGATTTTTTACAAATAATAAACTCACCATTGACCCAAGATGGTGTAGAAAAGAAGTTCAAGCTCTTTAAAAGTGTTTGTGGTATGCTTATGCAATCAATGACTCCATTATCCAAAATAGCAAGACTGCAATGATGTACAGTATTTTAAATCTTTTTGCTTTGCTTAAGACACAATTCCTTCCCTACAGATAAGACCTCCCACACATTGTGCATACATATACATTTATGGACGAAACAGAAGACCTTCAGTCATCAAGCAAGTCAAACTATTTGCATAAGACTGATTACCTCATGCTGGGGTGTAGAAGGTAGAACAGAACTGTGTCTGTTAAAATTTAAGTTAAAATTTACTCATCAAGTTTGAGTTCAGATGTTCAGACTTTCTTCAAATACACTTATTTAAACTTCACAGAGGAAAGCCCACTGATATAACCGGTTCAGTCCAGTTCAGTTGCTCAGTCATGTCCGACTCTTTGTGACCCCATGGACTACAGCACGCCAGGCTTCCCTGTCCATCACCAACTCCTGGAGTTTACCCAAACTCATGTCCATCGAGTCGGTGATGCCATCCAACCATCTCATCCTCTGTCGTCCCCTTCTCCTCCCGCCTTTGATCTTTCCCAGCATCGGGGTCTTTTCAAATGAGTCAGTTCTTCGCATCAGGTGGCCAAAGTATTGGAGTTTCAGCTTCAGCATCAGTCCTTCCAATGAATATTCAGGACTGATCTCTTCTAGGATGGACTGGCTGGATCTTCTTGCAGTCCAAGGGATTCTCAAGAGTCCTCTCCAACATCACAGTTCAAAAGCATCAATTCTTCAGCACTCATCTTTCTTCTTGGTGACTTCCCTGCTGGCTCAGACGGTAAAGCATCTGCCTACAATGCGGGAGACACAGCTTCAATCCCTGGGTGAGGAAGATCTCCTGAAGGAAATGGCAACCCACTCCAGTATCTTGCCTGGAAAATCCCATGGACAGAGGAGTCTGGTAGGCTACAGTCCACAGGGTTGCAAAGAGTTGGACATGACTGAGAGACTTCACTCACTCACTCACTCACAGCTTTCATTATAGTTTAACTCTCACATCCATACATGACTATGGGAAAACCATAGCCTTGACTAGATGGACCTTTGTTGGTAAAGTAATGTCTCTGCTTTTTATTTTGCTGTCTAGGTTGGTCATAACTTTCCTTCCAAGGAGTAAGAGTCTTTTAATTTCATGGCTGCAGTCACCATCTGCAGTGATTTTGGAGCCCAAAAAAATAAAGTCTGCCACTGTTTCACCATCTACTTGCCATGAAGTGATGGGACTGGAGACCATGATCTTAGTTTTCTGAATGTTGAGTTTTAAGCCAACTTTTTCACTCTCCACTTTCATTTTCATAAAGAGGCTCTTTAGTTCTTTGCTTTCTGCCATAAGGGTGGTGCCATCTGCATATCTGAGGTTATTGATATTTCTCCCAGCAATCTTGATTCCAGTTTGTGCTTCATCCAGCACAGCGTTTCTCATGATGCACTCTGCATATAAGCTAAATAAGCAGGGTGACAATATATAGCCTTGACGTACTCCTTTCCCTATTTAGAACCAGTCTGTTGTTCCATGTCCTGTTCTAACTGTTGCTTCCTGACCTGCATACAGATTTCTCAAGAGGCAAGTCAGGTGGTCTGCTATTCCCATCTCTTTCAGAATTTTCCATAGTTTGTGGTGATCCACACAGTCAAAGGCTTTGGCATAGTCTTTATATATAACAGGTACAAAAAAAAAAAAAAGACTTGATTGTCCAACTTAAGTGCTAGCTTTTAAAATCAGAGCTTAGATTTCCTGGATCAGAGAACATTTGTTTTTTAATCAGCATACTAAATGAAATCCAACAAGTGAAACAGAACAATACACTTTTAATACTAAGAAACATTATTAATAGACTTCCTCGTCCATTACTTAAAGGGAAAAATGTCATAGGAATATTTACTTCCGAAGGTGAACAGCTTTCAACTCAGGTTATAAAGGTACTACAACAATGTTAAACAAACAAACAAAAACCAACCACACACGGACATTCTGTACTTAGTGATTTCCTACAAAGAAATTTAAGTTGGAGAAAGTCTAATAAGACAGTGCCTAACTAATTCCAAGACAAATGTTTCCTTTCCCGCAAGTAAAGGATACTTTAAATGATGATGCCTCTCAGTCTAGGATCAAAATATTACAGCTGAAAAAGAAGGTAGCCCCAGCCCACTAAAGCATTCTCAGTTAGATATTGTGCCAGAATAAATATCAGATTTGATTTTGTGAATTAAGATTTTAAAGTTGATTGTCTTCAATCCTCCTTTAGAAGCACAAATATATGACCTTAATAGAAGGGGTGGGAGGTATTACGACTACATACATATAATCTATTATGCACATAAAGTTTTACTATCCGGTGTGAATCTACAAGAACTCTACACACTTAATGCCAACAAGGGCAGACATGAACTAGATGGCATATAGAATGTAATGAAAATGCAAAAGGCCCAGGAACATAAGTTGGATTTATTTATTAGCCAAGGGCTATTTACAAAGAGATACGTACAGAAGATGGTCCCTGGCTACATAAGCACAACGATAAACAGGAAAGATGAAAAACAGCTCATCAGTTTGGTGTAGAAAAGAGAAAAGAACTACAATTTGTTCAGTATCTATTCTCTACTGGCAATGGGTTCAGTAGGTCTCTACATTATTCCATTTAATACTAACAATAATTCTAGGAAACAAGTATTATGCCCATTTTAAATGTAAGACAGATTCAGAGAAGTAAAGTGAACTTTCCCAAAATCACAGTTAGTATTAGGTTGGTGCAAATGTAATTATGGTTTCAGACCATGAATTTTAAGTCATTATAAACACATTTTTATTAATCAAAATAGGAATCATTACAATCAACACATTTTTAATAATGAGAAATAAGTCTGTTTATTGTTCTAGCATAAAAAAAAACTGTGCATTTGACAAATTCTTGAAGCATTTTCTGCATTCTGCTGGTTGTGGAAGTGTTTTCCCTGCAAAAAGTTGTTGAGATGCTTCAAGAAGTGGTAGTTGGTTGTCAAGAGGTCAGGTGAACATGGCGGATGAGGCAAAACTTTGTAGCCCAATTCGTTCAACTTCTGAAGCATTGGTTGTGAGATGTGTGGTAGGGCCTTTCTGTTGACCAATGCTGGCTTGCAGGTGTTGCAGTTTTCGGGGCTTCTCATTGATTTGCTAAGCATACTTCTCAGATGTAATGGTTTTGCTAGGATTCAGAAAGCTCTAGTGGATCAGATGGGCAGCAGACCACCAAACAGTGACCATGACCTTTTCTTGGTACAAGGTTGGCTTTGGGAAGTGCTTTGGAGTTTCTCCTTGGTACAACCACTGAGCTGGTCATCACTCCAACTGAGAAATGGTTCACTGGTATTCTGCAGAGTAAGAGAAGACGACACTGCAAAATGACAATTTTTTGTCAGCTCATGAGGCACCCATTTATCAAGGTTTTTCACCTTTCCAATTTGCTTCAAATGCCAAATGACCGTAGAATTGTCGACACTGAGTTCTTTGGCAACTTCTCGTGTAGTTGTAAGAGAATCAGCTTTGATGACAGCTCTCAACTGTCGTTGCTGTCAACTTTTCATGGCCAGCCACTGCGCTCACCTTCAAGGCTCTCATCTCCTTTGCAAAACTTCTTGAACCACCACTGCACTGCACATTCATTAGCAGTTCTTGGGTCAAATACATTGTTGATGTTGTGACTTGTCTCCACTGCTTTATGACCCATTTTGGACTCAAGAAAACGGCTTGAATTTGCTTTTTGTCTGCTATCATTTCTATAGTCTAAAATAAATATAAAATAAACAGCAAGTAATGTCATTTACAAAAAATAAAAATAAAAGAGAAATGTACATTAAAATTATGTGTAAAATAATCACAATTTACTTAGAATGTATTCCAACATTAAATGGAAAATTTCAACAATGCAAAAACTGCAATTACTTTTGCACCAACCTAACAGCACTCCTAAAATTAAGTCTCTGGTTTCAGAAATCTGGCTTCATTCCCAGACCCTCCACTGTCTTTTACAATAACAAAGAAATCATTAAGGTAGTGGGGGTAGCGGTTTGCAACTGAAGTAGAAAGAGAACAGAAGTAGAGACCAACTAAGAGTCTACTGCAAAAACCCAGGAAAAGATGAGCACTTGGACTAAGGGAGTAGTAGAGGTAGTGAGAAGCGGTCAGATTCTGGATATATTCTGAAGTATAGTGGAGAGAATCTGCTGTCAGAAGAGAAAAATAAAGAAAAGAAGTCAGGATTAATCCTGACATTTGGGGTAGGTAAATGATGGATCTGCAACTTGTGAGAGAACAGGTTTGGGGATGAGAAGAGTGGTTGGACCTCTGTTTTGGACATACTGAGTTTGAGATGCCTATTAGACAAATAAGCAGATATGGACAGACATACATGAATACAGTCATCACATAATCATATTTAAATGCATGATATCCCCAAGGGAGTATAGACAAGAGCCAGACAGAGAGAGAGAAAAGAGGTCAGAGGTCTAAGTCTTGGGGCTGAATTCTATATGCAGAGACTGTGGGTATGAGGAGACGCCAGCAGTCAGTGGCCAGAGGAGAGGAACAGAATCAGAAGAGTACAGAAGTCAAGTCAAGAGTTCATGGAAGGGAAAAGATCAAATGTTGATAGGTCAAGTAATATAAACAGTGAGAACCGATCACTGAATTTGGTTAATGTATTTGATATAGTATGGTTCCTGTGAAGTGGTAAAATCTGAATGGATTAAATTCAAGAGAGATTAGAAAGAGCTTCTGGGAAAGGTCTTGTCTCTCCCTAGACAAGGAAGATAACCCATGGAGACCCTGGATATTCTCTCTGCCATCTTATAAACACAAGGGGGAATAAACTATGGGATCAAGTTAACACTATGAAAATTATGGCAGATAGATAGAAAACATCAAGATCCTTGTGGACACTGAATTACTGAAGAAAACTATCCTATCTCTGGACTATATTACCCAATAAATCCCCTTCGTCATATTAAGCACAGGTCAGTAAACTAGTCCACAAACCAAATCTATCCTGCTACCTTTTTTTTTTTTCCCCTAAAGACAGCCAGTGAGCTAAGAATAGTTTCTACATTTGCGAGTAACTGGAAAAGAGTTTAAAAAATAATATTTTGTGACAAATAAAAATGGTATAAAATTGAAATTTTAAGTGTCCATAAAGTTTTATTAGAATATGGTCATGATCACTCATTTACATACTTCTGTGAAATTGATACAGAAACACCCTATGAAGTTGTGGTGAGAAATGAATGTAATAGTAAACACAGCATGCCATCTGGCACTAAGTAAACACTTATTAAATGATAACTGTACTCTTCATCTATCATCATCATGATCAACAACATCCTTTCACCAAAAGATGGCTTAAATGTCACTTCCTATCTTCTTTGTAAAGACTTTCTGGAGGCCTATCAGAATTAAATGCTCCCTCTTCTGTGCTTCCAAAGCACATTATACCTATCTGTTTTACAGCACTGCCACACTGAATAATAATTACTTATATGACTATCTCTGGACTGTAAAATGTTCAAAGCTTGTCTCTGAAAGCCTTATTCATATGGTATTTTCAGTGCCAACTTTGGAATATATAGCTATTCCTTAAAAAAAAGAAGTTGAATTAATTTTGTCAAGGCCCAGCTCTAAAATTAATGCCGTTATCAAATCAAGTCAAGGAAAAAAACAAAAAGTGGTACTGAAATGGTTTGAGATACAGTTTTAGAAGTTCAGTGTTTTTCTTTTCTTATCCCAACTATTGCTATAAAAAGAAAAGATGAGCAGCATCATTCTAAAGCACTATGACCTTATCTTCCACTTCAATCTCCATAATCTTTATTTATCAATAAAAATGCTCACAGGGAAGCCCAGGCCCATCTAAAAGTTTATTTAGTTCTTAAGAAAATATACACAGAGTTTCTCTAAAGAGAAAAGGAAACATTCCACACCAGACAAAATATACTGGTTAACATGCCATCAGTACTACAGCTCGTAGTTTTCAAAAGTATTCTATACAGGCTTCCCAGGTGGCTCAGATGGTGAAGAATCTGCCTGCAATGCAGGAGACCTGGGTTCAACCCCCGGGTCAGGAAGATCCCCTGGAGAAAGGAATGGCAACCCACTCCAGTATTGTTGCTGGGATAATCCGAAGGTCAGAGGAGCCTGGTGGGCTACAGTCCATGGTGTCTCAAAGAGGAGTTAGACACGACTGAGTGACTAACACTTTTCGGGGGCTTCCCTGGTGGCTCCGATGGTAAAGAATCTGCTTGTAATTCAGGAGACCCAGGTTTGATCCCTGAGTTGGGAAGGTCCCCTGGAGAAGTATAATCTTTATCTTTCAGTAAAAATATTCATAGGGAAGCTCAGATCTACCTAAAAGTTTATTTAGTTCTTAAGAAGACATGTACAGAGTTTCTCTAAAGAGAAAAAGGACTGTACACCAAACAAACAACTGAATAGCAGGCCGGCAGTACTACAGCTGCTGCTAAGTCACTTCAGTCGTGTCCGACTCTGTGCGACCCCATAGACGGCAGCCCATCAGGCTCCCCCTACTTTTCAAAAGCATACTGTAAGATATTTTCAAAGTTTGCCAGAATATAAAACTGCCTAGTTCACAGGTTTTCACAGACCTAGCTTGTATACTCTACATTGAAAAAAGAGTAACTTCTTTATGATTATTAATTTATTTGCCTAAGGCATCCAAAATGTCCTAGAAAGTCTGATCTGTAGCTCAAGACAAGTTCTGCTAAACAGAATGTTTTGATTCTCATGATGGAGCTAATGAATCAGTGATGATGACTAATAACAGGGAAACAAAACAGCTCTGCTAATTGTAAATGGAGCAATCACCAGTAATAATGTCAGTATTTTAAAAGCTGATGACTGTGCTTTCAAGGTGCACACGCCTAACACTAAGTTGTTGTTCTTCAGTCACCCAGTAGTGTCCAACTCTTTGCAACCCCATGGACTACAGCACAACAGGCTTCCCTGTCCCTCACCATCTCCTGAACTTTGCCCGAGTTCATGTCCATTGCATCGGTGATGTCATCCAGCCATCTCATCCTCTGACACCCTCTTCTCCTTCTGCCCTCAATCTTTCCCAGCATCAGGGACTTTTCCTATGAGTCAGCTGTTCACATAACATGAAAAATACTGGAGCTTCAGCACCAGTCCTTCCAATGAATACACGGGGCTGATTTCCCTTAAGATTGACTGGTTTGATCTCGTGCTGTCCAAGGGGACTCTCAAGAGTCTTCTCCAGCCCCATAGTTCGAAAACATCAATTCTTCAGCACTCCATCGTCTTTACAGTCCATCTCTCACAATCATACGTGACCACTGGCAAGACCATAGCCTTGACTATACAGCCCTTTGTTGGCAGAGTAACATCTCTGCTTTTTAACACACTGTCTAGGTTTGTCATCGCTTTCCTGACAAGAAGCAATCGTCTTCTGATTTCATGGCTGTAGTCACCATCCACAGTGATTTTAGAGCCAAAGAAGAGGAAATCTGTCACCACTTCCACCTTTTCCCCCTCTACTTGTTGTGAAGTAATGGGGTTGGATACCATGATCTTATTTTTTTTAATATTTAGTTTTGAGGTGGCTCTTTGACGCTCCTCCTTTACCCTCATCAAGAGGCTCTGTAGTTCCTCTTTGGTTTCTGCCATTAGCGTGGTATCATCTGTATATCTGAGGTTGTTGATGTTTCTCCCCCCTATCTTGATTCTGGCTTGCAACTCTTCCAGCCTAGCATTTCTCATGATGTGCTCAGTGTAGATTAAACAGACAGGGTGACAGCAGATAGCCCTGTCGTACTCCTCAATCTTGAACCAACCAGTTGTTCCATACAGGGTTCTATCTGTTGCTTCTTAAACCGCATACAGGTTTCTCAGGAGACAGGTAAGATGGTCTGGTATTTCCATTTCTTTAAGAGCTTTCCACAGTTTATTATGATCCACACAGTCAAAGGCTTTGGCATAGTCAATGAAACAGAGGTAGATGTTTTTCTGGAATTTCCTAGCTCTCTCTATGATCCAGCAAATGTTGGGTTTGTTTAATGCTTTTCTCATGATTAGATTGGGATTAGACTCAGATTATAGGTTTTGGGGAGAAAGACACAGAGGCAAATTGCCATCCAAATCATATCATTTCAAGAGGACACACTATTAATAGCATGAAACTCATTAAATATCCTACATAACTGAAAAGGAAAAAGTGAAGCTCAAGCTTCTTAGACTGTGCCAACATTAATGAAAACAGTCATTACCTACTTGGTCTACATTATGGGCCAGGCACTATGGTCAATGTCTTATGAATTCATGTCACTCAATTCTCAATAAAACCTTATGAAATAAATATTAGCTTTCTTCTTCTTCTTCTTCTTCTTCTTTTTTTTTTTTTAACTAGATCAGGAAACAAGAGCTGAGACTTTAAGCAAAAATGGTCACAACTACAGAATTATTAAGAGCAGGACTCAGATCTGAAATGGCCTGATTCTCTAAGGCCCATTCTCTTCTCCACCATTCGAGGTCACCTCCCTGCAAAAGGGAATAGAGTTATTTTTGCATCTATACACAGACATACCATGACATGCTAAGGAGCTCTAACAATATGGTTGTAGGAGATGAAAACAAGACGAAAAAATTCCAAGGTGAATTTGAAATAATCTCTGATTTCAAACTTCTTCCTCTTGGATTGGGTACTCAGTAGAGTTCACTATAGTTCTTGAGCTTGATCTAACATTTTCTTCTCCACATGGAGTTTCCTAGTATGCACAGATATCTCCACACATAAATACTTCTTAGATGCATAGAATGATAGAGCCAGAAGGAATTGGGGGTTTCTTTGTCTCTGTCAATTTATTTTATTTTTTTTACATTTTGTGAAGCTGAAGCTTTACAGTGACGTCCAGCATAGTGATTTATAATAGTTAAAAAGATAAATGAACGTCAACAATAACTGTATATATACACATGTATTTTTTAGGAGATTCCCTGATAGCCCAGTTGGTAAAGAATCTGCCTGCGATGCAGGAGACCCCGGTTTGATTCCTGGGTTGAGAAGATGTGCTGGAGAAGGGATGGGCTACCCACTCCAGTATTCTTGGGCTTCCCTTGTGGCTCAGCTGGTAAAGAATCTGCTTGCAATGTGGGAGACCTGGGTTCAATTCCTGGATTGGGAAGATCCCCTGGAGAAGGGAGAGCCTACCCACTCCAGTATTCTGGCCTAGAGAATTCCATGTAATGTATAGTCCATGGGGTCACAAAGAGCCGGACACAAGTGAGTGACTTTCACTTCACTTCATACTTTAGTGTTCTTATCTATTGAAACCAGACGCTGAGGAGGACATATATGGGTTTCAATCTCGGTTGCACATCAGAATGATCTAGGAACCCAGGGATTTTGAAAAATATTCAAAACTCCAGCTATTCTCCCAAATCAATTAAGTAAGAATAACTGAGCCTGAATCCCAGACAGGAATATTTCTTTAAAGCTCCCTGGATGATTCCAAATTGCAGCCATAGTTGGGAAATATGAGTAGAGATTAAGTTGTGCTGTGATAGTGATGAACTGAATCCATCCGAAATTTTCCAGTGCTAATGCTGGAGGTCAAAGCTACTAACTGCACGGAAGGATATGATCTCTCAGTTAAGGACAAAGATTATATTCATAGGTTTACTCTTTGATCTCTTTTCTTCTTTTTACCTTTTATTATCATTTATTCTGGTGACTTGGGGGTGGCGATGTTGTAGACTAAACAGGGTAATATTGCGTAATGCAGAGAAGAGTTTAACCTATAGTTAACTAGTCTGAATGTCCAAATTTGTACTGGGCTTGATAAGTTATATTACCGAGATGATGATTTTATCTAAATGTAAAGTTTCCTAAGATTCTAAAAACTAGAATAGCCTCTGCTTCTTTCTGTTAATCTGGGCTTCAGGGGAGTCACAGCCTGTAAAGTATGAGATGGGATGTTCAGGAACAGTACCAGTTTGCAAAGACAGTTGGGAATAAAAGAACATCGTGCACTGAGGGAAGTTCAAAGAGTTTGGTAATGGCTAGAGAACAGCAAGTAGGGGGAAGAGGCAGGATATAAAAGTAGAAAAGTTGGCAGAGGCAAAATCACAAAAGGCATAATCATTATTCATGATGATCAATCTGACCTTTCTCCTGTAAGTGGGGGGAAGAAAATGACAGGCATTAAGCAGGGGAGGAGCACGATCTGACTAGTGTTCCGAGAAGATAAATTTGGAATGCATATATAACTGGCACTATGGGGTCACAGGCTAAAGGCAAAGAGATAGCTGCAGTAAGTCCAGAGGAAAGAATGCCTGAATAAATGCACTAATTAAGAATACAGAGGAAAAGCTAGATTCATGGACTATTTGGGACTTAGAACAAAGACTGTATCCATTTAAAAGAGTTGTTTCTAACCACTGTCATTAATTTTCTTTCTCTTTTTCTTCTTTAAATCCATTCCCATCAGGCATTTGCCCACACTACTTCAAAAAATTTACACTTACCAAGATCCCCTATAAAGTCCACTGCTAAATCCAATGGTCAGTTCTCAGTTTTATTTTTGGACTGATTGACAACATGTGATGCTGTTAATCATTCTGGAGCTTTCTCTTCACTTAACTTTCAAGAGCCCACACTTTCCTACCTCTGTGGCTCCTTCTTCGTCAGTCTTCCTGGCTTTATTCTTTCTCATCTCCCTCATCTCTAAATGGTGTACTGCCCCAGGGCTCATTTTTCTGATTTGTACTCTTTGCTGTGTAATTCCCTTGGTCATCTCAAACAGATCCATGGTTTTATGTTTCATCTACACACTGATGACTTCCAAATTTATATCTCTAGCCTGGACCTCATCCATGAACTAAATCCATATTTATGGAGTTACCTACCCTACATCTCTATTATGAATATCAGAAGGACATCTCAAGATTTAATGTTTTAATATTCCTCCATAAACCTGCTCTTCTCACAACCCTCTTCATCTCTGTAAAGAGCAACTTCACTCTTTTAGTTGCTCAAGTCAAAAACCTTGGAGTCATCCTTAACCCATCTTTTTCTCTTACACTGCACATACAAGCCAACAGTAAATCCTGTCAGCCATACATTCATAACATATCAAAACTACCTCTCACCCTTTGCTACTGGTCCAAGCCATCTTCATGTACAACCTGGTTCCCTGCCCCCGCCTGGCTTCAACCTAGTCTCAACATGGCAATCAGAATGCTTCTATGAAAACACAAATCAGACTATGATACTCCTCTCTTCAAAACCCTTCAAAGATTGCCCCACCTTAATAAGAGTACAAGTAAAAATTCATAGGTCAAGGTGCCATATAATCCCCTCACTGACTTCACTTCCTACTTACTCTTGCCTCTCTGGCTTGACTGAGGGGTACTGGGTTCCCCTCACTATGCTTCAAACACCCCAAGAATGTACCCATATCAAAATCCCTGCCTGGAATACTTTCTTCTTCGATATCCATTTGGCTTCTTTGTTCACCTACCTCAGGTTGATACGTAACTGTCCTCTCTATGAAGCCTTCCCTCACCACCCCTAAGTAAAACTGTATCCACCCACACACACCATATTTACACAGATATACTTTTTTCTCCCTTCCCTGCTTCATTTTTCTTAGTAGATATCACTAACATATTCTACATTTTACTTATTTATCTTAATTTTGGCCATGTTCTCCACTAGAATTTAAGTTCCATGAGAGTAAATCATTTTGCATTCATTGTTCTAATCCCATGCCTAGGACAGTATCCAATACATAACATGTGCTCAAAAAATAACTCTTGAATTAATTAATTTGCCTAGGTGAAATGAGTAAAAGGGAAGAAATTCTGGCTGCCTTAGAATTATTAACTTGGGTATTTCATTGCACTAATTACAATGTCATTAACCAAGCTATAGGATACAAGGTGGGAGACTGGGAAAGAGAAAAAATAAGTCACTCTAAGCAAGGACTCAATTTAAAATCTGATTTAGAGCAGCATCAATTTCTAAATTTAGAACTAGGTGGAGGGAAACATGAAGGGCCAGAAATAGAATAATTTAATCCCTTGAAAACCAAGTTAGCCACTCTCAAATAAGAGTTTGGTAATAATTCTCAACCCAAACATTTCTGCTTTACTTTAAAATCCATTATTCTACGAGGGCGCTCCTTACTCACCTAACTGCTTGAAAACTGTAAAGATCCATCTACATAACAACTAGCTTTCTGAAATCTTTATTTCAATGTCTCAAATACACTTCAAACTCAAAATATCCAAACATGAAATTCTGACCTTTCCCTCACCCTTCAAACCTGACACTCTGTAGCAAAGCTCCCCATCTCAATAAATTCATCACCAAATATTGTTGATTCTCCTTCTTAAATATCTCTTGAATCCATCTTCCTGTCTCCATATCCAATCTGCATCCATTCCTGTATCCATTCTCTTCTGAATGTTTATATTACTCTTCTGAGGAATCACTTAGAAATGCAAATCCAGTAGTTATCCCATTTAATGTTTAAAATGTTTAAACGCTCTCCCGTCAGAAGAGATAAAAATTCTTAACATGATCTATAAGGTTTTATTTTTTTCCAGCTTCATTTCTAATTAGCTCTCCCTTTGTTTTCCTAATATTGGCTTTCTTTCATTTTCTGATCTCTACCCTCAGGATATCTAGAGCAGAAACCTGAGAAATAACTACCATAAACTCAGGGAGTCAGGATAAAATGCTTTTCACCCAAAATTCTTGCCTTCATATATGAAGATAAGTTTCAACTGCACTAATAACACAATTTTATGTCATATAGTTCACAATAAAGGAAAGCTTCATATTTATTTCTCTTCTTCCCTAAAAAGAAAGATAGCTACTGACAGACTAAAACTCAAATCTCTCCCTCCCCACTTCATTCCTGAGGCACAGCATCTTTCTGTTCTGACTGATAACTATGTTTAAATACACTGACATTGAAAAGCCCCAAGTAAAAAAGGCCCACAAATCATATATTATCTAAATAGCTTCAATTTTCACAAATAAATTATTCTTACCCTGTATACCTAAGTAATACTTTGCTGCCACTGGTTTATACATAAATTTTTTTTTCAAATACTCAGCATGATATTATGTGTAATACCTAATCTTTACTGTATTATTTGTGATAATGATGGCAAGGAAAATGAAAATTCACGATCAAAATGATTTAAGAAAAAAATGCTATTAAAGCTAACAACATGACCTTAACATACATTGTTGGTTTTGTTCAGTCACTAAGTTGTGTTTGACTCTTTGTGACCCCATGGACTGCAGCATGCTAGGCTTCCCTGTCTCTTACTATCTCCTGGAGTTTGCTCAAACTCATGTCCATTGAGTTGGTGATGTCATCCAACCAACTCATCTTCTGTCACCCCATTCTTCTCCTGCCCTCAATTTTTCCCAGCATTAGAGTCTTTCCCAATGAGCTGGCTGTTTGCATCAGGTAGCCAGTGTATTGGAGCTTCAGCTTCAGTCCTTCCAGTGAATATTCAGGGTTGATTTCCTTAGGAAATCAGTTCGGACTGACTGGTTTGATCTCCCTGCAGTCTGAGGACTCTGAGTCTTTTCCAGCACCACGGTTTGAACTAATTCTTTGGTGCAGAGTCTTCTTTATGGTCCAACTCTCACATCCATGAATGACTAGAGGAAAAACCACAGCTTTGATTATATGGTCCTTTGTCGGTGAAGTGATGTCTCTGTTTTTTAATACACTGTCTAGGTTTGTCATAGCTTTCCTTCCAAGGAACAAGCAACTTTTAATTTCATGGCTGCAGTCACCATCTGCAGTGATTCTGGAGCCCAAGAAAAGAAAGTCTGTCACTGTTTCCATTGTTTGCCCATCTTTTTGCATGAAGTGATAGGACCGGATGCCATGATCTTTGTTTATTGAATGTTGAGTTTTTAAAGTCAGCTTTTTCACTTTCCTCTTTCACTTTCATCAAGAGGCTCTTTAGTTCTTCTTTGCTTTCTGCCATAAGGATAGTGTCATCTGCATATCAGAGGTTATTGATATTTCTCCTGGGAATCTTGATTCCCGCTTATGCTTCATCCAGCCTCACATTTCACATGATGTACTCTGCATATAAGTTAAATAAGCAGGGTGACAATATACAGCCTTGATGTACTCCTTTCCCAATTTGGAACCAGTCCGTTGTTCCATGTCTGGTTCTAACTGGTGCTTCCTGACTGCATACAGGTTTCCCAGGAGGCAAGTTAGGTGGTCTGGTATTCCCATCTCTTGAATAATTTTCCACAGTTTGTTGGGATCCACACAAAGGCTTTAGTGTAATCAGTGAAGCAGAAGTAGATATTTCTCTGGAATTCCCTTGCTTTTTCTATGACCCAACAGATGTTAGCAATTTGATCTCCAATTCCTCTGCCTTTTCTAAACATAGTTTGTATATCTGGAAGTTCTTGATTTACATACCACTGAAGCCTAGCCTGAAGGATTTTGAGCATTACCTTGCTAGCCTGTGAAATGAGCATAGTTGTACAGTAGTCCAAACATCTTTGGCATTGCCTTTCTTTGGGATTGGAATGAAAAGTGACCTTTTCCAGTCCTATGGTCACTGTTGAGTCTTCCACATTTGCTGACACACTGAGTGCAGCACTTAAACGGCATCATCTTTTAGGATGTGACATAGCTCAACTGGAATTTCATCACCTCAACTAGTTTTGTTCGTGGTAATACTTCCTAAGGCCCACTTGACTTCACACTCCATGACGTCTGGCTCTAGGTGAGTGACCATACCATCATGCTTATCCGGGTCATTAAGATTTTTTTCTATGTAGTTCTTTTGTGTATTCTTGCCCCTTCTTTTTAATCTCTTCTGCGTCTGTTAGGTCCTTGCCATTACTGACCTTTACAGTGCCCATCTTTGCATGAAATGTTCCCTTGGTACTCCAATTTTCTTGAAGAGATGTCTAGTCTTTCCCATTCTATTGTCTTCCTCTATTTCTTTGCATTGTTCACTTAAGAAGGCTTTCTTATCTCTCCTTGCTATTCTCTGGCACTCTGCATTCAGTTGGGTATATCCTTCCATTTCGCCTTTGCCTTTCACTTCTCTTTCTCAGCTATATGTAAGGCATCCTCAGACAACCATTTGTCTTCTTGCATTTCTTCTTCTTTCAATGATTTTGGTCACTGCCTCCTGTACAATGTTATAAACCTCTGTCTATAGTCTTCAGGGCACTCTATCAGATCTAATCCCTTGAATCTATTTGTCACCTCCACTGTATAATCATAAGGGATTTGATTTAGGTCATATCTGAATGGGCTAATGGTTTTTTTCCCTACTTTCTTCAACTTAGGCCTGAATTTTGCAATAAGGAGCTCATGACCTGAGTCTCAGTCATGTCCAGTCTTGTTTTTGTTGACTCTATTGATATACATAATATACAAAATTCAAAAATAATATTCCTTTCTTTAAGCTTGTCATTAGTAAGGTTCTTACTAGAGTATTACCATTCTGTATTTTTCTCCCAAGAAACTAGGAAATGTGAATACAATGATGAAGTGGTTGAATACTAGAGATCATTAGGATCAAACAGAATATAAAAATATTTAATCAAAGAATATGGAAGGAACCGAATAAAGAACCAGAAAACAGACTTTCATGTAAATAAGGACCTTTGAATATGACAAAATAGCATGACTAAAAAACACTGGAGTAAGGAAAGGCTACTAGACAACAAATAAGGTGGGAAAATTGTCTTTCTCCATAGGAGAAAAAGAAAATTAGATTCCATTCTCACACCATAATCCTATCACCAAAAATTAATTGAAAAAAGAAAAACTAAAATTAAAAATCTGAAACTGAAAAACACAACTTTAACCATTTTAAGAAAATATAGGAGTATATATCTGTGATCTCTTAAAGAAAGATTTCTGAAACAAAACAGGGGGAAAGAATGTTAAATGTGAATAAATTAAAATTTTAAACTTCTATTCAATATGAGTTTAGAGTTTTAGTCTCATAACCAAAACCAAAGTTTTAAGACCAGACAGAGATTGAGAGAAGATATCTGCCATGAATGTCACAGACTGTGAATCAATCTAAAGGTCCACAAACTTCTGAAAAGAAAACAAATATTCTAGGCTTTGCAGACAACATGTTTTCTGTTGCAATTACTCAACTCTGCCACTATAGTGCAAAAGCAGCCATAGACAATATATAACTAAATTAGTATGGCTATGCTACAATAAAACTTTACTTATGGACACAAATCTGAATTTCATATAATTTTCACATGGTCCTTTCACAAGGTCTGTCTAGTCAAGGCTATGGTTTTTCCAGTAGTCATGTATGGATGTGAGAGTTGGACTATAAAGAAAGCTGAGTGCCGAAGAATTGATGCTTTTGAACTGTGGTGTTGACTCTTGAGAGTCCCTTGGACTGCAAGGAGATCCAACCAGTCCATCCTAAAGGAAATTAGTCCTGAATATTCACTGGAAGGACTGATGTTAAAACTGAAACTCCAATACTTTGGCCACCTGATGCGAAGAACTGACTCATCTGAAAAGACCCTAATGCTGGGAAAGGCTGAAGGCAGAAGAAGGGGATGACAGAGGATGAGATGGTTGGATGGCATCACTGAGTCAATGGACATGAATTTGAGTAAACTCCAGAAGTTGGTGATGGACAGGGAGGTCTGGTGTGCTGCAGTCCATGGGGTCGCAAAGAGTCGGACACGACAGAGCAACTGAACTGAACTATATGTCATTTTAATGCACAATTCTTTCTTTCTTTCTTTCTTTTTTTTTGCTAATGACTTGTTGCTTGCTGTTTATATTTGGACTATGGAAATGATGTTAGACAAAAAGCAAATTTGAGCAATTTTCTTATTTGAGTTCAAAATGGGTTGTAAAGCAGCAGAGACAACTCACAACATCACCAACGCATTTGACCCAGGAACTGCTAATGAACGTACAGTGCAGGGGTGCTTCAAGGAGGAGACAAGAGCTTTGAAGATGAGCAGTACAGTGGCTGGCCATCAGAAGGTGACAACAACAACTCAGAGTCATCATTCAAAGCTGATCCTTTTACAAATACACAAGAAGCTGCCAAAGAACTCAGCCTTGACCATTCTATGGTCATTGGGCATTTGAAGCAAACTGGAAAGGTGAGAAAGCTTGGTAAGTGGGTGCCCCATGAGCTGACTGAAAATCAAAAACATCATCATTTTGAAGTGTGCCTTCTCTTATTCTACATAAGAACAACAAACCATTTCTCGAATGGACTGTGACATAGGACAAAAAGTGGATTTTTCATGACAACCGGTGACAACCAGCTCAGTGGCTGAACCAAGAAGAAGCTCCAAAGCACTTCCCAAAGACAAACTTGCACCAAAAAAAAGGTCAAGGTCACTATTTGGTGGCCTGCTGCATGTCTGATCCACTACAGCTTTCTGAATGCTAGTGAATCCATTACATCTGAGAAGTGTGCTAGCAAATTGATGAGGCACACCAAAACACCACAATGCTTACAGCCAGCACTGGTCAACAGAGAGGGCCCAGTTCTTTTTCATGACAACACCCAACCACACAAAGCTTCAGAAGTTGAACGAACTGGGCTATGACATTGTGCCTCATCTGCCATATTCACCTGACCTCTTGCCAACCAACTACCACTTCTTCAAGCTTTTTGATAACTTTTTGCAGGGAAAACGCTTCCACAACCAGATGGAGGCAGAAAATGCTTTCCAAGAGTTCATCAGGTCCTGAAGCACAGATTTTTATGCTATAGGAATAAACAAACTTACTTCTCACTGGCAAAAAATGTATCAAGTGTAATGGTTCCTACTTTGATTTATAAAGATGTGTTTGAGCCTAGCTACAATGATTTAAAATTCATGGTCCAAAACCGCAATTACATTTGCACCAACCTAATGATTTAAGTGAGAAAAGAGGAAATCCTATATAAAGATGTGAGAATGGCAGAGGAAAAGAGAAGACAAAGTTGAGAAATATTCATAAGTTTTCATCAGCGGGACTTGATGACTGATTGATTAGATGTTGGCAGTCATTTTGGGGAGTGTAGAAAGCTTCATGTGTTTTCCAACTGCTTCCTGACTACACTTGCTCTGACTTTTAAATAGCTTTTAGAACTGACGTCTGCATTAGCTGATAATGGACCATCAGCGATAGCTAAGTGATAGAAAAGCATTTTAGAAAACAAAATATCAGAGCAATTTTGAAAGAGATGTAGCAGAAAGGTTTTTTCTCTGCTCTGTAGTTTCTGACAAAGTGTGTGTCACAGTATATGTTCCTGAGGGCTAAGGATACTGTTGAGTATTAGTGTATCTTAATCTTCAATTACTGAAGGAAGATATGATCAAAGAGTTTGGGACCACATAACTACAAATCCTGGCTCCAACATTTACTGTATGACTTTGGTCAAGTCATTTAACTTCTTCTCTGTCTCTATTTCTTTATCTCTGCTGCTACTCAATGAGTAAAATAAAATAATAGACTTTATCCCATAAGGTTGTGAAAATTAAATGAATATAACTGTGTATTTATGTATGTATGTATGTGTGTCTTTTGTGTTTTTTTTGTATTTATGTATGTGTTGTGTGTGTGTGTGTGTGTATGTGTTTGCTGTTATTATTCATTCATCATACTAGGTACCCACTAAGTGCTGGGACAGTGTACTATGTGCTAGAGAAGTGGAAATGAGAAATTTACGTTTTTGCTCAATTACAGTAAATAGCCATCTACACCGAAAGACAGGCATGTGACCTAATGTGCTCTCTCTACCCTAAGTAATTAACAATTTCTGAATCTAATTCTCAATCCATCCGAAGCCATCAATAATTTTAATGTCATTTAATCTTTCAACAATTGCTAAAAATCAATGGAAAAGGCTTCTTATTACACATAAAAAAATCGTTACTAATATACAAATCTATGGACGTTGTCATTTTCTAAACTATATTTTCACTCTTATCTCTAAATTTGTACGTTATTCTATTTCTTTTATCCTCCTGAAAGGTTCTCATCTAAAAAATTCATAAATAAACAAATCTAATGCTAATCTGAAAGATTCACAAAGAAATAAAACTTCTAGAAACTTATCTCTAAATTTCCCTCTGTTCTAAGGATGTTTTCATTTTTTAATTTCTTTTATTCTTAACTACACTGTTACTGTGAAATCATAAATAATACTCGAAGAAACTACCTGAATCTTAGAACTATAAAGACAAAGATGGTTGAATGAATATTAACAAGAATTTTTTTATTGCTTAGTTGAAAACGAATTATTCTCTTTAGCGTGAAACCGTTTGGTTTTTATTATTTAAGAGTATTTGTACATTTTCTTTAATAAAATGATGTTTCTTTATTGTCAAAAGCATCTAGTTATTCCCTCATCAACTTACTTTGCAACATTCTCCTTCAACAAAAGATATCTTAATTGCATCCAGCTCTCTATTGAAAATTTACAGTGCTAATCCTTCCAGCCATTTTGTTTTCAGCTTGTAACACTAGCAGCCAGCTGCCATCAGCCTGACTCTATTAGCATATCGGATAATTTACAAAATAAGCACAGAAATGGAACTAAAAGATATGGTGGCTTATATCAGAATAAAATTATACATTAGACATGATACATTAGATAAACTCTTTAAACATGCTTCTTCTTTTCAGTATAATAATTGAAAGTAATCATTATTTTCTTAATATAAATGCTTATTCCTGCACACAGTAATTTTTCCTTCTCCCAGGTTCTATAAGTGAAGTTGACCTATCACTGTTTAAATATAAGACTTTTCAAATTTTAATAGAATAAACTACAAGTGTATTTTACATGTTTTTTTAAAGGATAAAGGGGTTGGATATTTGGTGCTGTAATTTATAACTATATTCCAGCAGGCCACCTAGCCAAGAATAATAAATACGTAAAAGCTAACATATATTGTTCTCACATCTCAAGGGTGTTTCTAGTAGCCAGCAGACAGCAAACAATTCTTCACCTGTTTTGACTTGCAATAGCCTGCTGTTTGAATGTCAATATTAACGTGCCCTCACCAAATATCACTAAAGTCTTAGATGACAAATTATCTAAAGCAATTTTAATATGATGGGAAAGGGTAGGACCAAAGAGTTTCTACCAGTTTGCTGTTCTTCAGAACTCTTTTCTATCCCATCCTTCCTCTTCCCCCAGTAAGTCCCACTCACCTATATTTAATAAATGTTTTGAAATTATATTATTCATTAACCCATTTCATCACTTAGCATAACACTCTTTTAAGAGGCTCTTCTAGCTCATTAAATAATACTATCTAGAAAGTTTGTTAACTTAATAGAATACAACACTTCCTTTAAGTAACAATAAACAACAACAAAGAGTCTGAAGAGGGAAAAAACCCTGCAAGAAAATATAATGCTCAAGGATACGGATTACCAAAGTGCTTTTAAGAACTTCATTTTCTCTTCCAAACCCCTCCCTGTCTCCAAGGCATTTTTCTGTTTTTACTGTGATGCTAACTAACCATCCAGGCTGCTGTAGAAACCTCTGGTTAGAATGGATTTCAAGGCTGCTGTGTCTTGTGAGGAACCAATCAGATTTCTTTGTTTCATCTGCAACATTCCATCAGGGTTATATAACATCTTAGATACATGAAACATCCTAATAATATAGTGTATTTCCATCTATAGTTAGTTATCTATTGTCACTAAAGTTGGCACATAAAAACCCCATATTATTATTCTGTGTCATTCTATAAAATCAAAGGAATATAGTACAGATGAGAAGGTTATATTTCTTTTGGGAGGAGAAGATAGCGTGAGCTTGCTTTGTCTAAAAGAAAGAGTTTTTGAAAATATAAAATATGAGCCCTCTGCAGACTAATAAGATCAATACTGATCCCCTCCTTATTTCTGTCTACAGTAAAGTGGGTGAGGTAATTCAACACAGCACCAGCCATACAGCTGTCAATTCTTAAAACATACAACATGACCTTAGTATAGAATAAAACATAGATTTTTAAACCCAGGCTTAATCTTCACTAATTTTTTAAAGCACAGAAAAATTAAGTATTTCCTACTTAAATATTTTCTCAAACAAGAGAATCCAAACTCTAAATGTCATAGCCCAATTAAACACCCAAAACAGCAACCAAAAAACCGTCTACCAGCAGCACTGTTACCTATATGATCAGAATACTTGCAGTACACTTATACTGGAACCACACCAATATTCATATTCTCTCTCTCCCTGCTAGAGATCACGCTGCATAACTTAAAACACTGCTCTTCTGTGCTATTAATATAACAACTCAGATATTCAGAACAGATTCGGCTGGAACCTGTGAATCTAGTCTTTTCTTTCTTTTTACAACTTAAAGGCATCCCACATATGATGCTTACAAATTAGCACAGGATTAAAATAGTGACCGAATGCATAAAAAAGCTGAGTCTGTTGGGTGTGGCTTAAGTAAATATATCTTGTCTCAACTGGACAGCTCCTCAGTAACATGCAGTCACCGACACCCAAAATGTATGAGTACATAAGTGCTTCCGGGAGTGGGTGGGAAACTAAACCTCCATGGTTTTTTTTTATGCTTGATGTTCAATTGTTTCTATACTGTACTTCTGAAATGACAGTGCCTTGAGTCAATGCTGAGCGTTGCTCAAGAAACCAAGGACAGAGAAATTTTACTTGTCCTACTTCCTCTCCTTATTTTATACTCACTGTCTAAAACATGGCCGTTCTTACTAACATTTTGCTTTCCTAAAAGAGGTAATCATTTAAATCATGACTATGTGTAATGCGAACTCACACTGCATCACACTCATCAATAAAATATTAAGTGCCAACTCCAGTGTTCATTCTACTTATTTTCCATCTCACCAGAGAATGCTCTACTAATGCTCTCTACTATTATAAAAATGAACAATATAAGGAAAGAACAATACCAGGAGCTGCGACAAATGTGCAACAGAAAATAAAAAACCTCTAAGTGTTTACTTTTAAAAAAAAAACTAGTGCTTAAAAAAAACCTTCATGTATTCATGTACATCTATTTCTCTATATACACATTATACATATTTAGTACAAATATAAATCTGTTTATAAGCTGCCAGGCATGCATTTATCAATGCTACACATGCAATATACCTGAAACCTCTATAGAGAGAGGGCATGCAGATTTCAGAACTATACATTTTTATTCTTAAGTGGCCATAATCAAATATTAAAACAGCCAAGGATATCTGACATACTGAACTATATCTAAGCTTTTCATCTTGTTAAGTAATTTTCTCTGCCATTCCGTGTAGCAAACCCACCTTTGGATCATATTGATGATTGTTTTTTCCCCATGCCCTCTACGTGCTGCACCATTTTGTCTTCTGGACAGTGGAGAAATCGGCAGAACAGCAGTGAAGGAGTGTAGTGGAGCCAGCAGAGGCAGTGCCAGCCTCCTACTGCAGTCTGTATATTGAACGCACTCAAACCCACAGGTGCCTACGTAAAATCCTCCAGCTGCAGCCTGCAACTTCATGTTTCCTTCAGCAGCAGATCTGTATGCTACTTTCACTTTCTTTTAACCCAATAAATGTACAGGATTCAAACAGCAGTATGCATCTTCTGAAAATGAATTTCACAGAAAATACCTACATAGACTTTATTAAGTCACCAAAAAAGAGTGGCTTTTTAAATCAGGAGAATAATTACCAAATTATGAAGATGCAGAAGAATAATCACCGAAATATTTCTAACATTTAAAAAATTTTTAATAGTTTTTTCAAGAAAGTATAACATTAGAAAGTAATGTGATATGTCTCACATCTTCTTATATAAATAGCTTATAAAAGTAATTTTTCACATACCATTTAAGTATGTCATGAATAAGTACATAAAAAGGCCTGCCTCTAACCATAACTTTTCATCAACAAATAATCCACTGATAAGAAGAAAATACAGAACTTCTCTGTTAAAAGGCAAAGTGAATCTAAGTAAACCATTGTTCAAACACTGACAGATGAAACAAAAAACAGAGGCTCACAATTCTTTCACATAAACTTCAAACATACACATTCTCATTCTACCAGAATTACAGAATTTGAAAACTGAGAGAAACCTAAAGAAGACAAATCTAACGCTTTTAATTTCTCAGATGAACAAATTAAGTAATGCTTAAAGTACCTTTCCCAAGGTCACATAGCTGGTCAGTAGCAAAACTTGGATTTCTGAACACATCTTTTAATAAATAATTAATAACTACTGAGACTCACCCAAGATTAAATAGTAACCTGAATATCCCTATAACTATTAAATAAAGTTTGTGATTAAAAAACCTTTACAAAAAGAATATCCAGGCCCAGATGGTTTCACAGGTGAATTCTACATTCACAAACATTTAAAGAAACAACAATTCTACATAATTTCTTCCAGAAAACAGGAGTAAAGGGAAATCCCCAACTCATTTTATGAAGACAAAATCACTGTGATATCAAAGCTGGTATTACAAAAAACTATAGACCGACATCTCTCGTGAATATAAAAACAGATATCCTCCACAAAGTATTAGCAAATCAAATCCAGTAATGTATTTAAAACAACAACAACAACCACATACACCAAGAGGGATTTATCCTGAGAATGCTAATAAGCTAGTTAACATTTGGAAATCACTCTCAACGTGGGCCTCCTAGGTGGCTCGGTGGTGAAGAATCCACCTGCCAATACAGGAGACTCAGGTTCAATCCCTGAGTGGGGCAGATCCCCCAGAGAAGGAAATGGCAACCACTCTAGTATTCTTGCCTGGGAAATCCCATGACAGAGGAACCTGGCAGGCTATGGTCCATGGGGTCAAAAAGAGCTGGACATGAGTTAGAGACCGAACAACAAAAACAAATCACGCACGTAATATTAATGATTCAAAGAAAAATCATTTGATCACATCACTTGATGTAGAAAGAGCATTTAACAAATTTCACATCTATTCATGATAAAAAAAAAAAAAAAACCCAGAAAACTAGGAGTAGAGGGAAATTTCCTCAGCTGGATAAAGAATATCTACAAAAAACCTACATCATACTTAGTGGTAAACCCCAAAGATCATGACCAAGGCAAGGACACCCTCTCACTACTCTTAGCCATCATCAGACTAGAAGTACTCATCAGTGCATACAGACTGGAAAGGAAGAAATAAAACTATCCCTGTTCTCAAAAGACATTATTTTACACTTAAAGAATTCAAACAAATCTATCCAAAGCAAACAATCCCCTCTCCCAAAAAGCCTCTTACAATTAAGAATTAAGTTTAGCAAGGTCACAGCACAATGTGAAAAAAAATAATATTTTTAAGTTATTCATTTATACTTTTATATATTTAGCAATGTACAATTAGAAACCAAAACTTCAAGCATACAATTGTTAAAAGAAAAGAAATAGTTACAAAGCTAACAAAACAAATACAAGATCTGTATGCTAGAACTACAAAGTGCTGATGAAAGACATCAAATAAGACCTAAATAAATGAAAAACATATGTTCATGGACTGGAAGATCCCACATGGAAAGATTTCAATTCTACTCCAATTCCACAGATTTAATGCAATTCTAACAAATATCCCAGAAGGATGTTTTCATAGATTGTTACATCTTTCATACATTTCTAAAACGTATATAGAAAGATAAAGGATCTAAAATATCTAAAACAAGTATGAAAAAACAACAAAGTGGTAAGAATCACGGTACTCTGTATTAAGACTTACTATAAAGCTACAGTAATCAAGACAGTGTGGTATTGGTAAACTGATAGAAACAGATCGGCAGAACAGAACAGACCCAAGCAAGTATGGTCAACTGATTGGTGACAATGGTGTAAAAGCAATTAGAGCAAAAAAGATATAGCCTTTTCAACAATGGTGCTGGAACAACTGCACATGCGGATGCAACAAAAACAAACATACACATCAACTTTTACCTCAGACATAATATAAAAAGACTTAGAAGTTCTAAGGAAAAAAAGTAAGAGAAATCTTTATGGCTAGGTTGGGCAGAGTTTTTAGCTGATACCAAACGCCTGGGGGCTTCCCTGGTGGTTCGGTGGTAAAGAATCCACCTGCCAATGCAGGAGACGCAGGTTCAATCCCTGGGTGGGGAAGAACCCTGGAGAAGGAAATGGTAACACACTCCACACCAGCATTCTTGCTTGAAAAATTCCATGGGCAGAAGAACCTGGTGGGCTACAGTCCATGCAGCTGCGAAGAGTTGGACACAACTGAAAGACAGCGTGTGCACACACACACACACACCAAAACCAGGATCCATTTAAAAAAAAAATTAAACTTCATCAAAATTAAAACTTTGTTCTGCAAAAATCACCATTATGAGAAAAACAAAACAAGCAATTCACATATCCCAAAAAGGACCTATATCTAGAATATGCAATGAACTCTCAAAACTCAATAGTAAGAAAACAAACAACCTAATTAAAAACTAGACAAAAGATCTAAACAGACGCTTCACCATAGAGGATATACAAAAAGCAAAATAAGCACATGAAAAGATGTTCCACACCATTCACCATTAGAGAACATTAAAATCACAATGAGATACCAGTACACATTTTAATAGAGTGGCTAAAATGAAAAATATGTATATTGACAATATCAAGTGCGCGCAAGGACGTGAAACAACTGGAACCGTCACACACAGCTGCTGGGAATGAACATGGTACAGTCATTCTGAAAAACAGCGTGGCAGTTTCTTATAAAGTTAAACATAATCTTACCATAAAATCCAACAGCCTTACTCCTAGGCACTGACCCTAGAGAAATAAAAACTTATGATCACACAAAAACCTGTCTATGAATGTTTATAATGGCTCTATTCATAATTGCCCCAAAATGGGAAACAATCCAAATGTTCTTCAGTGGGTGAATGAATAAACAATGTGAATGAATAAACAAACTGTCTTATATCTATACAATGGCAATAAAAAAGAACAATGGTGCAGGACCAACTTGGATGAATCTCAAAGGCATTATGCTGAACGAAAGGAGCCAGTCTTAAAAAAGCTGTATTATTCCATTTTCCATTAAATGACATTCTTTGAAAAAATTTTAAAAACTACAGAGATAGAGAATAAATAGTGCACTGGTTTCTAGGACTAGTGGTGGGGGAAGGTTATGAGTGGAAAGGGATATCATAACAGAATCTGTACCATCATGTACACTGATTGTGTGGTGGCAGCTACATCAGAGAAGGCAATGGCACCCCACTCCAGTACTCTTGCCTGGAAAATCCCATGGACAGAGGAGCCTGGTAGGCTGCAGTCCATGGGTCGTGAAGAGTCAGACATGACTGAGTGATTTCACTTTCACTTTTCACCTTCATGCATTGGAGAAGGAAATGGCAACCCACTTCAGTGTTCTTGCCTGGAGAATCTCAGGGATGGGGGAGCCTGGTTGGCTGCCATCTCTGGGGTTACACAGAGTCGGACACAACTGAGGCGACTTAGCAGCAGCAGCAGCTACATACATCAATGTGTGTATTAAAACTAATTGAATGTGAATGTCATACGCACACCTCCCAAGTAAATTTTACCTTATGATAGTTTTTAAAACTTCAATCACTATTATACAGTTCTAAAATCGCTTACTCTGCCCTCTCCTCCGGAAGCCTAACCCAAATATCTAACTTCCCCCAGATACCCCATCATCCCCTCAAACTTACTGTCCTAAGACTGATTTCATTACATTCCCCTCAAACCTCAAGTGAATGGCAACCACAGTACACCCAGGCACCCAAGCCAGAACAAGGTGTCACCCTTGAATCAATCCTGTGAGTTACTACATAACTAGGCATACTAAAAAGCAGAGACATTTCTTTGCCAACAAAGGTCCATCTAGTCAAAGCCATGGTTTTTCCAGTGGTCATGTATGGATGTGAGAGTTGGACTATAAAGAAAGCTGAGCAACAAAGAATTGATGGTTTGGAACTGTGATGTTGGAGAAGACTCTTTAGAGTCCCATGGATTGCAAGGAGATCCAACCAGTCCATCCTAAAGGAAATCAGTCCTGAATATTCATTGGAAGAACTGATGCTGAAGTTGAAACTCCAATACTTTGGCTACCTGATGTGAAGAACTGACTCATTTGAAAAGACCCTGATGCTGGGAAAGATTAAAGGTGGGAGGAGAAGGGGATGACAGAGGATGAGATAGTTGGATGGCATCACCGACTCAATGGACATGAATTTGAATAAACTCCGGGAGGTGGTGATGGACAGGGAGGCCTGGCGTGCTGCAGTCCATGGGGTCCCAAAGAGTTGGACACGACTGAGAGACTGAACTGTAACTAGGACAGTAACGTGATCTATAGCACTACTTGTACCTCCATCAGCTCTAACCGTGCCTAGCACACAACAAGTGTTCAGTCAGTATTCTGTTGAGTGAATGAATAAAGCCATGGCTCTTACTTCACTGGACCCACACCCAATCAATCAAGTTCAGTTGATCCTTTCCTGACATCTCTCCGTGCTCACTGCCACCCTCTTATTTTAGGTTCTGATCACTCTCACTTGGTTGCCGTTGCAATTACTCCTAAAGATGATGTATTATTTTGCCTGCCCACCATCACACACACCCCCTTTCTGGAACTACCCTTTAGCAATCCTCATTCCATCTACTAATTGTCAAGCTCTCTCACAACTTCATGGCTTTATATTTGCTGTATCCTCTGCCTGAAACTTACCTTTCTCCATTTCTCAGAATGGCTAACTATCATTTAGGTTCAATGAGAGCCACTACCTCCTCCAAGAACTGTTCTATTTCCCAGTCTCAGATGGAGTCCTTACTCAATACTCCAAGAGTATCCTGTGTAGAACTTTATCATAATACTTCTTGTATTATAATCATATTGAATTACTTGTACCATATAATCAAATCTAACAGGATCTATGTCGTACAGCTGTAAATAAACTGCACCCCTCAGGACTTTACCTGGCCCATAGTAGGTACTCACTGTATAATCAGGGATGAAAAGACAGAACACAGAGAGGGAGGAGGGAAAGCAGCATTTAAATAGTATCTGATAGTACTGGAGCCTCAGAGTATGAAGCAATTGGAAGGTTAACAGGATAGAGATTTACTAGCAGTTGGACTATCAGTCTTTAAGATGGGAACAAAGAATGGCAAGGTAACACAAAATTCTGAGTAAAGAAATGGCTGATATGAAAAATATCAGCAGTAACAGAATGAGGTTGTTAAAATGTAAAATTTTAGAGTAAACCTAGGCATTATTTTGGGAAAAAAAAATTATTTTTTTTTAATTTCAATAATGTCTTTCTCCCACTGAACATTCCCCTTCTCAAGCAGGCAAGTTCCTACAAGTGTGTGTGTGTGTGTGGTTATCTGACTAAAAAAAAAAGCAGACAAATCTATTCCAAATATTTGTTTTTGAAAACCTAGTCCCTTATAGACACAAAAAGAATTCCCCTGACCAGGAACAATCACAGAAATCTGTCTTCTGAGGTGACTGGCAGGTTTGTTTACCAGGCAAAGTCTCTGTCCTATGGTTAGGAGTAAAATCCTATGGTTTAGGACCCAATCCTCAGCTTTGCAGATCAGAAACCAAGTCTTCAAAGATTTTCAAAGTGGGTAAACCTCAAAGAGACTAATCACACTACAGCAGCTCTGTATCACCTAAAAATTCATAGCAAAATATCAGCATTATTGACAAATGTAAAGAGGTCGTGTCTTTCCTATTTGGGGGCAAATATGAGCTTGCTTTCTAACTCTTGGCATGGGAAACACCACTAATTAAAAAAAAAAAATCTGTACATCAGTAACAAACAAACAAATTTACTACATCAGTAAATCAAAGTGGTAGGCTCCGCTGGTTATCTACCTTCTTTTATACTAATAAAATCCTGATTATTATTATTATTTTTCAAATGAGGCTGGCTGATCTTCTCCCTAGCCTCAGAGCCAAACCTTAATTAGTAAATGAATCTTAAGAATATCTATTGCAAGTCCATGAACTGGTATAAAAAAGGTTATGTGCTGTAATTTGGCCAGTGGCACATGAGGCAAATGGGAAAGCAGTAGCTTTCAGGAAAGTTCTTCTTCATCTTAAAGATGGACCCAGGAAAGGGCCAGTTGTTCTACCTGACTTTGAACAACAGAGTGTGTGGATATCCAAACTGAAGATGTGGCAGTCCTTGTGTAGCTATACAAAGACAAGCCTGAGAAGAATAACAAAAATTCTAAAGATGGCAGAGCAGAAAGTTGCAAAGAAACTGGGTCCTTGACGATGCTATCAAGCTTCACAATTAACTGATCTATAATCACCACACCGCCAAAATTCTTTATTATGTGAACTAATAAATTCCCGTCATATCTGGGTCATTCTAAATTAGATCTTTGGTAACTATAACCATTCTAACTGCTATAAGAGCAAATAAAAAATGACTATAAGATCTAATCCAATTTAAATTTTAACATAAAATTCTTCTTTCCTCTAGAAAGCTCAAATTTAATCAATCTGGGGCAGAGGTACTAAGTTTAGAGGTTAAAATCTTTCTTTACTTACCAGTTTAAAATCCTACAATGGCTCATTGAGGCCTTAAGGATATAACATTAACTTTTTAGCATGTAACACAAAACACGGCATTAATTGATGAGTGATTAACTGTCCATTCTTTTCAGCAACTTTCTGATTCACCCTAGTTTCCAGGAATAGAGAACTCTTATAGCTGTTAGAATACACCACATGATCCCTCACCTTCATCTATTGGCAGATATGGCTTTCAAGGCATTGAAGATACATTTGGAACTCTTCTTAAAAAAAAAAACAGGATTCTTGATGACAGGATACTGATGGATGAATAAAAGAAAATCATGACTCCCAAGTCAGAAAACTCTGAATCTAGAGAAAAAGCGAATTAACCTATTTTTCTCCAAGAAATCAAAGAAAACATGAACACAAAAAAAATCTAAGAAAATGATGTGGGTGTGCAGAGCTTGTGTTTAAGGTTAAATTTTTGGTTACTGAGTTTCTTTAAAGACATACAACTTGTACTACAGGTGCTTTTCCTCTTATAAAAATATATTCTAGAGTTCCTTGAGGACAAGAGTCTACGTGGGACTTCCCTGGTGGCCTAGTGGTTAAGAATCTGCCTTACAGGGTAGGGGATGAAGGGCTGATCCCTGCACTGGGATTGAACTTGTTTTCCCTGCAGGGAAAGCAAGCCCACACGCCACCTCTAGAGAGAAATAACTAAGACCCGATGCAGCCAAATAAATAAATATATGTTTTTAGAAAGAGTCTATGAATGCTATACCATAGCAATTTTTAAAAGATACTACTTTCCTTTTAGCAATTCATTTATTTCTTGGCTCTATTGTTAACCTTTTACTATCATGAGTACATGTATATATATTTACTAAAATTCCCATATATCACAAGTGGAAGTGAGTGTGATTATATTATACATGAGGAGATTAAGGGATGACTAGACTATAGAATATCACAAATTTACAGAAAGCAAATCTATAAGAGTATTATTTATTTGAAATATGTAAAATTTTCTAAGAAAACAAAAAGCTAGATATTCACTGTAAAAATGTAATGTTAAAATAACATAATTTTAACTGGATAAAAGTATTACTATATATTAAAATATGCTTATGAAAAATAAAGCATTTACAAAAATTACATATTTAACTCACTATTTAAATCTAATTTTAAATTAAAAATTAGACTATTTCCTAAATAGTCTAATCTGTTGTTCAAATCTGCACACTCTCAGATATATAAATGTACGATTTTAAGTACATATCTAATATACACTTGGATTTTTAAAGAAATTGGTCTGCAGGAATAGTGTGCAAATTAAACCAGTTTAAATAACTTACTCTTTTTAAAAAGCCTTGCTGTTAAAAATATGTAAGCTTGAATTAAGTCAAAAACAGTTGTATCAAGGGAACTGCAATCAGTATTAAGAGACCACTATTTTAAACTTTAAGCACCCTGTACAAGTTGAAGATAGGCAGAAACTAAATGGAAGAATGGACATTTACTTCTTTTAAATCAGAAAATATCACTCACAAAAGGGCTTGGGCTGACAGCATAAACCCTATAGAGCTTCCTCTAGCTTCCTTCTTTAGCAACAAGAATGTAAACAGTAAACTATGAGGGTACCAAACTATGAAAGCAGACAATGGATGGTGAAAACGGATCTTTGGGATGAAATACTGAGTATTACAATGCAGTACTAAAAAGGCTTGTGACATTAAATTTTCCTGAAGTTCAGGGGAAGCACAATCCCAAAGCTCAAATAAGGGAAAACTAGAAAGGAATCCAGAAGAATAGAAGTAGAAAAAAACAGAAATTTATTTACTTTTAAATAAATTACATTTGAAAGCAAAATTTAGTGCAAAAGGTAACTATCTCTGGATAGTTACTCATTCAATATATGAATCGCTGTATACCTAATGTAAGCTTGGAATAAAGCAATGTCACCAGTTAGCCAGTTTCTCTATCTGGAAATTTCAGGACAAATTATTTCCTCCCATTCTTTTCCTTTCTGAGCCATTCTATGAATTAAATCCTTTCTGCTGCTGCTGTTAAACTGCTTCAGTCGTATGCCACTCTATGGACAGCAGCCCACCAGGCTCCTCTGTCCACAGGATTCTCCAGGCAAGAATACTGGAGTGGGTTGACATTTCCTTCCTATTTTATCTCAAAAATGTCTTTCCTGTGTATCCTCTTTATTCCTATTGTCACTTCTTTAGCCTTTTCATCATCTCAACTAGTATCTCCTCACTACAGTCCATTTTTTTACACTGATGCCAGAGTTATCTTCTTTAAAATGTTACCCGTTCTTGGAACATATATTACTGAGTATTTACTATATGCCAGGCAGGTGCTAAGATACAGCAGTAGAAAAGAGAATAAACTCATCATGAAACTTGTATTAGATAGGAAGGACAGATAATTTTTAAAAAACCCAAGATATATCATAAGATAGTGATAATTACAACAGAGAGAAAATATAAAAGGGGAGACAGAATAAAGGGAGACATAAAGAAGGGGTTAGGGTTTGACGTTAATTAGAAGGAAACTTCTAAAGAAAGTCCCTAATGGAGAAAGGGAGCTATCATTTCAGGCAAAGGAAACAAGCATTAAACTCCTAAGCCAGGAGGAGGCTAATATGACTGAAACGACGTGAACAAGAACAAGAGGTACAGGTAAAGGAAATGAAGCCAAAAGTAATCAAGACCAGATCTTATAGAATTATGGAAGGACACAGGCTTCTAAACGACTCACGGCAGTCTCTAATGACTGTACTGGGCACCTCACTGCTGAAATTTCTCGTAATGGCCTTTGCTTCTGCCTGCCAACCTTCCTTCCCCACATGCCCATCCCCAAACATTCTACTTTAAGCCTGTAAGAATGGATGAGAAGACATCCACAACTATTTGGAGGCATTATTTAACTTAATTCCTTCAATTCTAATCTTCATATTTTCCACTGTAGTTAAGACTCCTTAACATTTTCAGTAAATATTGTAGGACTGTATGGGCAGAAAAATAACCAAGACCAATATTCTATTGCATTAAAAATGTTGTTTATTTATTTTTATTTATTTAAATATAATACACACAACTCATACAACTCAACATCAAAAAAACATAACCTGATTAAAAAATGGGCAGAAGAAAAGAATAGACATTTCTCCAAAGAAGAAACGCAGATAGCCAATAGGTAAATGGAAAAATGCTCAACATCACTAGTTATCAGGGAAATGCAAATCAAAATCACAATGAGATATCACATCACACTAGTCAGAATGGTTATCATCAAAAAGAAAACATGTAACAAATGATAGCAAAGAAAAGGGACTCCTCGCATGTTGGTGGTGGTAATGTAAACTGGTGCAGCCATTGTGGAAAACAGTATGAAGGTGTCTCAAAAAACTAACAATGCAACTACCATATGACCCAGCAATTTCACTCCTGGGTATATATCTGATTAAAAAAAAAAAAAAGACCAAGTAGAAAAGACACATTCACCCCAATGGTCACAGTAGCATTATTTACAAATGCCAAGATATGGAAGTAACCTAAGTGTCCATCAACAGATGAATGGATAAAGAAGATGTGGTATAAAATACACTGGAATGCTACTCAGCCTTAAAAAAAAAAGGAAATTTTTCCATTTGCACCAACATGAACACACTTGGACTTTATGATAAGTGAAGTAAGTCAGTCAGAGAAAGACAACAGTGATTCACTCATTTATGAAATCTAAAAAATACAACAAACTAGTGAATTTAATTTAAAAAAAGGTAGACTCACAGATAGAGAAAAATTAGTGGTTATCAGTGCAGGGGAGGGGTAAAATAAAGGGCTAGGAGGGTGAGAGATACATATTATTGGGTGTAAGATATGTTACAAAGATACATGGTACAACACAGGGAATATGGCCAATATTTTATAATAACTGTAAATGGAGTGTAACCTTTAAAAACGGTATAATTTTTTTTTATTTTTAAAATTAATATCAATTGAATTAAAGTCCATTTAAAAGTCAGGAAAGTCAAAGATACTCATGTAATTAGTTTACATCTAAGGTGACTGTTCAAATAATAAACATACAAAATACTGACAAACCAACTCACAATGTCTAATTGTTACGCATATTTAACATGTTTTCATGATGATCAGAAAAAATGAGAGATCAAAAAAGAAAAAGAAAAAACGGAGAGCAAAAATACACACAACTTAAAATAATAAAATCTCTTTCAACTACCAAAGGAAGTCACCAAACTCTTGGCTACTTTTTGCTTTGATATAATCCTTAATCCTTAAGATTTGTTAAAAACTGACTCACTACTTCAAAGAAACGTCCTTTAAAGTTCAGATCTCAGTTTAGACTTAATTCCATTACTAACTGTCCCGTTTATCCAGTGACAGGCAATATACGGAAGAGTGAGAATTCAACTGTTTCTATTCCTATGGATGTCTACTAGCTACAAACACTAAAGTCTTTTAATCTCAGGTAAACCTTTTTACCTCTCATGTGTAAAATGGAATGGTATTTGCTATACAGATTAAATGAGGTAATAACATGTTAAAGTACTTTCCCTTGTGAAATATAGAACACAAGGAATGTAAGTTAACTGTTACTTAACACATGCTCTATCGACGACAAGAAATGTAACCAAATAAATGACTTCCTACATTCTCTTTCAACAAAATATAAATGTCAATATAATGACAGTATGAACTGTGGAGGGTAAAAAGGCAGTGAACACTTCTTACCCTGAGGAGAGTTAAACTGTGTTAGGGAAGCATGTCTAGAAAGTTTACATGTAATAAAAGGCATTACCTTAAGTTTCACATTCCCGGGTGGCTCAGACGGTAAAGAGTCTGCCTGCAAGGCGGGAGACCCAGGTTCGATTCCTGGGTCGGGAAGATCCCCTGGAGAAGGAAATGGCAATCCACTCCGGCACTCTTGCCTGGAAAATCCCATGGATTTCCACGCCTGGAAAATCCCATGGATTTACCTTAAGTTTCACATTCCCGGGTGGCTCAGACGGTAAAGCGTCTGCCTGCAAGGCAGGAGACCCAGGTTCGATTCCTGGGTCGGGAAGATCCCCTGGAGAAGGAAATGGCAATCAACTCCAGCACTCTTGCCTGGAAAATCCCATGGACGGAGGAGCCTGATAGGCTACAGTCCATGGGGTCACAAAGAGTCGGACACGACTGAGCGACTTCACTTCACTAAGTTTCACATTAGGAATAAACACTAGAGTACATGAGGCACAAGAGTGATCACTGTGAACCTGAATAAGATATAAGCTGGACTTTAACGATTGGGTAGGATTTAAAGAAGAGACAAGTATAATGGCAAGTTTATTCCAGACAGGGTGAATGTCATGATCAAAGGGGCACAGAAAACATAAAACATTAAGATCAATTTGGATAAAGTAGAAAGTTTCTGAGTAAGAGTTACAGGGAATAAAGCCAGAGAAGGAAGTTAGGTAAGGTCAGGTGCCAAGCTAAGAATTTTCTAATCAGGAAAATTAATATGGCAGCAAGACAAGAGTAGGGAGAGTGCTACTGAGTCAGAGAATATAGTAAATTTATTCATTAATTTAACAAATATCTATTGATCTACTTATTTCCAGGCACCATTCTAGATGCTGGGAATAATACAGTCAGTGAACCTGTAGGACTTACATCTATTAAGGAATATAAACCGTGCAAACAAAGAAAAATATCTCAAAGAGTCATATGTACAACAGTAAGGACAGAAAGGGTAACAAGGGGATTTGAATGTGGTGGAGGCTGAGAAGGAAGCTCAGTGGGTGTTAAAAATAGAAAGCTGTAGGCATATGAGGGGCAGATAGTACATGGGATATCTCTGTATCTTTCCCTCAATATTATCAAGAACATAAAAGAGCTCTTTAAAAAAAAAAGTCTATTAAAAAAAAGAAGAAGGTTGGGGAGGCAGGCAGTGTTATTATCAAGGTCTCTGTAAGTACAGTGAAAGACTTTAAACTTTATACTAAAACCTGCTGAAATCTAATAGGGTTCTAAGATTAGGGTTTGGAAAAGACCCTGATGCTGGGAGGGATTGGGGGCAGGAGGAGAAGGGGACGACAGAGGATGAGATGGCTGGATGGCATCACCGACTCCATGGACATGAGTTTGAGTAAACTCCCAGAGTTGCTGATAGACAGGGAGGCCTGGCGTGCTGTGATTCATGGGGTCACAAAGAGTCAGACATGACTGAGCGACTGAACGGAAGATGAGAGTTTATAAAATCTGATGAAGTTTAAGATCACTACAGATATTTACTAAGTCAAAACATGGGTAGGACGACGAAGACTGGTTATTGTGAAATAACACAATATTATAAATCATCTATATTTCAATAAAAATAAATTAAGGAAATTAAAAAATAAAAAGAACAACAAATAAATGGAGGGGGGTAAGAGAAATCAGCAATTTTTTTTTAACAACTCTGTGAATGGGTTTGACAGTGTAGAACAGGGGCAACCAAACTTGTCTATAATGGGCCAAACAGAAAATACTTTAGTCTCCTTTCCAACTACATAATTCTGCTCTTGCAGTATGAAAGCAGACAATATAGACAATACATACACAAATGATTATGGCTATGTCCACACAAAATTCTATTTACAAAAACAGGTGGTAGGCCAGACTTAGTCTGGAGACCCTGTTTGTCAACTCCTGGTATAGAAAGTGAAGGAATCCCTTTCTCCAAATTCAAAGCTAGTTTTCCCTGCCCTCTGATTCTCCAAACAGGCCTTCTACCAAGTTCAAGGTGACAACAATCTGGGGGGCTGGAAGTTTGACAATAATGTTGAGCAAGAGCTCATAATGAAATGGTACTTAGATCCCAGAGTCCTGTTAAAGAGAGAGGACTGACATACACACAGAAGAGACTTCTACCTGGACATCAGAAATACATGTGAATTGAGACAAACTAAACTGAGACAAAATAACCTAGGCCTTATACACCTCAACCCTCCATCAAATCCAAGAGAGCCAGACCTTCATCATAGCTGTCTTACACAGGAAAAAGCTTTCCTTCTCACGTCTCAACAGAAATTCAATTATCAAATAGAAAATAGAGAATTTTATTCAAGCCAAACTGAAGATTACAATCCAGAAAGCAGAATCACAGAAAGCTCTGAGAACTATTCCACTTGTTAGAAGTTGAAAGCATAGTCAAATACATTTTTGAGACAAAGGATCATACATCAAAATCGCGTACTGATATTTTACATAAAGTTCACCAAGGATACAACAGTCCAGGTAAACACAAACAAAGCAAACAGCAAGTAAACAGCAAGTCACCATGACTCCCTACAGAGCTGGGAAAAAATACTATTCTTTTAAGAAGTTACATTGCTAGTGTTAGAAAGAAAAAAGATGGTTTATGGTTAAGCAGACACTGTCATTTTTCAGAAGTTCAGGTTGATATATAATGCATATGCACACTGCACATTAGGGAGGGAGAAGTTCCAAATAAACACAAAGAATTTTATGTTTAATCTTTCTTGTCCTGCCTTAAAATATAAATTTTATTTTATCTAGAGAAAAATACTATTAATATTTACTCTAACCTCTACAGAAACACAGTGTCTGGTAAATAACAGAAAAATGATGAGATGTGTGAAGAAACAAAAGAATTAACAAGGCAGATGCACATATGACTTAAATGTTGGATTTAGCAGAGATATCAATTATTCAACTATTATTTTTAGCTATTACATAAAAGTTAGGGAAAAAAGGAGGTTAAAAACAGAAAAACAACAGATGAAAAGGTTAAACATTTCATCAGAGAAGTGAACCATCTTAAAAAGAACCAAATGAACATTGTATAATTGAAAACAACATCTAAATTAAGAATTAACCAACTGGACTTAAAAACTGACTGAACTCAGCAGAAAAATGTCAATAAACCTGGAGACAGGCCAACAAAAATTGACCAAAGTGAAAAAAAATTACCAAAAGCTAAGAAAAATAACACAGTTTGAGATGCATGTGTTGTGCTGTGCTAAGCTGCGTCAGCTGTGTTCAACTCTTTGCAACTCTGTGGACAGCAGCCCACCAGGCTCCTCTGTCCATGGGATTCTCCACTCAAGAATACTGGAGTGGGTTGTCATGCTTTCCTCCAGGGGATCTTTGCAACCCAGGGATCAAACCTGTGTCTCTTACATCTCTTGCGCTGGCAGGTGGGTTCTTTATCATTAGTGCCACCCGAGAAGCCCTGAGATGCATGAGGTAATGTCAAACAATCTAAGTACAAATTAAAGTTCCAAAACATAGATGATAAAATAGAAGAAATCCTTTAAGAAATAATAGCTAAGGTTTTCCACAACTGATGAAAGATATCAACACACAGACTCAACACATAAATCCAAACAACAGGAAGAAAGGTACATCACAGCTAAATGCTAACACCCAAGATAAAGAAAAAATTTTAATCAATCAGACTAAATAAATAAGTCACATTTCATTCCAAGGTAAAAACAATGAGAATGACTGCCAACTTATTATCAGAAACAAAAGATAACAGAAGAACATCTTTTAAAATGTAGAAAGAAAAGAACCGCCAATCTAAGATTTTATACCCAGGGGAAATAGCCTTCAAAAAATGAAGGTAAAATTACAATATTATGAGAAAACAAAAGCTGAGATAATTCACTATAGTGACCTACACCTCAAGAAATGCAAAGAAAGTTCTGCAGGGTGAAAAAAAAGTTATTCCAGATAAAACATCATTTTAAAAGAAGAAATGAAGAATACTAGAAGAAAGAAATATATGAGCCAACTTTTTAAAAAGACATCTGAAAAACATCTGAAAAACTAATGACTACTTAAAGCAAGAGAAATGTATTGTGGCATATAAACCACAGTAGAAGTAAAATACAGGACAACAAAAAGTGGGATATAAGTAGAATTAAATATCCTAAAGTCCTTACAGTACTCATAAAGTAGAATAAAAATTCAAGTTGGACCATAAAAAGTTTAAGATGAATATGGTAACCCTTTGCATGTGTGTGATCAGTCGTGTCCAACTCTTTGCAACCTACAGTCCATGCAACCTCATGGACTATGTAGCCTACCAGGCTCCTCTGTCCACGGGATTTTTCAGGCAGGAATACTGAAGTGGGTTGCCATTTCCTCCTCTAGGGGATCTTCTGGACCAAGGGAATGAACCCTTATCTCTTGCATTGGTAGGCAGATTCTTTACCACTGTTCCACTGGGAAACCCAATTCTTTACATAGTCTCTTTTTAAAAAAAAATCCAAGAAGGTATAGCTAAAAGCCCAAGAAAAGAGAATTTAAAATATTTCATAAATTCTAAAAAAGACAGAGAGCAGGGAAAAAAAGGAATGAGGAACACATGGAATGCAAAAAAAAAAAGAGAGAGAAAGATGAGACTTACACCAAATCACATCAGTAGTTATACAGTCAGTGAAATGGGCTTAATAGACCATTTAAAAATAGATAATCAGACTGGATTTAACAATAAGAAAACTACCTATTTATAAGAGATACACCTTAAATACAAAAACTAGACAGACTTGAGGCAAAAGTATCAGAAAGTCAACATTAACATACAGGAGCTAAAAAATGAGTAAAGTTCACTCTATCAAGAGTAAATACATTCTGTTTTCTAGCATCCATCCATCTAGCAACCTCAACTGGTAAAATATTTTTCACAGGATTGGATCATAAATATTTCAGGAGTGTGGACTGTACAGTCTCTATCACAAATGGGTGTGGCTATGTTCCAATAAAATCACACTATGTAAAAAATTAATAAGGAGAATATTATAAATCAAATAATAATTCGACCCCTGGGTCAGGAAGATCCTCTGGAGAAGGAAATGGCAAGCCACTCCAGGATTCTTGACTGGGAAATGCCATGAACAGATGAAATGGACACTTTCTAGGAAAATAATAAATTATCCAAGCTGGTCTAGAGGAAACCTAATTAGACTGATGACAATAAAATAAAAAATATTGTCAAAAAACTACCTAAAAAAAACCCCAAGAAACTCAGGCTAGCCATTTTTATGTCTGAGTTCCAATAAACTTTCAAGAAATAAATAATTTATATGATACATGAAGCACAGTAAAAGATGAAGTCATGACAATTCATCTTGTGAAGTTTAGCATAGCTCAAACAACTCTGAATAAATAGGACAAAAATAAAATTGGAAATAGAGGTGAAAACATGAGTGCAAGTGTATGTGTCTATCTGATGAGAAGTGATATTAGTTTAATTGCTAAACTGCTACAAATACCTGAAATATAAATAAAACCAGTCAAATCAGATATGTTTCAAAATGCAATTTCAAGGTTCTCACCACTTTTCTTCACTCTCAGTCATATTCATTTTCGCAGCCTACCACCAAATAAGAATCCTTCTTCTCTTTAATACAGGCACACTCTGTCACTTTCACTAATGACTTTTCACCTCAAATTCTATGACAGCCGATCTTAATTGGCAAGGACAAATGAATTTCATAAAGAGTAGACTTCTCAACTGACAAAATAGATTGGGTAAATAGACAGGCAAGGACCAGAAAGTGAAACAGCAGTCAATAAAAATATGACAGGTTTGGGTTTTATTACAAAAGATGTTGCAGCTCTATAATTAAATAAGAAAATCCTTTCCTCATATTAAATAGGAGTGTTTTCTAACCAAATTTGTTAGACCAAGGTACAGAAAAGGTAAAAACCCTTGAAAAGCTTATGCTGTAATTTCATGGTTTATTAGTGAAATAAAACTTACTGTCCCTGGAAGGAAAAAGATACTTTTATAGCATAAATATATTTATATGAATACTACTGTACATATTTCTTTATAGTTTGTTATGAGCATTCACTATTCGGAGAGCAATGAAGGTTTTAATTAATTTCAATGCCCAATTAGGGGCAGTGAGGAGGGGAGGTGGAATGCCTATAAGAAATTCTTCTAACAAACTGCCCTATTTTCACAGATGGGCAGAGTTTTTGCTCATAAAGTGATTAAAGAGAAATTAACTCAAACTCAAATATCAAGAGATTTCATATTTCAGAGAGTATACTCAGTTCACTTCAGTTGCTCAGTCATGCCCGACTCTTTGCGACCCCATGAACCGCAGCACGCCAGGCCTCCCTGTCCATCACCAACTCCTGGAGTTTACCCAAACTCATGACCATTGAGGCAGTGATGCCATCCAACCATCTCATCCTCTGTCATCCCCTTCTCCTCCTGCCCTCAGTGTTTCCCAGCATCAGGGTCTTTTCCAATGAGTCAGCTCTTTGCATCAGGTGGCCAAAGTATTGGAGTTGCAGCTTCAACGTCAGTCCTCCCATTGAACACTCAGGACTGATCTCCTTTAGGATGTACTGGTTGGATCTCCTTGCAGTCCAAGGGACTCTCAAGAGTCTTCTCCAACACCACAGTTCAAAAGCATCAATTCTTCCGCCCTCAGCTTTCTTTATAGTCCAACTCTCACGTCCATACATGACTACTGGAAAAACCATAGCCTTGACTACCCAGTACTTAGTGATTAACAAGTAAGTATCTGTTGACAGAAACTAAATCATGATCTATGAAAGTAAAACAATAAACTGGACTTCATCATGTTAAAAACTTTATGAAAAGACTGCTAAGGGGTTAGAAACACAATCAATAGGCTGACAGAAAATATTTGCAAAAAACGTTATCTGACAAAGTCTAGAATATATTACATAAAGAACCCTCAAAACCTAACACATGAACAACAATAACTCAACCAGAAGACAACCAAAAGCCATGGAGAGATATTTCACCAAAGAAGACATACAGAAAGCAAATAAGCACATGAAAAGATGCTCAGTATCACTGAGTCACTAGGGAAACACAGACTAGAACCACAGTGAGATACCAACATACACAGTGACAACACCAAACGCTACCAAGGATGCAAAGAAATTAGATTATCTGCACACTGCTGGTGGGAATGTAAAATGGTACAGACACTCTGAAAAAAAGATGGAACTTTCTTTAAAAACAAAACATGCAACTAAAACATGTCCTAGGAACTGTACTCGTGGACATTTACCCCAAAGAAACAAAAGCACTTGTTCACACAAAACCCTGCACCTTTCTCCAAATGACCAGCAATTCCACTCCAATACCTCCATTCTATCTCTACCTTAAGTCCAAATCAAAGACAGATTTTGGCTGTTCAACATTCAGAAGGTATCTTTTGGTCATAATGGCATTTGTGTCCTACAATGTGTCGGACAGCTCCACAAAATGAAGCGGCAATAATGCTCTGGCCTTATTAATCCTATGGTTTTCTTCCTCTCTGTCCTAGACAAATATAGCCTATTTGCCTATGTAACCATGCATTTTTATCAGTTTTAATATCTTATAAGTCATACCAGAATCAATGATTCCTTTTCATACTTCATTATTTTCACTTATTCTTCCATAGAATTTTAAAGTTATTTTACTTCTGTTTCACTGGCTATGCTAAAACATTTGACTGTATGGATCACAACAAGCCGTGGAAGATTCTTCAAGAGACAGGAATACCAGACCACCTTACCTGCCTCCTGAGAAGTCCGTATGCAGGTCAAGAAGCAACAGTTAGAACCAGACATGGAACAACGCAGTGGTTCCAAATTGGGAAAGGAGAACATCAAGGCTGTATATTGTCACCTGGCTTATTTAATGTCTAGGCAGAGTAAATCATGTGAAATGCCGGGCTGGATGAAGCACAAGCTGAAATCAAGACTGCTGGGAGAAATACCAACAACCCCAGATATTCAGATGACACCACCCTTATGGCAGAAAACAAAGAGGAACTAAAGAGCCTCTTAAAAAGTTGGCTTAAAACTCAACATTCAGAAAACTAAGATCATGGCATCTGGTCCCATCACTTCATGGCAAATAGATGGGGAAACAATAGAAACAGTGACAGACAATTTTCTTGGGCTCCAAAATCACTGCAGATGGTGACTGCAGCCATGAAACTAAAACACACTTGCTCCTTGGAAGAAAAGTCGTGATCAACCTAGACAGCATATTAAAAAGCAGAGACATAACTTTACCAACAAAGGTCCATATAGTCAAAGCTATGGCTTTTCTAGTAGTCATGTATGGACGTGAGAGTTGGACTATAAAGAAAGCTGAGGGTGGAAGAATTGATGTTTTTGAACTGTGGTGTTGGAGAAGACTCTTGAGATCCCATGGACAGCAAGGAGATCCAGCCAGTCCATCCTAAAGGAAATCAGTCCTGAATATTCATTGAAAGGGCTGAACCTGAAACTCCAATACTTTCACCACCTGATGCAAAGAACTGACTCATTTGAAAAGACCCTGATGCTGGGAAAGATTGAAGGTGGGAGGAGAAGGGGCCAACAGAGGATGAGATGGTTGGATGGCATCACCAACTCAATGGACATGAGTTTGAGTAGGCTCCAGGAGGTGGTGATAGACAGGGAGGCCTGGTGTGGTGCAGTCCATGGTGTCACAAAGAGTCGGACATGACTAAGCGACTGAACTGAACTGAACTGATGGTTTTTCCAGTAGTCATGTATGGATATGAGAGTTGGACTGTAAAGAAAGCTGAGCACCAAAGAACTAATGCTTCTCAACTGTGGTGCTGGAAAAGACTCTTAAAGAGTTCCTTGGACAGCAAGATCAAACCAGTCAACTGTAAAGGAAATCATCCCTGAATATACACTGGAAAGACTGATGCTAAAGCTGAAACTCCAATACTTTGGCCACCTGATGTGAAGAACTGACTCACTGGAAAAGACCCTGATGCTGGGAAAGATTGAAGGCAGTAGGAGAAGGGGACAAAAGAGGATGAGATGGCTGGATGGCATCACCGACTCGATGGATATTGAGTCTGAGCAAGCTCCAGGAGTTGGTGATGGATAGGGAAGCCTCATGTGCTGTAGTCCATGGGGTTGCAGAGTCAGACACAACTGAGCAACTGAACTGAACTGAATCCAACTGAAAATGAACCTGTTTCCTGAATGGAACTGAAATAAATATATGTAAATCCAGAAGCATGATATGTCTTTCCATCTGTCCAAGTCTTACAGGGAAGCCTGGCGTGCTGCGGTCCATGGGGTCGCAAAGAGTTGGACATGACTGAGCAACTGAACTGAACCAAAGTCTTACACACTTCAATAAAGTTTCCTGTTAAATCTATTCCTGAGAATTTGATGGCTGTTATACCTGTGAATGTAATTTTTTTTTCTCATTTACATTCCTAATCAGTAAATACTGGCAGACCTAAAAGTGTCAATCACCTTGCCAAATTACATTATTATTTCTAATAGATATTTACTGGATTCTGGGTTTTTATACCTTGCCTAAAAATAAAAATGGCGTTGTCTTGTCTTTTCCAATTTCTTGTCTTTACTGGATACTAGGAACTTCTAAACAATTTTGAAAAAGGTTGATAATAGGAGAAATCTCTATTATGTTTCTGTTTTTATGGAAATGGCTGATTCATTTTTGTTTAGAATGGTATTTGCTGTTGGATTTGGTGAATACCCTTTATTAAAGTATCCTTCTATATTAATGATGTTTTTAATGGTTGCTCAGATTTATAAAATGCTTTAGCAGAATATAATGATATAATAATGTGGTTTTATTTTTTTTTCTAAGTAAAAACTTGTGTTGATTTTCTGACACAGAAACATCTTTGCTTTCCTGGAACAAATTCTACTTGTAGTATATTATCAGGAATTATTTACATTTAACTATAGTTTTATTTAGTTTGCTTACTTTTCTTTCTGCATTTCTGCTTTCTCATGCTCATTTTTTATTTTGGAAAGGAGATAGCCTCAAGATATTTTTTTCTTCCAATGGCTGTGTTATACTAGGGGTACTATACTTTTTGAATTCCTGAATAATCTGAACTTGATAGTATTTTTTCCCCTCATACCTGAATGATGATTTACCAAAACAATGATACCAAATAGTGGCATTAGTTATATCAAAGAACCATACTGGAACTTTTACTAATTACTTGCATGATTGTAAACAATAAAAATAACAGTTAAAAATATATAAATATTTAAATTTTATAAAACACAAAAACACATATTTTTCCTTTATCACTCATAATTCAAAAGAACCACACAGTTGTCTTTTCACAAGAGTTCCAAGTCCTACACACATCAGAAACAATTTCCACATTATAAATCTGAAGTAAGCTACAAAATTCAAAGTTGATATTCACATGTCCTTTGAGGGAAAACTTTGCCTAAGAAAATTCATTTGTTATTACTTGACATAAAATCTATTTTTTAAATCTTCATCTAGTGGCCCACATAAAAGTTCAGATCAACTATTCAAAGAACAAATTAGAATACCCAATTTCCTTTATTATGAATTCTTTTCAAAGTAAAAATTAAAATGGTTCTCTAAAACAAAACAAATGATTAAGCCATGAGAAAACTTACCTTACTAATTTTAAAAATATGCCATGAGCCAAAAATAATAATATAAAGAATAAAGCACCCACCCAATTATTCACTAATGATTAAAGAAAAAAAAACTGTGATGATGAAAACAATAATGATATCATTCCATAAACACATTTTTTCCTTTTAATATCAAATTTATTCTTGCTTTGGAATTTCTCAGTGAACACTTTAAGAAAAACAGACTGCTTCTCTACAAATTCCTGCAATACAGAACACAAATCACTATTTTTATAACTACTCTAAATTATAAACATTTCACATGAAAAACCATGGAAAAGAAAAAATAGTAGAATAAGACCCCCCAAAATCATTATAGACATAATTAAATGCCTAGTAAATCAAAATAATAAGCTTTAATACTATAGTAGAATCTTGACATATATGGGTTCAATAATATGATCGCTACTAAAGCAGCAGTTGTTCAAATGTCTAGAATACAACGACTGGTAATTGTAACTGCTAAAGCACAAATTTGGTGCCTACCTCTAATAAGCGTAGTATTTAGAAATGAATCACTCACACTAGTGCTCAGGGCAAAAAGTCTACCCAGCATCTGCATCTTAATATGGCTTTAGTCTTTTCCTACTACCTATTTTATATGGATTAATTGCTATGAAGGGACAGAAAATCCTACTGCTGGTATCAAAAGTGAAAAACTAAGAAAATCACAGTTCTTGACCAGAAGACAAATTTTGGATAAACTATTTCTTTAAATGTCAAATTTGAGGGCAGTTCAGATCTCTGACATGTGTGAGTGAGTGAGTGAGTGAGTGAGTGAGTGTGTGTGTGTGTGTGTGTGTGCACGCGTGCGCACGTGTGCGCTTCTTTCAAAATGTGGTCAGTGGAGTTGGGGGAACTTAACCAGTGTGTGTGTGTATGCGTGTGTGTGTGTGCGCACACGTGTGCGCCTCTTTCAAAATGTGGTCAGTGGAGTTGGGGGAACTTAACCAGTATGGTGATGTCAACTATTATTTGTCTTCTGTCAAATCCAATCAGTGTTTGGAGAGATGCAATAAGTAAATGCTATATAGTTCTCTGGATTCAATTCTGGAACACAATGAGGACTTTAATGAAAAAGCTAATGAAATCCATAGAAATCTGGAGTTTAGTTAATAGCAATGTACCAATGTTGGTTTCTTAGTTTTGACAAATGCACCATGGTAACACAGATGCAACAATAGGGAAAACCAGGTAAAGAGTATACAGGAATTCTCTGTACTATCTTGGCAACTCTTCTATAAAGATAAAATTAACCCAAAATAAAAAGCTCACACACACACACACACACACACAAATTGGCATAGGAGGAAATATAATTATGTAAGTAAAATCCAAGAGAAACAGATATATTTAGAGTGTCTATCATAGGTACAGACTTTAAGACAGATACAGATATAAATAGCAACTTACCATTGTTCAGACAGGTTAAGAGACAAGATTGAAATACTACTCACAAAGAACAGAAAGAATTAAAAAAAAAACCTGATGGTGTCTATCTATAAATTGTTTTCAAGTTAAAAGGGAAAATTCATATCTGTACAGCAGAGAAAGTAGAGAGTACCCTGATTTGGTCATCAGAATCACATATGAGTAACAGATGGACATTGTGTGCCTCCAGCTATAATACCCTAAGAAGAAAACAACATACATTTATGTAACATTCAGACCACAGATATATAACCTGAATCTAATCATTGCAAAAAAAAAAAGTACAATTAGGAGCAGTTCAGTTATTCTTCAAACATGTCAAGAAAGGCTATGAAACCATAACAAATTAAATGAGAGTAAAAAGACGTAACAAGTAATGTAATACCTTATTCTGGACTGCATCTTGGAAAGGAAGGGATAAAATTCTATTTAAAAGTCACTAGGTAAACTGACAAAATTTAGAGAATAAATGGTAAATAAGATGAAAGTATTATATCAACAATTGCTTGAGGTGAATCCATGTACTGTGGTTATAAAAAGTAATCTCCTTAAGAAATACATACTGAAGTTTTTAAGAGTAAAGGGGCATGATGCATTTGACCCATCTTCAAATACCTGAAGATATAAGCCAATGAAACAATTCCAGTGGAATCTTGTACAGACTGCTGCTGCTGCTGCTGCAGCTAAGTCGCTTCAGGCGTGTCCGACTCTGTTTGACTCCATAGACGGCAGCCCACTAGGCTCCTCTGTCCCTGGGATTCTCCAGGCAAGAACACTGGAGTGGGTTGCCATTTCCTTCTCCAATGCATGAAGGTGAAAAGTGAAAGTGAAGTCACTCAGTCATGCCGGACTCTTAGAGACCCTGTAGACTGCAGCCTACCAGGCTCCTCCTTCCATGGGATTTTCCAGGCAAGAGTACTGGAGTGGGTTGCCATTGCCTTCTCTGTTGTTCAGAGTAGGTACTTAATAAACATTTGTTGATTGATTAGATTGTAATAATTCTTGAAAACACATTCCCAGAACACACATATACTTATTTGTTCTGAACAAACAGTCTGATAAACCATAGTTTTACCAAGAAAAAAGAATTTAGGAGGCTAAATAGATTTACTTCACACATTTATTCTTTGTTTTGCAAAAGAATGTTTAAAAGCTTTCTATTGTAAAATAAAACATATAAAAAGCCACATAAAAAAAATAAAAAAGAGTGAGTGAGACATAAAAGGTGAAGTAGAGGAGAGGAGACGCTCTGTGTATGTACATATGGAAAGAGAATGCTGACACAAATACAGTGAAAAGTTCATGAATCTGTGGGAGGGTATATGGAGTTTTTTGCATTATTGTTGCAACTTTTCTGCAAACTTAAAATTAATAAAGAAAATGGAATTTCTAGAACTGAAATGTACAAAAACTAAAATTAAGAACTGAATGCAGTTAAAAGCAGATTATAGACCAATGAAGAATGAATCAGTGAACAAACATTCTTTGGCATTTCCCTTCTTTGAGATTGCAATGCCAAAGAATGTTCAAACTCCCATACAACTGTGCTCATTTCACATGCTGGCAAGGTTATGCTCAAAATTCTTCAAGCACGGCTACACCATTATGTGAATTGAGATCTTCCAGATGTACAAACTGGGTTTCAAAGCGGCAGAAGAACCAGAGATCAAATTGTCAACATTCTCTGGATCAAGGAGAAAGCAAAGGAGTTCCAGAAAAAAATCTATTTCTGCTACACTGACTACACTAAAGCCTTTGACTGTATGGATCACAACAAGCTGTGGAAAATTCTTAAAGAGATAGGAATACCAGAGCACCTTACTTATCTCCTGAGAAATCTGTATGTGGGTCAAAAGCAATAGTTTTAACTGGACTTGATGGGGGTGGTGGGGAGGGGCAGAACTGGACATGAAACAAATGGACTGGTACAAAACTTGGAAAGCAGTATGTCAAGGCTGTATATTGTCACCCTGCTTATTTAACTTACATGCAGAGTATATTATGCAAAATGCTGGGCTGGACGAATCACAAGCTGGAATCAACATTACTGGGAAAAACATCAACAACTTCAGATATGCAGATGATACCACTCTGATGGCAGAAAATGAAGAGGAACTATAGAGTCTCTTGATGGGGGTGAAAGAGGACACTGAAAAAGTTGACTTAAAACTGACATGCAAAAAACTAAGTTCATGGCATCTGGTCCCATCATTTCACGGCAAATAGAAAAGGAGAAAGTAGAAACAGTGACAAATTCTATTTTTTTGGCTCCAAAATCACCGCAGATGGTGACCACAGCTATGAAATTAAAAGACACTTGCTCCTTGCTAAGTCGCTTCAGTTGTGTCCGACTCTGTGCGACCCCATAGACGGCAGCCCACCAGGCTCTGCCGTCCCTGGGATTCTCCAGGCAAGAACACTGGAGTGGGTTGCCATTGCCTTCTCCAAGACACTGTATTAAAAAGCAGAGACATCATTCTGCTGACAAAGGTGCTGCTGACAAAGATGCGTATGGCTTTTCCAGTAGTCATGTATGGATGTGAGAGTTGGACCATAAAGAAGACTAAGCACCAGAACTGATGTTTTTGAATGGTGGTGCTGGAGAAGACTCTTGAGAGTCCCTTGGACAGCAAGAAGATCAAACTAGTCAATCCTAAAGGAAATCAGTTCCCCACTGATTAAGTGAAGAAGAACTAAAGAGCCTCTTGATGAAAGTGAAAGAGGAGAGTGAAAAAGTTGGCTTAAAGCTCAATATTCAGAAAACTAAGATCATGGCATCCAGTCCCATCACTTCATGGCAAATAGATGGAGAAACAGTGGAAACAGTGGCTGACTTTATTTTCTTGGGCCGAAAACCACTGCAGATGGTGACTGCAGTCACGACATAAAAAGACTCCTGCTCCTTGGAAGAAAAGTTATGACCAACCTAGACAGCATGTTAAAAAGCAGAGACATTACTTTGCCAACAAAGGTCCATTTAGTCAAAGCTATGATTTTTCCAGTAGTGTATGGATGTGAGAGTTGGACTCTAAAGAAAGCTGAGTGCCAAAGAACTGATGCTTTTGAACTGTGGTGTTGGAGAAGACTCTTGAGAGTCCCTTGGCCCGGCAAGGAGATCCAACCAGTCCATCCTAAAGGAAATCAGTTCTGAATGTTCATTGGAAGGACTCATGTTGAAGCTGAAACTCCAATACTTTGGCCATTCTTGATGCGAAGAACTGACTCACTGGAAAAGACCCTGATGCTGGGAAAGACTGAAGGCAGGAGAAGTGGACGACACAGGATGAGATGGTTGGATGGCATCACTGCCTCAATGGACATGAGTTTGAGTAAACTCTGTGAGTTGGTGATGGACAGGGAGGCCTGGAATGTTGCAGTCCATGGGGTCGCAAAGAGTCGGACACAACTGAGTGACTGAACTGAACTGACTGAAAGGAAATCAACCCTGAATATTAATTGGAAGGGCTGATGTTGAAGCTGAAGCTCCACTACTTTGACCACCTGATGAGAAAAGCCAACTCACTGGAAAAGACTTTGATGCTGGGAAAGATTGAAGGCAAAGGGAAAAGGGGGTGGCGGAGGAAGAGATAGTTAGATAACATCACCCAACTCAATGGACATGAATTTGATTAAACTCTGGGAACTAGTGGAAGACAGAGGATCCTGGCATGTTACAGTCCATGAGGTTGCAAAGAGTCATACATGACTTAGCGACTGAACAACAACAACAAAAACAGATTTTTTTATACTATCCAACATAAACCACAGAGTCAAAAGGATAGAAAGAAAGTGTAAGAGACATAAATGGCACACATGTAGTCTATCAAGAACAAATAGAAAAGGGGGAAAAATAAAATTTAAAAAGATAATGAGAAATAATTTTCCCAAACTGATGAAAGTCATCAAGCCACATATTCGGAAAACCCTACCAAACATAAACAGAAGCTAAACAAAGAAAAATTAAAAAGAAAAGCACTCCTACACACATCAATGTAACATCTAGAAAACTAAAAACAAAGAGATAAAAGACAGATTGCAGAGAGCATTTAGAGTGACAGCTAACTTTTCACCAGAAGTTATTCAAGAAGCCAGAAGACAATGAACAATATTTCAAAGTGCTGAAAGAAAACAGGTGAAAATATATAATTCCACTCCCAGCAAAAACATCCTGCAAAAATAAAGGCAAAATAAAGGTGTTTTCAGACAACTGAAGCAAATTTGCCACACCAAGATTCCAACTAAAGGAAATTATAAAGGGTGTTCTATAAACAAAAAGAAATTTGGTGATTCCATCTAGACAGTGAAGGAAGGAGGGAATAAATATCAATAAAAAGGTCAAATCTGTGAATAAATCTATATAACAGTGACTACATAAAACAACAATAATAATGTCTTGTGGAGTTTAAATACAAACTATTTAAACTAATGTAAAGATTCTAAGACTTGCATTGTCCAAGGAGAGGGTAAAAGTACCAATTGACACCAAACTTTGATTGATGTTTTAACCTTAAAGTGGTTACTGAATGAATTATAATAAGACTTCATAATCCCCAAATCAGTAGGGAGAGATATGGAATATAAAAAATATTCTGATCAATACAAAATAAAGCAATAAAAGAGAGGGGGGGAAAGCACAGAACCAGCAGGACTAGCACTAAACAAAGAGCAATGTTATATTCAACCCCAGATATACCCCTGGTTGGTGGTGGTTTAATCACTAAATCATGTCTGCCTCTTGCAACCCCATGGGCTGTAGCCTGCCAGGCTCCTCTGTCCATGAGATTCTTAAGGCAAGAAGAGTGGAATGGATTGTCTTTTCCTTCTCTAGGGGATCTTCCGGACCCAGGAATTAAACCTGGGTCTCCTGCATTGCAGACAGATTCTTTACTGAATGCACTACGAGGGAAGTCTGTATCACTGGCTGAATTAATGTAAATGAATTCCAACATCTCCTTTGAGAGGAAAAACTTATATGAATACAAAAAGAAAATTCAACTATGTGCTACTAACAGTATAACTATATAGATATGTTGAAAATAAAAGAATAGAACAAATTATGCCTTAAAATACTATCCAAACAATGCCAGACAGCTATGTTAACATTAGACAAAGTCAACTTTCAAGCAAAAGGCATTATTAAAAATAAAGAGGAACATTTCATCATTGGGTGTGTGTGCATGCGTGTGTGTGTGTGTTAGTGGCTCAGTCATGTCCGACTTTGCGATTCCATGGACTATAGCCCGCTAGGCTCCTCTGTTCATGGGATTCTCCAGGCAAGAATACTGGAGTAGGTTGCCATTTCCTACTCCAGGGATCTTCCCTAATAAGAAAGCTTCCAGATATAGACAATTCCATAATCATAGTATAGGATTTAATCATACCTTTCTTAGTAAATAATTTTTTAAAAAGTTAGGACATAAAACATTTGAGGATCCAGTACTTTGGCCACCTCATGCGAAGAGTTGACTCATTGGAAAAGACTCTGATGCTGGGAGGGATTGGGGGCAGGAGGAGAAGGGGACGACAGAGGATGAGATGGCTGGATGGCATTGCTGACTCGATGGACGTTGAGTCTCAGTGAACTCCGGGAGTTGGTGATGGACAGGGAGGCCTGGCATGCTGTGATTCATGGGGTCACAAAGAGTCGGACATGACTGAGCGACTGATCTGATCTGATCTGATTTACAAAAATGACCTACACTGTACCCAGTAACTGCAGAATCCACATTACTGGGTTCATCAAGAACATCAGACAAAACTGACTGTATGCAAAGCTATAAGGAAAACCTCAATAAATATAAAAACAGTAAAATAATACAGGATAGCTTCTCTGATAAGAGTACAATTAGCTAAGTTAATAATAAGATGACGAGGAAATCATCAACTATTTGGAAATAAACAATTATACTTTAAATACCTATGGGTCAAGAAGAAATTACAAGCAGTGCTAAAAGATATTTTGAAGAGAATGATAAAGAATATACGAACAATGCTATGCTAAGTCACTTCAGTTGTGTCCAACTCTTTGCGATCTTATGGATAGTAGCCTGCCAGGCTCCTCTGTCCGTGGGATATTCCGGGCAAGAATACCAAAGTGGCTGCCATTTCCTTCTCCAGAGGATCTGACCCAGGGATCAAACCTCAGTTTTCTGTGTCAACTGCACTGCAGGCAGATTCTTTAAGACTGAGCCACCAGGGAAACCCATACCACCCACGAAAACTTGTGAAATGCATAAAAATAGGAAACAGAAAAGCTTAAAAGAATATAATAGAAAGAAGGATTTACTGGACTGGAATGGGTGAATTTAACCCAGATGACCATTATATCTACTACCGTGGGCAGGAATCCCTTAGAAGAAATGGAGTAGCCATCATAGTCAACAAAAGAGTCTGAAATGCAGTACTTGGATGCAATCTCAAAAATGACAGAATGATTTCTGTATGTTTCCAAGGCAAACCATTCAATATCACGGTAATCCAAGGCTAGGCCCTGACCAGTAATGCTGAAGAAGCTGAAGTTGAATGGTTCCATGAAGACCTACAAGACCTTCTAGAACTAACACCCAAAAGAGATGTCCTTTTCATTATAGGGGACTGGAATGCAAAAGTAGGAAGTCAAGAAACACCTGGAGTAACAGGCAAATTTGCCCTTGGAATACAGAATGAAGCAGGGCAAAGGCTAGTAGAGTTCTGCCAAGAGAATGCACTGGTCTTGGCAAACACCCTCTTCCAACAACACAAGAGAAGACTCTACACATGGACATCACCAGATGGTTGACACTGAAATCAGATTGATTATATTCTTTGCAGCCAAAGATGGAGAAGCTCCATACAGTAAGCAAAAACAAGACCAGGAGCGGACTGTGGCTCAGATCATGAACTCCTTATTGCCAAATTCAGACTGAAATTGAAGAAAGTGGAGAAAACCACTAGACCATTCAGGTATGACCTAAATAAAATCCCTTATGACTATACAGTGGAAGTGACAAATAGATTTAAGGGACTAGATCTGATAGAGTGCCTGATGAACTATGAACGGAGGTTCATGACATTGCACAGGAGACAGGAATCAAGACCATCCCCATGGAAAAGAAATGCAAAAAAGCAAAATGGCTGTCTGAAGAGGCCTTACAAATAGCTGTGAAAAAAAGGAAAGCGAAAAGCAAAGGAGAAAAGGAAAGATATACCCATTTGAATGCAGAGTTCCAAAGAATAGCAAGGAGAGATAAGAAAGCCTTCCTCAGGGATCAGTGCAAAGAAATAGAGGAAAACAACAGAATGGGAAAGACTAGAGATCTCTTCAAGAAAATTAGATACCAAGGGAACATTTCATGCAAAGATGGGGTCATTAAAGGACAGAAATGGTAGGGACCTAACAGAAGCAGAAGATATAAAGAAGAGGTGGCAAGAATACACAGAAGAACTGTACAAAAAAGATCTTCATGACCCAGATAATCACGAAGGTGTGATCACTCATCTAGAGCCAGACATCCTGGAATGTGAAGTCAAGTAGGCCTTAGAAAGTATCACTATGAACAAAGTGAGTAGAAGTGATGGAATTCCAGTTGAGCTATTTCAAATCCTGAAAGATGATGCTGTGAAAGTGCTGCACTCAATATGCCAGCAAATTTGGAATACTCAGCAGTGGCCACAGGACTGGAAAAGGTCAGTTTTCATTCCAATCCCAAAGAAAGGCAATGCCAAAGAGTGCTCAACTACTGCACAATTGCACTCATCTCACATGCTAGTAAAGTAATGCTCAAAATTCTCCAAGCCAGGCTTCAGCAATATGTGAACCGTGAACTTCCTGATGTTCAAGCTGGTTTTAGAAAAGGCAGAGGAACCAGAGATCAAATTGCCAACATCCGCTGAATCATGGAAAAAGCAAGAGAGTTCCAGAAAAACATCTATTTCTGCTTTATTGACTATGCCAAAGCCTTTGACTGTGTGGATCACAATAAACTATGGAAAATTCTTTAAGAGATGGGAATACCAGATCACTTGACTTGCCTCTTAAGAAACCTGTATACAGGTCAGGAAGCAACAGTTAGAACTGGACATGGAACAACAGACTGGTTCCAAATAGGAAAAGGAGTACATCAAGGCTGTATATTGTCACCCTGCTTATTTAACTTATATGCAGAGTACATCATGAAAAACACTGGGCTGGAGGAAGCACAAGCTAGAATCAAGACTGCTGGGAGAAATATCAATAACCTCAGATATGCAGATGACACCACTCTTATGGCAGAAAGTCAAGAAGAACTAAAGAGGCTATTGATTAAAGTGAAAGAGAAGAGTGAAAAAGTTGGCTTAAAGATCAACATTCAGAAAATGAAGATCATGGCATCCAGTCCCATCACTTCATGGCAAATAGATGGGGAAACAGTGGACACAGTGGCTGACTTTATTTTTTGGGAGGGCTCCAAAATCACTGCAGATGGTGATTGCAGCCATGAAATTAAAAGACGCTTGCTCCCTGGAAGGAAAGTTATGACCAACCTAGACAGCATATTCAAAAGCAGAGACATTACTTTGCCAACAAAGGTCCATCTAATCAAGGCTATGGTTTTTCCAGTGGTCATGTACGGATGTGAGAGTTGGACTATAAAGAAGGCTGAGCACCGAAGAATTGATGCTTTTGAACTATGGTATTGGAGAAGACTCTTGAGAGTCCCTTGGACTGCAAGGAGATTCAACCAGGCCATCCTAAAGGAGATCAGTCATGGGTGTTCACTGGAAGGACTGATGTTGAATCTGAAACTCCAATACTTTGGCTACCTGATAAGAAGAGCTGACTCATTTGAAAAGACCCTGATGCTGGGAAAGATTGAGGGCAGGAGGAGAAGGGGACAAAAAAGGATGAGATGGTTGGATGGCATCACCGACTCAACGGACATGGGTTTGGGTGGAGTTGGTGATGGACAGCGAGGCCTGGTGTTTTGCGGTTCATGGGGTCGCAAAGAGTCGGACATGACTGAGTGACCAAACTGAACTAAACAGAGAATTATACCATTTTCTTATAATAACCTATAAATGAGATATAATCTGCAAAAATACTGACTTGCTGTTGTACACTTGAAACTAACACAATGCTGTAAATAGCTACATGTCAATGAAAGAAAATATGATAAAAATCAACAATCCATTTGTAGAAAACAAATCAGATCAGATCAGATCAGTCGTTCAGTCATGTCCGACTCTTTGCAACCCCATGAATCGCAGCACGCCAGGCCTTCCTGTCCATCACCAACTCCCGGAGTTCACTCAGACTCACGTCCATCGAGTCAGTGATGCCATCCAGCCATCTCATCCTCTGTCGTCCCCTTCTCCTCCTGCCCCCAATCCCTCCCAGCATCAGAGTCTTTTCCAATGAGTCAACTCTTCACATGAGGTGGCCAAAGTACTGGAGTTTCAGCTTTAGCATCATTCCTTCCAAAGAAATCCCAGGGCTGATCTCCTTCAGAATGGACTGGTTGGATCTCCTTGCAGTCCAAGGGACTCTCAAGAGTCTTCTCCAACACCACAGTTCAAAAGCATCATTTCTTTGGTGCTCAGCCTTCTTCACAGTCCAACTCTCACATCCATACATGACCACAGGAAAAACCATAGCCTTGATTAGATGGACCTTTGTTGGCAAAGTAATGTCTCTGCTTTTGAATATGCTATCTAGGTTGGTCATAACTTTCCTTCCAAGGAGTAAGCGTCTTTTAATTTCATGGCTACAGTCACCATCTGTAGTGATTTTGGAGCCCAGAAAAATAAAGTCTGACACTGTTTCCACTGTTTCCCCATCTATTTCCCATGAAGTGATGGGACCGGATGCCATGATCTTCATTTTCTGAATGTTGAGCTTTAAGCCAACTTTTTCACTCTCCACTATGTAGTGTATTAATCTTCAAGATTTCTCCCAAAAAACCATCTATACAGGTTTGGTTTGTTTTTACCTTAAAAGTCTAAGAATTACACACTTTTTTAAAAAATATCTTTTAATGATTGTAAAAATGTCCAATTTACATATCATTTTTTGTATAACCCTTTGAGGACTATCTCTATTATTTTTAGTCTCATTCCCCAAAGAGTATCTGGGACTGAAATAATTTTACAGGTTAATTCTTAAAGTAAATTTAAGTCTGGAAGGTATTTAATATGTACTACATAGAAACACTACACTCTCATATATCTGAAATAAGCATTTTTCCTTCACAGACTCTTCATTTACCTGACTATTCCTGATGAGTGTTCAAGTATTCTTCTTAATAAAGAATATGTCGACCTATAGGAATGTAAACTTTTTCCAAAATAAATAAGCCATTTAATAAAATATATGAACTGTGGTAGCATTAATTCAGATCCCTAAGAGAACTTTCTTTTCCAAATCATAACACAAAATAAATGAAGCAGAGTTACTCACCACTTGATCTGTTCTTACGACTTGATTTTCCTCCAGTAAGAAGCATCTTGAGACTATTCCGAAACATGGTTGTACTATTCTAGGACTCACAAAACTACAAAAGAAAATGTGGGAAAATATGTTAGAAAACTTGGTTTGCTATCCAAATACTATTAAGAATTCATTTTAAATGTGCTATCAGGAATTAACCACTCTGTTTACATATATAATACAGAAATTTTAACTATATGACAGAAATGCTTATTTAATTTAATTAGACATTTAGGTATTCCCTTTAAAGTATAATACTTGAGTACCCTAAGAGACAAAGGCAGATATCACTGAGGGTACACAGAAACAGAAAACAATTAGGTAGCTATAAATACAGTTACCACAAGACTCTCCATTTCTTGGACATTTTCCCCAAAACACACACCCAACGTGTAAGAGTCCAGAACTCACAGCAGCTGTGTATTTTCCACTGGTCAAGCAAGAACTTCATCTCACAAGACTACTGATACATGAGTACATCAGTACACATATGCTATTAATACCAACCTCTGTATGTCCCACTCCCATCAAAAGAAAACTCCTTAATTTTGCTATGTCCTCTCTCACCTTGTTCAGAACTTTCATCTAAAAATCATCTTTCTTTTCTCTCTCACACAGCTTTCATTTTTTTCTCTCTACAGAATCACTCCAGTCATAACATAAACATGCTAGTATGTCCCAACCAAAAGCCAATAAGTAAGCCCCTCTCTTTATTCCCACATGGTCCAATTACTGCTCCTTTATGCTTGCTCTTAACAGCAAAATTTCCCAAGTGTCAGTACGTGAAACCTGCAGCAGACTGAACAGAGCAAATGTGAATTTAGAACAGAGGTTAACAGCAAATTTCCAAACTAAAGCACACAGAAATTAAAGGCTGAAAAATATGGAAGAGTATGAGAGGCATATGGAATCCTTTGAAAGACTCTAATATACATATCATTAAAATCCCAGAAGAAAGGAGAAAATAAGAAAGAAGCAATATATTAAGTGATAATAATCAAGAATTTCCTAATACTGATAAGATGTAAAGCCACATCTTTAAACAGCTAGGGGAAAAAATAAACACACTGAAAGAAGCAACAATCAGTAGACTGAGAGGAAACTTTCAACAGCAATGATGAATGACACAGAAAATGGAATGACTTCTTAAATTTTTTGAAGGAAAAGAGGTGTCAATCAAGAAATCTATGAACAGTTTAAAATATTCTGAAAATTAAAATAAAGGTGATTCAGAACAAAAAGAATTTATCAGTAAAAGAAATACGAAAACAGAGTTCTTCCAAGAGAAGGAAAATGAGAGCTAGAAAAACACAGAAGGAAGAGCCACAAAAAGGTAAGTATATTGGCAAATATAAATGAACAAGAATTGTTTAAAAAATTACATTAATAACTTGTTAAGCTTAAAATATATGATGAGTGTGGGTGCTTAGTCATGTCCAACACTTTGTGACCCCATGGACTGTAGCCCACCAGGCTTCTCTGCTCATGGAATTTTCCAGGCAGGAATACTGGAGTAGGTTGCCATTTCCTTCTCCAAGGGATCTTCTCGACCTAGGGATCAAACTCACATTTCTTGCACCTCCTACACTGGCAGGTATTTCTATGCCAATGTACCACCTGGGAATCCCACAGAGATTTTTCAATGCATAACAACAAAAACAAAAACGTCAGGAGTGGAATAGAGAGAATAATTAACATATATGACTGAACCAAAGGTAAGAAGTGAGAGAAAAAGCATAGTAAGTGTGGATAAAATATGAAACAGTGAGATGGTAGCTTTAAACTCAAATTATGTTGTTATTCTGTTAAATACTCTACTAAAAGACTATGGGCACATAAAGGTTAAATATAAAATGAGAAAAGATATCCCATCACATATAGACCACATATAGAAAATAAATTAGCATTACCAAATGGGAGAAGCAAATAAGGGATATGCTACAAACTACTGGGCATAAAATAGATAAGCAAGATATTACATAACATACAGAATTATAATCATTGTCTTGTAAGAAGTTTTAATGCAGTATAATCTTTAAATTATTGAATCTTTATGCTGTATACCTGAAACTAATACTGTAACCTCAATTTTAAAAAGATCATTGATCACAGATCATCAGAATAAATATAATAAAAAATGAAAACATTTGCAACATTGCAAGAATTACTAAAATGTGACAGAGATATGAAGTGAACAAATAGTGTTGCAAAAATGGTACAAACAGACTTGCTTGGCTCAGGGTCGCCACAAATTTTCAATTTTGTCAAACAAAACAAAACACAGTAACTGCAAAGCACAATAAAGCAAAGTGTAGTAAAATACAGTACGTCTGTATCCTATGTTCATAGAATGGAAGGTTCAATATCTTTAAAATATAAATTCTCCATATATTGTTCTAAAGAAACAATACAATCTCAGCCAAATTCCAGCAGGCATTTTCTGTGTATGTGGAACCTGAGAAGCTGATTCTAAAAATGCATATGGTAATGCAAAAAGCCTAGAACATCCAAAGCAATCTTGAAAACTAACAAAAAGCTGAAGCACTTACAAGACCCAGTAACTGTGACAGTACAGTACTGGCCTAAGACTCATCGAACAGATCAATGGCACACAATAGGTAATCCAGAAGAAGACCTATACTGACACCGTCATCCGCTTTCAACAATCATTCATGGGTAAAGCAAAGTCTTTTCAACAAATTGTGCTGGAACAAATAGATATCTATTTTTAAAAAATTAACCTTGATCTGTGTCTCACACACTATACATGAAAGTTAATTCAAAGTAAATCAAACATCACATAAATGCTGAAATCATAAGGCTTTCAGAAGAAAACACAGGAGAAATATCTTCATTATTTAGAAGGCAAAGGAATCTTAGACACAGAAACCAATAACCATAAAATTTCATTAAAATTTAAAAAAAAATCTGCTCATCAAAAATACCATTAAGAAAATGAATAGGCAAGTCACCAACTGGGAGAAATTATGTACAAAACATATCTAACATCTAACAAAACATAGCTAACATAAACATAAATATATCTCCTAAATATATTAAAAACATCTATAATTCAATTATAAAGAGACAATTTTTAACAGGGTGAAAGATTTGAATAGACACTTTTTAAAAAAAGATAGACTTCTCTTTAACACACTTATTAAAAAGCATAACATCATCTGTCATTGGGCAAGTACAAATTACAGTGAGCTACCACTATATTCCCACCATAAGAACCAATTCTGTGAAGTCTGATGATATCAAATATTGACCAGGATGGCGGACAACTGAAATTCTTAAAACACCATTTCAGGAGTAAAATGGTACAATGTGCTTTGGAGAGTTTATTTTAAAACAAAGCATAAACCTAACATATGACTCCACCCTTTACATATTTACCCAGAAGAAATGAAAACACAGGTGCTTAAAAGAGACTAGTACAATTTTCAGAGCAGATTTAATAACAGCCAAAATCTAACACAGATGTCCAACAACAGGAAAATGGATAAACTATGATATTTTCTTACAGTGGAATACTACTCAGCAATTAAAAGGTATGAACTATTCATACATTCAACAACACAGATCAATCTCTATATTACACTGAGTAAAAACATCTTACATTAAAACGTATGCAAGAATATGGTAAGAAAAAATTAGAATTACAAAATCAGAACGGTTGGCTCCTACGGCAGATATGAGAATTCACTAAGAAAAGGCATGAGTAAACTCTTCAGTGATAGTAATATTTCGTATCTTGAGGGAGCTTGGGATACACAAATGCATATATTTGTCAAAACTAAGTCAATGTTCACACCAAATTTATGGATTATATTCCATATAAATTTACTTAATATAAAAAAAAATACTGAACCTTACTTAATGATATTCATGCTTCAATATTTAGAGGAAAGCATACTGATATATCCAATTACTTTGAAATGCATTAAAAAATAAGACAAAACGATGGATGAAGGAAGGAAGGCACACATATAATAGAGCAATTATAGCAATATGCGAACACAAGATTCTAAGCGGTGGGTATACATGTGTTAAATGTAAAACTATGCTAAATAGTCTATGAATCTGAACTTTTTTAGTGAAGTAAAAACACATTCCCACAAAAGAAACTCTAGGACCAGATGATTTCAACAATTTAAAGAAGCAATAATACCAATTTTACACAAACTGTCCCAGACAGTAGAAAAATTGGGAGTATTTCCAAACATGTTTTCTAAAGATAGCAGAAGCTTCCTAACAAAAGCCAAAAAGATTGCTATAAGAAAGAAATATTACATACCTCTCTTTTGCTATAGATACAAAAATTCTAAACAAAATACTGGTAAAATCAAACATACCAATATATAGATCAGGATGAAGTGGAGGTTTAATTCAGAAATGCAAAAGTGATTTAACACATGGAAATCAATTAACCATGTAAAAAGAGAAATAAACCATATAATCAATAATTTAATCAATTTTATCAATAATTTATCAGTGAAACAAAAGCAACTGATAAAATTTAATACTTGTTCATGATTTTTTTAAAACTTATACAAAATTAGAAATAAAGAAAAGTTCTTTAATACTACACAGTGTATCTTTTTAATAGCCTACAGCAAACATCATATGTAATGGTGAATGACTCCAAACATTCCCCAAGACTGAAGAATATGACCACTTATTATCACCACTTGCACTTAACATGGTCCTAGAGGTCTTTAGTCAGTAAAAAAAACATGAAACAGAAAGTATAAAAATGGAGAAGAAACAAAAATGCCCCTTTCACGAACAGTATGATTTGCTTAGACAATCTAAAAGAATTTATAAACTATTAGATTAATACATGAATTTATCAAGGTCATTAGATACCATATAAAACAAAGATTTAAAGTGAACACTAACAAATAACTTATTCTTTTTATCAGTAAAAATAAATATGGTGATGAATCCTAAAAATATTAAAGCACTTATGAAATATTCCTTTTACATATTCATCTTGAGAGTCAATCTTTAGGGTTTTTTCCCTTCTAATCTTACTTTAAAAGACTATCTGAGACTCAGCAAGAAGTTCTAAGCTTGATAGGTACTTACTTCACTAATATTTGAAAGACTTGAAAAAATCGTATGTTGGGGTATATAAAAAATATACTTCATGTTTTAAAACATACTATGAAATTTGAATAGTAAGTTTTATAACTCTTAAAATTTTCTTAGAAGAGAACATTATGTATCAGATTTTCTGTGTGTTACAAGTCAGAAAATATATATTATGCAAAATATTATATATATATGATCTGATTTAGTCCTCATCAAAACCTCCTTAACACAGGTAGTATATGCTTCATTTTTAAAAGGAAGCTGAAATAAAGAAAAGTGAAATCGCATGCTCACAGTTACACTGCTAATAAATGCTTAAGGCCATATTTGATGTTCAAACACGAGCTGTCCTCCTCAGCATCTCTTCTTAAATAAGAAACACTTAATAAGTCTGTTTAAAAGAGCTGAAACAAAATTTCTAAATACAATGATCCAAATTAAAAATTCCATAAGTAGTATTCCATTTGGTTCTTGTTTTTAAAATGTTTATTTTTTTTGTGGCACTACTATATACGTCAACATATTTTACCTTACTCTAGCAAAAAAAAAAAATTAAGTACTGTTACAGATTGGTGTTAGTCTTTGCCAACGCATAAAGAAACATTTTGATACAACTTATTTGGGGGCGGGGGGAGAAAAAAGATCCTGCTTTAGTGGACACCATGATGTCCCACCCTGATCCTCATTATAGGATCAGCACATCCATATCCTCAGGAGTTACTGGCAGAGAACTGCTCAGTACTGATGAGAGCCACCAATGACTCATTAGTACAGGGCTACAAAAGACCACCTCCTTTAACTCAAGGGGAGCAACTGGGTGTAATGATGTATGCGCCAAAGCTCTCATCCATCTCTTTCTAGTCTTTATTTTTCTTCAAATATTTATCTCTAAATGATATATTATAACCTGTTTATTATCAGTTCCCCTACTAGAATATAATCTTCAAGAGGTCATGAAAGCTGCTTATTTAACTCACTGTGATAAGCCCATAACTGGAGAATCAGATCAGATCAGATCAGATCAGTTGCTCAGTCGTGTCCAACTCCTTGCGACCCCATGAATCGCAGCACACCAGGCCTCCCTGTCCATCACCAACTCCCGGAGTTCACTCAGACTCACATCCATCGAGTCAGTGATGCCATCCAGCCATCTCATCTTCCGTCGTCCCCTTCTCCTCTTGCCCCCAATCCCTCCCAGCATCAGTCTTTTCCAGTGAGTCAACTCGTTGCATGAGGTGGCCAAAGTATTGGAGTTTCAGCTTTACCATCATTCCTTCCAAAGAAATCCCAGGGCTGATCTCCTGCAGAATGGACTGGTTGGATCTCCTTGCAGTCCAAGGGACTCTCAAGAGTCTTCTCCAACACCACAGTTCAAAAGCATCAATTCTTCAGCGCTCAGCCTTCTTCACAGTCCAACTCTCACATCCATACATGACCACAGGAAAAACCATAGCCTTGACTAGACGAACCTTTGTTGACAAAGTAATGTCTCTGCTTTTGAATATGCTATCTAACTGGAGAATAATACCTGGTAAACAGTAGATATCAAATACTTAATGAATTAATCAATTAATTTCTTCAGCTGGTATGTCACTGTTGAAAGCAAACCCACATAGAGCAACCTCATCTTACCCTTTTTATACTCAATGCCCAGCTCATAGTAGGCTTTCAACACTTCTTAAATTAGTAAATAAATCAATGAAAAATTGAGCAAAGACTTGATTCATTAGATTATTAACTTGGTAAAGGGACTAATATAATCTCAATAGACAAAAACCGGTTATGAACTAACTGGAATAAAGACTAAGGTGACTGTGTGTCAGAGAAGGGTATACGAATTCTGGGCAAGTTCAAATTTTTATCTGAAGAAAAACCAAGAAATTCTAGTCATAATTCAACTTTTGCCTAACTCAGACCTTACTACTATGTACAGTTCTTCAAAGCTGCAAAAGGAAAACAAACATATAGATACAGATTATTATTAGAAGAAAAATTACTACTTAAAATTTACTAAAACTAGGAGTCAAAAGAGTAAAAATTTTATACCTAAAAATAAACCAAGACAACATTCTAAAGTTAAGAAAAACTGATGAATGAAATTAATTATAATTATAATCACTTTTTGAAGTACAGAGGTTTTTTGTCTTTGCTAGTCCTAAAACATTTTATAAAAATTGACTAAAATGTATAAAGAATATAATGAAACATAAAATACTTATTTAAGGCTAATTATCCATCTCATTGCTACATTTTGATAAAAATGACTTTAAGTTAACACACCACTAGAAAATTTATTGTAATAAAATATTAATATAGAAACTACAAAATTGAAGCTAAGTGGAAAATGACAGTTTGATCTAATTGGATTTATGACAGTAATATATGGCTAAATTTCACTCTACTTTTCCAAGTTTTAGATCCAATTTTTTCTTTTTTACTGTTAACTCTCTAGGAGAAATCAAATAAATTCCTGGCAAGTGAATCTCTGGCAGGAGAATAACAAATAACATTCATAGAATCCCAATCATTTCTAACTGTCTTATAACTGATTCAGACCTTATGTTATCTACATGGCCCCTAAGCTTTTATGTTTGTGACACCTGGTCTGAACAGTTCAGGAAGTAATGACTATTCTCATCCTAATGTTCCATCAAGGCTGGATGCTCAATATCCTATATATCTCATACATTTTTGAACTATTTTATTAGTGGGCAATCAATTTTCATTTTCAATGTTCACCCCTCCTGCACACTTAAAGCCCTTTTCTTACTGTTACTCAAAAAGGAGCACAATAGGCCTCCTTCATTTAAATATTTATATAATAATATAATTAACTCCTAAGCACATCTGTACCATTTGGGCTAAATAATCACAGTATTCCCTTTAACTTTTCCGCATCAGCAAGGTCACCAGTGAAAACCTAGCACCTGACACAGAAGCTGGTACATAAAAAGCATTTAGCAAATATTTGTTTAAAGGCCTAACAGGTTCCAAAAAAGGGACTCATAAGTAATCTAAAAGAGAAAGAGAGGACAGAAGAGCTCAAAAGAGTATGCACGTAACTATAACGGGAAAAGGAAATAACCAATGACAGATGCAATAATGTGAACCATGGGAATACTAGTTAAAAAAATAAATCCAGCTGCATAAACTGGAACTTTGAAAAACTCTACATTAAAAAAAAGATAAACAATAAAAGGACAAAATCAATACAAGAAAGAAGAATCATTTGCCCACTATCTGGAAGCTGCATGTTTTTCATCTCTGAAAGGCATGTAGAATGACCAGTATATTATCAAGAATGGCTTTCCATTGAATAGGTAAATTGCGAAATACCTCAGACACATTCCATGAAATAACTTTGGAAGTACATAATCAAAGATAAAAGAGTGAAAACATAGAGATGGAAGGACTAAGGGAAATCTCGAATATCCACTACAATATACAACAATCATAAAATGTCTTCTAGAACTTTTTTGAACAAGTTATATCCAGAGAAGTCTTGAACTGAACAGAATTACCTGAGTTCTGTCCACAGATAAACTCTGATAATTTCCCTAACATATCAATTCTGAACTGCACTGAAGAGCTTCAAATTATGCAATCTCATTCAATATTTGAGGGCACAGGAATGAATGCAGGGCAATTAGCTTCTCAAGCAAGAGGAGAAACTGATAATAGGCTCCATCTTACGCTCAATCATCTTACTGTGATGGCCACACGAGGATGCTCCCTCTAGCAGCATATGAAAAGTAAAGGACAACGTGGGAGTTTATAGCAGCTTTATTTATAACTATCCACACTTGGAAACAACCAAGATGTCCTTAAGCAGGTCAGCGAATAAATAAACTATAGTATCCAGGTATTGGATAATCATCCAACACGAAAAAGAAGTGAGCTATCAAGTTATGAGAAGATATAGAGGAAACTTAAGTGCATATTAAAAAACTGAAAGCAGCCAATCTAAAAAGACTACATACTGTAATATTCCAACCGCATGACATTCTGCAAAAGGCAAAGCTATGAATACTAAAAACAGTGGCTGCTTGGAGCTGAAGGGGAGGGAGGGATGAACAGGCAGAGTAGAGGATTTTTAGGGCAGTGAAACTATTCTGTAAGATATTATAATGGTAGATATATGTCATTATACACTTGTCAAAACACACAGAATATATACAAGGATGAACCCTAATATAAACCATGGACTTTGGGTGATGATGATGTGTCAACGTAGGTTCATCAGAAATGCAGGATATCGACTACGGGGAAGGTTGTATGTATGTGGGGATAGGGGTACACAGGAACTCTGCACTTTCTCAATTCTGCTGTGAATCCAAAACTGCTCTAAAACATAAAGCTTACTAATTTTTTTAAAAAAGAGAATGAGGGAGACCGAAGGGAAGGGATGACCCATTAAAAGGGAAATGATCAAATTTCATAGTATTCATATGAAATACTATGAATGATGGAACACTATGTATAGTTTAAATGGTATGCAGTACATCTATTCTAAGGTTAAAACCCTCCAAGCTTTAAGTGCAAAAAAGCAAGTCACAGAGCAATACATTCAGTATAGACTTACAATTTTAAAAACTATGAGCTGTACTGACCTGTACTAGATATTATTTCAGTTCAGTTCAGTCGCTCAGTCGTGTCCAACTCTTTGCAACCCCATGAGTCGCAGCACGCCAGGCCTCCCTGTCCATCACCAACTCCCAGAGTTCACTCAAACTCACATCCATCGAGTCGGTCATGCCATCCAGCCATCTCATCCTCCGTAGTCCCCTTCTCCTCCTGCCCCCAATCCCTCCCAGCATCAGAGTCTTTTCCAATGAGTAACTCTTCGCATGAGGTGGCCAAAGTATTGGAGTTTCAGCTTTACCATCATTCCTTCCAAAGAAATCCCAGGGCTGATCTCCTTCAGAATGGACTGGTTGGATCTCCTTGCAGTCCAAGGGACTCTCAAGAGTCTTCTCCAACACCACAGTTCAAAAGCATCAATTCTTCAGCACTCAGCTTTCTTCACAGTCCAACTCTCACATCCATACATGACCACTGGAAAAACCATAGCCTTGACTAGACGGGCCTTTGTGGGCAAAGTAATGTCTCTACTTTTTAATATGCTATCTAAATTGCTCATAACTTTCCTTCTAAGGAGTAAGCGTCTTTTAATTTCATGGCTGCAGTCACCATCTGCAGTGATTTTGGAGCCCAGAAAAATAAAGTCAGCCACTGTGTCCACTGTTTCCCCATCTATTTCCCATAAAGTGATGGGACCGGATGCCATGATCTTAATTTCTGAATGTTGAGCTTTAAGCCAACTTTTTCACTCTCCTCTTTCACATTCATCAAGAGGCTTTTTAGTTCCACTTCACTTTCTGCCATAAGCATGGTGTTATCTGCATATCTGAGGTTTCTGATATTTCTCCCAGTAATCTTGATTCCAGCTTGTGCTTCTTCCAGCCCAGCGTTTCTAATGATGTACTCTGCATATAAATTAAATAAGCAGGGTGACAATATACAGCCTTGACACACTCCTTTTCCTATTTGGAACCAGTCTGTTGTTCCATGTCCAGTTCTAACTGTTGCTTCCTGACCTGCGTATAGGTTTCTCAAGAGGCAGGTCAGGTGGTCTGGTATTCCCATCTCTTTCAGAATTTTCCACAGTTTATTGTGATCCACGCAGTCAAAGGCTTTGGCATAGTCAATAAAGCAGAAATAGATGTTTTTCTGGAACTCTCTTGCTTTTTCCATGATCCAGAGGATATTGGCAATTTGATCTCTAGTTCCTCTGCCTTTTCTAAAACCAGCTTGAACATCAGGAAGTTCATGGTTCACATATTGCTGAAGCCTGGCTTGGAGAATTTTGAGCATTACTTTACTAGCATGTGAGATGAGTGCAATTGTGTGGTAGTTTGAGCATTCTTTAGCATTGCCTTTCTTTGGGATTGGAATTAAAACTTTCCCAGTCCTGTGGCCACTGCTGAGTATTTCAAATTTGCTGGCATATTGAGCGCAGTACTTTCACAGCATCATCTTTCAGGATTTGAAAAAGCTCAACTGGAATTCCATCACCTCCACTAGCTTTGTTCATAGTGATGTTTTCTAAGGCCCAATTGACTTCACATTCCAGGATGTCTGGAATGTGAAATCAAACCCAGGTCTCCACATTGCAGGCAGACTCTTAACCAGCTGAATCACAGGGAAGCCCAAGAATGTTGGAGAAGGTAGCCTATCCCTTCTCTAGCGGATCTTCCTGACCCAGGAATTGAACCAGAGTCTCCTGCATTGCAGGCAGATTCTTTACCAACTGAGCTATTAGGGAAGCCCATTTTTAAGTTTAGATCCTTCTTAATACACCCATTTTCTAATAAAATAGTTCAAAGTTACTTTACCGAAGTGTTTTGTCATCAGGTCAGTAAAAGGTCAAGTGAAAAGTGGAGTATTTACAGAACTGCCACTACCACTTCCTGCATCATTTGCTTTCCCTTGGTTTCTCCAAACCATATAATGAACCAGTCCAGCTTGCCTGTGAAGTTAAAATTACACTGCTATTTTAGAGACAAAGTTTAGGCACTAAGCATTCTTATAAATAACATCAAGAAACAACCAAAACACATACACACGCAGCAAAAACTTTTATTTCAGTAACAGAGGTTAGCTAAAATTCTTTACAAATTATATTCTTGCACTTAAGAAGATTCCTCTGCTTCTAAAACACAAAAAATACAGATGGCAAAACTGCCTCCAATCTTAACCTAGTAATAAATTTTACTAGAAATTTTAACCTAGAAATAAATTATTTAAATAAAATGTTTTTTGATCTACTATTTATTCAACATTTATTATGAATGAGCTGAGCATAAGGGGCCTTGAATAGAAGGAAATTTTTCAAAGGTTAAGAACAGTTCCTGCCTAAAAGGAGTATCCAGTCTGGTAAACAGAATTAAGGAAAAGAGAACCATAGTAAAATGCAAAATAGAAAGTGTGAGGTATCACAAGAGAAATACAAAAGGTAATGGAATTTACAAGAAGGAGAGATTACTGACAGGATTAAGAAAACATTTCTTAAGTGTCTATTAATATGTGCCCAGCACAATGCTGGATACTAGGATAGTGCCACTATTCTGCCCTCAAGAAACTTAGAGCTGTATCATAGGTGAATAAGAAACCTTATAAATGGCTTATTATAAAACTCAGTGATAGAGGTATTCACAAAATGTCTAGTAGTACAAAAAACTTTACACGCTTATCTACCCACCTTTTAGATAGTGGGTGAAAATAATCCTAATGAATTAACATAAAATTATGCTGCTGGCTTACTGACCATTTTTTAGGGGCTAAAAAATAAAGAAAAAAGTGTAAGTAACATTATCTCATCATATCCCCTATCTTAAAAATACAATCACAAAACCCACTCTCTTCATGAAAGTGAAAGTGAAGTCACTCAGTCGTGTCCGACTCTTTGTGACTCCACAGACTGTAGCCCACCAGGCTTCTCCATCCATGGGATTTTTCAGGCAAGAACACCGGAGTGGGTTGCCATTTCCTTCTCCAGGGGATCTTCCCGACCCAGGGATCGAAACCGGGTCTCCCACATTGTAGGCAGATGCTTTTACCGTCTGAGCCACCAGGGAACCTAAGGATGGTTTCTAGGACAGTTTACACAAGACACTGTAATCAAACATTCTTATCAGTGACAAAACACTAATAGGGCTTATAACAACAGGAATCCATCTATGTCAATACATTAATTGGGAAATAATTTACTTTGCAAGCAATGACTGGATGGTCTCAGACTCTATGATAACCTAAAACCCAAAACTGTCAATGAACTCATAGTCTTGAAAGCAATTAATACAATAGCTATGTTATCATTAAGGAGATCAAAATAAGTTACCCACAAAAACAGTAACTTTTGTTGACCAAAACAGTTAATGCAGGGATAACAATAATGATGATTGGTTGTAATAAGAAATTAACTACTCTGATCAGGTTATCTGTCTGTCAAGGCAAGCTTTTCCATGATTTCATTATGAAATATGGACACAGTCAAACAAACTGATCGAATCGGATCATTTTCAAAATTTCAAAAATGCTATATATCCCTTTATTTGGCTTCTACCCTATTTCCAGCTGTCTGTTTCAAACATTTATGGATAATGCCAGTACCAGCCTCTGGTTTCTGAAACTGACAGACACAGGAAGCAGAGATACCAGAAGGGAGGCCACGTTTGATGAGAAGAAGGCTCAGAAGAAGATGCAAAGCAGATGGCTCAATTTTCCCAGAATTTTCGCCAAGTCAGAACCAGTAATAGAAATCACGTTTCCCAATATCTATCCTGAATCATCACATAAAACAAGTAAGAGACATAATAGTGTAATGGCAAGAACCGCAATTTGGGGGACATTCCCCTCATCAGTTACTAGTTGGGTGAGTATGAACAAACCAGCCTTTCAAAGCCTCAATTTCCCACGTTGTAAATTGTACCTAGTAATAGAAAAGTACCTTTCCAATCATCTGTTGTGGAAATTAAGGGAACTACAGCAAGTAAAAAGCACTTAGCACAGTCTGGCACCTACGAAGCGATCGATAAACAATAAAGTGTCAAAGGAAAATCAGAATTAATTGGGGATATAAACCATTATCATTTTTTCCCATATCTTCTGATCATCACTTTTCTAAACCCCTTAATTCCTGATTTATAACAGGCTTCCTACGCTAGCTGTCTATTTCTTCCTTTTAAAAATGTCCCATGCACTTCCCTGGTGGTACAGTGGACAGGAATCTGTCTGCCGACACAGGGGACATGAGCTCAATCCCTGGTCTGGGAAGATTCCACATGCGGCAGGGCAGCTAAGCCTGTGCACCACAAACTATTCAAGCCTCTGTGCCTACAGCCTGTGCTCCACCACAAGAGAAACCACTGCAGTGAGAAGCCTGCACATGGCAACTAAGACTAGCCCCCACTTGCCGCAACTAGAGACAGCCCACACACAGCAACGAAGACCCAGCACAGCCATGACAAAGAAACGAAGTTTTAAAAAATGTCACCTTCCCAGAGTAGACTTTTGCATAAGTAAAATAATTTTTCATAGCTTCTCTGAGATAAATTTCAAGGGAAAGTTTACATAAAAACCATGTCTTCTTTTCTCCGTCGTGAAGGAAGTGGAGAGCCTTGCTTCCTTCTGCCTCTATGCTCAGTTCCTGGGCATGCTGAAGAAGTGGGAGCTTGCACTGGCTTTGTGTTTTGAAAAGAACTTCAGAGCTGCCCCTGAGTGCTGCACATGTAAATCTGGGGTATTTAAGTCATATTGAGGATCGTCTTATTATATTTGCCCCAGTTATGTAGCCCAAATTGTACACCGTTAAAAAATATTCCCGTATTTTCCGCCCAAATCCTGACTTGCCTATTTTGGGCTACAACCCAAAGTAATTGTTACTACAACTTAATACACAAACTCACTGTACATCAACTGCATTTAAACTTCAAAAATCATTCTTACACATGAACACCATTGCTGTTCTCAACATACAACCAGAAAAATACCTCATTATTGTACAGGGGAAGCTTAAGCGTTAAGTATAGTATGAGGAAAGCTGAAGAAAATCTACAAAAAGGCAATTAAAGCCAGAAAGTAGGCCCAGTCTAAGACATTCTGAGACCAAAGCAATCTGATTTCCCAGAGTTGTTCCTTACTTTCAAGAAAAATTATTGTTCTCATCAAGCAGAAATACCACGGGTCAATCAAAAAGATTATATTTAGTAGAGATTTGACTATATAAACCACGGAGGATGTCAATCTTCCTAATATGCTTTTCTAATCATGTTATTTCTCTTGTTCCTACATTTTAGTCTCCTGTCCCCCCCCAAAAAAAACCTCACCCCCCCCCAAAAAAAACCTTCACTTTCCCTCCACTGTATTGACTCCCTACTACATCTTCATCATCATCACTTCAGCAGATAATTATTGAAATGCTCAAGTAGCCAGAAACTGGGTTAAGCATTTCAGGTGCATTCATCGCAAAATCCTATTAAATGAGTCGTATAGGATGAAAAAACTGAGGCTTCCAGGGATCAAATACCTTGCCACAAATCACACACCCAGCAAACAAAACAAGTGAACTCAGACCTGTCAAACTCCCAAACCTGTGCCTGTAATCACTTCCTCCCTATATACTATGAGAAAACATTTTAAAATGTCTTTAGCATGTCTGGCATATAAAATTCAATAAATACTTTGTGAATGGATAAGTTTAATTATTCTGACATTCAAAGATTCCCCACTGGGAAAGATAAGGAAATTCCCACTATTTCTTAAGACAAACCTTCTTCCCCAACCAAATTATAAATCTTGAGGTCCAGGAGACTTGAATTCTGGCAGAGGAGGAGAGTGGAGAAGAAGAGAATTTAGGCTTTTCTCCCAATTAACAATTTCTACTTGTTGTCATATATCCACCTATACATATGTTATTATAAGCTCTTTGACATCTTTATAAGTTACACAAACACATTTTAATAAGTAGTTCCCAGTAAGACTACAAAGGGAAAAATGATGCAGCCCAAACAGGTATATCAAGTAACAATATTTGCAAATAAAAAATTTAAAGGATATAAAACAAAATGGGTACTGTTTCACCAATTTGAGGACACTGATCAATATAAGACTGGGGACATTTTATGGTTTGACATATTAGGTTTTTTGGTCAGATATGCTAAGAAATACAACTGACCCTTGAACAACTTCGGAGCAGTCAAAAATCCACCTATAACTTACAGTCAGCCCTCCATCTAGGTAGCTCCTCTGTATCCACAGTTCCTCATCCAAAGATTCAACCAACTTCTAATGTATATCTACTATTGGAAAAAAAAATCCAAGTACAAGTAGATCTGTGCAGTTCAAACCCATGTTGTTCAAGGGTCAACTGTAATAGTATTTAGGTGTTTTGGTGATTATAAGTCACAGAACACTAATGAACTCAGTAAAAAAAAAAAAAAGAAAAAGAAAAAAAAAAACATGAAATGATTCACTTTCTGACAATCCCCAGCTTCTTAAATATCATTATGCCTAGGGTAATTTGAAGAGTCAGGCCAAGTCCTCGTGATAATTCTCTATCTGAACCTCAAAAAAGTTATTCAAAACATTCACAATTTATCTTGATTCTGACATAACAAGAATCTCATCGGTTTTACATATCCAGAAGATCAAGCATCAGAAACCCTCTGGTGGTGTTCACTATAATTTTTTAAACAGGAACAAACTAGCCTAAAAAAAAAAAAAATCACATTTTATTAAGATATCTTAAATACTACTTGTACAAACTCTTTACTTAGACTGCTAAAAGGACAGTATAAAGAGCTCATGTAATGGAAGGAGCATGGTCACTGGAGAGAGATGCACATATATTCATACCCTGACTCTATCAATTACTATCTATATGACTCTGAAAAAATTGCTTAGCCTCTGTGACTCCCAGTTTCTACTCTGCAACAAACAACACACTATCTAATTTGCAAGGCTGCTTTAAGGAATGGAGAGTTGTGTGACTGCATACCAAACAACTGCTAAAGTGGCCTACCTCAAATTCTCACTTTCTTCCTTATGAACAGAACACTAATTTTGGATAAGGCATCTGTAATGCTTAAAATATCAAACTTCCCAGACTCCCTGCAACAGCCACATGACCCAGCTGTAACCAATGAGATGAAAGCATATGGCTTAGGAGCAAGGACTGAAAGAAAACTACTGTTTTGCTACTAAAAAAAAAAGAAGAAGGAAAAAAAAACCTAAGATGTCTGGGAAGTAAACAGCCATCCTGCAATCCACAGTGCAAAAGCCACCCTCCCAGGATAGCAGGGAAGAAACACAGAAGGAGCCAGTGTCTTGATGGCATGGGGGGAATGCCATAAACCCTGGACTGCCTATATCCATATTTCCTGTTACCCAAAGCGGGGGGGAAAAAAAAAACTCTTTGTTTAAGTCACTCTACTTGAGTTTCCATCATATGAAGCTGTCACACTCTAACATAGTGTATATAAGCACCAGGCAAAGAATCCATACAAAAGACAGGTAAAAACAATTACTCCACAAAACTTTCCATTTAGCAGAATATGTTAAATTATTCATCAGTAAAGCAATGAAACAGTAGGATGTCAACTAACACACACATACACATATATACCACACAACCCAGTTATTAAAAATGGAATATTATAATGTACTCCTTAACATAAACATTCCATCAGTATAGGCTCAAAGAATGAATGGCTTTAATCAAGAAAGGTATCCCTGATGAGGTAGAAGAAAAAAATGCAACTGGGTAGAAATTCTATTATTATAGCTTAGAAGTTCATTCACTAATGTTTACAGCACATCCACACCACAATGTGCAAATCCTAGATGCTATGGAATCTATATGAACCCGAGGCAGCTGTAAGAAATCAGAAAATAAAGGCTCAGATAAGAGGGATGGAGCAGGAAGTAAATACAACTAGAACTAAGAATTCTATTTTAGATAAAGTAAAAAATTTTAAAGGAGAGTTAAGGGATTGGGGGCAGGAGAAGGGGATGACAGAGGATGAGACGGCTGGATGGCATCACCGACTCGATGAACGTGAGTTTGAGTGAACTCCAGGAGTTGGTGATAGACAGGGAGGCCTGACGTGCTGTGATTCATGGGGTCGCAAAGAGTTGGACACGACTGAGCGACTGAACTGAACTGAACTGAATGACAGATAAAGACTAAGAAAAAATTTAGTTTTTTTTACAAAAAAAAAACAAAAAACAAACAAAAAAAAACAGAGCTCTTACCTTAAAATAATGAAATAAATTACAAATCAGCGGTAAAGAAACCGCCTGCCAATGCATGAGACATAAGAGACACAGGTTTGATCCCTGAAGGGCACGGCAACCCACTCCAGTATTCTTGCCTGGAGAATCCCATGGACAGAGGAGCCTGGAGGGCTACAGTCCATAGCGTCACAAAGAGTTGGACATGACTGAAGCGACTTAGCATGCACACACACAGTCAAAGGACAATACTACCAAGATAATTTTCTGAATCATAATATAGAAGAGTATGTAATATAATATAAAGCAAGATAGTCAGAATAGATAGGTAGTTCTACAATCAGGGAAAGGAGCAGACAAAGTGTGAAGACAGAGTCAGAAAATAAAATTAGGGGTAAAAAGAGACATAAGTTTTAAGAACGAAGTTTAGTATGGCAAAAAACCAACACAATATTTATTGTAAAGCAATTATCTTACAATTAAAATTTTTAAAAAACTTTTTTTTAAGTCTGTAAAGAATACCACTCCCACAAAAAAGAACAAACTTCACCTACTAACAACTTTAAACCCCACTCACCTACACCCTGTCAGATCTCTCCTTGCCATCTAAGCAACATATTTATTCTATTTACTCTTTAAATTATATTCTCTATAAATTATCCTTGTCCCCCTCTAATACCCCATTGCTTCCCTTTGTGAGTCCTGCAAGATCTATTAAAATCCTCTTCTTCTTAATTTTACCTATTTATTGGCTGTGCTGGGTCTTAAATCGTGGCACAGGCTTTTCCCTAGTTTCAGCGAGTGGGAGCTACTCTCTACTTGCAGTGCATGGGCTTTTTATTGCAGTGGCTTCTCTTGTTGTGAAGCACAGGCTCTAGGGCTTCAGTAGTTGTAGTTCCCCGGGCTCTAGAGCACAGACTCAATAGATGTAGTACGGGGGCTTAGCTGCTCCACACACGTGGGATCTTCCTGGACCAAGGATCAAACCCATGTCTCCTGCATTGGCAGATTCTTCACAGTGAGCCACCAGGGAATCCCTATAAAAATCCTATATTTTTCTACCATTTTTTTTTTCTGATAATTTTCACATACATTTATAATACTTAAAACAATTATTCTAGATGTACTTCCACAGTAAATGGAAATTTCAGTTTTTCCTTCTTCTGACCACGAGGCAGGCTAAAGTTTGAGAAACACTGTATGTTGAAAAAAATGATTTAAACTTAACATTTAAAGAGCTCTGAGCTTCAGACAGGACTAATTCAATCATTCAATATTACTCATTCAACAACTACTGATTATCTACTACATGACAAACACTATTCCAAGTACTGGAAATATAGCAAGGAACCAGTCAGCAATCCCTTTAGTGAGCTCAGGATCTTGATAAATATTTATATAAATAAGTAACTTGTATATAGTATATATCACAACATGATAAACTCTTAAAGGAGGGAAAAAAGCATGCAACAATGACAAGAATACTGGAGGGCTGAGGGAAAGAGACATCAGAGGGTTGTAACTGTAAAGAGATGAGCAAAAACCCGAAGAGGATGATAAATCAAGCTATGCAAGGGGCATAAAATTCTAGGCAGAAGAAACAGAAGTGCAACGGCAAAGGTCATTAAGCCAGAAAGATGCTTGGGCTTATTTAAGGAACAGTAAGAAGGCCTGTGGAGAAGGCAATGGCACCCCACTCCAGTACTCTTGCCTGGAAAATCCCATGGATGGAGGAACCTGGTAGGCTGCAGTCCATGGGGTCGCTAAGAGTTGGACACAACTGAGCGACTTCATCTTCACTTTTCACTTTCATGCATTGGAGAAGGAAATGGCAACCCACTCCAGTGTTCTTGCCTGGAGAATTCCAGGGACGGGGGAGCCTGGTGGGCTGCCGTCTATGGGGTCGCACAGAGTCGGACACGACTGAAGCGACTTAGCAGCAGCAGCAGCAGCAGCAAGAAAGCCTGTGTACCTTGAGCACAAGGGATCAGCATGCAAGAGGGGTTAGGAACATAGATGAGATCACAGAAATGACTTGAGCCACAATGTCTAGGCCTTATTAACCCCTGGAAGAACTTTAACTTTTATTGTGAGTAAGATGGGAAGTCAGAGGGCAGATACTAAAGAAGAATCATGATCTGACATATTTTTAAAAGATCACTCTGGCTGCCGTTTTGAAAATAAACTGTAGAAGCAACCAGTTAGAAGGCTGGCTACAGTAATCCAGGTAAGCAATATTAGGATTAATAGCTCAGACCTGGGTGGAGGTGGTCAGTAGCGGCCAGATTCCAGATGTTTTTAAAGTATAGCTAAAGGATCTCCTGACAGATTGGATACGGGGAATGGAAGGGAGAAATCAGGGATGACTCGACATTCTGAACAAGTAGAAGGATGGAGCTGCCATCAGCAAGATGGAAAAGACTACAGGTTGAAGAGATGGGGCTTGGGGGTGGGAGATGGAACAATGAAAAGTTAATTTCCGGCAAACGTGCTTGAGATATCTATTAGACACCCAAGTAGAAATGTCAAGTAAGCAGTTGGACATATGAGTCTGGAATCTAGGAAAGAAATGTGGATTAGATACAGATATCTGGGAGTTATCAACCTGTAGATAGTAAATAAAGACATAAGACTGAATGACACTATCAAAGGAGTGAGTGCAGACTGAGTTCATATGAGATGAGGACTTAGAATTGTTTACAATATTTAGCAGCATGGAGGTCACTGAAGTCCTTGACAAGAGTAGCTGCGCTGGAATACTGAGGGCAAAATTCTGTTTGGAAAGGGTTGGAGAGAGAATATACTCTAAGGATGTGAAAATACATACATCAAAGATTTTTCATTACAGTATAATTTCTTACTGCAACATAATGGGAACCACATAAATATCCCAACATGGGAGACTGGCTAAAGAAACCATTGATAAAAATACACACCATGGAGTACTATATACAACCAATCCAAAAAAATGGAGAATAAAACTCTCTATGAAGTAATATAAAGTGATTTTATCATATGCTAAGTAAAAAAAAAAAAAGCACAACATGAGTATTATAGTATGCAAATACTTTTCCTGTAAGAAAGATAAAATAAAATATGCATGTATATGCTAATTTTTGAGAAGAATAAAGACAGGAAAAACAAAGCAAAACCATTTGGCAGCCAAGGCTATAAAACAGAGAGAAATATTACTCATCTCAAAAAGCTGGGGGCACGACTGTAAAGCATAAGAGATCTCTGAAAACCCCAGTGGTCAGATACCAAGCCCGCTTGACAAAAAACAGTGCTGACACCACCCTCAATACATTTGAAGCGAACAGTGAACTAAAACAAACTCAGGTACCACAAGGCCCAGCCACAAGTCAAAGATAAATCAGAACTCAGCCTTCCATTCTACTTCCTAAACAGAGGTAGCATAAGCTCTTCTCTGGAGGTAAATAGTATCACTTGGTCTCTACTATTCTCAAAAATTTAAGATTCCAAAGAAGTAAGAAAATGTAACCTGCACTAATAATCCAATTTTGCCTCTCAGTTTCAAATTCATCCTTTTTTTTTGCCTGCTCTGTGGAAATGGATCTGAGCCCTTTAAATATTTTTTTCCTTTGCCAGCTGGCATAACGTTAAGCTTTGTCAGTAGAAGCTGTAGTAAAAACTTCGGGAGGAAAGCATTTTGTTTCTGGATCCCAGCGTGCTTGCTCAGCAGGCCGGACAGTGCACACGGCTTCTCCAGGACCTGGTTCCCACAGCACTGGCCCCTTCTCTAGTGGGGCGCCACGGGGTCCTACAGCTTCTTCGGGTTCTCTTGCAGACTGCACAGTGGCCACGAGGACGCAGGGATCTGCACCGTCTCCCAAGACCCTCACTCTGGTGGTTTTATAGTGAACTGCCTTTGGTGAGACCCTTTCCCTTGTATAGCCTTCCTTGGCGGGGTGGATCTTCAGTGAGTTCTGAAGGGCAGACTTCCAGAAAGTTCTGCCAGTGTGGCATCACAGCAGTTTCTCTACCATTCAGTGAGTTCTGGCCACGCTCTGTTCAACAAGGTCTGGATGTCAGCTAGTGGCTGGGGAGAGTACTCTACCCTGGAGTAGTAGCCTCTCTGTATAGCTTTTAATATTTCTACATTATTTACTTCTTGGAGAAGGAAATGGCAACCCACTGCAGTATTCTTGCCTGGAGAATTCCATGGACGGGGGAGCCTGGCAGGCTGCAGTCCAGGGGGTCACAAAAGGTCGGACACGACTGAGAGACTAACACACACACATTCTTTACTTCTTACCAGCCAACGCCTCATTACTGCATTTCTCTGTTATAGTCAATAATTATTTATATTAAATGTTTGATGTTCAAATTACTATATAGTTTGTCTCTCATGACTGGACTTAGACTGATAAAGAAGCCAGACCAAAAACTACTGAACGTACGATTCCATGTACATGAAGCAGAAGCGTAAGGAAAACTAATCTATGGTAGAAGGAGTTTAACAAAGTGCTGCCTCTCAGCTGTGGGGCAGGAGCACTGGAAGACAGAGGTTATGACTAAATTTTGAAGACAGAAATATTCTACATCTTGGCTGTGGTGATACTTATTCAGATGTACGCAACTGTCAAAATCTATTAAACTGTATGTTCATATCTCTGCTTATAAATAATACCTCAATTAAAAGAAGAAAAAAAAGGAATCCAAGGTTTCATACTGAGAAGCATTTGATTCTACTGCTGGGGCAGGAAAGCAAAATAGGAGCCCAAATATCTTGTTGTTCCAAAAAAGTAAGTAAGAGCTAATAATAACGATAAGGACACACAACAAAGAAGCCGGCCTGAAGCTGGATCCACTGGGAAACCTGGAACAATCTGAGCTTCAAAATAAATGACAGGAATAGATCATAACCTGCTAAATAAAGTAGGAACCCATAAGCTCATACTGTAATTCAAGGAATAGAGACAGGGAGGTTTGGCTGGCTCTGTCATAACGGAATATCAACTAGTAAGTACAGACAAAGTGGCTGGGTTACTCTCATTTGGCAACCAACCCAGTAATAATTAATTCCAGTGAGAATTATTAATGATGCTAAAACTGGTAGGTAAAATTTTGATGAGCAACAAGAGATTCACATAATTTCAAAATACCTTCCAACAAATTACTTATATGCTACAAAAACAAAAATAGTAACTTTACAGTGAAGAAACCCAGTGGACTCCACTTTAACCAAGTAACCAAAGTCAACATTACCAATAATGGGTCAAATCAGAATTACATGCCTCCAAGGTACTGAGAAGGATACATCACTATACGGTATTCCTGCCCTGCAAACATATAATCTAAGGAAACAGACAAACCAAACCGAGATACAGTCTACAAGATAACTGCCTGTACTCTTCCAAAAGTGTCCATGCCAAGAAACATGAGAGAGGCCGAGGAACTGCTCCAGGTTAAAGACTAAATCAACAGCAGAATGCAATGCATGACAGCAGAATGAATCCCAGACAGGGGCAGGGTGAGGGGCGTGCTGTAAGGACACACTGGGTGGAGAGAGGATCTGGACACGGACTGCGGAGTAGATAAAAGTATTATATCAACACTAAATTTTCTGATTTTGAAAATTATAGGAGATAGATGAGAATGTCCTTATTCTTAAGAAACAAATACTATAGTCTTTAGATGTAAACACATGACTACGATCTACCCTCAAACTATTCAGAAAAAAAGTGTACAAGGTAGAATAATGTCATGTTAACAACTGGTGAATGTACATGAAGGATATGGTTTTGTACCATTCTTCCAACTTTCTTGTATATTTTCATTTCAAAACTGAAAAAAAGAAGAGGAGGAAAAAACTGTAAAGAGCATATGGACAATTCTTGAAGGGTTAGCTACAAAATGGAACAGAGAAATTAGGTGGAAGTTAGAGGGTACGGACTCGGGATGGGCACTGCTGCTGCTGCTAAGTCACTTCAGTCGTGTCCGACTCTGTGTGACCCCATAGACGGCAGCCCACCAGGCTCCCCTGTCCCTGGGATTCTCCAAGCAAGAACACTGGAGTGGGTTGCCATTTCCTTCTCCAATGCATGAAAGTGAAAAGTGAAAGTGAAGTCGCTCAGTGTCTGACTCTTAGCGACCCCATGGACTGCAGCCTACTAGGCTCCTCCATCCATGGGATTTTCCAGGCAAGAGTACTGGAGTGGGGTGCCATTGCGTTCTCCAGGGATGGGCACTGGCTATCCCAAAAAGACCAACCATATGTTTAGAGGGTTGAGGCTTTGTGCCACAGGCTATCAGTCTGACCTTCACAAAGGTAAGTTAGGGCTGAAGGCTGAAATTAAAAGAGGTCAATGATTAAATCAATCATGACTACCACTGAAACCCTAATAAAAACTCTGCACATTGAAGCTCAGATGAGTTTCCTTGGTTGGCAATTCTGTGTACACAATACACTGATATGTCAGGAGGGTGACATATCCCGATTTCAGAAGCATCACATCTGAGAGCCTCTTGGACCTTGCCCTGTGTCCCTTCTTTTGGCTTGTTCTGCTTTGTATCGTTTTTGTTACAATAAAACTACAACCATAAGCACAGCACTTCCCTGAGTTCTGTAAGTTGTTCTACTGAATTATCAAATCTGAGGCAGTATTAGGAACTCTCAAACCTGAAGCCAGTTAGTGAGAGGCGAGGGAGACACTTGCAGCTAGCGTCTGAAGTGAGAGTGGTCTTACAGAGGGCTACACCCTTAGCTTGTGAAGTCTGGCCTAACTCTGGGTAGTAAGCATCAGAAGTCACTGTAGGGAATGAACCAGGAGATAAACTCAACAGCAATAATAAGGGGTGGTAGCAAATAAAATCTGATGACATGAGAATCAAAGCAAGATAACTTTAGGAAAGTGAGAAGGAGAATGATTTGAATGCTGAAAAGGGGAATAAAAAGACTATCTACTCCATCTCTAGATCCAGTGCTATGAGAGTTATATAAAGATGGAAAGGAAGAGGGCACCACTTGAGAGGGCAAAAAGGGAAGCCAAACTCTCGAGAGAGAGAAAATTCCTAAAGCACTAAACTTCTAGGTTGGGAAGATGAGAAGGAGTCAGTGAAAGAAATTCACTAAGATGGAGCATCCATGACACAGATTATCCAAGAGTTAGTGGCATCTTGGAAGCCAAAGCCTTTCCAGGGGAGAGAGTAATCAATTTTATCAAATGATGCTGATACCTCAAGCAAGATAGAAACTAAAAAACAACCAATGGATTAAGCCACATGAAAGCCACTGACGATCGTAATAAGCAGTTTCAGCGAAATGGTGGGAGAATATGCCTCATTGGAACGGGTTCAAAAGAGAATGGAGATCTTGACTTTCAAGCAATCTGAAAATCAACTAAAAGCATATGATTACAGCAAAGCAAGCCTGCGGCATCTTTTTGCCTGTGGCTACTCTCTTTCTGGAAAAGGTCAGTTTTCATTCCAATCACAAAGAAAGGCAATGCCAAAGAATGCTCAAACTACCGCACAACTGCACTCATCTCACACGCTAGTTAAGTAATGCTCAAAATTCTCCAAGCCAGGCTTCAGCAATATGTGAACTTCCAGATGTTCAAGCTGGTTTTAGAAAAGGCAAAGGAACCAGAGATCAAATCGCCAACATCCGCTGGGTCATCGAAAAAGCAAGAGAGTTTCAGAAAACATCTATTTCTGCTTTACTGACTATGCTTTATTGACTATGCTTTATTGTGTGGATCACAATAAACTGTGGAAAATCCTGAAAAGAAAGAAAGTGAAGTCACTCAGTCGTCTGACTCTATTGCGACCCCATGGACTGTAGCCTACCAGGCTCCTCAGTCCATGGAATTTTCCAGACAAGACTACTGGAGTGGGTTGCCATTTTCTTCTCCAGGGGATCTTCCCAACCCAGGGATTGAACCCAGGTTTCCCACATTGCAAGACAAACGCTTTACCATCTGAGCCACCAGGGAAGATGGGAATACCAGACCACCTGACCTGCCTCTTGAGAAACCTGTATGCAGGTCAGGAAGCAACAGTTAGAACTGGACATGGAACAACAGACTGGTTCCAAATAGGAAAAGGAGTACGTCAAGGCTGTATATTGTCACCCTGTTTATTTAACTTATATGCACAGTACATCATGAGAAACTCTGGGCTGAAGGAAGCACAAGCTGGAATCAAGATTGCTGGGAGAAATATCAATAACCTCAAATATGCAGATGACACCACCCTTATGGCAGAAAGTGAAGAAGAACTAAAGACCCTCTTGATGAAAGTGAAAGAGGAGAGTGAAAAAATTGGCTTAAAGCTCAACATTCAGAAAACTAAGATTGTAGCATCCGGTCCCATCACTTCATGGTAAATAGATGGGGAAACAGTCTAAACAGTGGCTGACGTTATTTTGGGGGGCTCCAAAATCACTGCAGATGGTGACTGCAGCTATGAAATTAAAAGACGCTTACTCCTTGGAAGGAAAGTTATGACCAACCTAGACAGCATATTAAAAAGCAGAGACATTACTTTGTCAACAAAGGTCCGTCTAGTCAAGGCTATGGTTTTTCCAGTAGTCATGTATGGATGTGAGAGTTGGACTATAAAGAAAGCTGAGTGCAGAAGAACTGATACTTTTGAACTGTGGTGTTGGAGAAGACTCTTGAGAGTCCCTTGGACTGCAAGGAGATCCAACCAGTCCATCCTAAAGGAGATCAGTCCTGTATGTTCATTGGAAGGATTGATGTTGAGGCTGAAACTCCAATACTTTGGCCACCTGATGCAAAGAGTTGACTCATTTGAGAAGACCCTGATGCTGGGAAAGATTGGGGGCAGGAGGAGAAGAGGACGACAGAGGATGGGATGGTTGGATGGCATCACCGACTCAATGGACATGGGTTTGGGTAGACTCTGGCAGTTGGTGATGGGTAGAGAGGCCTGGCACGCTGCGGTTCATGGGGTGGCAAAGAGTCGGACACGACTGAGCGACTGAACTGAACTGAAGTCTCTTTCTTCCCCAAAAGAACTGCTGTCTGCAACAAGCAGCCTTCAGTGGGAAGGTCATGAAAACCAGCAGCTTCGCTGCCACTGCCAAACAAGATTCAATGTGCAGCACTGCCAGTCACGGTAGCCATCTCCGTGGCCAGAGAACAGGAAGAGTCGGTATCCCCAAGAGGTTGTAGTCCTGTTTGGAGCAAGCAATGGACTAATGGACTACGTGGGGATTTAACAGCAAGTTCCAGGTTAATAGTCAAGTTAGCCAAAGGAGGTTGATAATCCCTTCTTATGCCCTAGGTATTGATTTTTTTATTGTGCCAAGACAACTCGAAGGAAGAAAGAATAATCTTTCCAACAAATGTTATTGGGGCAACTCAATAGCCATACACAGAAAAATAAGCTTAAATCCACCACATACAAAATTAACTTAAAATGGATCAGAAACCCAGCAATTCCACTTCTAGGAATCTAAGAGAAATTGAACATATAACCACACTCAAAGTTTGTACTCAGGGACATCCTTGGTGGTCTAGAGGTTAAGCCGCTGCCTAGCAACACCAGGGATACAGGTTCGATTCCTGGTCCAGGAAGATTCCACATGCCAAGGAGCAACTAAGTCCATGAGCCACAACTACTGAAGCCCAAACACCCTAGAGGCCACGCCCCACAGTAAGAAAAGCCGATGCAATGAGAAGTCTGCACACCACAACTAGAGAGTAGCCCCCACTTGGCGCAACTAGATAAAGCCCGCATGCAGCAATGAAGACCCAGGACAGCAAAATAAACAAATAAATATTCAAAAGCAAAAGGAACATCTGTGAATCATTAAAAAAAAAAAAAAAGTCTGTACCCAAATGTTTATAGCAGTATTATTCATAATAAACAAAAACCAGAAAAAAAGTCCATTATTTGGTGAATGGATAAACAAAACAAAACATAGTATGTCTATACAAAAGAACAGTAATATTCAGCAATCAAAATAAAAGTAGTGATACACGGGCAACATAGATTAATCTCAAAAACATTATGCTGGATGAAGAGATAGAAGCAAAAGACTGAACAGTATAAAACAAAACTACATATTGTGTGATTCTATTTATATGAATGTCCAAAGGCCAATCTACAGAAACAGAAAGCAGACCTTTCTGTTGCCTAGGGATAGGGCTGGGAATGGAGACTGGATGCAAATAGGCTCAGTGAAATTTTGGGGGGTGACGAATATACTGTAAAACTGGATGATGGTGATGCATAATAATCACTGAATTATGCTCTTACAAGAGGTGAATTTTGTTAAATGTGAGTAATACCTCAATAAAGCTGTAAAAAGGAGAGTTTGATAAGGTGAACAAAGACAACTGTTTCTGCAGAGTCTGGTATAATTGAGATAAGAAATGGGGAAGTTGCTGGAAGAAGTAAGGTTAAAAGAAGGTTTCTTTAAGATGAAAGAAATTACAATGTTTTTATTCTGTTGACAGTGATCCAGAAAAGGACAGACAGACAAGAATTACAGGAAGAATGTCTTTGAGAAGGCAAGAAGGGGTGAGCTCTAATGGACGAGCTCAGTGGGAATGGCCTTCAAGAGAGGAAAAGACAATTCACAGTAACACTGGTAAAGATGCAGGTGGTGAGAAGACTTCTTCTGTATTCTCAGTAAATAGAAAGCAAAGTCATTAGGTGAAAGAGAAGACAGAAAGTGGAATGTGGAAAATTTGAGTACAAGGGAAAATTTGAGTACAAGGATCATCTAAGTGAATGGGAGTATGGAAGAACTACAATAATAAAGTGCTTGGCAGCACTAAGCAAGGAATTGAAAGTCATCTGGTACTGGCGAAGAATTGAAAGTCAACAGGCATTCTGCTCCAGCCACATTCAGCTACAGGAGTACAACAGGTAGAGCTGGTTTTAAACTTTTTGAATTTTTAAAAAAATTTTGGCCATGTCATGCAGCATGTTGGATCTCAGTTCTCCCTGACCAGAGGCTGAACCCACAGCCCCTGCTTTGGAAGCATAGAGTCTTAACCACTGGGCCATCAGGGAAATCCTTGGTAGAGTTGGTTTTAACCAGGCAAGAACCGCCAAAGAAGAAAGGTCAAATCAAGAGCGTTGAGGTAGATGGAGAAGATCAACGGTAATAATGCAATATGGGAATTCAGCTAGTTTGAAGGTAAAAAAGAAAAAACTGAGGACATGAATGCATTGAGGAAAAGCAAAAAGGTGGTAAATTAAAAGGTCCCTGTGAGATCAAGGAATTAAGGTTGTTGGGTAATAAAAGAAATGAGCCTGAAAAAATAGAGGTAGTAGGTGGAGAGTAAAATGCCAGAAACCAACAGTATAGAAAGTTGTAGTTTTGAGTTACAGCAAGTTCTAGGACAGCAACTCTCAATCCTGAGTGTGCATTAAAGTCACTGTGGAAAACTGTCAAAAACATTCTCTCAGGCCACACCTCAGACCAGGCAAATCGGAATCTCTGGGAGTTAGTCCTTGGCACCTGTGGTTTGCCAAAGCTCCCCAGTTAATGCAGATGCACTGAGACTTTAAAAATATCTGCAAAGGATGTGCAACAGAGTGAATGGCTGAGACGGAAGACAGGATCGGTGGAGAAGAGAAAGTCAAGAGGCCAGAATATCAGAAGGATCATCTACATGAATACTGAAATCACCATAATTATAAGTGCAGTAGCAGGAGACTAGTAGTGAACCCAGAAGAGGTCTAGAAGCAACTATGACAAAGCAAAGAGAATACTTAACCCACCTCACTAGGAGGAACCACCACTTCAGAACTTGCCAAGAGAAGTAAGCACCCTCAGGCAAAAGGTAAGTTTCAGTTAGAGAACGCAGACAGTGCTGTTTAGTAGAGGAGGTTATAAGATAAAAGGGAATTTTGCATGACAGACAGTGAGACCCAGAAGGCGCAGAGAAGGGCTTCATGGTCATAAAGGGGTGGAGTCAGATCAGGCAAGAGAGATGAAGAGAAGGTCCAGAACTACTAGAGAAGAACCTCCTCTAGAAGAGTTTAGGAAATCTCAGAAAGCAAGCCCCCATATTTTTAAACACCACACAAAAACAATAGAATAAAAAGCTCAGTAAAGTTAGAAGCTTTCCTGAACCCAGTCACATTCTAAAAGATTCATGTAATTAATTTCAAGTAAAAATGAGTCACAGAAATGTATCAAAGTCAATCCCACATAAAGTTGTTATAAGAAGAGAACACAGGGACTTCCTTGGTGGCACAGTGGGTAAGAATCCACCTGCCAATGCAGGGGACACAGGTTTAAGCCCTGGTCCAGAAAGATGCCACGTGTTGTGGAACAACTAAGCCCGTGTGCCACAACTACTAAGTCAGCGTGCTGTAACCACTGCAGCCGACACGCCCTAGGGCCCACGAGCCACACTAATGAGCCCCTGACCCACAACTACTGAAGCCCCTGCACCCCAGGGCCAGCAAGCCACAGCTGCCGAGACCTCGTGCTGCAATTACTGAAGGCCAAGCTCTGCAATAAGAGAAGCCACCACAATGAGAAGCCCACGAACCCAAACTAGAGAGCAGCTCCCTCCACCTTCCACAACTAGAGAAAGCCTGGGCACGCAGCAACGAAGACCCAGTGCAACCAGAAAAGAAAGGAGAGTATGAAGCAGAATAACATCACTGCAGACAATGAAAGTGTGCTGGAAAGACATACCCACATAACAGATCAAAATTAAAACCTGCTATTTCAGAATGAGAAAAGACCTTAGGAAAATGACATAAGACATGAAAGAAAAACAATACAAGAATTATAAAAACACAAAATGAGACATGACTCGAGTAAGAATTAAAAATAAAAGGAAAGACATATTCCAGAAACGAAGACAAGAGTAAATAAAAAGATAGTCCCTTAAGAAAAACAGAAGGTAAAAAAGAGAAAAAAATTAAACTCAAAAAATAGATTAAAAAGATCTGAGAAAAAGTGACAAATATTGAAGATGGCAAAGAAGATTGAACATACAACTGATAGGAATTCCTGAAGAAGATCAAAGCAAGGAACAGAACATATAGTAAAAACAATAATTAAAAAAACTTCACTGAAATAAAAAAAATTTGAGACTACATTTTGAAAGGTACAAGGTGTATCTGAGATTATCAACTCAGAATGATCAAAATGATTTTACTATCACTAAACAGTAAAGAATAAGAAGAGAGGGAGAGAAAAACTGAAGGCAGAAAGTGAGAGATACAGAACTATACAGACAGGAAGCAGACTCCATAAAATCAGAGATGAGCTGGCAGTATTTGGTTTCTCATAGTATAAAAATGATAAAGTACATGATGAGATTAGACTTGATCATCTCAGTGCACATAAAAGAGGGAAGACTTTTTGTGCAGAAGATAAAGAATGAGTTACTAATACTTCAAAAGAAAGGAGAATCAGACTGGCATCAGACATCTCTATTGCACAAGAAGCTTAAAGACAGTGGTAATAAGGTATCTACGTTATATGGGGGGGGGGGGAATGATTATGACCCAAAAACACTATATCCAGTCAAGATACCCTTTAACTGATCAAGAGAAAAGAAAGGCATCTTCACCTAAGCAAGCATTCAGAAATTATGCCACACACACTCTGAGGAAATTACTCCAAAATGTTATCAAATGTTTTTTGGCACCTATTAAGATAGTCAAGGTCTCTTTTTTTCCAGTCTCCAACACTCCCAGAGTTGCAGCTAGCAACAGAGATGTGGCCGAATCCAAGAAAAATATCATATATGACCAGTCCTAGAAATGACTTGAAGAAAAATAGATCCTAAGGAACACATATTCTGCCAACAAGCAAGCCCTCAGAAAAATTCCAGCCAACGTTTCCAAGACAATGGGCACCTATACAGAGGCCAACAAGGTGGTCATTAAGCCCAAAGGTAATCAAATAAAAGATCTTAAAAAGTGCCAGCCCTAAATTGGACAGGCTCACCCATATCATCCACCCCAGTCTCTAGAAGGATGCTTATTTCCATACTGTCAAGAGGACTAGACTTTGGCAATCAAAAGCTGGTAGTAAGGCCAAGGTCCGAGTCACGGTCCAGGTCCTACAAAGTCCACCTAAAGACTCCAGAAAAACGGTTTTTGTCTATTAACTTTGAGGATCAAAGGACTGTACAAAACTTAGACTACTGTCCGAACGGGCAGGAATCTCCTTTTGCTGTTTTACACAAACACAATACAAAGTCCCCCAACTCACCCCCAAAGAGAGAGATAATCATATACTTTTTATCTTTAACTTCAGTAATATAAAAAATGTTAATATTTAAGTATTCTTGCTTCCCTGGAATAAATTCTACTGGATCAAGATGTATCTATTTTACATGCACTGCTAGATTTATTTTGCTAATAGTTTATTTAGAATGTTTGCTTGTCTACTCATGAATAAGAGTGGCCTAATGTTTGTAATAGCAAAAGAGGAAAACAATCTTAATATCCATCAGGTGGAGAAAAACAGACTAAATTATGGTACTGTATGCTATGCAATGTTATTCAGCTTTTTAAAATTAATTAGAGTTTCATTTACTAAACTGGAGCTAGCTATGATATATTCTTAAATGAATAAAGCAAGTTACAAAAAGCCTATATATCTGTTTATATATATACATATACATATGCTTGGGCTTCCCTGGTGGCTCAGATGGTAAAGACTCCACCTGCAATGCAGGAGACCTGGGTTGGAAAGATCCCCTGGAGAAGGGAATGGCTACCCACTCCTGTATTCTGGCCTGGGGAATTCCATGGACTATATAGTCCATGGGGTCACAAAGAGTTGGACACAACTGAGCAACTTTCACTTTTTCACTTTCATACATGCTTAATGGCTTCTGAGCAAAGAGAAAGATGATAAAAAAAAAAATACTCGAAGTGTTAGTTAATGCTGGTTACCACAAGGGTAAAAGTGGAGGAGAGGAAAATATTTTTTTCTTTCTTCATCCCTGGTTTGTTTTTTCCGTGGTTGCAAACAGAGGAATACTTTTGGAATTTTTTTTAAAAGTAGAAGGTGGGGGAAGGAGATACCAGTTACCTACTGTAATTAATGACAAATTAATATTTGTTGACAACTAATAAATGGCTTCCCTCATAGCTCAGTTGGTAAAGAATCCACCTGCAATGCAGGAGACCCCAGTTCGATTCCTGAGTCAGGAAGATCCGCTGGAGAAGGGATAGGCTACCCATTTCAGTATTCTTGGGCTTCCCTTGTGGCTCAACTGGTAAAGATTCCACTCGAAATGTGGGAGACCTGGATTGGATCCCTGGGTTGTGAAGATCCCCTTGAGAAGGGAAAGGCTACCCACTCCAGTATTCTGGCCTGGAGAATTCCATGGACTAAGTCCACGGGGTCACAAAGAGTCGAACACGACTAAGCAACTTTCACTTACTCACTCACTCACTCAATAAATGGCTACCCAATACATCCAAAGGCAAAACAGAATTATATTATCTAAAACAAGAAGAGGGTTCATTATGAAGTTCATTTACTTAAAAACACAAAACGATCCAATCTGGAACCAAAGTTGCATATAAGTGGACTTTCTAAAGGCAAGATGTCTTCATGATAAACTAGTTTTTAGTTACAAACTTATTAGGTTGTGTATAATATGACAACCAAGGATAAACCTAAGACAAAAAGTGAGTCACGTTAAAGAAAAATAGTCAATGAATTAGTGTTTGCATGATATGTACACAGATGAGCAGAAATGGGCAAAACATGATAGAAATCATCAAAGCTTGGGGAAAAAAATGAGATTTTGAATACTAGCTTGTTATACTGGAAAAAGAGGGGCAAACTCTTTCTGGTATATTATTTTACACTGTAGATAAGTCCTTTTTATTAAGTAGATCACAAAGACAATCAACCACCTTGACTTACTGTCACTTATAAATTTTTTAAAGAGAAAAATTACAAAAAGCTAACAACATGGCGCATGGTGGCAGGCAAGTGGGGGATACAGTTATCACACAGAGGAAGTTTCGGTTATTCACAAAAAAAGAGAAATGCTTGTAAAAGTAGAAAATGTTCACATGATCAAATTGAAAAAAAAAAAAAAAAAAAATTGCCAATGGGCTCAGTGTCCCAAGAAGTGTTGTGGTTTGCTATTTTCACAGGAAATTAAAAATTAATTTTTCACAAGTATGTAGTACTTAAAGGGAAACAGTACAAACAGAAATGCATACTAGGAGTCTGCCTAAGAGTTTTTATTTTTAAGTTTACAGTTATTCAAGAACTTTTTCTTTCAGCTCTTATCAAATCTTTCATAAATGAAAATTTCAAGGCACTAAATTAATGAGTAGCCAAATTACCATAGGTTTTTATTTTTAATACTTTACTAGGCTGAAAAGAAGAGCAAGACAAAACAACACGGAAAAGCTAGACTGACAATACTAGTAAAATATCATGGGGAGGAATTATGTGAAGAGCATCAAAACACCAGAAATCCAGGACACTCTCCAAAACTAAATAAAAATGAATATTTGTTAAGAATTAGATATTGTCCTAAGGATTTTTCACTGACATTATTTTATTCATCATCATCAAAACCCTCCAAGAGAGGTTTTAACGCCTCATACAGCTAGTAAGTGACAGAGCGATAATCTGAACCTGTTTTCAGGATTCAAAAACTCACAAGTTCATGTTCTCTCTACTATACAAGGGGTCTCATGATCGTTAAGATTTCAAAAGTTTCTTACAACCAAACAACAGTACTGTCATCCTACAATATAACAACGTCCGAAGAGCAACTTCCAAAGGAAGTCTCTCTTCCTCTTTAAATCCCTAAAAAGGAAGAGCTGAGATTCTCTGACGCTGAAGCAGGATTTGAATGTGTAGTAGTAAGTCTTCATCCCACATGCCTACTAAAGCTAATTACCTTCATTCACCCTAATTCACAGTCTTCAGGAGCTCTACAGGATTTCATGGAATTCAAACTGAAATAGAATTCTAGCTTGGGTACAAATACCCATCAAGCTTCCTTAACTTTGCCTTATCAAACTTCAGCAATTACAGCTAGAAATTGTGAGACCCCCCCAAAACACAAGGTTAGGAACAAAAGGCTAAGAAGAGACTTCCTTCAATTAGCAGGGGGAATTTAGTGAGATCTGAGGTGGAGTCTCCTGCCTAAATGATTAAATCACAGTATCTACATACCCACTCCCATTTCCAAATTTAATAACTAATCCATTCATAAGGCTAGATCCTAAGGAAAGGAAAAAGGGTTTCCATGGCGATAAAAAAAACTGGTGCCATTTTTCATGTTGTCCCTCTATGATCAGATATGTCATCTAATATAATCTTATAATGCAAGCATGGTTTTACACACAAGGAAATAAGCATGATTACCTGGAAAAACAATGGTTTTTTCATATAACAATGACTTTGTTATATGTATACAAAATATATATATATGAGAGACTGAGACCAGAGCAAACAAGGAAGAATGTTCTCTCACAGGCTGTGCTCCAAACCTTTCCACTTGAGATACCTCTTCTGAAGAAAAAAAAGGTAGAATCAAATAATACATTTTGTCAAAAACTTCTTCAGAGTTAGACATAATACGGGTGTCATAACGAGGCATAAGACGAGTCTTTCAGAAAAAAGGCAAGGCAATTAAAATTTTTAAGAAGCATACCAACAAGATTATTCACTATAATGCAACTACTCAGTTTAAATAACTGACATCAGAATCTCTCAAGTTCTGATCAAAAGAAAGGCATTTGAGAGGTGGGATATATCACGCATTCAATAAAGGCAGAAATTAGTATCATGGGGAAGGAAAGGATAAAGAAGGTGAGCAATTACTAACATCGAATTAACTCTTTGCCTCTTAAACTTAGTCATGTTTACCCTTCACTATTCAAGAACAAACAGAAGCTGAACATAAGATACTGTGGTAATGTGTGGCCCATAGGAAAGCAACTTACCTAATGCTTGTAATATCCACAAACACAGCTTTCAATGACTTATAAAGATTTTGTAAAGAAAATAAACTGACCTAAAAAAAGAAATGTGCTTCCAGAAAAAAAATTATGCAATTACATTTACTTAAAGCTTTCTAGAATATGAAAGATCCCCACCAGAAACTTTTTTCTCTGATTACATCCTCAAACTGCTTTAGCCTTCTAAAACCCAGGCCCAAATATCACATTCTCCATCTAATATTATCTTAAATCTGAAATATTTAAGGTACAAATATCCTCTAAAAGGAAGAAAAAGGACCATGGGGTGGGGAAACACAGCGTTAAGTCTTTAAGCTCTTCCTGTAACCTACTTCTCTCCATCAATTTTTAGAGACTCATCAAGGTCATGATGTAGTCTCAATCACCACACACACAGCTCCTTGACTCATTTTTTCAGTCATAAACAATCTTCATCTAATACAAACTACTGCAAAAGATACTATTCAAATAAACCCAGTGGTGTTTTCATGGTATTATAACAAAGACAAAACCATTTATTTACACAGTGTCTTCTTTCCAAATGACAACAGTATTCCATAACCATAGGCTCTGAGCAGATACAATGTTGAGAAAAAAAATTCCAAACAAACTAGTTTTCAAACTATTTTATATTTGACACCTTGATCAGACTAGTACTAGAAAAGTAAACAACCATCTGAAATTGTTTGTTCTAGTTGCTTGAAATAAAATCTGGCTACCATCAGTACAAATACGACAGAAAACACTGGTGATCCTGTATAAGCACGTTTGCGTGCTCAGTCGCTTAGTCATGTAGACTCTTTTAGACTCTTTGCAATTCCATGGACTGGAATTGCAGCCCATGGAACTGGGCCCGCCAGGCTACCCTTACCATGGGATTTTCCAGGCAAAAATACTGGAGTGGGTTGCCAACTCCTCCTCCAGGGTATCTTCCCAACCCAGGGATTGAACCTGCATCTCCTGCATTGGCAGGTGGATTCTTTACCACTGAGCCACCTGGGAAGCCCTTGTATAAGTACAATCCAACATAATTCAATGAGTGTGCCCAATCAGTATATCTCAGAGATTCAATTTTAATTCTAAGAGGAAGAAATATGACAAGGGGAGAATTTTGATGCATTCTTTTAATCATACTTGTTCTTCCTTAAATCTAATTAGTATCAACTACCTTAAAACTCCCCTTTTGGAAACACTGGTTTAGTACACTCTTTTCCAGGCTTACTTCCTTCTCCATTCAAAACAATGCATACAGAGTCATTCAGAAAATACTAAAAGAACAAAGGCCTTAAGGAAGTTGGGGGTTGGGGGCAGCTAGAGAGCTTGCACAGGACAGTCAAGAATCAATGACAGAAGAGGGAAATAATCTACTAATGTTTAATCATCTTAGTAAAACTTTATGATAAAGATGCAAACACAAAATCAGGTTTTTCAAGTATGCTAAAATGAGCCAACGACCAATATAAATATAGAGCAGGACTTGACTCTAAGACAATTTATTAAACACACTAAAGTATATACACATACATGAATTAGTCTCAGTCATAATCAGATTATATTGAATTGTCTTATCAAACAATGTATATAAAAATGAAGGAAGTGTTTGACTACATGACATGTGATTCACGGAATGGGAGAAAGTTTGACTAAGAGAAGAAAATAACTGTTAAGTATAGGAGGTGATATTCATATCTTAAACCGTGTGGAAGGTATATACGTGTTGGCTGCATGATTATTATTTTATACTTTATAAATTTTATAATTTTATAAATATTATTTCATATGTAGCAATATCTATAAACCAGTAAGTGTAAGAAAAACCTGAGCAAATATTTGTTGAAGAAAAAGGTAAAAAGTACATATGCATCTGACCCATTTTTGTTAATTCTTTTTTAAATAGGATCATAAAAATGTAAGCAGATAGGAAAAATCGATAATTTCTCTATAGAAAATTATTTCTATTGCTCTACACAGAGATCGCTAGACTATTTCTTTAAAAGCACCAGTAAACCTTTCCTGAATACTATGTGCACACACACACACACACACACAACACACACCAAACTACTTGAAAGTAAAACTTTCAACCTCCAAAGTTCCCCCCAAAACCAAAACCTCCATCATAAATACGTCCTTAACCACATAAAAAGTATTGATACTCCTCTACTCATAATCCCAGAAATAAAACTACAAAAATAAATTCCTAAAGAGAAATATTCATACTTTAAATAACCAAGTATTTTTGTACAGTTATAAGTAACATTAAGTATTTTTCAGTATATTTGTAACTGAATAAGTTACAGTTATTATAAGTATTTTTTGGTGTATCTGTAGGTTTAACATTTATGTGTCTTACTACCTACCTGGGCTTATCCACATCTATATATTTGCTTTTGTATGATGGGCACCTGCATTTTAGTGATGTGTGTCAACACCAATTTGATTGAGAGGGCAATATACTACATTTATGAAGAGCACAGGGTGTGCAGCCAGAGTTCCTGAATTGAAACTCAGCGCTTCCACTTGCTAGCTAAATAAACCTGGGCAAGATATTTAACATCTCAGTGTTTCAGTTTCTCATTTGTAAAATGGAAATAACAGTACATACCTCGTAGGGTGCTGGAACCGATTAAAACCTGCATAACAGAGTAGGTGCTATTTAAGAGTATGACATTACTCTCAAACATATTGAAAAACATTCTTAGCAATTTGAATTACTGACAGTAATTGATACTATTAAAAACAGATATTAAATCTGAAGCCTGACTGACAGTAAGTTTAAAGCCCTGACTCTGAATAGGTGATTATAAATCTCCATAACCACTCTATCAAGAACAATCTGAGGAGAGCGGTTTCCCAAAGTACAACTCTCAATTTCTTCCCTTACACAAGGGGGCAGTGATAACAAGAAAAGAATGGGGCTCTGTAACACCTCTTCCTACAGACAGTAGGGGGTGGCAGTACATATGGCTTACAGTCAGAACAAAACAGGAAGATCCAACAGAATCGCTCTTTATTCTCCTCAGGCCCTCTCCTCATGCTTTAGCCCCCACTCACCCCCAAAGTGAGGGACACATCAACAGAAATGACTAAAACCCAAAATTAATCATGGAGCAAAATCAGGTTTGTCTTTGAAGCAAACAATCCCTCAATAGCTGAATCTGGATTCAGGAGGAAGCCAATCAGTATGAATTTTCAGATTATGTGGCAAATGTTCTTCTAAGAACAACATTCAGGCAAATAACTCCATTTCTCTACAAGAACTGCAACAGAAGGCACTAAAATCTCATCAATAATTAACTATACCCTAATGAACACATGCAGCCATTTCTGCTTGTTTCATAGTATACAGACACTCACTGAATGTATATAAGTTACATTAAATAGCTCATGGAGCTGTCTTTTGTTACTTCTGAAATTCCAGCTATGTTCTGACAATCCTCTCAAAACACAGATGTTCTTCTTAAATGGAAATCACAGTGTTTTGCGGCATGTGTAATTGTATTTATATATATATACACACACACACACACTCGCGTGTATGTATGGAGGGGGGATGACAATATTTAATATTTCTGTGCTCACATTCCTAAGATGATCTACCTGGGAAAGGCTGAAAGAAGCGCTCCACTGAGAGTATCCATGTTGTTGCTTTTTATGCCACCTTTACTGTATTCAATTTCTTTTCCCTATTTTGCTACCCCAACAATCAAGAATATTTCACTACTGTCATTCACCGCAATTAACCATTGCAACAGCTTTTGGCTCCAACCCTCAAAATGCCTGAAAATTTATCCCTTTTGTTCACCATATTGTTTTGTTTTCCTCATTCCAGAAATTTTCACTTGTATAAAAATGAAGAAAGGGGCACCTATGAAAAAATGTCCCTTTGCCTAATGATCTTGAACTCAGAATTATGGTCAAGATGTGGGGTGGGTTTTTGTGTGTGTCTTTTGTATTTTTTTCTTTTTTTCTTTTCCTGGAGGGGAGGAGAGAAGACAGTGAAAGACACCCAAATCTTCCTAATATTAATTATCATTGTTTATGTTTGATGAAAACCATTTTAAACATTCTACACCTGGAATAGAACACAGGCTGCAATTGTATCAGTGTTCTACACGCTGACGGCAAACCGGAATTATCTTAGCCCTATTTTTTCTTTCCCATCTCACAACCAGACACAATTTGCTTGTTTCTTTCACGTGGGCACTCACTCTGTCTCAAAAAATAGCATATCATAGCTCCTCTCGATTTCCTGTGATAAAATATCTAGCCATGAGCCTTATTAATCTCTTCTTAGACTACGCCTCCTTTCCCAGAGGAATTAACGATATCACTAAAGAACACTTCTGCTGTGAATTTCAACGCCCTACAGGCCAACCCACCCTGTACCTTACCTGGCACATTTCACAACTACTTTTATGCTGCATTCTGGAGGCACATTTTGCAACTCGTTCTGCACCACCTTCCCTGCCACGTTTAGCAATCTGCCTGGCATCTCCTCCTGGGGTCCCCGTCATCCGGAGATTCTCTCGGTACCAAATTCCATGACACCTTCGGTGACACCGAAGTGACCGATCCCGGACTCATCCGAAGCCACCCCGAGGGCCACACTGGGAACCAACCTTCCCCACGCCCTCCACACCGGAGGCACTCCGCTGCCCATTTCGCTGCCTCCCCGCTCGCCTCCGCCCCTCTCCCTGGAGCCCGGGCGTCGGAGGCGAACGCCCCTGTCACTGAAGCGACCTTCCTTTCCCGGGCTCCCGCGGTCTCTCACCTGCCGCTCTGAGGGGGGCTCGCTGCACCCCCGGGTCAAGCCCCAGTCCCGGGGGTCTCCGGTGAGGACCGCGCCGCCCGCCGGCGCCGCCCGCGATCCCAGAGCACCTCGCTGCGCTCCGACGCCCGCGGTGGGTTTGCGTCCGGGAAAGGCGCGGCGGGGCCTCCCGGCGGCGAGCGCAGCCCGCGGCGGTCCCCCTGTCAGCGGCGGCGCGGGTGCAGGCTCTCGCCCCTTAGCGCGGCGGCGGCGGCGGCGGCGGGCGACTTGCTCCGCCTCGCGCGCGGCACAGCCGGGAGGTGAGCGCGAGGGGGATGGGAACGGGGGCGGGGCCGCCCAGAGGAGGCACCGAGGGCGGCGGCGGGAGGGCAGCGCCGGTGGCCCCGGGTCCGACGCTCGGAGCGCTCGCAGCTTACCCCGCCGGGAGGGCGGCTCGCACGAGGCGGCTGTGCCAAGCGGGCCCCGCCGGAGCAGCGCGCCCTGCAACCCGCGCCCAGCCGGCCGCTCGCTAACGCCGCCGCCGCGCCGGGGGCGTCGCACCCTCCGAGGCCGCCCGCAGCCCCGCCCCCTCCGGGCCGGGGTGGGGAGGAGCGCGAGCGCGAAGGGAGAGCGCGTGCGTGGGGGCGCGTGCGTGGTGGAGCGCGCGCGCCCCCGCCCCCTCCACCGTTTGGGGGTGGGGAGTGGCGAGGAGAGAGAGCCGAGACCGAACCCGTCTCTGCGCCGAGAGGCTGGGTCCTGGTTCTGCCGGTCTGTGAGGTCCGGGCATTTCTGTTTCCTCAGGGGGCTTTGACTGGCGGGGTCGTGGGCATTCAGTGGGGGAAGAGGGGAGGGCAGCTCAATAGCAGACAAGGCCCGGGATGGTTCGGCTCCACCCCCCGAGTGATGTCACTCTCGAGGTGCTGCTGCTGTCACGTGCGCCCACTTCTGGGCCTGTCCTGCTGCTTTGATGGCCAGAACGGTCCTCTAGATTTCCCCCCACTTAAGTCACCTCATACACATGTCGCTCCTAGAATCTTTGAGTCCCACAGCTGTCAGTTCTTCTTTCCCTGTTATTCAGTTGTAGTCTGTAGACAGCTTCAAATTGCTGTCTGAAGTCAACTGGTGCAGGAAACAATGAAGTGCAAAACCAGGAATGGAGGGGAGAGAAAGAGAAGAGAGATCTATTTTCTAGAATCATTGCTGAAATTCACCAACCGCAGCTTGAGAGCCTGAGGTGAAGTTGTGACGCCGATTCTGTCACTGCCTGGTTGGACAAGAAGTAATGTAGTTACAGCTAGTAGGCCAGGCACGGAAAGCCACCGCAGTAAAGCCTCCTTGAGGTCCTACTTCCCTCACTTGACTCTACCTAGATCTTCTCCTTACTCTTTCTTTCTCTTAGAGCAGCAATTGCTGTCTCATAGAGCAGCAATTCAACTGTGGAAGATATCTGGACATAAATCTGTTGGCATGCTGTAAAATGATGCAAAGCTATTACTATTACCAGTCTTGCCTGGCTAGTCTTCTGTTCCATGAACTGAGATGACTTTTCCTGGTCATCTGTTTCCTAATGAGACACCAGGATTGGAAATTGATGCACCAGATTAACTTCAGTCAAGCAAACTGTGTCTGTGGTGTTTCTGCCATAGAGAGGTTTGGTGCTCACTCCTGTCCAACTCTTTGTGACCCCATGGACTATAGCCCACCAGGCTCATCTGTCCATTTGATTTTCTAGGCAAGAATATGGAGTGGCTAGCCATTTCTTCCTGTAGGGTATCTTCTTGACCCAGGAATCTGAACCTGCCCCTTTTGTGTCTCCTGCATTGCAGGAGGTTTCTTTATCATTGAGCCACCTGGGGAGCCCAGAGAGTTTTGGCAACAGTCCTTTAATCTGCTTCCTCCAGGATTTTCTTTGTGTTTTTTCTTTTCAAAGTTGTTGTTAATTTCAGAATAATGAAAGAAATATGAAGCCATGTGCAACAGCTAGTGTCTACAGTGAGTTCTTAAAAAGTCAGAGCTAGAGCAGCTTTAAATACTACAGCTAAACTGGCAAGATGAAGGATTGGTATATGGGATCTTTTGGTGATAACTACAAAAAGTTAGATTGCTCTAACTAAAACCTATTTATCTATGGTGATAGAGGCAGAGTGGTGATTACTTCAGAGGAATTGACTAAGAAGGGGGCAGGAGGGAGTCTTCTGGGTTGCTGGAAATGCTCACTATCTTAGTCTAGTTAATGATTACAAGGGTTAATGTTGGTGCAAAAAGATTGGTGGGCTTTACTGTATCTCTAAAATTTTGGAGTTTTGTAAAAATAGTATACACCAAAGAGGCATTACAACAGTATCACGATTGAAGTCTGGAAACCTGGCCTTGAATCTCAATGTCACTTACTACTTCCCAGCCTATGTGACCTTGAGCAAGTCTGAGACTTGTTTTTCTTCATCTAATACGGGCCTGGAGTAGGAAATGGCAACCCACTCCAGTATTCTGGCCTGGAAAATTCCATGGATAGAGCAGCCTGGCGGGCTACAGTAGAGCAGCCTGGCGGGCTACAGTCTATGGGGTCAAAAAGAGTCGGACACGACTGAGCGTGCACGCAGGCATCTAATATGGGTGATGTTACCCCACAGGATGGTTGGGAAGGTTAAGTAAAATTATGTTTGAAAAGTACTTACCACAGAACCTGGTATAAAATAAGTGCTCAGGAAACTTTAGCTATTGTTCTGTTATTCTTGCACTCAAATTTACCCTATTTAATTCTCTTTGGGTCTTTTTTATTTATTTTAAAGACTACTTTGATTGTAAGCCTTTGCCTGTGAGTTTCACTGAGCTAATAACATTCCTTTCCCCCAAGAAATAACAAAAGGCAGTCAGGGGTGTAATGTGTTGGTTTTCAAACTAGTTCAGGTGGCGGCACTCAGAAATTATGGTGCTTATTGTGGAACACCATGAAATATTGTTAGATTGAATCCTGCCATATGAACTTGACACAATTTTACCAGCATTAAATCTGGCTATATTATGTTTGTGCAGATCTCCCCCATATTAAAAAAAAATAATGTATTTTTAAGAAATAATGCATCTGTGTTTTTCCTTTGAAATTTGTCTGCAACTTTTCACTAGAAAAACCCAAAGTTTAATAACAGTTCACAAAATGAAAACCTTTAGATCCATTCTTCCTGGAAATTAGAAAAACACCGTACTTGTTCAATTTTAGCAGCAGAGCTCTTTATTGGGAGTTTCCCACAGTAAGCTCTAATAACTCTAACCCACAGGGTCTCTTGCTCTGATGAAGTGAGTAACTCTGACTCACTATCCTCATCATACTTCCAAAGATCAGTCTCCATTTCCTTTGGCTGACCTTTCCAAGATCCCTTGTTCACACTGAGCAATGCCAGTGTCCACTGGAATGAACTTAGTCTTTCGCTGTTTAGATCATCTAACATGATTCTAGTCAGCCAGTTTTCCTCCACATAGGTCTTGCAATGTGCTGCCATGCTCTTAACTTTGTGGCAGAAACAATCTGTCCTTGCTGGAGGAAGGAGTGGGGTACAGTAGGGATGGGGAGCAGCACTGAAGAGAGAAGCCACCTGTGTTCTCAACTCCTCACCCTGGGTTCCCTTTTCTGTCACTAATACCTGCAATCCTGAGAATGCTAATTTTTTTTTACCTATTAAAACTCCATTCTAATCAAGATGGTAACTTAGTCTATGACTTAATGTATGCCGTGTAAAAGGAACCTGCAAATAACTGTCCATAAAGTGACCCAACCATACTGTATACCTCCCAACTTGCCAGGCCATCTATAGCAGGGGTCCCAACTTCTGGGCAGAGAAGGCAATGGCAACCCACTCCAGTGTTCTTGCCTGGAGAATCCCAGGGACGGCAGAGCCTGGTGGGCTGCCATCTGTGGGGTTGCACAGAGTCGGACACGACTGAAGTGACTTAGCAGTAGCAGCAGCAGCCAACCTCTGGGATCTAATGCCTGATGCTCTGAGGTGGAGCTGATGTAATAATAATGGAAATAAAATGAACAATAAATGTAATGTACTTAAATCATCCCCAAACCATCCCCCCACCCCCACCCTGGTCCATGGAAAAATTCTTTTCCATGAAACAGATTCCTGGTGCCGAAAAGGTTGGGTACTGCTGATCTATACCATTCAAAGTGAGCTTCCTTGCTCTATCAACTCTGCACAGTTACTCACCTCTGCATATGGCATAGGTCTTCCCCATACCTCCAAATCTCTTAAGTAAACCACCAGGCCTGCCTTTAACTCCCTACTATTCAGTCATAACTCCACCATTGTTGATTGATTGCCTGTTGTTCAGTCACTGGGCTTCCCTGGTGGCTCAGCTGGTAAAGAATCTGCCTGCAATGCAGGAGACCTGGGTTCGATCCCTGGATTTGGGAAGATTCCCTGGAGAAAGGAACAGCTACCCACCCCCTCATTCTGGCCTGGAGAATTCCATGGAGTATCCATGGGGTTGCAAAGAGTCGGACAGGACTGAGAGACTTTCACTTTTCAGTCACTAAGTCGTGACTGACTCTTTGCAACCCCATGGACTACAGCATGCCAGGCTCCTGTGTCCTTCACTGTCTCCCAGAGTTTGCTCAACTTCATGTCCATCGAGTCAGTGATGTTCCCTGTACCTACTGGCTGCAAATACTTTACTAAATGCCTTGTACATACTACCTCATTTAATTCTCACAGCATCCTATCAGGTGAGTAGTATTATCTCAGTTTTCCAGATAAGGGTGCTAGAGAGGCTCTGAGAAGTTAGTTAAGTCAAGGTCACACTGAATGGCTGGCAGAGTCCCAGTCTGAACCCAAACGTACACCTTTATCAGTTAACCTCAGGATATAAGATGCGAATGAGAACACAGAATACAATATCTTTTAAAATGTGAACCAGGGACTTCCCTGGTAGTACACTGTTAAAGAATTCACTTTCCAATGCTGGGGACATGAATTCAATCCCTGGTTGCAGGGGAGAGACTAAGATTCCACACCTTGGAGCAGCTAAGCAGATGCACTGTAACTAGAGAAGCCCCCATGGGCACCACAACCAAAGAAAGCCTGCACATCACAGCTAAGAAGTCACATGCCGCAGTGAAGGTGAAAGAGCCCGCGTGTCACACCTAAACCCTGGCGAGGCCAAATAAATAAATAAATATCTTTAAAAAATAATCGAATAGAGTAGACCTGAGCAAGGAGGGACCAGTAATAATCATTTGGTTAAGAAGATGCTATTAATATCATTTAAGGAGGTAAAGAAGAAGACAACTATAGTCAAGAATTGTGGCAGTAAAGATGGAAAGAAACAATTCCAACGGCCATTGCATGGGAAGAATTAACAGACCTTTCTGAATAACTGGGGGCTTCCCAGGCGGCATTAGTGGTAAAGGATCCACCTACCAATGCAGGAGATGCGGGTTCAATTCCTGGGTGGCGAAGATCCCATGGAGTAAAGGGAATGGCACCTCACTCCAATATTCTTGCCTGGAAAATTCTATGCACAAAGCAGTCTGGCGGGCTACAGTCCATGGGGCCACACAGAGTCAGACATGATGGAGCGACTGAGCACTACTGCTATTATTTCTGAATAACTGAACGCAGAGGGTAAAGAACAGGGAGAAATCAAAATACAACGAGGCGACAAGACTGTCTAGAAGGCTGCTCCCTGTGACAGAAGCATAGGAGGCAGAAGGATTGGTGTATAGAAGAAAGAGATGGTTTTGGCATACTTTGGGTTTGTAGTAGTTTTCTTACTGCTTTTGAGTTACAAATCACTTCTTTTGAGAATCTGACAGAATCAGTGGATCCTTTTTTCAGAGGAAAAAAATGTATTTGTACTTGGACATGTTATACGATTTGTAATGGACACCCATGGAATTGACTGCCAGAGAGCTCTTGATGCCAGCTGGGCACTTTAAGGCCCTTTTTGGAATGTTTGTACTTTACATCCAAAGGATCAAGTCAATCTCTCCCTAGTAGCTGAAGCTATGGGTACTGTTAACTAATGTTTTTCCTAACCCATGAGCCTGGAAAACAGAGAATACTCAAATACATTTGAGCTCATGGATTCATCACACTCCAATCCTTGGATCCCAGGACATTTGTTGAAATTCCTCCATGGCTATGCTTGTTTGAGCCACATTTCCACCATTTATATATGAAGTCCAATTAATTACAGGTTGAATATATAGGCTCCAGGTGGAAATTCCTGATTTAAGATAATGGAAAATCACCCAAGTGGAAACTGTCAGTAGAGAGTTGGAATTTAGGTGAGAAAAGGAAGATAGTAAATACTCAGGGAGAGGAAATATAGCAGGTGTGTAAGAGCATAGACCCTGGACCCAGACTGACTGCACTCAAATCCTAACTCAACAGTCTATTGGGTTGACCAATAAATTCATTCTGGTTTTTCCATAAGATGTATTGAAAAATCTGAACAAACTTTTTAGCCTACCTAATAGTAAATGCATGACCATAAGCAAGTTATTCTACATTTCTAGATTTCAAGATATTCACCTGTGAATTGGGCTTTGAAAACTACACCTACTTTATAGGGTTGATGTGAGGCTTAAGTTGGTACAGGTAGAAGTACCTGGTCCATAGAAAGTCTCTGTCAACTGTTATCATTCAATGTAACAGGCCTGTGCCTAGATATTTCACATGTTATTTTATTTGCTCTAATGAGGATTAGAGCAAATAAAATAACATGTGAAATGATTCCAATCAGAGGATTGGAATTATTATGCCCATTTTACTAGATGAAAACATTGTGACTCAGAATGATTTGCCCCAGATCCCACAGTAAGTGACAAAATCCAAATTAAAATACAGATATAGAATATTTGAATAAAAAATGAAAAGGAAGATTTTCATTACAATTAATAGCACATGCTACCTAAGAATTAATGTGTGTGTATATATATATATGTGTGTGTATACTAATTATGGGAGTTGGTGATGGACAGGGAGGCCTGGCGTGCTGCGATTCATGGGGTCACAAATAGTCGGACACGACTGAGCGACTGAACTGAACTGATACTAATTATGTGTATATATTTATTCAGCAGCTATCTCCTGTGGCATCTATCTCATATAGATGCTAAATACATGTTTGTGAATTAAATTTTTTAAATAATCAAGATCTGTAAAAAGGAGAGGATGAAAATACTACTCTTACCACCATAAGCATTCTAATCCATGTACGATTTTGCATATTAAAATTAAAAATTGGCCCTGTGGAAAATACCATTTCTCATGATTTTATATCTAGCTTTAATCACCCTTTGACATAGAGTCCGCCCATAACATAGAGTCCAGTCCACTCTGTTATGGACAAGCTAGAATTTGTGGCCCCACAGAACTGAGGACACGGCTCTGAATCTAGTTGACCTTTCAACCAAACTTCCTCAAAGAACCCTCATCTTATTGCCATGCCCTTTGTATTTTTAAGATTTTATTTATTTCTTTGGTTGTGGCTGCCCTGGGTCTTTGTTGCTGGGCTCAGGCCCTCTCTAGTTGTGATGAGCAGGGGCTACTCTCTAGCTGCAGTGTGCAGGCTTCTCTCTGCAGTGGCTGCAGTTGCAGAGCAGTCTCGAGGGTACACAGCCTTAGTTGCCCTGCAGGATGGGGAATCTTCCTAGACCAGGGATCAAACCCTTGTCCTCTGCACTGGCAGACAGATCCTTAATCACTGGACCACCAGGAAAGTCTACCATGCCCTTTCAGTTTGTTACAACTTGAAACTCTGAAAATACATTTACCATTTAAAATTAGACACCCAGGTGGGAAGGAGCTTCAAGAGGAAGGGGACATATGTATACTTACGACTGATTCATGTTGAGGTATGGCAGAGGCTAACAGTACCGTGAAGCGATTATCTTTAAGTTAAACATAAATACAAAAAATAAACAATAAAAAATGTTTTAAATAAAATCAGACACCCTCGTTTATGGTTGAACCTTGAGGAATGCCTTTATTTGGGGAAAGGGAAGTCAGCAAAGGACACAGAAGCAACAGGCCGAAAGCACATCTGTTTGTGTTTTAGGCACAGACCTCTTCCTTCTCTACAGAGCTTGAAGGTACTTAGTACTGATAATGTAAATTCAACGAAAGACACTGGGAAGGGAAAAGGAGTATAAGTTCCACTCGGAACTCTCTAAGAGTGAACCCCTATTTTATTCCCTCCCCATTCCTACCCAATTTCTTAATACAATCCTGTTAACATATACAAAAACCAATTATGAAAAAATTAAATGCATGCATATTCCAAGAACATTTTCCCTCAAAAGAGCTGAAAATAGTATTCAGTTGCTATTTCAAATCATGTTTAAGATATGATCTTTGATAAAGTATTTCCAGCATATAGTATATTTTCTAATTTTGTCCTAACATCTACCTGACCAAGGATAGTGTCCCTGCTTTATATGTGGCTAATGATTCCACCTTTGCTCAATTGTATTACATTAAGGAAATATATCTTCTTAATTTTCCACACTTTATTGTGACCCACACAGTCATAGGCTTTGGCATAGTCAATAAAGCAGAAATAGATGTTTTTCTGGAACTCTCTTGCTTTTTCGATGATCCAGCAGATGTTGACAATTTGATCTCTGGTTCCTCTGCCTTTTCTAAAACCAGCTTGCACATCTGGAAGTTTACGGTTCACGTATTGCTGAAGCCTGGCTTGGAGAATTTTGAGCATTACTTTACTAGCATGTGAGATTAATGCAATTGTGCTATAGTTTGAGCGTTCTTCGGAGAAGGCAATGGCACCCCACTCCAGTACTCTTGCCTGGCAAATTCCATGGACGGAGGAGCCTGGTAGGCTGCAGTCCACGGGGTCGCTAGGAGTTGGACACGACTGAGCGACTTTACTTTCACTTTTCACTTTCCTGCATTGGAGAAGGAAATGGCACCCCACTCCAGTGTTCTTGCCTGGAGAATCCCAGGGACGGGGGAGCCTGGTAGGCTGCCGTCTATGGGGTCACACAGAGTCGGACATGACTGAAGTGACTTAGCATAGCATTGAGCATTCTTTCGCATTGCCTTTCTTTGGGATTGGAATAAAAACTGACCTTTTCCAGTCCTGTGGCCACTGCTGAATTTTCCAGATTTGTTGGCATATTGAGTACAGCACTTTCACAGCATCATCTTTAATTCTGAAAGAGATGGGACCACCTGACCTGCCTCTTGAGAAACCTATGTGCAGGTCAGGAAGCAACAGTTAGAACTGGACATGGAACAACAGACTGGTTCCAAATAGGAAAAGGAGTATGTCAAGGCTGTATATTGTCACCCTGCTTATTTAACTTATATACAGAGTACATCATGAGAAACGCTGGGCTGGAAGAAGCACAAGCTGGAATCAGGATTGCCAGGAGAAATATCAAAAACTTCAGATATGCAGATGATACCACCCTTATGGCAGAAAGTAAAGAGGAACTCAAAAGCCTCTTGATGAAAGTGAAAGTGGAGAGTGAAAAAGTTTGCTTACAGCTCAACATTCAGAAAACTAAGATCATGGCATCTGGTCCCATCACTTCATGGCAAATAGATGGGAAAACAGTGGAAACAGTGTCAGACTTTACTTTTTTGGGCTCCAAAATCACTGCAGATGGTGATTGCAGCCATGAAATTAAAAGACACTTACTCCTTGGAAGGAAAGTTATGACCAACCTAGACAGCATATTCAAAAGCAGAGACATTACTTTGCCAACAAAGGTTCGTCTAGTCAAGGCTATGGATTTTCCTGTGGTCATGTATGGATGTGAGAGTTGGACTGTGAAGAAAGCTGAGCGCCGAAGAATTGATGCTTTTGAACTGTGGTGTTGAGAAGACTCTTGAGAGTCCCTTGGCCCAGCAAGGAGATCCAACCAGTCCATCCTAAAGGAGATCAGTCCTGGATGTTCATTGGAAGGACTGATGCTGAAGCTGAAACTCCAATACTTTGGCCACCTCATGTGAAGAGTTGACTCACTGGAAAAGACCCTCATGCTGGGAGGGATTGAGGGAAGGAAGACAATGGGACGACAGAGAATGAGGTGGCTGGATGGCATCACCAACTCAATGGACATGAGTTTGGGTAAATTCCGGGAGTTGGTGATGGACAGGGAGGCCCGGCGTGCTGCGATTCATGGGGTCGAAAAGAGTCGACACGACTGAACTGAACTGAACTGAACTGATTTTCTTAATTGGGAGGCTTCCCTGGTAGCTCACCTGGTAAAGAATCCACTTGCAATGCTGGAGACCCTGGTTTAGTTCCCCGGTCGAGAAGATCCCTTGGAGAAGGGATAGGCTATCCACTCCAGTATTCTTGGACTTCCCTGGTGGCTCAGATGGTAAAGAATCCACCTGCAAGGCGGGAGACCTGGGTTCGACCCCATCCCCTGGAGGAGGGCATAGCAACCCACTCCAGTATTCTTGCTTGGAGAATCCCCTGGACAGAGGAGCCTGGCAGGCTACAGTCCTTGGGGTCACAAAGAGTTGGACACGACTGAGCGACTAAGCACACAGCATGCTTCTTATTACTAGTATCAGTGTTTCCATTTTCTACTCGTATTTATAAATAGTGATAAAGATGCAATAAAATGTTCAAATAATTGCATAAACAAATATTGAAAACGATGCTGCTGCTGGAAATAAACTCTTGATTGGTAGGCTGTTCCACTGTGTAAGAGCTTAAAATGTTCATTCATGTGCAAATACATGAATGTCACAATTCAATGTATTGAAAAATGACTGAGGAATCACACTGTGTAAGAAAGTTTGAGTTGATCCAGAGTTAAAACAGTGAACATTTTACACTCGTAGTTGAAACATTTTTTTTTTAGGACAACATGCTAAAGAAATTACCAAACTGTCACCACTGAGGGTATTTATTGTGCCGAAACACAAAGATGATGCCACTGACCCCCTACTAGCAAGACATGAAGTTGTAGTTGATTCTCCAGTATTGTATGGGTTTTATTGAATCTGCCACATCCCCTCACTCAAAGCACCTAAGTAGTTGCCAGTTAGTTAAATATTAAGAGAGACCATCAGTAACCAAGGGAGAATGACTGGTGTAAAGAGAATGACCACACCATCATGGTTTAGTACCACAGCCCTTATCAGTGAGCTATGACTGAGAAAAAAGGTAAGAATGCAGTAGAGTTGTGTAAGTTGTCAATGTTTTCTTCATATAATGGAGCATACAATTTCTTTTTAATCAAAAGAGGTCTTAGATAAATTATTTTTAATGATTTCTATTGGAGTATAGTTGATTTACAATATTGTGTTAGTTTCCGCTGTACAGCAAAGTGAGTCAGTTATACATATATCCACTCTTTAAAATTCTTTTCCCATATAGGAAAAGGTCATTACACTAGGTCATTACATAGTACTGAGTAGAGTTCCCTGTTCTATACAACAGATTCTTATTTGTTATCCATTTATATCAAGTGGTATGTATATGTCAGTCACAATCTCCCAATTTACTCCTTTCTCCCTTGCTTCTTTTCCCACTTGGTAACCATAAGTTTGTTTTCTACATCTGTGACTCTGTTTCTGTTTTGTAAGTAAGTTCATTTGCACCAAGGAAATGTTTTTTTAATATAAGGGAATTACAGCTTTGTTGATGTGAAATGTGGAGATGTTTTAATTATTGAAAAGAGGTGGGAGACAGAAAAGGCAAGGGAAATGAAGGTTTTGACTGGACCTGAAACTCCAGAAACAGTTCCTCTAGGTTTAGGCAACCTGACACACACAGTGAAAAGAACAAAATCAAGTAAAGAATCAGAGTTCAGTAGAGGAAAAGGAAAGGGGGCATTTAATGTTATGCTACCAACCTGGTGATTGTAATGCAGCTTCATTTGTGTGAAACTCTGCCCTCTGACAATCTCATCTATCTGAAGTACAGCAAGGAACCAGGGAAATAAAGGAGATGGAAAAAGACCTCTGCAAAAACAAAATAGAGCTCACCGAAGTCCATGCCCTAGAGATCATGCCCATTACTCCTAGGGATTTATCGAAGCCCTTTCTCAGAGGCTATTAATTTTTACTTGGATTCGATTCTAAGCGACCTGGCAATCTGGTTTCCAAACTCATAAAAAATTAAAAGCAGTAAACTAGAAGAGGGAGGAGAAACTATCCCATGTAGACACGCAGATAGCAGTGAGAAGAGAAGGCTGCAGGTCTGTAAGCAGGGTAGAGATGAAAAGAGGCATAAATATCGACTTAATGATCAAAAAGCATAGCAATTTAGTGCCTTTAACACAGGGTAAAAGAGTTTCACGTGCCTCCATAGGGCTTGGGGAAGAAAAATTTTCTATCTGAGTCTGTATGAGTCCTGAGTAATCGAGAAAATTAGATTATATTCAGTATACAGCCTTTCTCAGAGTTATGCAGCACTCAACTTTATGTAAACAGTTCCACAAGGCACATAGTCAGGTTCTGAAGATATAAGAGATTTTATATCACGTTGAGAAGTGCAAAGAAGTCAAGTGTGTAGGACTTTCCTGGTGCTCTAGTTGTTAAGAATCCCCCTTGCAATGCAGGGGATGAGGGTTTGAATCCTGGTTAGGGAACTAAGATCCCACATGCCTTGGAGCAATGAAGCCTCCACACGGCAACTACTGAGCCTGTGTGCCACAACTAGAGAGCTCAGGCATTACAAGGAAAGATCCTGCATGATGTAGTGAAGATCCCACATGCCACAACTAAGACCCGATGCAGCCAAATAAATACATAAATAAATATTTTTTAAAAAGTCAAGTGTGTAGATGAACACCACAGAGTAAGCATGCAAGGCCAGAAATTGTCAGTTTAAGGCGATAATGGCCTTCCATGGTCAGCCTTGCATGACTTCTGTCCCCACGCAGATTGTCACTGCATTAACTCAAATGTGACACTGCCATTTGTTTGTTCACAGTTTTGTTACTTTCTGTTGTTGTGTGTTGTTGTTTAGTTGCAAAGTCGTGTTCAACTCTTTGTTACCCCATGGACTGTAGCCCACCAGGCCCCATGGGATTTTCCAGGCAAGAATACTGGAGTAGGTTGCCATTTCCTTCTCCAGGGGATCTTCCCAAACTAGGTATTGAACCCATGTCTCCTGCATGGCAGGAGGATTCTTTATCACTAAGTTACCTGGGAAGCCCTTTGTTACTTTCTGCTGCTGCTGCTAAGTCGCTTCAGTTGTGTCCGACTCTGTGCGACCCCATGGACTGCAGCCTGCCAGGCTCCTCCGTCCATGGGATTTTCCGGGAAACAGTACTGGAGCGGGGTGCCATTTCCTTCTCCAATGCATGAAAGTGGAAAGTGAAAGTGAAGTCGCTCAGTCGTGTCTGACTCTTAGTGACCCCATGGACTGCAGCCTACCAGGCTCCTCCGTCCATGGGGTGTTCCGGGCAACAGTACTGGAGTGGGGGGCCATTGCCTTCTCCCTTGTTACTTTCTAATCATATCCAAAAAGTCAGGGAGCTGGATCCCACAAGCCACAACTAAGAGTTCACATGCTGCGTGTAAAGATCCTTCATGCCCCAACGAAGATAGACTTGTGTGCCACAACTAAGACCCAGTGCAACCAAATAAATAAATAGTTTTAAAACAATTTAAAAAAACAGGATACAAAGTTGTATATGTAGCATAATCTGTACAGTGTACAGAACACATAGAAGATAAGAAGCTCTCCCTAATAATGGCCACCAAAAAGGTTTTTAAACCTAGGAAAAAACTGTATGTGCAATACCCTCATAAAGAAAACTACAAATATCCACTGAAGGAAAATTTTAAACTGCACAAATGAAAAGACATACCATGCAACCAGATGGGAAGACTCATGCTATTGTAAAGATGCCGTTTTACCCAAATAATTTACTAAATCAGTGCAATTCCAATCAAATTTATAATAGGATTGTTAATGAAACTGACATGCTAATTCTAAAATTCATCTGGAAGAATGCACACTTAAGAATAGCTAGGTATTTTTTTAAGTGTAATGAGAGGCCTCTTCCTGCCAGATATCAAAATATGTAATCACATAAAAGTGTGGTAATGGATCACAAATTTTAAAAAATAGATTACTGATGGATTCCCTGGTGGCCCAATAGTTAAGACTCTGCACTCCCAATGCAGAGGTCACGGTTTCCCATCCCTGGTCAGGGAACTAAGATCCCACATGCCACATGACATAACCCCCCCCAAAAAAGTTATAAAAATAGATTAATGAAAGGGAATAGATCATCAAATCCTGATACAACCGTATGTGGGAGACATTTCAAAATAATTGAAAATAGGTGTTGAGACAATTGATTATCCATTTTTAAAAATTATTTATCTATTTGTTTGTTTTTGGCTGTGCTGGGCCTTCATTGCTGCTCTGACTTTTCTGTTTGCAGAGTGCAGGGCCGGGGGGGGGCTCCTCTGTAGTTGAGGTGCACAGGCTGCTTATTGCCGTGGCTTCTGTTATTGTGAAGCATGGGCTCCAGGGCACAGGGGCTTCGGTAGTTGCTGTGAGTGGGCTCAGTAGCTGTGGCTCCCAAGCTCTAGAGCAGAGTCTCAGTAGTTGTGGCACAGAGACTTAGTTGCTCCATTGCGTGTGGGATTTTCCCACATCAGGGATCAAAGCCATGTCTTCTGCATTGACAAGCAGAGTCTTTATCACTGAGCCACCAGGGAAGCCCCTGGTTATCTGTTAAACTAACAAACAAAAGACATATTTCTTATATCACAATATTCAAAAATAAATTAATTCTTCACCTTCCCAGAAACTGGCACAGTCAAGGTCAAGGACTGACGAGACAACAGCCTGCAAGGTTTAATGTTATCCAGTGTTGTTGGGCAAACAAGGAAATAAAGGAGAATGGTGAAAGCAGACTTCTCTCTTTTGGAGGAGGGAGTTGCAAACATGGTAAGTGAGAAGCCCATAATGAACTCTGTAATTTTGGATTGGAGGAATTTGTGTGAACTCAAAGTTTTATGTATCTGTGTTCTAATTTGGATGCTTGTGTTAAAGTTCTATAGGAGCATGTCCTTGTTTTTAGGAAATGTACACTGAAGTATTTAGAGGTTAGGGCTTCATGTCCACAATGGATCAGATGCCTCAAATGGTTCAAGGAAAAAAAAAAAAAACTGTATGTATATAACATATATGTAGGGTGGGGAAACAGAGAGAAGAGAAGAAGCAAATGTAATGAAATGATAACAATTGGGGAATCAAGGTGAACAGGTTATGGAAGTTCATGATGCTACCCTTGCAACTTTTCAGTGAGTTTGAAATTATTTCAAAATAAAAAGTTGTAAAAATAATTTCCAGATGTATCAAAATCTAAGTAATCCTCCTTCGTAGGATCTGTGCCCCCAAGTATCTCACATATACACAAAGATGTGCATGTATGAGTTCATATTTAGAAATCATAATGAGAAAATGTAGGAAATATGCATCAGTAGGGAATGGTTAAATAAACTATAGTTAAACATTCCATGGAATGTTGTGCAGGCATAAAAGAGAATAAGGTAGATTTACTTGTACTGACAATGTACTGACGTGGGAAGATCTCCAGGATGTATTGAAAGGAATAGCAAGTGACAAACCAAGAGGTGGAGTATGATCCCATTTGTGGTTTCATTTTTTTTTTAATATTTATTTATTTGGCCACATTGGGTCTTAGTTGTGGCTCCTGGGATCTTCCATTGAGATCTTTTGTTGGGGTGTGTGGGCTTCTCTGTAGTTGCCATGCACAGGCTTAGTTGCCCTGCAGCGTATCGGATCTAGTTCCCATGCAGGGATTGAACCCATGTCCCCTGCGTTGGAAGGTAGAGTCCTAACGCCTGGACCACAGGGAAGTCCCCCATTTGTGGGTTTTTTTTTAAGTTTTTAAAAAACCTGCTTTGAGTGTCAGTTCTAAGTTGTACGTATGTGTGTATATCAATGCTTATAAACACATTTTAAAATAGTCTGAAAGAATACACATCCAGCTATTAGCAATGGTTAACTCTAGGGAAGGAGAATAGTATTGTATTTTCCACATTTCCTGTTTTGTTAATTTGCAACCCTATGGACTGTAGCCCATCAATCTTCTCTGTCCATGGGATTCCCAGGCAAGAATACTGGAGTGGATTGCCATTTCCTTCTCCAGGGGATCTTCCGAACCTAGGGGTCGAACCCATGTCTCCTGTACTGGCAGGAGGATTCTTTACCACAGAGCCACCAGGGAAGCTCATGCATGTAATAATTTCATTATCAGTTGGAAAAAAGAAGCCTAAGTACAAAAAGGCAGAAATATATATAATACATTCTAAAAGAATTCCTCTCAAGGTGATTATAATATTTAATGCTGGCAATTATCTCAGGTTATCTGGAAAACTCCTAGTCCAACCCCCACATATAGAGAACTGATCTTCCAGTGAAGGTGCCCAGGTACACTTGATCATTAATTTAATAGAAGATTAGGCAGCCGGCTGAGCCACTCCTCGCTTGCCAGGCCATCGTCCAGAAGCGAATTCCCTTGCAGCTCTCCAAAAGGAGGTCAAACGAGTCCCCGGGGATTCTCAACAGAAAGAAGTTGCCAGAGGCTAAATTTGGCATCGTAGCCAAGCCCTAGACTGGGATAAACTGTGCCAGCACTTTTCAGTTATACTTTCAAGACCTTGATCAGAACAGGCAGGACTAGATAGCTGTTTCCAAGAGTGCCTTCGCAGCCTGAATTGGAAACAATTGTTCAAACCTGAATTGCGGGATGAACTTGAAAATGTCAAATTCCTCCTCTGCCTCCTTGACCTATATTATCATTTTTTAAAGGATATTTAAATTCCCTTTCTTTTCTCTTGCTCCAAGCAGTTTATCATAGTAATAATTTCTGCTGACCTGATCAGATCCTCAGTTTAGCCTTTCTTAAGACAGGAAATACAGGCTAGCCATCTGTTTTATTTTTCTTTTATCTTTTTAAGTGTAAATGGCCTATTTTGTATTTAAGTTCCTTTCCCTCCCCCCTTTATTGGCCTTTTTTTTAAAATAAAAATATTTTGGTGAACTGTAATTCACATACCATCAAATTCATCCTTTTTTAATAAATAATTTTTGTTTATTTTTGGGCTGTGCTGAGTCTTTGCTGTCGCACAGGCTTTTCTCTGGTAGTGGTGAGCGGAGGACTACTCTGCAGTTGTGGTGTACAGGCTTCTCATTGCAGTGGCTTCTCTTGTTGCAGAGCTCGGGCTGTAGGGTGCACAGTAGTCGTGGCTCCTGGGCTCCAGAGCACAGGCTTAATGGTTGAGGCACATGGGCTTAGTTGCTCCACAGCATGTAGGATCTTCCTGGATCAGGGATTGAACCTGCGTCTCCTGCATTGGCAATCGGCTTCTTTACCACTGAGCCACCAGGGAAGCCCCCTAAATTCATCCTTTAAATAATTCAGTGGGTTTTAGTAAATTCACAGAGTTGAGCAACCATCACCACCATAGACTTTAGAACATTTCATCACGCCAGAAAGAAACTGTTTACCCATTAGCAGTCATACCCCATATCTCTTTCCCTCCTGCTCTAGATAACTATTACTCTCTTTCTTTCTATATAGATTTGCTTTTTCTGGATATTTCATATAAATGAAATCTTTCAATATGTAGTCTTTCATGTATAGCTTCTTTCATATAATGTTTTGAGGTTCATCCGTATTGTAGCATGTGTCAACTCTCCATTCCTTTTTAAGTAGCAGAATAATATTCCATTGTTTGGCTATATCACATTTTATTTATCAATTCATCATTTTATGGCTATTTGAGTTGCTTCCACTTTGGAGCTATTATGAATAATGCTGCTATGAATATTTATATACATGTTTTTGTGCAAATATACATTTTCAGTTTTCTTGGGTATATACCTAGGAGTAGAATTCCTGAATCATTTGGTAACTGTATTTTTAACCTTTTTGCAGGGGAGAGGATACTTCTCTGGTTTTGTTTCTCTTTTTTAATTTTTATTTTATATTGGATTATAGTTGAGTAACAATGTTATGTTAGTTTCAGGTAAACAGTACAGTGATTCAGTTATACATACACAAGTTTCTGTTTTCAAATTCTTTTCCCATTTAAGTTATTGCAGAATATTTAGCAGAGCTCCCTGTGCTATACAGTAGGTCCTTTTTGGTGATCTATTTTAAATATAGCAATGTGTACGTGTCAATCCCAAACTCCCAGTCTATCTATCCCTTTCCCCTACTCTCCCCTCAGGGTGGTGGTTGTTTAGTTGCTAAGTCATGTCTGGCTCTTTGTGACCCCATGGACTATATAATCTGCCAGGTTCCTCTGTCCATGGGATTTCCCAGGCAAGAATACTAGAATGGGTCACTATCTCCTTCTCCAGGGGACCTTCCCCACCCAGGGATCGAACCTGCATCTCCCGCGTCGGCAGGAGAATTCTTTACCACTGAGCCACCAAGTAAGCCCCTAGGGTAAGCATAAGTTTGTTCTCTAAGTCTGTGTGTGAGTCTGCTTCTGTTTTGTAAATAAGTTCATTTGTATCACTTGTTTTAGATTCCAAGTCCAAGTGATATCATATGTTTGTCTTTGTCAGTCTGACTTTCTTCCCTTAGTATAATAATCTCCAGGTCCGTCCATGTTGCTGGAAATGGCATTATTTCATTCTTTTTAATGGCTGAGTAATATTCCACTGTGTGTACCATTTTTAACTTTTTGAGAAATCTCCAAACTATTTTCCAAAGCAACTGTACCATTTTACATTCCTACCAGCAATGTATGCAGACTCTAGTTTCTCTATATCCTTTCCAATGCTTGCTGTTGTCCGTTCTTTTGATTATAGCTATTTTGTTGGGTGTAAAGTGGTATTTCATTGTAGTTTCTCTATATCCTTTCCAATGCTTGCTGTTGTCCGTTCTTTTGATTATAGCTATTTTGTTGGGTGTAAAGTGGTATTTCATTGTAGTTTTTAAAAAATATTTATTTATTTTAATTTTTACATTTTTTGGCTATGTTGGGTCTTAGTTGCATCACACAGGATCGTTGGTATGGTGCACAGGCTCCAGAGTGCATTGGCCCAATATTTGTGGTGCATAGGCTTAGTTGCCCCACGGCATGTGGGATCTTAGTTCCCAGACCCGAGCTCAAACACGCATTCCCTGCATTGTAAGGTGGATTCTTAACCACTGGACCACCAGGGAATTCCCTTCATTATGGTTTTAATTTGCATTTCACTAATGACTAATGATGTTGAACATATTTTCATGTGCTTATTGGCCATTTGTATATTTCCTTCAGAGAAATAGCTATTTTCATCCTTTCCTCATTCTTTAATGGGGTTGTTTGTCTTTTTATTGTTGAATTGTAAGAGTTCTTTATGTAGTCTGGATAATAGTCCTTTACAAGATATATGGTTTTCAAATATTTTCTCCCATTCTGTGGATAATCTTTTCACTTTCTTGATGAGGAAGAAGGAATAATAGAAAGAGGACATTAATGGATAAAGATTTCTTTTTCAGGTGATAAAAAATGTTCTGGAATTAGATAGTCATGATGGTTATACAACTGTGAATATAGTAAAATCACTGAATATATTAAAATGGCAATTTTATGGTACATGAGTTACATCTCATTTTTAAAATATAAAAGTCACTTTAAAAAGTATCAGCTGATCCACATGACTTCAAACCTAAAATCACCATTTCATTTGAGTTGAACAATTTCTTTTTACTGATGCTGCTAGATGCTCAGATACAAAGGTGAAAAGACTTTGTTTCTACCTTTAAAGAGGCCAGAGTCTAAAAGGGGAGATCATCATATACATACTTCATTTTAATTGAACTTGGTTAGGACTAAGATAGAGGTGTGCTTTGGGATCATGAGGGTCATACTAAGAAACCTGGGCTTCATTAAGGCAGTAAAGAATCATTGAAATTTAAGCTGGGAATTGACATGATCAGTTTTGTGTTTTAGATACATCATCTTGGCAGCTGTGTAGAAAATTGCTATGAAGGCAGCATGGCTAGTATCAGTTCAGTTAGGAGACAATTGCAGTAGTTTGATGAGAAGTAGTGGAAACTTGAATGAAAGCACTGGTGGTAAGAATAGAGAAGAGGTCAGGTTCAAAAAATATTAGGTAAAACTCTACAAAACTTGGTGTGATGAGGCATAAGGGGGAGGGAGAAAGCTGAGATGACTCAGATTTCTGGCTTGAGTCAGTGGGTGGATGGTGGTGACATTAACTGAAAAAAAAATATAAAAAGAAGAAATTTGTGGGCTTAAGTAATAACTTTAGTTTTGCACCAAACTTTGGCATGAGACACCTGGAAAATGGTCAAGTGGATGTGTCCAGTAGGCAATAACCTCACTCTTTCTCTGATACAGTTTCCTGATTTATAAAATTGCAGTATTGTAATGAAAATAAACTAACTATTAGAATTGGTGTTAGGGGTATTCACTTAATCTGCTTTGGGAAAATTGCAGACTCTATTAACTATTAAATATTTGCCTAGCTTTCTGAAAAGAAAAAAGAAAACACCTTGCTCAGTGGTATCAGAGGCATATTTATATTTACAGGTGCAACTTCATTTAAGCCCACCCAATGAAAATACAAAAAGATCAGTCAGAGGGTGGTAATTTGCTATCCCCAAAGACTCAATGTAAGATTCTTTTAATTAGACACTCCTCCTAGTGAATATAAACCAATTGCCTTAGAGATATTAGACTTAACATAAATTTCAAAAATAATAAAAGTTAACATTTATTTTGTGCTTGTTGCATGCTAGGCAAAGTGCTAAGCTCTTTATAACTATTAGCTTTTTTATCCTCACATTAACATATTGAGGTAGATATTCTTAGCATTCTCATTTTATAAAGAAAAAAATGAAGGTTTAGAGAGATTAAATAATAGAACCAAGATCATTAATCTAGTAAGCAATAAAACCAGGATTCAAACTCAGGTCTCTCCTGAGTATAAGTTTGTGAAGAAGAGCTATTATTTTATATGAAAATCCATGGTTATATGCATGCTTAGATCAATTTAATGATCAAAATAGCAATCTAATTTCACTTATACGGAAATTATTAACCTTCCACTATTGCATTCTTTGCAGCCAAAGATGGAGAAGTTCTATTCAGTCAGCAAAAACAAGACCGGGAGCTGATTGTGGCTCAGATCATGAACACCTTATTGCCAAATTCAGACTGAAATTGAAGAAAGTGGAGAAAACCACTAGACCATTCAGGTATGACCTAAATCAAATCCCTTCTGACTATACAGTGGAAGTGAGAAATAGATTCAAGGGATTAGATCTGATAGATAGAGTGCCTGAAAAACTACAGACAGAGGTTTGTGACATTGTACAGGAGGCAGGGATCAAGACCATCCCCAACGAAAAGAAATGCAAAAAAGCAAAATGGTTGTCTGAGGAGGCCTTACAAATACCTGAGAAAAGAAGAGAAGCTAAAGGCAAAGGAGAAAAGGAAAAATATACCCATTTGAATGCAGAGTTCCAAAGAATAGCAAGGAGAGATAAGAAAGACTTCCTCAGTGATCAATGCAAAGAAATAGAGAAAAACAATAAAATGAGAAAGACTAGAGATCGCCTCAAGAAAATTAGAGATACCAAGGGAACATTTCATGCAAAGATGGTCACAATAAAGGGCAGAAATGGTATAGACCTAATAGAAGCAGAAGATATTAAGAAGAGGTGGCAAGAAAACACAGAAGAACTATACAAAAAAGATCTTCATGAACCAGATAATCACAATGGTGTGATCCCTCACCTAGAGCCAGACATCCTGGAATTCGAAGTGAAGTGGGCCTTAGGAAGCATCACTACGAACAAAGCTGGTGAAGGTGATGGAATCCCAGTTGAGATATTTCAAATCCTAAAAGATAATGCTGTGAAAGTACTATACTCAATATGCGAGCAAATTTGGAAAACTCAGCAGTTGCCACAGGACTGGAAAAGGGCAGCTTTCATTCCAATTCCAAAGAAAGGCAATGCCAAAGAATGCTCAAACTACCACGCAACTGCAATCATCTCACACGCTAGCAAAGTAATGCTCAAAATTCCCCAAGCCAGGCTTCAACAGTATGTGAACCATGAACTTCCAGATGTTCAAGCTGGATTTAGAAAAGGCAGAGGAACCAGAGATCAAATTGCCAACATCCACTGGATCATTTTGATCCATTGGATCAAAAGCAAGAGAGTTCCAGAAAAACATCTATTTCTGCTTTATTGACTACGCCAAAGCCTTTGACTGTGTGGATCACAATAAACTGTGGGAAATTCTGAAAGAGATGGCAATACCAGACCACCTCACCTGCCTCTTGAGAAATCTGTATGCAGGTCAGGAAGCAACAGTTAGAACTGGACATGGAACAACAGACTGGTTTCAAATAGGGAAAGGAGTATGTCAAGCTGTATATCGTCACCCTGTTTATTTAACTTATTATGCAGAGTACATCATGAGATACACTGGGCTGGATGAAACACAAGCTGGAATCAAGATTGCCGGGAGAAATATCAATAACCTCAGATATGCAGGTGACACCACCCTTATGGCAGAAAGTGAAGAGGAACTAAAGAGCCTCTTGATGAAAGTGAAAGTGGAGAGTGAAAAGTTGGCTTAAAACCCAACATTCAGAAAACTAAGATCATGGCATCTGGTCCCATCACTTCATGGCAAATAGATGGGGAAACAATGGAAAAAGTGAGACACTTTATTTGTGGGGGCTTCTAAATCACTGCAGATGGTGACTGCAGCTATGAATTTAAAAGATACTTGCACCTTGGAAGAAAAGTTATGACCAACCTAGATAGCATATTAAAAAGCAGGGACATTACTTTGCCAACAAAGGTCCATCTAGTCAAAGCTATAGTTTTTCCAGTAGTCATGTATGAATGTGAGAGTTGGACTGTAAAGAAAGCTGAGTGCTGAAGAATTGATACATTTGAGCTATGGTGTTAGAGAAGACTCTTGAGAGTCCCTTGAACTGCAAGGAGATCCAACTAGTCCTGGATGTTCATTGGAAGGACTGACGTTGAAGCTGAAACTCCAATACTTTGGCCACCCGATGTGAAGAACTGACTCATTTGAAAAGATCCTGATGCTGGGAAGATTGAAGACAAGAGAAGGGGACGATAGAAGATGAGATGATTGGATGGCATCACCGACTCGATGGACATCAGTTTGAGTAAACTCTGGGAGTTGGTGATGGACAGAGAGGCCTGGCCTGCTATAGTCTATGGGGTCGCAAAGAGTGAGACATGACTGAGGGACTGAATTGAAGTATTGCATTCATATCCTTAATTCCTCTCTAGAATTCCTAATTAATTTCCAGATTCATTTTCTAATCTTCTTGTAGGTCTCATTTTTCTCTCTGCCCATCTTCCCATCTTCTCATCACATTGTTCTATTTGGTACACAGATTGAAGACATTCAGTAAAATAGGGAGGCTTCTGCTTTCACATAGCAACATTTATGGTAGCTTTCAGAAGGGCCTTTGTCAAACTCATTCCCTAGCTGTGTTCCCAGATTCAGGACTCATTGTGGTTCAGCCCAGAAGCCCATCAACACAAAAACTTATTGGAGGAGGAGGAAAGGCCAAAGCAAATGTATGTTCATGACAAGATGGCCAGTGGTCCCAGAGGAGTTTGCTGAGTGGGAATGGAGAAGTGAAGAGCCATTTGTTCTTCATTAGACAGCATGGCTGTGCTTTTTCAGAAAATGGAAAGAAAGCCAACTGAGCAGAATCATGTGTGGTAATGAGACATTTGGGCACACAGAATGGGCACCACAGAATTCTTCATAAGATGGGGGTAGGCTGGCAGTAGCTGCTCGGGGCTCACCTAGAATATGTTTGGGGGGACTTCCCTGGTGATCCAGTGGTTAAGAATCCGCCTTTCAATGCAGGGGACGCAAGTTCGATCCCTGGTAGGAGAACTGAGATCCCACATGTCTTGGGACAAATAAGCCCATGCACCCCAATGAAGAGCACCACAACAGCAATATGATGCTGCCAAAAATAATAAAATATAAAGAAATAAAGAAGATATGTTTGAGTGACGGTATTTCTGGACTCCTCAGACCCAATTAGATTGTTTAGGCTAATAACAATCCCTGTCCATGATTATTTATCTGAATAGTGACCAAAAGTTTTTAGAAGGACCTTCCCAAAGGATAGAACTTTAATTTAACTTGCAGATTTTAAAAAACTGTTGGACTGAATTTATCTTTTCAGGATGAGACGGCACCTCAAATAATCAGGATGCATTGTGCTCAGGATCTAATTTCCCAAATGTCAGCATGCAATCCATTTCAAAAGTAATTCACTTTGCAATGTGTTTTCCCCATTACACTCATATGGCAGAAATTATTGCAAATAATAGCCTACAAAGCTGGGATAGTCATTAGATCAGCTAAAGGGTCAGACTGGGCTGTTGATGGTGAAGCTTATTTCTGTTGAAAAGACAAAGAGAATCCACACTATTTCAAAAATAAACATATTTGATTTCTTCTATCAACTCTGCCTCTTTCTGGATTCACATATTCACTCCATTCTTCAAGCTTATCTGTACACAGTTGCTTGAACATGACTTACTATTTTGACTCTTTGCCTTGGGTGTTCTTCTCCCTGCTTAGAAAAATCTATGCCCTTTCTCTTCTATATATTCCCATCTAACCTTCAAAACCAGAACATATCTCTTTTCGTATGCCTTTCCTAGGATCACATCGCAAATGTGATCATTTATTATTTTTAGTTTCCTTAGCTATTACAGCTTTCGTTTACACTATACTCTTTTTTTCTTGAAGCTATTAAAATATTTGTTTGGATTTCGTCTCAAATTGTGTTGTGTGCACATGTTTTAGCCCCAAATTATTAATAGATTTTACATTCTTTGAAGAGTTAGAGAGCTGTGGTTTTTATTTCTTTAGCATCTAGTAATAGAACAACAACTCACAAAAACTAAATACCATATTTGTGATAAACTCGAACCAGTTGTAGACATTTGACAGTGATACCAAGAAAGATTTCATTAAACAGGTATCAAATCAATTTCAGAAGATTAAAGATGAACATCTAATCTTTCCCTTGTGATTCTTTCATCTCAGAAGTTACTAAAGCTTTTCCTATATATGTTTATAGTAATTACCTTTATCAAATCTCAGTATAACAGTTTATTAACTAATGCATAGAAGGTTCTGTCCTAGAAAACACAAGGTCATCTCACTCATTACCAACTTATTCTTCAACAGATTTAATTATCCAACAAATATTTACTGAGCACATACTGTATAGAAAACATATAGTAGACACTTTTAAAAGACATTAAATTTACAGAAGAAACCAAGAAACACAAAGTGAAATAAAACAAAAAAAATAACAGCACAAAAAGTTGTCAGTTTAGGTTTTGAATAAGTGAGCCGTACAACATGGTGCTGAGTTAGAGGGGTGGGAGAAGAGATATAATTGAAGTGTCAGTGAACTCTTCCTGAAGATGTTGTGTTGTAAATTTGGCTTTAGAGAATGAGCAAGGGAGAGACCATAGGCCCAGAGACAAGAATGTATATGCCGTGTTTGAGTGGCAGTGGGTTTGTTCCATCTCTATGAAAAGCTTTTTAAACATCACATCCATTCATCACAAATAAAAGGGGGGAAAGTGGAAACAGTGATAGATTTTATTTCCTTGAGCTCCAAAATCACTGCAGACACTGACTGCAGCCACAAAATTAAAAGATGCTTGCCCTTAGAAGAAAAGCTATGACAAACCTAGACAGCATATTAAAAAGCAGAAACATCACTTTGCCGACAAAGGTGCGTATAGTCAAAGCTATGAATGCCAAAGAATTTATTTGAACTGTGGTGCTGGACAAGGCTCCTGAGAATACCTTGGATAGCAAGGAGATCAAACAGTCAATCCTAAAGGAAATCAACCCTGAATACTCATTGGAAGGACTGATGCTGAAGCTCCAGTATTTTGGTCATCTGATACAAACTGTCAACTCATTAGGTAAGGCCCTAATGCTGGGAAAGATTGAAGGTAGAAGGAGAAGAGGGCATCAGAGGATGAGATGACTGGATGGCATCACTGATGTAATGGACATGAACTTGGGCAAAATCCAGGAGATGGTGAGGGATGGGGAGGCCTGGTGTGCTGCAGTCCTTGGGGTTCCAAAGAGCTGACACGACTGGGTGACTGAAGAACAACAGTGGTTTTTCTGGTAGCCATGCACTGATGTGAGAGGTGGGCCTTAAAGAAGGCTAAGCACCAAAGAATTGATGCTTTCTGTATTGTGGTGCTGGAGAGGACTCTTGAGAGTTCCTTGGACTGCAAGGAGATCAAACCAGTCAATCCTAAAGGAAATCAACCCAGAATATTCATTGGATGAACTAATGCTGAAGCTGAAGCTCCTGTACTTTGGCTACCTGATGCAAAGAGCTGACTCATTGGAAAAGACCCTAATGCTAGGAAAAATTGAAGGCAGGAAGAAAAGAGGGCAACAGAGGATGAGGTGGTTAGATGACAGCCCCAACTCAATGGATGTGAGTTTGAGCAAACTCTGGGAGATAGTGAAGGATAGGGAAGCCTTGTGTGCTGCAGTCCATGGGGTTGCAAAGAGTCGGACACGATTTAGCAGCTAAACAATAACAACAACATCATTATTATTCTTGTTTTGAACAATTGGTACCAGTTTAGATATCTTCTTTCTGGTGTTGTTTGTTCCTTCCTGCGTTTCTGGGCTTCTAGTTCATTTTCTTTCTTTTTTTTTTTTAATACAGAAACTTAAAAAAAACTATTTATTGACCACACCATGTGGCTTGTGGGATTTTAGTTCCCCAACGAGGGATGAAACCCAGGTCCTTGGCAGTGGAAGTGCAGCATCCTAACCACTGGACCACCAGGGAATTCCCCTAGCTCAGATTCTTGGACTTCTACTTGAAAAATTCCTTCTATTATTTCCTTTTAGTGCACATCTGTTGACAATGAACTCTGTAGGTTCTTATTTTTATGAAGATGTCACTGTTTTACCTTAATTTTTAAAGAATATTTTTTATTAGGTATAGGATTCTAAGTTTGCTGTAATTCTTCCCACTCCAAAGATGTAATTCCATTGTCTTCTGGTTTCCATCATTTATTTTGAAAGTTTTATTGTATTGTCAACTTTACTGTAGCTCATTTGAAGATAATGTACTTTTTTTCACTCTGGCTGATTTTAAACATTTTTATATTAGCATTTAGTTTTCATTGTTTTGACTAAGTGTGGTTTTCCTTGTATTTATCCTGATTCAGATTCATAGGGGCGACACAGATGATGAAATGGTTGGATGGCATCATTGACTCAATGGACATGAGTTTGAGCAAACTCTGGGAGATCGTGAAGGACAGGGCAGCCTGCCATGCTGCAGTCCATGGGGTGGCAAAGAGTCAGACATGACTTAGCAACTGAACAACAGATGCATAGATCCTATTGATTCTATACCATGATGTCTTCTATTAGTTTGGGGACATTCTTGGCTAGTATCTCTTCAAATATGGTTCATGCCACATTCCTTGTCTCTCCTCCTCTGGGACTCCAGCGACAATTATAATGATACCGTTCATCATGTCCTATATGTCTCATATTCTTTTCTCTATATTCCATACTTTTTTCCTCTGTGCTTCAATCTGGATATTTTCTATTGCTCTATCTTCTAGTTCAGTAAGCTCTGCTGCTAGGTCTAATACTGTTAAACCCATCCATTGGATTCTTAATTTAGTTATACTTTTTAATTCTAGGATTCACAAGTAATTCTTTTTTATTAATACCAATTCTCTGCTGAAATTCTCCATATTTTCATATAATTCCTTGAACATACTAATTACATTTAATATATATATTTACAGCTGTGACTAAATAAATAAGTATGTTTGTCCCCTGTAGGTTTACCTCCATGGTCTATTTTCTCTTGATTTTCAATCATTTGGTCCTGTTTCCCAGCATTACTGATCTTTTTTTTCTTTTTTTTTGAATGCTAGACTTTATAAAATTGTAAGACTCTGCATGATGGTGCTATTTTCCAAAGAAGACTTCACCTTTCACCTTCTGGCAGTGAGGTACACTTCAGGCACATTGCCTTTATCCAGGTAAGACTGGCTTACCCTCATTCTAGGGCATAACCCTTCCAGGACTTTTACTTAAAACCTTCTTTGTTTATCAGAATCCTTTCTCCTTAAGCAGCCCTGTAATGGTTAATTTTATGTGCCAACTTGACTGGGCTGAGGTGTACCCAAATAGCTGATAAAAACATTTCTGGAGATGTCTGTGAGGGTGTTTCCTGGAGACTTTAGCATTTGAATCCGTAGACTAGGTAACGAAGAGCACCCTTACCAAAATGGGCAGGCATCATCCAATCTGTTGAGGGTCTGAACCAAACAAAGAAGTGGAGGAGGAGAGAATTTTCTGTCTCTCTCTTGAGCTAGAATGTCCATCTTCTCCTGCCCTCTAGCCTTGGTGCTTCAGGTTCTTGGGCCTTTAGATTCCAAGACTTACCCCAGTGGGTCCCCTCTCTCAGGAGTTCAGCCTCAGACTGGGAGTGAATCATCAATTCCTCTGGTGATCAGGGCTTCAGACTTGAATTAAATTATACCACCAGCTTTCCTGGTTCTCCAGCTTGCAGATGGAAGATAATGGGACTTGCTTCCATAAATCCTTGAGTCAATTTCTATAATAAGTCTTAGGAATTCCCTGATTGTCCAGTGGTTAGGACTCTATGCTTGCATTGCCGGCAGCACGGGTTTGATCTCTGGTCAGAAAACTGAGATCCCACAAGCTGGGTGGGGTGGCCAAAAAAAAAAAGAATTGCTATAATAAATCTCTTCTATTATCTATCTAGCTGTCTATCCATCCATTCATCCTACTGGTTCTGTTTCTCCAGAGAACCCTGACTAATATAGACCATGAACTCCAACTTTTGTTTCCCAGGACAATCTCGAAATACTACTACTGGTACTAATACTATCACCATTGTGGATAAACTTAAAAAAATTTTTTTTTACTAATGTTCTGCTTCCTTTTTTTATAGTTGAACGACATCTACATTGTCAGAGCATATAGCCATTATATAACATATCTTTCTTTGTGCCCTCACTTGGTCTTACTTATGTAAGAAACTGTATTTAATGTTCACCACCAAGCCTTACACTGATGTCTCCCCAGTCATTTTGTTTTGTCTGAAGCTCATTTACCTGTAGATTCTTCAGAAAAGGCCCATTGGAATAATATTTCTTGAGTTCATAGATGTCTAGTAATTTTACTAGATTTTGTCATTCTGTGCTTCTGGAATGTTCTACCAGTGTGTCATTTCAAATATTTTTTTCCAGAAAGAATTTCTTGAATATAGTTTTACTGTTAATTGTTCTCTTATTTTGTTTTCTTCTTTAGGGTCTTCTGTTGTCCGTATTTTGGATCTTCTTGGTCACTCTTCAGTATCTGTCACTTTCTTTCAAATCCTTTTTTGTCCCTTCATCCAAAAATTTTAAAAAATATTTTCTTCTGTTTGACTGATTTCTTGTCAGGCACTACTGTTCAATTTATTTGCTCTTATTTCCTCTCTAGAATACTCTTTATTTCTTAAATTATTGTTTATTTCTTATTATTTCCAGAATGCTATCACGTCTTGTCTGAGTTTCAAATTCTTTATTTCTGTTATTTCATATCTTTTATTATTTTCTAGTGTCTTTTAGCTCATCTGGAACTAGAAGTTTATGCTTGTCATCTGTTTTATGGTTGTCTTTGCGGAGTGCTTTCGTTGTCTGTTGGGATGTTACTCAGCTCTTTGTCTCCCTTTCTCTTTCCTTCAAAGAACTATGTGACCTCGGAATTTTTCTCTTGCTTCTTTTAATGTGAAATTCGTTTCCCTCAACTTTTTTTTCAGTTTATTTGTCTGTGCCAGGTCTTAGTGGCAGCATGCATGATCCTTAGTTGTGGCATATGAAAGCTTACTTATGAATAGTTGCAACATGAGGGATCTAGTTCCCAGACCAGCGATTGAACCCAGGCCCCCTGCTCTGGGAGCATGGAGTCTTAGCAACTGGACCACCAGAGAAGTCCCTAGTTTTTCTGAACTTTTCTTATAAGGTGGCATTCGGGAAAACTTTCCTTACTTCATAAAACTTCCTCTGATTTGGGGGCATGTCAAAAAATCAGGCAACTTGCTTTATGGTATTTCACCACTTTGGTCCAGAGGTTTTCTTTCCCTCCTGTCTGTTGTCCGTGTCCTGTTAACTTTTATTCTATTCCAAGTATTTTATCTTTTTGAGGTTCTGTCCTACGAAGAGGTTGGTTTTGCGAGTTCATAGGAGCTAGGCTGCTCCAGCTTCATCAGACCTTATTCCCATGGGTAGAGGAGCCTGGCAGGCTACAGTCCATGGGTCTGCAAAGAGCTGATCACAACCGAGTGACTGAGCACACTGGTTTTGGTTAAAACCCCTTCCAGCTTCAGCTGGTATTCTCACATTGCTTGTCCTCATCCCAGTCAATGCCTTTGGGCTATTTTGGGGTCTCCTGTTCTCAGTTCCATCAGGTGTAACTTCTTTATTGTTTCTTTCACATGGAACTGATACCATGAAGATCCTGGGGCTATTGATGCTTGGTACCCCTCTGCTTGCATTTTTGGAGTTTGTGAAAACACTTTGTCACTTGGTTTTGTTGAAAATGTTGTTCATGGGTTTTAGGTTTTGCTATCCATTTGTTCTGTCTGTTTTTATGTAAGAATTCAGAGAGATGAAAAATATGCTACTGATGCTGTCATCTTCCCAGAATCCTCTCCTGAGTTAATTCAATTATAAGTGTATTTTGTATTACAGTCCCTCTGGGAGTCTGCTCATAACTTATGGGTGTTGACATTTTGCTTCTGCTTGGGTCTGAGAAGGTTAAGGGTTTTAAATCTTAGCTGTTTAGGATACCACAATTAATGACCAAACATAAGGAAGCTAAAATATGAACATAGTAAATTGCCAACTCACATGAATTTTTAAAAAAACCTTTAAATTTAATTACAGCAGAAATATTTCTGAGGATGTGGGGATTGCTTTTAACAACAAATGAAAGAAACCATTTGTGTGTATATGCTTAGAATTAACACAGTGCAGTTTTCTTTTATGGGGTACATATGCATAAATTACTTTATACATGCTCCATAGGATATAATATATTTGCATATATTATAAATTTAATTTTAATTTTATGGCTCTTGTACTTAGGAAATTGTAACAACTGGCAAAAAAGTTTTTGATTTTTAGTAGGCGGGCAATCATTCAATACTATCATTAGCTCTAAAAAGAATCTAGCATGGACTTTTAGAACTAGAAAAAGTCTTAAGTCTTTTTTCCAGACCAGAGATCCGGGCAATCCAGTTAGATTCTGCCTCCAGAACCTAACTCAACGTGTTTAAGTACAAACAATTTTTTTTATTGAAATATAGTTGATTTACAATGTTGTATTAGTTTCAGGTTTACAGCAAGGTGATTCATATATATCTAGGCTTCCCAAGCGGCTCAGCAGTAAAGAATCCGCCTGCCAAGAGGAGACGCGGTTTTGATCCCTGGGATGGGAAGATCCCCTGAAGGAGGAAATGGAAACCCACTCCAGTATTGTTGCCTGGGAAATCCCATGGACAGCGGCGCCTGGCAGGCTACAGTCCATGGGGTTCCCAAAGAGTCAGACATGACTGAGCCACTGAGCACCACTATATATATTCAAGTATTCTTTTTCAGATTTTTCTCCATTATAGGTTATTCCAGGATATTGAATACAGTTCCCTATGCTATACAGTAGGTCCTTGTTGTTTATCTGGTCTACATATGGTAATGTATATCTGTTAATCCCAAACACCTAATTTGTCCCTCCCTTCCTGACTTCCCCCTTTGGTAACCATAAATCTGTTTCCTATATCTAGTACAGACAATTTTTTAACAATTAACAATCTCTGTAAGAAATAGCTTTCTGGTTTGGCTATCTATTTTCCTGCCAGATGAACTGAGGTGTACTGACAACAAGCATAACAGACAGAAACAGTACTTAAGCAGGACTTCAAAAAATTGTATCAGAGCTATGGTAGCTAGGAAACAGCAGCACAGATAGTGCAATGAAAAGGAATAGTTGAGGAGCCAGGGGTAACTCTAGGGCCATGTTATGATGCTATGCGAGTGGCATTGCACACAGTTGCCATAGCTACGGAGCTGCACGAGCTATAGACACGCAGACCCTATGTACCCACCCACTCTGCCGCAATTGCTTTCCACACCTGCCCCTCCGAGTTTTCTACAGCTCCAGTGTAAGGAGGAAAAGGCCATATGGCTTAAATCAAAATATTTTTTTCACTTCTAAAAATCAGAATACCAGAGATTCAGAGCAGAAGGCGAGGAAGCATTGGAAAACGCTTCTTTCCCAGGGGTCAGGAGGTTTCAGAACATCCATTTCAGGAGGAAAGGCTGGTGACCTTTAGTCGCCCACCTCCATGTCTGCTTTCATGTTTCTTTTTACCCTCTATTCCTCTCCTGGCGACATGGATCCTGTCTCTCTCTGCCTTCCCCACCCCCAACTCCTTGTCTTGACAGCAGCACCAGGGAGAGTTTTAATATTATTCAAAGGAATATATGTGGATTAAAGTGCTAGAGCAGGGGATTAGATATTTTGGTACTCTGTTTTCTTCCAAGGGGATTAAAGAAATTATTTTGGATGCCACTGCCAGTTTTAAAGCAAAACCAAGGTAAGCCAGGAAGGGGGAAAAAATCGTTGTTGGGGGTAGGGAGTAGGGAGGAAAACAAAGAGCAGGGACTTTCCTGGTGGTCCAGGGAGTGAGAAGAGAAGAACAGGCAGAGTACAGGGGGTTACAGGGTGGTGAAACTCTTCTATATAACATTTTAATAGTGGCTACATGTCATCACATATTTGTCCAAACCCTTTGACTGTGTGGATCACAATAAACTGGAAAATTCTGAAAGAGATGGGAATACCAGATCACTTGACCTGAGAAATATCTTTGAAATTTCAAAGAAATTTCACTTGAGGTCAAGAAATATCACTTGACCTCAGAAATATCCTGAGAAATATTTACTTGAGAAATCTGTATGCAGGCCAGGAAGCAGCAGTTAGAACTGGACATGGAACAACAGACTGGTTCCAATTAGGAAAAGGAGTACGTCAAGGCTGTGTATTGTCACCCTGCTTATTTAACTTCTATGCAGGGTACATCATGAGAAACGCTGGGCTGAAGGAAGCACAAGTTGGAATCAAGAATGCCAGGAGAAATATCAATAACCTCAGATATGCAGATGACACCACCCTTATGGCAGAAAGTGAAGAACTAAAGAGCCTCTTGATGAAAGTGAAAGAGGAGAGTGAAAAAGTTAGCTTAAAGCTCAACATTCAGAAATTAAGATCATGGCATCTGGTCCCATTGCTTCATGGGAAATAGATGGGGAAACAGTGGACACAGTGACTGACTTTATTTTTTTGGGCTCCAAAATCACCACAGATGGTGATTGCAGCCATGAAATTAAAAGACGCTTGCTCATTGGAAGGAAAGTTATGACCAACCTAGATAGCATATTGAAAAGCAGAGACATTACTTTGCCAACAAAGATCTGTCTAGTCAAGGCTATGGTTTTTCCTGTGGTCATGTATGGATGTGAGAGTTGGACTATAAAGAAGGCTGAGCACCGAAGAATTGATGCTTTTGAACTGTGGTGTTGGAGAAGACTCTTGAGAGTCCCTTGGATTGCAAGGAGATCCAACCAATCCATCCTAAAGGAGATCAGTTCTGGGTGTTCATTGGAGGGACTGATGTTTGAAGCTGCAACTCCAATACTTTGGCCACCTGATGTGAAGAGATGACTCATTTGAAAAGACCCTGATGCTGGGAAAGACTGAGGGCAGGAGGAGAAGGGGACAACAGAGGATGAGATGGTTGGATGGCATCACTGACTCGATGGACATGGATTTGGGTGGACTCTGGGAGTTGGTGATGGACAGGGAGGCCTGGCGTGCTGCAGTTCATGGGTCACAAAGAGTTGGACACGACTGAGCGACTGAATTGAACTGACAGACTGTGCCACATCAAGAGTCAATTCTAGGACCTTCAGGTGGTTAAGACATTACCTTCTAATCCAGGGGGTGCGGGTTCGATCCCAGGTGAGGGAGCTAAGATCCCACATGCTCCATGGCCAAAAAACCAAATCATAAGACAGAAACAATAATGTAACAAATTCAGTAAAGACTTTAAAAATGGTCCACATCAATAAACAACAACAAAACACTTGGGCTTCCCTGGTGGTCCAGTGGTTAAAAATCCACCTACTAATGCAGAGAACATGGATTCGATCCCTGGTCTGGGATGATCCCCCATGCCACAGGGCAACTAAACCCGTGTGCCACAACTACTGAGCGAAAATGCTTAAAGCCTGTGCTCTGCAACAGGAGAAGCCACCACCATGAGAAGCCCACGCACTGCAACAGAGTAGCCCCTACTTTCCACATCTAGAGAAAGCCCACAAACAGCAACAAAAACTCAGCATGGCCAAAAATAAATAAATAAATCTTAAAAAAAAAATAAGCCTTTAAAAAACAAAAACATAGAACAGAAGAAGGAAGCATCCTGGGTATAATTAGGGAGGTCTGCAGGTATCACCCTGGATTTGGGGGTGGTAAGATGGACAACGATAAACACAGGGGATGGTGCCCAGCATAACATGTAATTATCCCTGGTGGACTCTACCTGATGACATAACTTGTCAAGTGTGGAACTTACTTCTTCACATTCATAGATATAATGTGAACTGAATGGCTGAGGGACTTTCTGAACCTACTTTGGAATTTTCCATGAAGCCTCCAGATCCTTTACACACACATTCTTTCTCTGCTCATCCCACATAAGACAGTTCTGTCCTGAATGTCTTAAACTGGTGTGGCAGAGAGGAAAGATAGCTTTGCCATCTGCATTAGTTTCCTAGTTAGTTGCCATAACAAAGAACCACAAACTAGGTGACTTAGAACAACAGAAATTTATTATCTCACAGTTCTGGAGACTGTTGTTGTTGTTCAGTCGCCAAGCCGTGTCTGCCTCTTTGTGACCCCGTGGTCTGCAGCACACCAGGCTTCCCTGTGCCTCACCATCTCCCAGAGTTTGCCCAAGTTCATGGCCATTCCATCGGTGATGCCATCCAACCATCTCATGCCCTCTTCTCCTCCTGCCTTCAATCTTTCCCAGCATCAGGGTCTTTAACAATGAGTTGGCTCTTCCCATCAGGTGGCCAAAGTATTGGAGCTTCAGCTTCAGCATCAGTCCTTCCAATGAATATTCAGGGTTGATTTCCTTCAGGATTGACTGGTTTGATCTCCTTGCCGTCCAAGGGACTCTCAAGAGTCTTCTCCAGCACCAGAGTTCAAAGGCATCAATCCTTTAACACTCTGCCTTCTTTATGGTCCAACTCTCACATGACATCCAAAATCATACTTCTTCTGAAACCTGCTGGTGAATCCTTGCTTGCCCAGTCCTAGCTTACCCTTGTTTGCCTGTAGTCCTTACTATTCCTTGGTTTGTAGATACATCCCTCCAATCCTGCATTATCATGTGGAGGTCTCCCTGTGCCTCATCATGACATCGTTTTTCACAAGGACGCCCAACAAACTGGGTTACAGTTACATATATTCACTGGACTCTTTATTGAAGTAAAGTGAAGTGAAGTCTCTCAGTCGTGTCCGACTCTTTGCGACCCCATGGACTGTAACCTACCAGGCTCCTCTGTCCGTGGGATTTTCCAGGCAATAGTACTGGAGTGGATTGCCATTTCCTTCTCCACTGGATCTTCCCGACCCAGGGATCGAACCCAGGTCTCCCACATTTTAGACAGACGCTTTACTGTCTGAGCCACCAGGGAAGTCCTATTTATTACTATTTATTACTCAGCCATAAAAAGGAACAAAATTGAGTCATTTGTAGAGACACAGATGGACCTAGAGAGTGTTATACAGAGGGAAGTAAGTCAGAAAAAGAAAAACAAATATGGTACATTAATGCATATATATGGAATCTATAAAAATGGTATATAGATGATCTTATTCGCAAAGCAGAAATAGAGACACCAATGTAGAGAACAAGTGTATGGATACCAAGGGGGAAGGGGAGGGGTGGGAAGAATTGGGAGACTGAGATTGACATATATATATATACTATTGATAAGTATGTATAAAATAGATAACTAATCAAAACATACTATATAGCACAGGGAACTCTATTGAATGCACTGTGGTGACCTGAATGGGAAGGAAGTCCAAACGGGAGAGGGTTTATGTATATGTATGGCTGATTCATTTTGCTGTGCAGTAGAAACCAACACAACATTGTTATGCTATACTCCACTAAAAATTTATTTTTATAAGTGGAAAGAATTAAATACTGAAAAAAAAACTGGATTAGAGGCCCATCCTACTTCAGTATGATCTTACTCCTTACCTCTTACACAATTTATTTATTTATTGAGCTCATTTATTTAATAAAAAAAATAGTTGAGTATATTTTAAGCAGCATTTCTATGTGCATGGACTTGGAAATGGGGCTCTTTTAAATTACCTCCATTCTCCATATTGAGCAGAATTTCCCATCTTTTAAGATGAATAGCCTTTAAATGAATGAGTTAATAAGATGTTAGCTAGAAGGTTATGAAGAGTCATGAAAGACTTTTTTAGAGGTGAGAGATGACCATATACCTATGCACAAGGAGAGAGACCATGGACAAGGGAGAAATGACAGATCAGGAATGAGAGGGAGTAATATGTGTAGAAACAAGGCTTAAATCAAGAATGGAAGATCTTGGGATTTGGAGCACAGATAGAGGAATTAGCTTTGAATGAGAGTAGCTTCACTTCTTCCTTAAAAACAGGAAAGCAGGAAAGAAAGGGTACAGGCTTTCTTCAGTTATTGGGGAGAATCTAGAAACAGGGGTCAGATACCTTTGTTTTCTCTGTGGTTAGATATAGGGTGAGCAATGGAGTTGGAAGCCTGGGAAGCATGGAAGCTTTGCAGTATCAGCTGTGAGGAACAGGAGAATGAGTCACATATGCATACATACAAGGAATTCCAAATAGACAAGCCTAGGATGGAAACTGTGATTTATAATGCACCAATACAGAGGCTAGGTAATGTATTTAGGGGCTGAGTAAGCCCTAAACTGCTCACAAAGAGACAGTAGAGAAGTATGTAGTTGAGTTGGTAGAGGGTTAGCATTTGCAATGCAGTCACAAATAAAGGACAGTCAGGTAGGGGTCCAGAGGATGGGAAGCGAGTGGATGAAGTGATGAAGTACAAAAGTTGAGCTGACCTTGAACTAAACCCATCCCCCAATGGTAACAGGAAAATGGAACAGACTGGTCAAAGGTCGATGACAGCGCCCCAGTGGCACCTCCAGAAATGGCAGCATCACTCAGGATGCAGTGTTGCTGTTGTGAGCAGGTTTTCTACCTACCCCTTTGGTAACAATTGTCCTGTCATTGTGGTGACAAGTACACTCTATTTTTGCTTTTGCTATTATATACATATATATATAATTTAATTGTGTGTGTGTGAGGAGGGGCCGTTGCACTGGATCTTTGTTGCTTTGCACTTGCTTTGTCTCTAGTTTCGGTGAGTAGAGGCTACTCTTCGTTGTGGTGCTCAGGCTTCTCATGGTAGTGTCTTCTCTTCTTGTGGCTCCCTGGCTCTAGGGCATGAGCTCAGTAGTTCTGGCATACCAGTTTAGCTGCTCCATGGCATGTGGAATCTTCCCAGACCAGGTATCAAACCTGTGTCCCCTGCATTGGCAGGCAGACCAGGTGCCACCAGGGAAGTCCGCTGTTGCTAATCTTGGTACATAGATTCACTATCTCCAGAAGTCTTTAAACTCCCCGAGAGTGAGCATGAGATAGGTATGGCCAGTACTCAACCCTATTGAACACAGTCCTTAGATCAGGCCATTACATTGGTCTTTGACCTTTGGATCAGGTGTCCAGCCTTGGCCCAATCAGCTGAGGTCAGGGTGATGGGGTCATACGGCATGTACTTGATGCATAAGGGGCTTCTCAGAAATGTCAAAGACTTCTCACAATACTTTCCAGAAAGAATAAAACTGCAAGCAGGACTATTCTCATAAACATTGGAATAACATTTCTCCTCTTGGACTTTCTGACAGATTTCCATCCATTTCTCTCTTCTCTCCCATTTGGGGAGCTGGACATGGTTCAAAAAATTCCCTTTATAGAGCACCTAATTTTGTAAGTTGCATATGTTGTAGCTGCTTGAAAATTTACTCCACCCACACTCCCTATTCACATACACACATAAATAAGTTTATACACTTATATATATATATAACCTTGGATCCTGTTTTTGAGGAAGAAATGAATTATTTTCTACACATAGCTTTCTTTCTGGTGTGCTGATATTAACAGTAGTAATGTAGAATCTTCCAAAGTGTGACAAAATGAATGGTTTCAGTTTCAAGGTGGAATTTTTTACCACTTAATATAAAACATTCTGGCAATGTCTACCAATGTCTATTATCAAGAGTAGGGCTCTGCAAACTCTTTCTGTAAGGAACCAGAGAGGAACTATTTTAGGTTTTATATCACAACCACTATCCATCACAACCACTCAACTCTCTCTTTGTAGGACTAACACAGCCGTAGACAATGTGTGTATCAATGAGTGTGGCTGTGTTCCAGTAAAATTTTATTTACAAAAGCAGACAGCAGGCTGGACTTGGCCCAAGCTTGTAGTTCACTGATTCCCTATCTAGAGGATAATTATTTATGGCTTCTCCTGTTAGGCTGGGTAAGAGCTGAACCTCCCAATAGTAGTGTTTTTCTAACAGATGGCCTGGAGGTTCACAGCTCTATTGACTTTCCTTATGTAGATGTAGTTACACAATAATAAATAACTGAAGGTCACCACATCACACAGCTCTGGAGCCATGCAGTGCCTGGCCTGTGTGGCCATATGCAGCAGCACTGAATGTATTTAAAGTGTTTTTCTGCTGTTCCAATCTGAGACCAGATTGAAGAAGTGAAGTGAAAGTCGCTCAGTCATGTCTGACTCTTTGCGACCCCATGGACTGTAGCCTGCCAGGCTCCTCTGTCCATGGAATTCTTCAGACAAGAATACTGGAGTAAGTAGCTGTTCCCTTCCCCAGGGGATCTTCCCAACCCGGGGATCGAACCCAGGTCTCCTGCATTACAGGTGGATTCTTTACCGTCTGAACTATCAGGGGCAAAGGAATATGATGTGTGTTCAGTTATTTAAACATCCAACATATTGGTTCAGACACTGTGACAACAGCCAATAATATATCAATTAAGATCCTTGTCCTTAAGGAGCTTGTGGTTTAGTAAGGTGTTTGCTAGAGCTGCCCAAACAAAGTACCACAAACTAAGTGACTTAAAAAAAAACAAATTTGAGACTTCCCTGGTGGTTCAGTGGTTAGCAGCCTTGCAACACAAGGGGACGCAGGTTTGATCCCTGGTCTGGGAACTAACATTCCACATGCCATGGAGCAACTTAGCCCATGCATGGCAACTACTGAGCCCACACGCCCCAACTAGAGAGTCTGTGCAACACACTGAAAGGTCCCGTGTGGCACATCAAAGATGGAAGATCTCAAGTGCTGCAACTAAGACCCAGTGCAGCCCAAAAACCAAATAGGAAAATCATCACTAACTCTGAGTGTTACTCACTCAGTCGTGTCAGACTCTCTGCGATCAAACTTGGGTCTTCTGCATTGAAGGCAGATTCTTTACTGTCTAAGCCACCAGGGAAGCCCTGTCACTATTATTTTAAAACACACACACACACAGAAAGTTATTATCTCAGAGTTCTGGAGGTTAGAAGTCTGAAATCAAGTTAAGAGCTGGGCCACGCTTCCTCTGAATGGGAATCCTTCCTAGACTTCCTAGACATGGGAAGGAATTCCTTCCTAGACATGGGAAGGAATTCCTTCCTAGACATGGGAGAATCCTTCCTAGACTCTTAGCTTCTGGTGGTTTGCCTGCAATCTCTGCCTTATAACTGCAGCTCTTCAATTTCTGCCTCTATCATCACATGGCATTCTCCCCTCTTTTGTCTGTGTCTCTATCTCTTTTCCTCTTCCATTAAGGATACCAATCATAATAGATTCAGAGCCCACCCTACTCTAGTATGACCTCATCTTCTCTGAGCTAATTATATCTGCAACAACCCTATTTCCAAATAAGGTCATACTCTGAAGTACAAGGAGTTGGGACTTCAACACATCTTTTTTGTGGGGGACACAATTCAGTCCCTAACACAAAGTGAGAATATGTGTGAAATGAATGTGAAAACTTAGAGGTGCTATGATGGAAGTTGGTGTCGAGTACACGGTGAGGGCAGAGAGAGAGAAGATAAACTTTACCTGGGAGAGTCAGGAAAGGTGGTATGAATGAGGTGAAGCTTGAGCAGATTTTGGAAAATGATGCTGAATGTTTTCCAGGTGCAGATGGGGTGTGAGCTGGGCCTGGGGATTGGAAGAGCGTTCCCTGTTGGAGCAGCAAGAGAGGCAGGAAGTACTGTAGTATGATGTAACCCATTTCATAATGGTCCAGTACAACCTGAGAGGGCTTTAGGCTTCCTGTTTTCCAAAGAAATAAAAGTGAGGTCCAAACACTTTGGCTATTTGATGCATCCATGAGTTAAGATCACTGGCAGCTTCAAAATTTCAATACAGAAGGGGATCAGGAGGATAATCTAATTGGAAGGTTTGTGACTAATCAAAGCTGCTGCTGCTGCTGCTAAGTCACTTCAGTCATGTCCGACTCTGTGCGACCCCATAGCTACATGTGCATAAAAAACACTGTTTTTCTCTAGTTTTGCTTAGTTTTCCTGTTATAGATGAATAAAGATAGCAATGCTGTCTAAAGATGCCTTCATTAGCACTTAACATAAAATGGAGAAAATTGAACATTTCTTTTTAAAAGTACTCATTTTTATTGATTAATTTGGCTGCACCTGGTCTTTGTTGTGGCATGGAGGATCTTTAGTTGTAGTGTGTGGGATCTAGTTCCCCGACCAGGGATGGAAACTTGGCCTCCTGCTTTGGGAGCATGAAGTCTTAGCCACTGAACCACCAGGGAAGTCCCAACTGCATGTTTCAAAGAGTAAGCACACTCAGAGGTGGCTTGAAGGGCCAGTGATGGAGACTGGAAAAGCGCCAACCCTCCTCCTGGCCTCTCACCCATTCACATCTCTAGGGATTGAGTGTTGATTCTGTTCCTAACACTGTACTAAGTGCGCTGCTGCTGCTGCTGCTGCTGCTAAGTCGCTTCAGTCGTGTGACCGACTCTGTGTGACCCCACAGACAGCAGCCCACCAGGTTCCCCCGTCCCTGGGATTCTCCAGGCAAGAACACTGCAGTCGGGTAATAAGTGTTACATGCATTATATCTCATTATCCCTAATTTATAGAAGAAGGCAGTGAGGTTGAGAGGGGTTAAATACATTCCCTCACTCAAACAACTAGTAATTTCATTTTAATGATCATCTAAAAAAATTATAATAAATACGTGAACTAGGATGCTGCCCTGTCCAACGCAGTAGCCACTAGCCACATATGTCTATTTGAATGAAAATTAATTATTGAATAAAAATTCCGTTCCTGGGTTACACTAGTCCTGTTTAAGTTCTCCATAGTCACATGTGGCCAGGGGCCGCCATGTTGGACAATGCCAGATATAGAACATTTTAACTAAGAATAAGATGAATACTTTATCACTGAGTGCTAGCTCAGGATTTTGCTCCTGTTTGCTCTGTGTCTGTGATCATTTTGGCATGACATGGCATTCCTAACTGTCCCAGGCTAATAAGAATAGAGTTGGCCTTAGTATGGAAATAATGCATTACCACTGTATTAATGAAGATAATCTAATAGTTCAAATAAAGAAAATGGAGAGATTATTTCATAAATGCACCAACATCAAAAGAGCCTGCCCTGTGGCAATCAGTACCCTGTTTACCCTGTAATCAGTTATGGAGTTGCTGCAAAATAGCATCATTCATCTCATTAAATTAGTACTGTCTATTTAAATATCATTGGCTCCTTAGTTTTACTTAAATTTATTATTTAAAAGAAGCCTTTGGTTTATAAGAAGTATAACTTTTAGGGATTTGCACCTAGTTTTATTTTTTTGTATAGATTTCTTTGTTTCTTTGTTTGGCTGTGGTGGGTCTTTGTTGCTGCACATGGGCTTTCTCTGATTGCTGCAAGCAGGGGCTGGCTACCCATTGCAATGGGTTCTCTTGTTGCAGAGCACGGGTTCTAGGGCTTCAGTAGCTGCAGCACGTGGGCTCAGTAGCTGTGACTCACGGGTCCTAGAGTGCTGGCTCAGTAGTTCTGGCCCACGGGTTTAGTTGCTCCGTGATACATGGGATCTTCCCAGACCAGGTGACCCTTGAATTTCAAGGCGAATTCTTGACCACTGAAGCACCAGGGAAGACCTGCACCTAGGTTTTTTTTGTGTACATACTAAGATAACATTTATACTAAGGATAATTTAAATAACTTATTCAACTTATATGCAGAGTACATCATGTGAAATGCTGGGCTGGATTAAGCACAAGCTGGAATCAAGATTGCCAGGAGAAATATCAATAACTTCAGTTATGCAGATGACACCACCCTTATGGCAGAAAGTGAAGAAGAACTAAAGAGCCTCTTGATAACTGTGAAAGAGGAGAGTGAAAAAGTTGGCTTAAAACTCAACATTCAGAAAAACTAAGATCATGGCATCTGATCCCATCACTTCATGGCAAATAGATGGGGAAACAATGGAAACAGTGACATACTATTTTTTTGGGCTCCAAAATCACTGCAGATGGTGACTGCAGCCATGAAATTAAAAGACGCTTGCTCCTTGGAAGAAAAGCTATGACCAATCTAGATAGCATATGAAAAAGCAGGGACATTATTTTGCCAACAAAGGTCCATCTAGTCAAAGCTATGGTTTTTCCAGTAGTCATGTATGAATGTGAGAGTTGGACTATAAAGAAAGCTGAGCATCAAAGAATTGATGCTTTTGAGTTGTGGTGTTGGAGAAGACTCTTGAGAGTCCCTTGGACTGCAAGGAGATCCAACTAGTCCATCCTAAAGGAAATCAGTCCTGAATATTCATTGGAAGGACTGATGCTGAAGCTGAAACTGGAATACTGGCCACCTGATGCAAAGAACTGACTCATTGGAAAAGACCCTGATGCTGGGAAAGATTGAAGGCAGGAGGAGAAGGGGATGACAGAGGATGAGATGGTTGGATGGCATCACCGACTCAATGGACACAAGTTTGAGTAAGCTCCGGGAATTGGTGATGGACAGGGAAGCCTGGGATGCTTCAGTCCATGGGGTCACAAAGAGTTGGACACAACTGAGTGACTGAACTGAACTGAATTTAAATAAATATAAGAATCACTGGAGAATTTTCATTCCTCTTATAAGAATTCATTTTAAGGACTTCCCTGGTGGTCCAGTGGTTAAGAACCTGCCTTGCAAAGCAGGGGAGGCGGGTTCCATCCCTGGTCGGGAAACTAAGATCCCACATGCTGCAGAACAACTGAGCACTGCCACTACTGAAGCCCAAGCACCATAACTAGAAAGTCCGTGGGCTGCAGTGAAAGGCCCAGATGACACAAGGAAGATCCTGTGTGCCACAACTAAGACTGGATGCAGCCAAATAAATATTAAATAAATATTCATTAAAAAAAAAAAAAAGAATGGGTCATTATATTACCCAAGATTGAGAAACACTATGAAAGCCTTTAGGATGAAGAGACCTGAACACCTTACCTGTAACATATAGTCCCAGGCCCACAGAGTGGTATGATTGTCAGGATCCTATCAAATCTGGATGAACTAGAGTCTCATAGCTCAGTTGGTAAAGAATCTACCTGCAATGCAGGAAACCCCAGTTGGAGTCCTGGGTCAGGAAGATCTGCTGGAGAAGGGATAGCCTATCCACTCCAGTGTTCTTGGGCTGCCCTTGTGGCTCAGCTGGTAACGAATCAGCCTGCAATGTGAGAGACCTGGGTTGGGAAGATCCCCTGGAGAAGGGAAATAGCTCCTGCTATTCTGTCCTGGAGCACTCTATGACTGTATAGTCCATGGGGTTGCAAAGAGTTGGACACAACTGAGCGATTTTCACAATAGCAAGAGCCCTCTTGGGCACCAGTATGCCATAATTCTACCCAGGGGTATATGTTATACATATTTTTAACTTTATTTATTTTTGGCTGCACTGGGCCTTCATTGCTGCGTGTGTGCTTTCTCTAGTTGCAGAGACGGGGGCTACTCTTTGTTGCAGGGCACAGGCTTCTCATTGCGGTGGCCTCTCTTGTTGCAGGGCACAGGCTCTAGGCATATGGTCTTCAGCAGTTGCTGCTCAGGGTCTCTAGATTGTGAACTCAGTAGCCATGGCACACAAGCTCAGCTGCTCCGAGGCATGTGGAATCTTCCCTGACCAGGAATCGAACCCGTGTCCCCTGAATTAGTAGGCGGATTCTAATCCACTGGATCACCAGACCCTACCCAGAGATATATTATTAACAGAAGACCAACTGCAGCTGTGGCAAGACTTTCACACTGACAAAGCACACTTTTCTAATTACCCCCCTGTTCTAGAATTCTGACAGTGAAACTTGATTTACACCATTCCTAAATGCTGATTTTCCCACCACCTCATTCATAGTTCTTAGTACACAGAACATGTTTGTAGTGAGGAAGGAGACCACAAAGCCAGACTTATATTTCTCATTTTCTGGCTCATGAATATTTGTTTTTTCCTCGTCTTCATCAAATCAACTATTCTCAAGCACCTCATGGATGGGAAATAGGACTCGAGAGCGTCATTTTTATATTACCACTTCACAATGTTTTACCGAAAGATTTCATGTCTTCTCACTTAATCCTTGGCCTCCAGCTTCCCCCTTGAAATCTGCAGATGAGTTTCACACTCTCAGAGGCAAACACCGCTTTTCTCGCCATAAATGAGAAACAGGTGTATCTAGGCTGGGCTATCTCACTGGGTGCACCCCAGGGCTACCATCAGCTCAAGCTGGTCTTTTCACTGTGATTGCAGTCGTCAGAGAAGCCTATTCAGGCAACTCCTACATCACTGGGAAAGTAAACTATTATTTTTAGTGGTTTTGTAGATTACGTTGAGACTCCTTATTTATGTTGTTGCCCAGAATATGTATCCCCAGAACCTTGAATTTCTTACCTCTTATTTCTGAAAAATGCTTGGTAAATATTCCCACTATTTGCTGCAAAATGAGACTTCAGGAAGACACAGGTTCTTATGTAAGCAGCAAATAAGCTCCCAAAACCTATGAACTGGAAGGATACTGCTACTGCTACTCCTAAGTCACTTCAGTCATGTTTGACCCTCAGCGACCCCATGGACCACAGCTTTCCAGGCTCCTCCGTCCATGGGATTTTCCAGGCAAGAGTGCTGGAGTGGGGTGCCATTGCCTTCTCCGGGGAAGGATATTAGAAACTGCTAAAAAAAAAAAAAGAAAAAAAACACCTGCTTACCACCTTTCAGTATCCCCCAAAGATATGCAAACTAATACTCACAAGAGTTTTTGAACTTCACTTCCCTCCCCTTGAGAAGTTTCTGGTTGTTAAGTAAGGCCATCTTTTACTCAGACTTTTGCAAGTGGAATTATAATTGTTGAAGTTCAATTATGCTACACTAATAATAGTGTTCACCACTTATTTGGCTCTTACTCTATACTAGATACTCTGCCAAGCTGTTTATGTATTTTATTTTTTCCTTACGACTACTTAGTGAAGGTAGGTAGTATTATCTCTATTTTATAGATTTAAAAACCAAAGGAGAAATGGGGAGGCTTAGAAATTAGTCTGAGGTCATGTAGATGCTGAATGTCTGAGTCAAGATTTGAATTCAGAACTTCATGAAATCCCAAGCCCACACTCTTAGCCTTGCAAACAGTAATAAAATAAGACTATATATAATAATTTGCCATATTCGAGTTAATTTGTTGTTACTTCTCAATCTAAGCATTCTGATTTTTTTTTTTTTTTAATTAGAGGAGGGATTGGGGGCAAGAGGAGAAGGGGAGGAGAGAGGATGAGATGGCTGGATGGCTTCACTGACTCGATGGATGTGAGTCTGAGTGAACTCCGGGAGTTGGTGATAGACAGGGAGGCCTGGCGTGCTGCGATTCATAGGGTCGCAAAGAGTCGGACACGACTGAGCGACTGATCTGATCTGATCATTGCTTTTTGGGGTCCAGGTGGCTCCGTGGTAAAGAATCTGCCGGCCAAGCAGAAGCCATGGGTTCGATCCCTGGGTCAGGAAGATCCCCTGGGTCAGGAAGATCCCCTGGAGAAGAAAATGGCAGCCCACTCCAGTATTCTTGTCTGCAAAATCCCATGGACAGAGGAGTGTGGTGGGCTATAATCCCTGGGGTTGCAAAAGAGTCAGACAGGACTGAGCAACTAAAGAACAACATTGTTGCTTTAGAGTATTGTGTCAGTTTCTGCTGCACAGAAAGTGAATCAGCCACCTGCGTATGTATTAATATGTATTAATATATCCCTCTTTTCTTGGATTTCCTTCCCATTTAGGTTACCACAGAGCATTGAGTAGCGTTCCCTATGCTATACAGTAGGTTCTCATTAGTTATCTATTTTATACACAGTAGTGATTTTCAATATTTACTTCCCATTTTCGGGAAAATGTCAAGACAAAGTTTCACTATGGTCAGTTACAGATCATTCTTAAGTTATATCGCATGGTATCAGCAACTCAAATATCCTTCAGAAAGTACCTTTTCTCCCTGCCCCCGTCCCCCCCACTTAGTTCACGAGGTTTGGCCCTGAGTCCCCAAAGCACTTTCATCTGTAGTCAGAGAGTCCTTATGAAGAGAACTGATGCCCCTTTTCATCCCAAGGTGAACTCTCAGCAGTGCTCTGCAATCAGGACTTCACTTCTCCAAGTGGGGTCACCTTTGCCAGAGAGTTCAGCCACCCACAGCTGGGCGTCCACGGGACAGGAACAGAATAATGAATTGCCCACTTGAAGATTCAAGGGGAATTTTGAGAGCCTGGTGTTTTTCCAGGTTCTTGGTAAGCATCCTAGTTTCAGTAAAAAAATTACTGCTCTTTAGAAAAGCACAAGCAGGGTTTACATTCAGATTACTTTTGGAGAATCTTGGTATTTCTTTTGAGTATCCTTAGGTAATCTTTGATAAGTAACTCCATAAACCCTAGAGTAGCCAGTTTGTTGTAAACTCAGCTTTGCCCTCCTCACTCTGCCCCCACGTTCAGGTCCAGGAGCATATTCAGAAGCCGGCTTGCTGGTGCTTGTGCTCAGTTGTGTCTGACTCTTCGTGACCCCAGGGACTGCAGCCTGCCAGGTTCCTCTGTCCATAACATTTTCCAGGCAAGAATATGGAGTGGGTTGTCATTTCCTCTTCCAGGGGATCTTCCTGACCCAGGGATCGAATCCACGTCTCCTGCATTGCCAGGCAGATTCTTTGCCACTGAGCCACCTGGGAAGCCCTATCTACTCATTATTTTTGCCCCTTATCAGTTTATTTAGGGGAAAATGTATCCCCAGAGAAGTGTAACAGTTTGACAGGTACTAACTGGTTAGTTATTTCACATGCTGTAAAACCTCTTCCATAAAATTTATCTAATGTGGAATTTGTGATGTTTGTTCTGAACTTGTCCAAAGTTTGTGTTTGCACCAGAATTACAAGGATTTGCTAGGCAAATAAATAATGTCTGCATAATAGTAACTTGCAAAGAAAAGAGCTTAAAGTGAAGGGAGTAAAAAAGTCTTTTGCTATGAACTGAATTGCATATCCCCCAAATTTGTATGTTGACGCCCCTACCCCAAATGCAATGGTACTTAAGGAGGCCCTTTGAGAGATAATTAGGTTCAGGTGAGGTCAGGAGGGTGGGATCTATGAGGGGAGTCAGTGTCTGATCAGAAGAGATAGCAGTGAGCTTATGCACTCACTCTGCCTTGAGTAGCCAGCTAGTTGGGTCGTCTGCAAACCAGGAAGCAAACCCCACCATGTCAGCTCCCTGATTTCAGACTTGAAGCCGCCACAACCGTGAGAAAATTAATTTCTGTTATTTAAGCCACCCAGTTACGATGTTATGGTAACCTGAGCTGATAAATGTATCTTTCATGTCTTTAGAAGTCCCTATTTGCATGTAAAGCTAATTAGTAATTTTACAGTTATCATTTATGTGTGTGTTCATTAAAGGAAAGCTAAGCCTCTCCTTGGCCGATGTTTTTTATGATACTCTTTAACTTGGAAGTGATAAAACTGCCTTTTAAAACATTGTATAGGGCAGCTTTTTCAATAGTTTGGACAGAGTTGTAGCTAATTAGCCAGAATTTGTGAATTTTTATTCTTTTGCCCCCAAACTCTGAAGAAGTTATTATGTATCATAACACGTTATAACCTATTAAACACTTGGGCATATTTCTCACAGCAGAATTGTGTATCTTATTAAACGAACATTGAAATGGAATGAATTTATGTGAATAATCGTTGAAGCTGGGTATCGAGTATGTGGGGTTTGTTGTATTATTCGCTCTATGTTTGATGTTTGTGGACATTTTAAGATGTTGATAATACAGAGTTTTAAATGATTATGTACACATGGGCTATGTATGAGCTAATGTGTTGACAAATTGACCTTGCAACAATATAAGTGTGGTTGCTTAGCTGTGTTTTGGTCCATAACCAGTTTTTTTTTTAAATGGAAAAAAAACACAATCTCCTGGTCTTTTCTTCAAAAGTGCAAACCGTGCCAGCTGATTTGAATGAGAGAGAATGTTTTTCACTCTATTTTCACAGCTGTCTTATCAGTTTCCTAAACTCAATTAGGGTGGAGCACAGGAATTTCAATATGAGGGGACTAGGGGCTTTGTTGTGGTCTGAAGATAATGTTATCTTCCTGGGCTAACCTCTTAGAGTGAAGACATTTCCCCAGAGGGGGAAAAAGTAGCGCCTTAAAGATGTCTTCATAGACTTTGCAGAATGGTTGAAACTTAACAGTCTATGGAGAACTCTGCCAGCCTCGTGGGAAAATGATTTGGTATTCAATTGTTTTCACTTGGGCACTTTCCCAGACTAGATAAAGCCTCTCCATTCCATCCTACCCCTCCTCCACCCTAAAATTCCCTGAACCCTAGGTGTGGCAGGCTTGCTTTTGTTCAGGATGAAATAGGGCAAGAACTTTCAGGTAGATAAGGAAAGTACCCTTTCAGTTTCTTGCCTGCTGACGTCATGCCTGTGTTCTCTTGGCTTCAGTGTGGAAATGAGAATTTCCACAATTTTAGAGGGAGTGTCTGTTACTGTTCATCACGAGCTGAATAATTATTTAGGTTCTTGACCTCTTTACATGATCTGGATTTCCATGCCTGTGAGATATGAATCGAGCTGAGGACTTTATGAGAAAGAGGTTTTTTTTTTTTTTTGCAGAGTTTTCATTTTACTCATAACCTAGTTTTAGACTGGAGATGTGGGTGGTGCGTATTCAGGCCCTTCATGAGGCATTACACAATCTATTTGAGTTATACAAAGTGGATAGAAAAGTGCCTATAACCCATTTTTTAAAAAGTGTTTCATAATAGACTCGAAAACCCTAGAAAATTCTTCAGGGCGTGGAATTCTTGACATTGTTTCTTGATGGAAGAGAAGAATTCTCAAATAATTGTAAATACTCACTGCTTCTATAGTTCACAGGGTAGAAGGGGGGAAGGAGGTTAAGTGCGACAGACTGAGGGTATAGGGGAGGCTTTGCCCCCTGGGACTCATCAACCACTTATTGGTTCAAAGGCCTGAACCCTAGACCTAGACGAGAATCCCATGTTCGACTAGAATCCCATATTTGGTGGACCGCAGTTAGTATAACTATTAGATTTATTATAACAGATTTTCACTGGAAAATTTCACTAAGAGTAATAGAAGTAATGAATGAAATCTGAAACTTAATTTGGAAGCCCCTCATGCCCCCTAAGAAAAATGAAAAAATGGCTTTTCATTAAGATAAAAGCAAACATTAAGATCTTCTCTTTCCCTGTCTCTCCAGAATTTTTACAGGAAATTTATTTTCTATGCTTTCATCATCATGAATCATATTTTGAGAGCTCATAAGATCTGTAGCAATGTCATTAGGCAATTGGGGAAATTATGTAGAGGTTTATGAGTCATAATGGTCCCAGATTTCAAAGATCGTATCTTGTACTAATTTATTAAATGTTGAGTACCTGCTATGTGCTAGGCACACTTTTAGTGTGTATGGCAAAACTACCCTTTTCGTAGTGTAGGGTGTTTGGCAAAACACAAGACAGACGAGGCTCCAGCTCTCGCAGAGCTTGCGTTCTAATGTGGATGGACTCACACAAAGCAATGAAGCATCAAGTAGTAATAAGCACTCTGTGCGTGTGGGTGCATGCCTGCGCGCTCAGTCATGTCCAGCTCTTTATGGCCCCATGGACTGTAACCTACCAGGCTCCTCTGCCCATGGAATTTCCCAGGCAAAAATGCTGGAGTGGGTTGCCATTTCCTACTCCAGGGGTTCTTCCCAACCCAGGGATTGAACCCATGTCTCTTGCATGTCCTACATTGGCAGGCAGATTCTTTACCATTAGCACCACCGGGGAAGCCCCAGTAAGTGCTAATATCAAATAATTTAGGATAGGGTGATAGCAGATGAGTGAATGTTTTCAATTGGGTGATATGGGAAGGCCATTCTGAGAAGGTGACATTTGTTTTTTTGTTGTTTTAATTTCGTTTTGGCTATGCTGGGTCTTCATTGCTGTGCACAGGCTCTCTCTAGTTGCCATGAGTTGGGGCTACTCCTTGTGGCAGTGCCCTGGCTTTCCATTGTTGTGGCCTCTCGTTTTGGGGTGCCCTTCAGCATATGGGATCCTCCCAGACTAGGGAGTGAACTTGTGTCCCCTGCATTGGCAGTAGATTCTTAACCACTGGACCACCAAGGAAGTCCACAGAAAGTGACATTTGAATTGAGACCCGAGTATTGGAAGAAGTCAGCAATGGAAGATCAAGGGAGTTGATAATCTAGGGAGAGGGAGCAAATAATACAGAAGTTCCAAACCTTAACCTGCACAAGGAACAGAAAGACAGTATGGTTAGGGCTTGGAGAGCAGCAGCAGGAATGATCTGGTCAGAGGGAGGACCAGAACCCTAGCAATATAGAGCCACGAAAGCCAGAATTTATACTAACCATGATGGAATGACATTGAAGGGTTTTGAGCAGAGGAATGATATTACTTGAGTATAAAAATATTACTTTGGTTACCACATGGAGAATGGATTATATAAACTGTCTATAACAATTTCAGTAAGAGATAGTGATGGCTTGGATCAGGATCAAATGGAGCAAAGCAGATAGGTTTGGGATGTGTTTGAGGTAGAGTAGATAGCTCTTGGTGGTGGGTTCAAGGTGGGGGGAGGAGAAAATGGATGATCCCCCCAGGCTCTCTGGGCTCCTGTTAGAGCTTTTTGCCAGATAAGGAGGGGCTTCAGGCTGGAAGAGGCATTGATCTGGCTGGGGAAAAGAGATTTTGCCTTCAGTTCAGTTCAGTCGCTCAGTCGTGCCCGACTATTTGTGACCCCGTGAATCGCAGCATGCCAGGCCTCCCTGTCCATCACCAACTCCTGGAGTTCACTCAAACTCTTGCCCATCGAGTCAGTGATGCCATCCAGCCATCTCATCCTCTGTCGTCCCATTCTCCTCCTGCCCTCAATCCCTCCCAGCATCAGGGTCTTTTCCAATGAGTCAACTCTTCACATGAGGCGGCCAAAGTATTGAAGTTTCAGCTATAGCATCAGTCCTTCCAATGAACACCCAGGACTGATCTCCTTTAGGATGGACTGGTTACCTCCTTGCAGTCCACGGGACTCTCAAGAGTCTTCTCCAACACCACAGTTCAAAAGCATCAATTCTTCGGCACTCAGCTTTCTTCACAGTTCAACTCTCACATCCATACATGACCACTGGAAAAACCATAGCCTTGACTAGATGGACCTTTGTTGGCAAAGTAATATCTCTGCTTTTTAATATGCTATCTAGGTTGGTCATAACTTTCCTTCCAAGGAGTAAGCGTCTTTTAATTTCATGGCTGCAGTCACCATCTGTAGTGATTTTGGAGCCCAAAAAAATACAGTCTGACACCGTGTCCACTGTTTCCCCATCTATTTCCCATGAAGTGATGGGACCAGATGCCATGATCTTAGTTTTCATGAATGTTGAGCTTTTAGACAACTTTTTCACTCTCCTCTTTCACTTCCATCAAGAGGCTTTTTAGTTCCTCTTTACTTTCTGCCATAAGAGTGGTGTCATCTGCATATCTGAGGTTATTGATATTTCTCCCGGCCATCTTGATTCCAGCTTGTGCTTCTTCCAGCCCAGCGTTCCTCATGATGTACTCTGCATATAAGTTAAATAAGCAGGGTGACAGTATACAGCCTTGACGTACTCATTTTCCTATTTGGAACCAGTCTGTTGTTTCACATCCAGTTCTAACTGTTGCTTCCTGACCTGCATATAGGTTTCTCAAGAGGCAGGTTTTGCCTTGGGAGCATGTTAATTTGGAAATTAAACATCCAAATTAGGTGTGAAGTAGGCAGGGGTCACAAAGAGTTGGACATGACTGAGCAGGCACACAGACAGCTGGTTAAGAAGGTTGGAGCAGGAAATACATATTTGGGAGATGTCAGCATAGAGGGTAAGCAAGAGCCAATGAAGTGGGTTGAAGAGAAAATGAAAAGGTGAGAAATGAAGACAGTAGCTACAGACAGCTTTTTTTAAGGTGGCACCGTAAGTGGAGAATAGAGAAATACAGTTCCAAGAGCATGAGGGGTCAAGGACTATTTTCTTAAAAATAGTTTATATGAATATATATGCATATATATATACTTGTGTATATATATACTTTTTTAAGTTCTCATGCTCAGTCGTTTCAGTTCTGTCTGACTCTGTGAACCTCTGGATCGTAGCCCGCCAGGTTCCTCTGTCCATGGGATTCTCCAGGCAAGAATACTGAAGTGGGTGGCCATGCTCTCCTCCAGGGGATCCTCCTGACCTGGAGATCAAACCCGCGTCTCTTGGATCTCCTGCATTGCAGACAGATTCCTTACTGCTAAAGCACTGGGAAAGCCTATATATTTTCAGATGAGAGTACTAAACCGTGTAAGCTGATGGGAATGATGCTGGACAGAGGGGAGAATTATAGTCTAAGAGGTCACCTTTTCCATCTCCTCCAAGCATAGACCCAAATAGAGAGGACAATTTGGAAAGACTAAAAGCATAATTTACATTTGTTATGTATATATTTCAGGCTTTGGGAGAGCAGCGGGACAGAAAGAGAAGAGAAGCTTGGAGAAAAGGGAATTAGGAAAGGCAAGAGAAGAAAGAAATATGATTTTTAAAAATAATACAGAGTTAGAAAATATATCTGTGGGACCTGGAGAAGGGGGCTGAGAAATGAATGAGTTATACTTCTACCCTCTAGAGACACATTTTTCTAGGAGATAGCACTTCCATTGCCCACCAGAGTCTTTCTGCCCTAGGGAGGGCATCAGTTAAGAATGCTGCCGACATTCAGAGTTCCCTGGCGGTCCAGAGGTTAAGACTTTGTCTTCCAATGCTGGAGATGTAGGTTTGATCCCTGGTTAGAGAGCTAAGATCCCATATGCCTCATGACCAAAACATAAAACATATAAGCAATATTGTAACAACTTCAATAAAGACTTTAAAAACGGTTGACATCCAAAAAAACCTCTTAATAAAAAAAATTCTCAGTGCTTCCAATACAGGGGATGCATGTTCAATCCCTGGACTGGGAACTAAGATCCCACATGCTGTGCAGTGCAGCCAAAAAAAAAAAAAAAAATTTTTTTTTAGGAAGAATGGTGCCGACATAAACTCCTGGCTCTAGTTCTTGCTGGAAGGGAGCAAGTTATGGAAATTCTTTGTGCCTTGGTTTCCTTACCTGAAACATAAGCTCAGAAGTGCTTGCCTTGTGAGGTTAATGTGTGAATTGAAAAATGAAACTATTCTTGCAAAGCACACGGCAAACTCATTCTCCTTCTAGACACCTCTGAGCCTTTGAGCAGATCCTGCCTTAGGTCCCTTGAGGCCAGGGAACATGTCTTGTCTTTTAATTTTCCAGGGCATTTTATATATATAGCCCTAACCGTAAGTGAATTTTGAATGCTTGCCCTTTTCCCCCTTCTTTTCTTTCCCTTTCCTTCTTCTGTGCGAAACCCTGTCTCGTGCTGCTCACCCCCCTACCTCATATCCCTTTATACTTGCATTTTTGGTCTGTAGAGTGTTCTGTTGGATGTAGAATCACAAAAAGGTAGGACTTTGGCTTTATTCTATCTTCCCTCCCAAAGCCAGAAAGATTTCAAGTTGAACACCTTGATTTAAAAATGAAAAGTTTATGCCAACACTGAATTTATCTTTTATTGCAGCATGTACAATTTCTTTTCTTGATCTAGTTGATCAGCGCCACAAAGATTGGTTCCCAAGAAACTCTCTGACCCAAGATCGAGCACAGCCCAACATCGGTTTCTGACATTCTTAGTCTGTTTTATTATGAAATATTTCAGTCAGAGGGAACAATAGAAGTAAAAGCAAAATATACAAACATAGACATTTCATCAAGTTTAAACTGCCTATATCCCCACTCTCCCCATAAGTAATCTCTATCTTGAAATTTGTACTTAGCTTTTATGAAATAGTATGTTTTTTTTAATTTTTATTTTTTTATTGGACTGTAGTTGATTTACAGTGCTGTGTTTCAGGTGAACAGCGAAGCAATTCAGTCATTACATATACATATATCTATTCTTTTTCAAATTTTTTTCCCATTTAGGTTATTATAGAATATTGAGCAGTTTCCCATGCTATACAGTAGATCCTTGCTGGTTATCTATTTTAAATATAGTCATGTGTACATGTCAATCTCAAACTCCCAACTTGTCTGTCTCCCCCACCTTTCCCCTTTGGTAACCATAAATTTGTTTCATATTCAGATTTTTATCCTTGATTTCGTATGTACGAGTCCGTATCAAGTTCTGCTTTCCTCAGGTTTCTGATGTGAACATATAGTAGGATCTCAAAGTTTGTTGAAAGAATAAAGCTTGCTTGCTTGAGAATAGGAAATTGGTCTTTTCCTTCCTTCTCTGTTACTCTTCCCAAAGTCTGTCTCACATACTTGGTGATCTTGGATGGTAAAATAGATGCTTAATAACTTAATGACCAGAGATATATTAATCCATCTTTTGTTACCCAGTATTATTGACCAGAGATGTTTCAATGTTCACTTACATAACAAACAGCTGGCCACAGGCATTAGTTTCTGCAAAAATCCACCAATCAATAATGTGTTTTAATTACTGTTACCCTATATAAAATTTATGAAGTACATCATAGCTATCCAACCAATTCTCATGGGCTCTGCCTCTAATAGAGGCAGAATGTAATACCATAAAGTTAAGTAATAAAATCACCTATGTATAGAGGGAGAGTGCTCAGTTGATTCTGACTCTTTGGGGCCCCATGGACTGTAGCTAGGCAGGCTCCTCTGTCCATGGAATTTTCCAGTCAAGAATACAGGAGTAGTGTGCTATTTCCTACTTCAGGGGACCTTCCCGACCCAAGGATCAAACCCTTGTCTCTTGCATCTCCTGAATTGGCAGGTGGATTCTTCACCACTAGTGCCACCTGGGAAGCCCCCACAAATTATTCAGTTGAGTTTCGGGCATGTTGAAAATCCTTTTAGTTGCTGTTTGTGGCTATTCGGTATCTGTCTTTACCCACCGGAGAACATGTTGTCTTAGACTCCACTAATGAGAGGCACTTGCATGAGACCTGGTAGGGAAGAGGAGACGCCACTGTCTTCTAGAGGCTGTGTGCTTAGTTACTCAGTCAGTCATGTCTGACTCTTTGTGACCCCATGGACTGGGGCTTGCCAGGTTCCTCTGTCCATAGGGATTCTTCAGCCAAGAATAGTGGAGGGGGTTGCCATGCCCTCCTCCAAGGAATCTTCCCAACCCAGGGGTTGAGTCCAGGTCTCCTGCATTGCAGGCAGATTCTTTTCCATCTGAGCCACCAGGGAAGCCCCTTCCAGAGGCAGTTATGGGCAAGAGTATGGGCAGCAGCAGATGGAATGGCCGACTTGGGATTCTGCCTACAGCTTTCGGGCGGGTGGTCTGAGAATCCTCCCATTGCTTTACAGGCAGCTGAGATGGCAGTAAGTGCATAATGGCAGTAGCTTCCTTATGATCCCTGTACTTCTAGACTTCCTGAAAGAGATTCTAACCACCATCTTTCCTGCAGCTTTCCCAGAGTCATGAAAGCCTCTAATTCCCTGCATTAAACCCCTTCCTATTTGAAATACCTGGAGTGCTGACTGTTTTCCTGATGGTACCATGACAGATAATGATAGGACCTAGTCCACAAGCTTCTAGGAAACCCTAGAAGAAAAGCAGTTGATATGGTAATAGATGTTCCCCAAGCCCCTTAGAGCAGCTGTGATGGGACCATTGGAATTGATGGGCCCTTGACACTGGGAATGGAAGCTCTTCAAGCTGTCACCCAAACCTATGCTTGTGGGATCTACAGAAACAGGGCTTATGGTAAAAATGAAATAATTAACAGTGAGTTTGTAAAATGTGTAGAACCTACTGAGACAGAAGAAGTGCAATGGAATGAATTGTCTTATTAATTTATTTTTTTATTACATATTGTTTTATTACATATTGGGTTGGCCAAAAAGTTCGTTTGAATGTTATGGGAAAACCTGAATGAACTTTTTGGCCAATTCATACATTCTATGCAGTTACATATATCTGAAAAACACACAATAAACAGAATACAGGCCACAGAGTTAGGTGGCTGAGGGACGGGGTTTGGGGAAAGATTCATTTTCTACTACATATGCTCTTGTCCTTTCTGAACTTTATGTTGTGTACATGCATTTTCTACTCCAAAAGCATATTTATGTTTAATAGCAACAGTTGTATACTGGATTTTGTGTAGTGATTTTACAGTCATCAGAGTTTTTAAAAAATCATAAACTCTAACCATGTAAAATGTTGACCATGAAATGAAAAGACAACAATCTGTATCCACTGCTTATGGAACTTTGTAGAACTGCTTTCAGGGAATTAGAAAGGGTGTCAATTTGGTAATGTTTAGTAAAGTTAGAAATGCACAAACTCGATCATCATCAAGTCCTCTTCTATGTACATACTCCGGAGAAAAACTCATACATCAGGAGAAAGGTACAAAGATGTTCATTACAGTATTGTTTATAATAGAAGAACTGGAATCACAAACGTCATTATTAGGAAGTAAATTGATAAAAAATAAAATACTATGGAGTGGAATCTAAAGTGTGACACAGGTGAACTTATTTATGAAATAGACACATAAGTATAAAGATTCACTTTGCTGTATACCTCAAACTAACACAACATTGTACATCAACGATACTCAAAAAAAAAAAAATAAACAATTTAAATGGCCTAACTCTATAAATGTCAGCATGGATAGTTCTCAAAAATGTATTCTTGAGAAAATAAAGGAGCTGCTGAGCCACACATACAATGTGGCAGCATTGAGGTAAATTCTAAAACACATACTAAACGTGTTTTTGAAAAGGGGGGAGCTATAAGAGTTCATAACTAATTCACGAGAGCGGTGGTCTCTGTTAAGAGAGATGTAAAAAAATAGACTTCATTCTTACTTTTTCTTTTCTAAAATTATGAATCAAAATGATCCAGTATCCTCTCTTTTTTCATTCTGGTAGTAGATGTAGTTTTATATTATCTGTACTTTTCTATGATCCTTCTCAAAATAATAATCTCTTATTCCTGATCTCCCACTCATTCCCCAACCAGCTACAGTCTGGATTGTGTCTTGCATCCATCAGGATCCCAGCAGGAAACAAAGGGTACACTCAAATTGGTTAACATTAGCGGGTTTATATAAGAATTTTGGAGAAGGAAATGGCAATCCACTCCTGCACTCTTGCCTGGAAAATCCCATGGACGGAGGAGCCTGATAGGCCACAGTCCATGGGGTTGCAAAGAGTCAGACACAACTGAGCGACTTCACTTTCACTTTCATATAAGGATTATTTACAAAGATGCTGACAGGGTATAGGGAAGCCAAGTATGGCGCCCCAGGGGCTCGTAACAGCAGGAAGCTGTCACTGTCCTGAAGGAAAAGGTAAAGGAGCCTTTATAGGAGCAGAGCTTGAGAGAGTACTATGCGGAGAGGACCACGCAATAGGAGTAGTGATCTTTATCAGAGAGTGAGGCCAGTCTCTGGTGACCCTCCTCAAACTGGAACTGGAGAGATTATGGACCTCCACCTTCCTCTCCTCTCTCCCTCTGATTTCCTGTCAATGCTTTCCTTTGGCCAAGCCCAGCCTGAAACTGTGGGGCCAGGAAATCCACTGATGCTGCCCATACAGGTCAACCCCCCAGGGCTCAGAGCAGGGACAAACCGAAGGTATCCACAGGCGCCACCATGTCTCACCAAGTTTGCCAATGCCTGCTAATAGTCAGATGCAGGAGATGCTTCAGATGTTGTTAAACTTAGCTTCTTGGTTGTAACTTACAGTTGACTTGTTCTCTTCCTTTTTACTCTGTTCTTATACTCTGTTTCCCAACTAATTCAAATGGGTCCTTGCTAGTCTTGTTCATTGGAAACAAGATTACCCCTCTCAAGTGTTAGAATTCTCCATGTTTCCTTTTCTGATGCTTTGCTCTCATTCAGTCACTCCGTGCATATAATTTGCGACTCTTGGCTGATTCAAAACTGAATCTTTTGTCTCTAGCCAAGAACTTTCATCTCAATTCCAGACTTATTTATTGACAGCAACATGGGACTGTCTCATTGGCTTCTCAAAGTCAGCATGGGAAAGCCAAACACATTCGCTTCTCCTATAGACCTGCCCTTTATGGTTCCCACCAAGTGAATGGCCCTGCCAACGGTCCAGGCAGAAACCCTGAAATCTCCTTCCTCTAATTCCTTACCTTCCACATAGTGTCCGCTTCTCTTTACCTTGAAGTGGAGACTGGGTCAAAGAAGAGCTCAAGTGCAGAAATGATGAGCTTTTAATTGGATTTGTCCTGGAGGAATGACAGAGCTGGGAGAATAAGACCCGAACCAGGATATCCAATCTAAGCGGCTTCTCAACTGTGTTGAGCATCAGATTTTTCTGGGTACCTGGGCCTCACCTGAAACCAATTAATCCAAGACTCTGGTGTTAAGAACTTAGAGAAGACACAGCTCCCATGTGTCTCCTCTAATTCTGATTCTCTACTACATCACTTCTGAAACCAAATGTGTAGATTTTCCATACTGCAAACAATTCTGTGATACCAGCTGACTGTCCTACGATTTAACTTAACTCTGACACTGGAGATAGTGGCAGACACGGAGGGGTGCAGGCTTAGTCCTACAAGCTGCCTCCCCTACGTCAGGCACCAAGTGCAAACCCAGGTTTTCACCTGTGCTTCTGTCAGATCGGCTATAAATCTGAGCTTCCCAGGCTCCCGTCCTCCGATTTGCTTACTTTGCTAGCTTGCCTCACAGAAGTCAGGAAACAAGTGTACTTACTAGATGACCAGTTTATTACAAAGGACATTAAAGAATATGAATAACCAGATGAAGACATACGTAGGGAAGGGTCTGGGAGGGTCCTGAGCACAGGAGCTTCTGTCCCAGTCGCGTTTCGGGTGCGCCAATTTCCCAGCACGTGGGTGACTGCTTGTTCATCAGCCTGGAAGCTCTCCAAATCCTGTCCTTTTGGGTTTTTATAGGAGGCTCATTACATAGCTACGATTTGATTATAGGTCATCGGTGAGTGTGTTGCAGGAAGGGGACCCCTTCCAGGGCCCAAAAGTGGGCTCTTGTCTAACACTCAGAAATGAAATGTCCAAGGAGACACAAGTGCTGACAGAGCAAGAGCCTTTGCTGGGAAGAGGCACCTGCGAGGAGAGCAGCAGGGTAAGGGAACCCAGGAGGACTGCTCTGCCGTGCGGCTTGCAGTCTCAGGTTTTATGCTGATGGGGTTAGTTTCCGGGTTGTCTCTGGCCAATCGTTCTGACCCGAGGTCCTTCCTGGTGAAGCATGCATCGCTCAGACAAGATGGATTCCAGCGAGCAGGATTCTGGGAGGTTGGTAGGACATATGAACTGGTATCTGTCTCCTCTCTCCTTTTGACCTTCCCTGAATTCTTTCCAAAGGTGGTAGCTTCTTATTTCCACATTCCTTCCCAGGACCTCCTGTTGTAAGACAACTCATGCAAGTGGCTACTAGCTGACCAGGGCAAGTGGTGTCAGTCAGTGGTTTCCCCTAACAACTGGACTCAATCTCAGGAGCTCCCTGCTCCCCAGAGATGGGGGTGGGGGCCTGGGGTGTGGAACTATAAGCCCCACCCCTCTAAAAGTGATCAGTTCCCCTGGCAGCCAGCCCCAGCCTCTGGAGCCTTCCAAAAATTACCTCATTAACATAAACTTAGTGAGGTTGATAGGGGCTTGTTATGAATAACAAAAGACACCCATTTCACCTTTCTGCTTTAGCCTAAAGCTATTTCAAGAACTGAGCATAAAGCTAGATAGTGTAACAAAAGAAGCCCCTATGGTTCTTCACAAGGGTTTTAGGAACTATGTGCTAGAACAGTGGACAAAGACCAAATATATATTTCTTATTGTAAATCACAATATCACAGGAATGAACTCTGTCTCTCCCACACTAACCCCCCGCCCCCACCCAACAAATTCATATATTGAAGCGCTAACCTGCAATGCAATGTGACTGTATTTGGAGAGAAAACCTTTCAGGAGGTATTAAGGTTAAATGAGGTCATAAGAATAAAGCCCTAGGACTGGTATGCTTATAAGAAAAAAAAAAAAAAAAAAAACCTGCTGTATAGCATAGGGAGCTCAGCTCTGTGTTCTGTGATGACCTGGGTGGGTGGGATGGGAGGGAGATGGGTTGGGAGAGAGGCTCAAGAGAGAAGGGGTATATGTATACATATGACCAATTCACTTAGTTGTACAGCAGAAACTAACATAATGTTGTAAGGCAACTATACCCCAATTAAAAAAAAAAAAACACCAGAGTTCCCACGCACTCCCGCCCAGCGCATGCACAGAGGAGAGGCCACGTGAGGACTCATGAAGGGGGTCCTTTGCAAACCTTGGAGAGGCTGCACCAGAAACCAACCCTGACAGCACCTTGATTTTGGACTTTGGGCCTCCAGAACTGAGTAAACTGAATCTTTGTTTAAGCCACCCCATCTGTGGTATTTTGTTATGACATCCCAAGCAAACTAAAATACCTGGTCGAGAGTCTAGACAGGGATCTTTCTCATAAACTCCCTGAGTGATTCTAATGCACAAGCCAGGTTGGAGAAGCACTGAGCCAGACAGAAAACTGGAGATACCTATAAAAAGACAAATGCGGTGACTAACCAGGGAGGCCAAGGAGGAGGAGCAGCCCAGATAAAGGAAAGCCAGCCTCTGGGAGGCCTTTAACATCTCGACACAGTTTCAGCTTGGGCTTCCACTGGCACAGCAGAGTAATTAAGGGGATCAGGGTAGAGTGGCCAAGCCCTCAGCAGTCATCAGCTCCTGATAATTCCACCTCCTATTTTCCAGTTCTGCCTCCTCATCTCCATCAGCACTGTCCCTTTCCTCCTCTGCACCAGGATGGGGGTTGGCAAACCATGACCTGTGGGCCAAGTCTGGCCAGCCATCTGATTGTTTTTGTTGTTGTTTCTTTTTAAGTGTTATTGAAGTATAGTTGATTTACAGTGTTCCATTAATTTCTGCTATGCAGCAAAGTGACTGATTTATCCATATATATACTTTTTCATATTCTTTTCCTTACAGTTTATCACAGGGTATTGAATATAGTTCTCTGTACTATACAGAGAACTGTTGTTTATCTTGTTGTTTATCCATTCTATATATAATAATTTGTATCTGCTGATCCCAAACTCCCAATACTTCTCTCCCCCTCGGCAACCACAAATCTGTTCTCTTTATCTGTGAGTCTGTTTTGCTGATAGGTTCATTTGTATCCTATTTTAGATTCCGCATATAAGTGATATCATATGGTATTTGTCTTTCTCTTTCTGACTTACTTGGCTTAGTATGATAATCTCTAGGTCCATCCAAGTTGCTGCAAATGGCATTATTTCATTCTTTTTAATGGCTAAGTAATATTCCATTATATATATCACATCTTCATTATCCATTCATCTGTTGACGGATATTTGGGTTGGCTATTATAAATAGTGTCTTAGCTATTATAAATAGTGCTGCTATGAACATAGGGGTGCATGTATCTTTTCAAATTATAGTTTTGTCTGGGTATATGCCCAGCACTGGAAATGCTGGACATGGCAAATCTATTTTTAGTTTTATGAGGAGCCTTAATACTATTTTCCATAGTGGATGCACCAACTTCCATTCCCACAAGCAGTGTAAGAGAGTTCCTTTCTCCCACAGCTGTTCCAGCATTTATTATTTGTAGACTTTTTGATGATGGCCATTCTGACTGGCGTGAGGTGATCCCTCATAGTCGTTTTGAGTTGCATTTCTCTAATATTAGCGATGATGAACATCTTTTCATGTGCCTATTGGCCCTTACGTCTTTTTTAGAGAAACTAGGTCTTCTGCCCATTTTTTGATTGCGTTGTTTGTTTTTTTGCTTTTGAATTGTATGAGCTATTTGTATATTTTGAAAATTATGTCACATCAATTGCAAATTTTCTTCCAAGCTTGCAGGTTGTCTTCTCATTTTGTTTATGGTTTCCTTTTTGTGCAAAAGCTTATGAGCTTAAGTTCCATTTGTTTGTTTTGCTTTTATTTCTATTTATGTCAGAGAATGTTTTGCCTATGTTCTCTTCTAGGAGCTTTGTGGTGTCTTATATTTAAGTCTTTAAGACATTTTGAGTTTATTTTTGTATGATGTGAGGGTGTGTTCTAACTTCATTGATTTGCATGCAGCCGTCCAAGCTTCCCAGCACTGCCTGAAGAGACTGTCTTTTCTCCATTGTATATTCTTGCCTCCTTTGTCAAAGATTAATTGTCCATAGGTGTGTAAGTTTATTTCTGGGCTCTCTATTCTATTCCACTGATCCGTATGTCAGTTTTATGCCAATATTATGCTATTTTGATTACTGTAGCATTGTGGTATTGTCTGAAGTCTCAGAGGGTTATGCGTCCTGCTTTGTACTTTTTCATCAGGATTTCTTTGGCAATCCTGGGTCTTTTCTGGTTTCATATAAAGTTTAGGATTATTTGCTCTAGTTCTGTAAACTAAAAAAGTCATGGGTATTTTGATAGGAATTGCATTAAATCTGTAGATTGCTTTGGGTAGTATGCCTATTTTAACAGTAGTATTTCATCCAATCCAAGAGCATGGGATAGCTTTCCATTTCTTCGAATAATCTTCCATTTCCTTTATTAATGGTTTGTAGTTCTTAGCATATAAGTTTTTACCTCCTTGAGGTTTACATTCTTATTTTATTTTTCTTGATGGGATTTTTAAAAAGATTGTTTACATTCCTTTTCTGATATTTCATTGTTAGTGTAAAGAAATGAAACTCATTTCTATATGTTAATCTTGGATCCTGCTACCTTGCTGAATTCATTTATTAGTTCTAGTAGTTTTTGTCTGGAGTCTTTAGGGTTTTCTATGTATAGTATCTTGTCATCCCTACCAATCTGAATACCTTTTATTTCTTGTCCGATTGCTGTGGCTAGGACTTCCAGTACTATGTTGAAGAGAAGTGATGAGAGTGGGCATCCTTGTCTTGCTCCAGATTTTAGTGAGAAGCCTTTCAGTTTTTCACTGTTGAATATTATATTGGCTGTGTGTTTGTCATAGTTTTTATTATGTTGAGATATGTTCCCTCTATACCCACTTCCATAAGAGTTTTTAGCATGAATGGCTGTTGAATTTTTATCCAATGCTTTTTCTGCATCTGTTGAGATGATCAGGTGGTCTTTGCCTTTTCTTTTGTTGATGTGGTGTATCATATGGATTTTTCATACACTGAACCATCCTTGTGACCCTGGGGTGGTCCAACTTGGTTGTGGTGTATGATCTTTCTTATGTATTGTTAGATTTGATAATTTTTTTTTTGAATTTTTGCCTCTGTATTCATCAAAGATATTGGCCTGTAGTTTTCTTCTTTTAGTGGTGTCTTTGGTTTTGATATCAAGGTGATGGTCAGCCACCTGTTTTTATAAAGTTTTATTGGAGAACAGTCACAACTGTTTTTGTATGGTTGAAACCTATATGCAGGTCAGGAAGCAACAGTTAGAAATGGACACGGAAGAACAGACTGGTTCCAAATAGGAAAAGGAGTACGTCAAGGCTATATATTGTCACCCTGCTTATTTAATTTATATGCAGAGTACATCATGAGAAACGCTGGGCTGGAAGAAGCACAAGCTGGAATCAGGATTGCCAGGAGAAATATCAATAACCTTAGATATGCAGATGACACCACCCTTATGGCAGAAAGTGAAGAGGAACTAAAAAGCCTCTTGATGGAAGTGAAAGAGGAGAGTGAAAAAGTTGTCTAAAAGCTCAACATTCATGAAAACTAAGATCATGGCATCTGGTCCCTTCACTTCATGGGAAATAGATGGGGAAACAGTGGACACAGTGTCAGACTTTATTTTTTGGGGCTCCGAAATCACTGCAGATGATGATTGCAGTCATGAAATTAAAAGATGCTTACTCCTAGACAGCATATTCAAAAGCAGAGACATTACTTTGCTAACAAAGGTCCATCTAGTCAAGGCTATGGTTTTTCCAGTGATCATGTATGGATGGACTGTGAAGAAAGCTGAGCACCAAAGAATTGATGCTTTTGAACTGTGGTGTTGGAGAAGACTCTTGACTTGGACTGCAAGGAGATCCAACCAGTCCATCCTAAAGGAGATCAGTCCCGGGTGTTCATTGGAGGGACTGATGCTAAAGCTGAAACTCCAATACTTTGGCCACCTTATGCGAAGAGCTGACTCATTGAAAAAGACCCTGATGCTGGGAGGGATTGGGGGCAGAAGGAGAAGGGGATGACAGAGGATGAGATGGCTGGATGGCATCACCGACTCAATAGACATAAGTTTGAGTAAACTCTGGGAGTTGGTGATGGACAGGGAGGCCTGGCGTGCTGAGATTCATGGGATCGCAAAGAGTCAGACACGACTGAGTGACTGAACTGAACTGATGGCTGTTTTGCACTATGAGTATTTACAACAAAGACAATAGTAGCCTACAAAGCCTAAACTATTTACTATTTGACCCATTACAGAAAAGCTTTGTGGACCCCTGTAGTAGATGATATACCCTAATGGTGGTGTAGAGGCCAGAGACCAGTCATTTATATATTAGTGTCTCACTGGTCCAAAATAATAGAAATCCTTCACAGTGTAACCAAGTTGGCGTTTACTGAGCACCTACTATGTGCCAGACTCTATAGTAAGCAGTAGGAATACAATCCTAGACAAGAGAACCATATTGTCCTTATACTCCAGCAAGAGGGAGCCCTACCGGGGGTTCCTCACTTTATGAAGTCACACATATTACCAATACACAGACACAAATTTATGGGGGAATACATGGTGCGTCTGTCACTTGCACCCTCATGCTGAGCATTGGCAGAGCATGACCTCTAACTCTAAGCAATGATTCTTTGCAGCTTATTCAGATCCCGGGGAGATGACTCACTATATCCCTGACAGTATGTCCTCAAAATTCTAGATGACTTTGTCAGTATCACAGAGGTTTGTGGAATGCGCCACTGCTGATGTTGGAGAAAAACACTTCTTTGGCACACCGGGAGAATTTGAGCAGTGGGAGGTCTCAGTGAAGTTGCTCAGTTGTGTCTGACTCTTTGTTACCCCATGGACTATAGCCCACCAGGCTCCTCCATCCATGGAATTTTCCAGGCAAGACTACTGGAGTGGGTTGCCATTTCCTTCTCCAGGGGATCTTCCCAACCCAGGGATTGAACCTGGGTCTCCTGCATTGCAGGCAGACACTTTACCGTCTGAGCCACCAGGGAAGTCCCAGGTAAGATCAAGGCAAATTAAATATGTGCTCAAATCTACTTCCTTCCAGCAGTAGATTGTTGCAAAACGACATATGGTTTTGCAGTGGGGCTGAGGGTCCATTTGCTTCTCTTAGTACCCTTCCAATTTATGGCTCTCAGAGTACTTATGAAATCATATGATATTAACTGTATTAAACCATTTGTATTATATTTGTGCGTTTGTGGTCTAGACATACTATACAAAGAGTGATGCCAGTTCTGCACATTGTCAACTAATAGGCTTCGCACACTAGAATTGAACTCCTTTTATTTATGTATCTATTTAATAAGATTTCATCAAATCTTTACAAAATTAAATTTAACGTTTAACTTTAAACAGTTTCAATGTAAAATTTTGCCATTCACTATATGTTTTTCTTTGCCTTTTTTTTTTTTTTTTGCTGGTCTGTGCTGTGCATGGTATGGGATCTTATTTCCCCTACCAGGGATCAAACCTGGGCCCTCAGCAGTGGAAGTACAGTGTCCTAACCACTGGACTGCCAGGGAATTCCCTTATTTTGCCTTTTTAATGCATGGTTTTGAATAACTTAGAAGAAAAATAGCATATATAAAATCATGTTTTCCTCATTTTTACTTTACATTTTGGGTGTAAGTAACCCAAATTTTTTGTACTTTTAATACAATTTTATTTTTAATCCTTTAGATTATTACAAGCAATTGAACACACATTATGTGAAAACCTAGATTATAATAATGTGGTTTGGCCAAAATGAAGACAAAAATAAATTTATTAAATAATACAGTAGTTCATTTGCATTACTCAGATAAACATTGGTCCATCACTGGAATACTCATCCACTCATAATTTAAAATTTTGCCAGCTTTTAATCACATCAAAACAGTACCTTGATATGTACTTTTCACCACATATGAAGGGATACTTGTCAGGGTAACAAGAGTTTAAAGGCTTTTTATTTAACTGTTTGCTAGCTTGTAGTTTATAATGCTTAATATTTAGGCAAATGATACATGGGAATTTATACTCTTGCCCCAGGGCCCTCAAATGGAGAAGCTGGTCTGTAAGACCCAATCTTTGTACTTAAGGAGCTCATAGTCTAAAGGGAGAGACTAGTAGGCCATTGTAATTGTTGTTGTAAAATAATAGAGTGCTAGAGAAATGTTTTCAGCGGATGGGATGTGGTCATGGAGGTCTTTCTGGAGGAAGCTATTTCTAGGCTTAGAGCTAAAGGATAAATTAGCTGTTAGCTAGGTCAAGAGCAGGAAGGAACAGAAATGGGAAAAGGACATGGGATGAGAGTTCCAGCCAGAAGGAACAGTGTATGGCAGGGGTAGTAAAACTGTCCTTTTTTTTTTTTTCAAACTTTTTATTTTGTATTGAGGGAAAGCCGATCAACAGCATCATGATAATCTCAAGTAAACAGGAAAGGGACTCAGCCATACGTATACCTGTATCCGTTCCCCCTCGTACTCCCCTTAGCAGCAGAGTTTTTCTATAAAGGATCAGATAGTAAATATTTAAGCCTTTGCAAGTCATGCAGTCTCTGTTGCAACTACTCAACTCTGCTGTTGTATGTAAAAATATGTTGCTATGTGTATTGTAGACAAAACATAAGTGTATGGGTGTGGATGTGTTCCAACAAGACTTTATTTACAAAACAGGTAGCAGGCTCGAAGATCCTAGTTTGCCATTTCCTTAGTAAATGGGAAGGCCCAGAGTTGAGAGAAAGCTTATTTGAGGTGCTGAGAGTCCATTAAGATGGCTGGTGCAGAGAGGATGGGGTGGGAGCAGGGAGGGAGGAGTTTGAAGAGTTAAGAACAAGGCTACAGGGACTCCCCTGGTGGTCCAGTGGCTAAGACTTCATGCCTCCAATGCAGGGGGCCCAGGTTCAATTCCTGGCTGGGGAACTAGGTCCCACATCCTGCAACTAAGAGTTTGTGAGCTGCAGCTAAAAATCCTGCATGCCACAACTGAGACCCATGCAGCCAAATAAACAAAATGGAGTATTTTTTCGAATTTTATTTATTTATTTGGCTGTGCTGGGTCTTCCATGCAGCGTGGGCTTTTCTCTAGTTGTGGTGAGCGGGGGCTACTCTCTAGTTGAGGCGCAAGGGCTTCTCATTGTGGTGTCTTCTCTTCTTGCGGAACCCAGGTTCTAGAGTGTGGAGGCTTCAGTAGTTGCAGTCCAGGGCCTTATTTGTCCTGCAGCATGTGGGATCTTCCTGCACCAGGGATCAAACACACATCTTCTGCACTGGCAGGTGGATTCTTTACCACTGACTCACAGGGAAGTCCAAAATAAAATAAATATTTTTTAAAAGACAACAAAGCTACAGAAAGTGGACGGGAGGAGTCTGGATGTGGAGACTGGAGAGGTTGCTGCCATACGTGTCCTGGGCTAAGGTAGTAGTAGGCAGAGGGAGTGAATGATTTGGGGAGACAGTCAGTGACTGGTAATAGGTAGAGAGAGGGAGGGAGAGGGTCGAGGCTGACTACCAGACAGGCAGTAGGTAGATGGTGCTGGGGGAGGCAGGAGACCTGGGGGAAGCAGATTTGATGGGAAGGCAGGGTATCAGTGATAAGATCTCTTCCCTCAGGGTTCGTTCAGTGCTTGCCCCCCAACACACACACACATATTTATATGCAGACTGGCTTTTTGGGTCAGAAATGTGGCTGGCAGTTTCTATGAAAATACAGTCTATGAACCCTGAGAAAGTTGAGGGAAGCTGAGCCTACAGAGCTAAATACCTTTGTAATGACAATCCTGGGGAATAATTACTATTGACAGGTTTTCTCTAGCCTCTGAGGACTGTAGGCTTTAGTTACTCTGGTTCCCTTTTATTCACAACTAATTTAATGACAGCGCAAGGACCTGGTATCTGCTAGTAACAGCAGCCAACTTGGTCAGGAAAGACAGCTTCACCCAGGCAGTAAATCTGGTCAACCAGATGGGCTGGCACTTGGAATGTAAAGTGTCCCAAGATGCTGGCTCTGGGGTGGGGATGGGGGTGTGGGGGATGCTTATATTGCTGTAGCTCCTCGCCAATAGGCACCCTGGGGTGATGGGTGTCCTGTGTGAAGTGAGGGTGCATGGGGAGAGGGGGTGAGAGGAATAAGCTTGTTGAATACACCTGACACGTACCCTCACCGGGGCGGGTTAGCTGTAAACCTTGCTTGTCTTATCAGGACAGAACAAGGGGGAGTGTTTGCATGGCTGAAACAATTAGAGATTTTCCAGATGTGAACTGATGGACTTGTGGCATTTGTCATCAGTCGGAAACACAGGCCACAGACCAGCTACCTTAGAACAGAAGCGGCTGGGGCACTTTGAAGAGCGGCGGCCCCAGTGACACAGTGGGAAGCAGGTGCCTTTTGGTGCCTCTTAGGCTCTTAGACTGGTGTTTCGTAGGCCTCCATCATCTCACCTGGATGACTGCCTGCCTGGTTCCCCTCTTGCCCTCTTCCAATCAGGCTGCCTGAGTGACCTTTTTAAAATGTAAATTGGATTTTGTCACTTCTCTGTTTAAAAGCCCTTCACGCTTTTCCACTGCATTTAGGAGAAAATCCAGACTCTTTATCACAGCCTGCAAGACTGCCCACTGTGGCCCAGGTCTCCCTCAGCAGTATTTCTCCTCTAGAATTCCTTCGGCTCAAGTACACTGGCTTTCTCTCAGTTCTTCCAGTACTCCACGCTCCCCACTCTAGGGTTCTTGTTGTTCAGTTGCTAAGTCACGTGTTACTCTTTGCGACCTCATGGACTACAGCACACCAGGCTTCCCTGTCCTTCACTATCTCCCGGACTTTGCTCAAACTCCTGTCCGTTGTGTCGATGATGCCATCCAGCTATGTCCTAACTATTCCCTTTATTCCCTTATTCTAGAAAGTTCTTTGTACCTACCCCAATCCCTAACGTGGCTGACTCCTCGTATTTCAGATATCCACTTTAAAATCACACCTCAGGACACAGACAGTAGAGAACAGACCTATGGACATGGCAAGGGGGCGGGGACACATGGAAGGGGAGGAGAGGGTGGGATGTATGGAGAGAGTAACATGGAAACATATATATCACCATATGTAAAATAGATAGCCAGTGGGAATATGCTGTGTGACTCAGGGAACTCAAACCAGGGTCTGCAACAACCTAGAGTAGGGGGAATGGGAGGGAGGTGGGAAGGAGGTTTAAGAGGGAGGGGACATAGGAATACTTGTGGCTGATTCATGTTGATGTTTGGAAAAATCAACACAATATTGTAGAACAATTATACTTCAATTAAAAAATAAATTTATTCATAAAAAAATCACACCTCAGGGCTTCCCTGGTGGTCCAGTGGTTAAGACTGTACTTCTGAAGTGGGCGCTGGTTCAATCCTTGGTCAGGGAACTAAGATACCACATGCCACTAGGGAAGGCCAAAAAATAAAAATAAAAATCACATCTCACAGGAAGTTTTCTTGACCACACAGGCTCCCACCCACTGCTACCCACTAAACTGTAAGCTCCTTGGAGGCAGGCACTATAATTAATTTGTTCACCACTGTTTTCCAGAGACTAGCACAGTGCCTGGAACATGTATGCTCCATAGATATTTGTGGAGAAATTAATAAATGAGTAAATAAAAAACTATTCAATTGATCCATCAATGGATGTATCCATCCATAACTGTATCTGTCCATGTGAATGGACATCTGTGAATGTGTAACTTCTGGTTACCTCTTCTGGATTACAAACCACTGAATTTAATGGCTTAACACAAATTTATTATCTCGTGTTCTATGTATCCAGTGTTTTCAACCAGACATTTTCTCTTGAGGTCTCTCATGTGGTTGCCATCAGGTGGCAGCTGGGGTGAGAGTCATCTGAAGTGACAGTTAATGCAGGCTGTCAACAGGGAACAGAGCTGGGCTGTCAACTAGAATGTCTACCCCTGGATTCTCCATGTGGCTTGGGCTTGGTGGCCAGGTTCGAGAAGGAGTGTCCCAAAGAAGTATCTCCTTTTGTCTAGGAGAGGGGGTCCCCAATTTCTGGGATCTAATGCCTGATGATCTGAAGCTAATGTAATAATAATAGAAATAAAGTGCACAATAAATGTAATGCATTTGAATCATCCCAAAACCAACACCCCCTGATTCCCCATCCATGGAAAAATTGTCTTCCATGAAACTGGTCCCTCTTGCCAAAAAGTTTGTGGACCACTGGCCCAGGAGACCAAGGCAGAAGCTGCATGGCTTCTTATGACCTGGTCCCAGAAGTCCCACATTGTCATTTAAGCCATATTCTACTAGTGATCAGTAAGTCACAGGCAAGCCACATTCAAGGGAGGAAATTTTATAAGGGCATAAAGGGCTAGTACTGAGAAGCATGGTTCCCTGGGGGCCATATTTGCAGGCTAGTTGCCACGGCCTCTTACATCATGATAATATAGGTGCCTCTATTCTAGTTTTGGAGAAGGAAATGGCAACCCACTCCAGTATTCTTGCCGGGAGAATCCCATGGACAGAGGACCCTGGTGGGCTACAGTCCACGGGGCTGCAAAGAGTTGGACAGGACTGAGCGACTTCACTTTGACTTTCATTCCTTTGTTTATTTGTCTTAGGCTCTTCCCCTCACCTTCTATAACTTGTGTCCGTTACTGCAAGGACACTTATGGGTAAGAGTTGAGCATCTCTCCCTCAAGCGTTCAGAGGGCTGACACTAGCCATTCAGTTCCTAGTTACTCCAGGAAACTGGTCTCTGTTTTGGATGCTAACTTGCTGTGGGAGGAGCAGCAGTCTTTCTGCGCCTCTTGGTGTGATGGAAGAGAGGCCGGGGATGCTGGTCGACATCCAGGAATCTTGGTGCTCACTGTTCATCGCCAAGAGCAGTGCGCTGACCCCGGCCAGCACGCTCGGCACTGAAATCACCGGCTTTGAGAGCCAAGCCCTCAGAGAACTGAGTTTGGGATAGTTTCAAGGGTGGGAGATGCCAGGCCTGTCTCAGTTCTGCCTTGGAGTTAGTGTTTTTCATCCAAATGTGAAAAACTCTGTCCCTCCACCTCTCTCGCACTCCCACACCTCCTCCTTCCCCTCTTTTCCAAATGTCCTTCCAGCTGCTATTTTCGATTCCAGCCTCAAGGCAAATGTTTCACTGTAGCAGAGTTACTGTAAAATTCCTTCCCGTGCTCCCACAGATAATGGGACAATTCCCTTGAGGACCTCAGAAACCTACCACTTCAGAAGTGGCACAAAGGCAATCCCAAAAGGCAGATCTAAGGAAACAGAGCTCTCATAAAAGGTTATCATCAGAGGGACAGGGTCAGACGGTATGATTGTTTTTCATGGCTCTGGCTGAGTCTAGGCACATTTTCTTTCTCTTTTGAGGACCATCTGTTTCAAAGCACCAGAGACAACTGGGGGGCAGAAAACAGTGTTACGAAGTTTGCCTAATGGGCCCGTAAACATACGAACCTGGGATATAAAAAGAACTTCAGTGGGCAGTGTATACACAAGGAGAAATACCTTATCTAAAAACAACTTGAAAAACTGCAGAGGAAGCAGCATCCTTGAAAAACAATGAGTCATAAATCTTTTTTTTTTTTTTTTTTAACTCTGATGGACAGAGAATACATAAAAAGGGCTGCACCGAATACTGATGATAGGTGTTTCCATTTCACTGCCATTTCAGCATGTCTGGGGAAGGCGGGAGGATCGTCTATGTCAAGTTTAAGAAATAACACTGTCTGAATCATCATGAAAAGGAATCCCTCCAATTAAACAGTTCTGGAAATCTGTGTGTTGCCTTGAAGTAGTGCTGCCTGGTTGCTAATTGGTTTCTCCTGTCATGCTTCAGCTTTTGAAATATACATTTCAGTTCAAATTCATTCCTTCAGTACTAAGGCAAGTTCAGATGGTCACCTTTATTGAATCTGCTTTAAATTGTAAAAACTGGTTGTTGACTGTCAGAGACAGAGATAAACATCCTTCCTAAGCAAGTCAGAATGTAATTTACAAAAGTTACAAAAAGTGATGATAGTCAAGTGTTTCCTGCGGGACTCTCCCAGGAGACAGGTAAGTAGAAAGGTGAAGGTTTATGAGGACAAATTTATAGGTGTGGGGTAGATTTGGCCTCAGTTTCTAATCCCTTCCTCTCTTTATGTCCCTTACCAGGGCATTTTGTAGATCCTCCCCAAGAGGGAAGGAATAGATTTTTCTACCCTTTGACTCTGAGTTTGGCCATCTGATTTACTTGGGCCAAAGGAACTTTCATATGGATGGTATAAATAGAGGCTTAAAGAAGGACTTGCTCCATTGAACATCTTACTTTTCCACCTTTGCCACTGCCAAGAGAAGAATGTGACAGGCTGACTGGCTGGTTCCTGGAGAAGAGGGAAAGACACACGGGCAGAGTTGCCCTGCTAAGCTCAGTCTGCAAGAGAGCCTCAGCTGACTGCCCATGAATGAGCAAGCTCAGTCCAGATCAGCCAACCCCAGCCAATCCCTAGATGCATGAACTGTAATAATAAAGGATTGTTATTATTATGGTGGATTACTATTGTTATGCAATAGCAACTAATCCATAGAGGTGTTATGGGGTCATATTGACTCAGGTAGTTCTACAACCTCAGAATAGCCCTAATATCATAAGGGTTAATAACCAAATGAGTCAACAGAGACAGTAGTGGATATTTGCATAATGGGTCCACCGTTCCTATCCAACACCACAGGAAGCCTTCCTTAGCCTCAAGAAAATTCCTGAAACTTTACCTGAAACCTCCATCTTGGCTTGGATTCCTCCACAAGTTGACATTGAGATAAGGACTCAAATGCAAGTAGTTTAAGTGGTGTAAGTGTGGGAGTGGGTGATATAAGGGAGGGAGCAGATATTAGACAATAAAAGATGTGTTGCCAAACCAGGCGGCTCAAGTGGTAAAGAATCTGCCTGCCAATGCAGGAGACACAGGAGAAGTGGGTTCGATCCCTGGGTTGGGAAGATCCCTTGGACGAGGAAATGGTAACACACTCCAATATTCTTGCCCGAAAAATCCCATGGACAGAGGAGCCTGGTGGGCTACAAAGAATTGGACATGACTGAGCATGCATGCACACTCCCATGTCAGCTACTATGAACAACTGGAGCTCAATCACACTGGGTGAGCTGAGAGCCAGTGCTGAACATTCCTCAGAGTAATCCCATCCAAGGGACAGGGAACTGGGGTATTTCTTCACCTCTGGACAGTCACTCTGTCTGAAGGCTGCCACAGGAGTATAATATCTGGGTACTTCCAGCCACACTAGCAGTGGCCAGAAAAACTCTCAGACACGGAAATGCAAAAGCTGGTGATCAGAAGTCTAATCGTCTTGTACCAGAGTGATAAGGCAAGGGGATAAGGGTGGGGTACTGATGTGTCTGTTGCTACTGTTGGGGTTCTGCCTCAATTTGGGGAGCATGAAATCGTGGTAGGCTGGGTGCCAGGTGGGTCAAGAATGTGCAGGTTAGATGGGAGTAGTAGGACTCCATGTGCTTCCCCATGCTGGTCTTTTTTTTAAATATACATATATATATATATATATATATATACACACACATATATACACTTATACACATTTTTCCTGTGACTTTTCCAGTCGTTTTTTATCCCTCCTATCACTTTCTATTGTATCCATTCCTCTGGGGTGAAGATGGGTGGCAATATCCATGACTGGCTTTTTTTGTAAGCTGCCCACAAGTCTTGACAGCCCCAGGTCTGTCTAGTCTTTGGAGCAAGGAGATTGATGCTATGAAATTGGAAATGCAGGCCCTGCAATTTTACAACACCTACATACAGTGTCAGATTTCCATTTGAAAAGCACAACATCCAGTGTGATAAGGACAGTCACAGCTAACTCAGTAGCTGTGGCGTTAAAAAGCCATGTGTATTGATCAGTGCTCCTCAAACGTTTTCATCAGTTCCAATACCAACAGAAAAAGTTAAACCATGTGCCCTCAACCCTGCTGGTAGCCCAAAGTGGGTTTATTTGAATATAAAATGTTTTAAATTATTTAACACTGCATGTAGTGGACATGATGGTTTTGTCTGCCAACATCATTTCCTGAGGGAAATCACTGTCCACCTACTGCATCATTGCTGGGGGTGTATTGTTCATAATGGCTTTGATCCCTAGTCACAGGGCTGAGCTGCTGGCATGGACCAGGGAAGGGTACCAATTCTGTACTGATCATGGCACCCCACTGACACAGCACATATCTCAAGCAAAGAACAATTGCAGTGTCTTCATAAGTGAAAGTGTTATTCGTTCAAATAGTGTCCAACTGTTTGTGACCCCATGGACTGTAACCTGCTAGGCTCCTCTGTGCATGGGATTCTCCAGGCAAGAATATTGGAATGGGTAGCCATTCCCTTCTCTAGGGGATCTTCCCAACTCAGGGATCAAAGCAGGGTCTCCCACATTGTGGGCAGATTCATTACTATCTGAGCCACCAAGGAAGCCCCGTCTTTTCATAGGTGTATGGATATAAGGAAAAAGAAGTTCTTTTCCTTCTTGTGACTGGCTAAGTAAGGTAAATAAGGATCTGAGTTGCCAACAGTCAGCTTAAGTGTAAGTTGGAGAAAGCCTCCATACAGAAGGGGGCAAGCAGAGCAGATAGATGGAGAGAGTTCTGACAACATCACTGGAGCACCTGTATATCCAGCCGTACCTGAAGTTGCATGGGCTTTCCAAATAAGTGAGTCCTGCCAATAAAAGGCAGGTAGTTTGTTTAAGCTAGTTCATTTGAGATGGAACAATTTCAACAATTGCTTAGTAAAATAGACATTCCAGGAAAAGTGCCTTGTTTATCCTGTGGCTTCATATTTACCCCTGCACATGGTCACCTATCCCCTCAGCATGTGTGAGGCCTTAGCATCTTTATCTCAGTTCAGTTCAGTCGCTCAGTTGTGTCCAACTCTAGTCTTCAAATCAGCATTGATTCAGAACACTTTTGCTTTAAATTTCCCCAGCTCCTCCCCAATCCAAGCTGCCTTCGAAGAGTTTAAGCTCTTTGCTGTGTCTTATCCCAGCTACCTATTCTTCCCACCAGTCTCTCCAAAACTTACAGGTTTGCTCCCGTGCCTCCTTTCTTTATATATATGTGTGTGTGTGTGTGTGTGTGTGTATTATTGTTATTTATTTATTTTTGGTTGTTGCTGTTAGGGCTTTTCTCTAGTTGCGATATGACAGCTTCTCATTGCAGTGTCTTCTCTTGTGGCAGAGCTCAGGCTCAGTAGTTGTGGGCATGGGCTCAGTTGCTCCGTGGCATGGGGAATCTTCACAGACCCAGGATCGAACCCATGTCTCCTGCATTGGCAGGCGGATATTTTACCACTGAGTCATCAGGGAAGCCCCTCCTATGCTGCCACCTTCTTCTTTTTAAAGCTAATAAGTTTAAAAAAATTATTTATTTGGCTGCTCCGGGTCTTAATTGTGGCACACGGGATCTTCATTGCCAAGTGCAAGATCTTCGTTGAGGAATGTGGGGTCTTTTTCAGTTGTGGCCATGTGGGCTCCTAGTTTCAGCCTGCAGGATCCAGCTCCCTGACCAGGGATCAAACCTGAGTTCCCTGCATTGGGAGCCTGGAGTCTTAGCCACTGGGCCACCAAGCAAGTCCCCTTCTATTCCTTCTTGGATCCTCTACTATCCACTTAATATCATTCTTTGCAGATCTCTTTTCTGTGCCTCCCTACCCTTACTATCTTGATTATGGAAAATCTAACCTTTGGGTTCGCACAGAGTCAGACACGACTGAAGCAACTTAGCAGCAGCAGCAACCTTTGGGAAAATCAAATCCATGGGATGTTAGGAGAGAAACTTGTGACCGATTTCTGGGGTCAGAGCAGAGAAGAATATAGCAGGGCAGCATACCATCACCAGAGCAGACTGGGGACATCACATGGAGTGGAAGCGGCGAGTCTGGTTTTCAGGCACAGAAAGCAAAGGCAGGATCCCAGCCCCAAGACAATAACCACAAAGCATTCCTCTTTTATGAAGAAGCTATGTACCTATCGCACTATACTTATGTGCTATAGAAGTACACAAAAGAAGTAGACAGGCCCTACTTTCAAGGCAGTTTTAATTTAGCCGAAGGATAAAGTAAAAATCTAGAGAATGATCACGAGGTAAAACATAACAGTGCGTGGCAGAGCAGAACAAAGAGCATCAGATGAGTAATCAGCAGATGCGGTGGAAGGGAATGGCTGAGTGAGGTAAATTCGTGAAAGAGGGAGTCTTGGAGGAAATTAATCTTGAGCCAGGCCCTGAAGGAAGTAATTGACAAATGTAAACTCGCCAGCTGGCTACGGGGAAAGCAGCTCTGTCTGCAGGGGTTGTGTAACTCAAATCTGCTCTGACCTGTTTGTGAAGACACAGGCCAACTCTGAAGCTATTCAGCCTGCATCTGTAAGGCTGCACAAAACCACTGTTTTGGTCAAAAGAATGCAGTAGTTTGGCGCTGGGTGCACCCTGTAGATGATATCATGTCTGTAGATCAAAGTGGAGCCAGTGTCACCTGCAAGGGGAAAAAAAGAGTTGGAAAATAGTTTCTAGTTAGGCCTTTTTTTTTTTTTTTGGCCTCTGTTTCCAAGGTGAATTTTTAAGATAAAGATTTTCATCTTGATTACAGCTCTTGGTAAGTAAAGTTCATTTAAAAACTGTGATTCCTTGCAGTGAAGTGCAGAACTTATGGCAATATAAATTCTTGTTATGTTAAACGTGCTAATTGAAGCAGAAGCCCTCTACAAAACACAAATAAAGAAGCAAACCTACTTTTTGCCTCAGGAGCACAAAGCTAAAGAGAATCCAGGAGGTTGCAGGTTGTTCTCTCCTTGTGGAAGATACCAGATAAAACATGGTCTTTAGCTATAACAAAAACGTATTTTTAAGTTTCTTATTCTGGCAAAATAAAAGCAAGTTGTAAAGAAACCACTTCTGTCAAGACTAGAAGCTTTGGCCTTATTGCCATTGTTAAAAGCAATCCAAGAAATACTATTTAAGGCTAATTTTGCTGTCCTTTTAAGAAAACATTTGAAACCATAAACAGCCTGTAATGAAAAAAACAAAACAAAACCAACAATAATCCGAATTGGAAGGACGAATTCCTCTTTGTTGGCAAGTATCAAATTACAATGTCCCCTGTCCGTGGATAAGACAGAGAACTGTGTTCTTTGAGGCTGCCAACCTCTCACTTGACAACCAGTACAAAAATTTAACAATAAATGAAACTGACAGCCTACTTCACCAAACTGAGAATACATCTGAACTTCTCCAGAAAGACAGCCAGACTTGAGTTCATTTCCCTGGAGGCTGAGTTACAGCAACACCTAATGCAAACAATGATGGGCACATATTTATTTCCAAGGCATTGGTAGCCTGTGTCTGGTTCCAGTCTTACCGCAGAACCAAGATCAACTTTCACAGCTGTTCACTAAATGGATGGGATGTGAAATTACTCACATTGACAATCGGCTTTTGCACGGGCTCCAGTAATTACGTAGCCGAGCACAGCAGGAAAGAGGCACTAACAAAAGCATATAGACAATTGGTTATCATCAGTTTCCTTGGGGGCTGGCACATGTATCTGCAGTAAAACAAAAACAAACAAAAAAAGAGGTATTGGGTAAAGCCTATTCCTTCCAAATCCAACAGGCAGAATGCAGTTAGCAGGTGACTTCTCCAGCCATCTTTAGAAAGTCTGTGCACCCATATCTAAACATAGTCAGGATCTGTGGGCTGAGGAACCAAGGACCTCACTATCTGTCTCATCATTTCTGCCCTCCACCCCTCTTCCATCTCATTCCACTAATCCCATCTTTTATTCTGCTCCATTTGTGACATGAGAATCAAAGGACCTCTTTCACAATGGACCAGAGTGAACAGCTTCATTTTCATCTTTTTTAAAAATATATATATATATTTATGTACTTATTTATTTGGCCCCACTGGGTCTTAGTTGTTGTACGCAAGACCTTTCATTTTTGTTGCAGCATGTAGGATCTTCAGCTGCAGCGTGTGGGATCTAGTTCCCCGACCAGGGATGGGACCTGGGCCCCCTGCATTGGGATCTCAGAATCTTAGCCGCTGGATCTCCAGGGAAGTCCCCCTTCATTTTCATCTTTAAAGGCTTCCTACCTTCGGATTGGTTTTTATCTCAAATGTATCAGTCTATGTAACAAGGACAAAGAATGAAGACAAAGGTAAAGCAAATTAGGACCCAGATAGAGAGCCTGTGGAGTGTGGATGTGAGAGAAACTGCTCATTGTCTCCAGATCTCAAATTTGTCTCGCAGTCACCAAAAGATTTGCCTTGCAGTCCTGATCCAGGACTTAAGAAACATCCTTCTCAGGAAGGAGTCCACAAGGTCAACTTCCTCACTGTTACAAGAATGATTTATTTCCTCTAAAAGATTCCATCTAATTCAACCAAAAGCGAATTTAATTTTTTAAAAAGCCCTTTATGTGCTTGTATAAATATAACTTAAGTAGGAAGTTTCTATTAATATTTTGACAGTTTTGGGAATAAAGGTATAAGTGGGAAAACAATTCTCATGAAGTACATTAAAAACTGGATTAAAAATGCTAGAAGATCAGGTTCATCTTTTGTTAATTTTGGTTTCATTTGGGATCTAGGCTGTTGATCTGTCAAGAGAAAGACTCATTTCTTTCATTCCTTTGCCTGTCCAAAGTTAAAATAATAATAGGAAAATATTCCTATCCATGTTTGGTATCAATTTCCTTTTTGCAGTCCCAGAAAACCAGATTGGAGAAGAAAACCAACAGTTTACTGAATGTCAGGCATTATGTTAGGTACTTTATATACAGTATATATTTCATAAATGTTATCTAATTTAATTTTTACAACACTGAAGAATTATTAAACCCCAGGGTGTCTGGCTTCTAAGCTTGAGATCCTCCCTCACCATTCCATTATGGCACATGGTTTGCCAATTTTCTGAGAAAGAGAATACAATAAAATTTACTTGACAGTAAAATCATAATGAAAATAACTTAATCTTCTACTGTGATCAAAAAGGCACTTTATCTCCAAGTTTTATTTTTCTAAACAGCAGCTATCAAGGCTTAGTTTTATCTTATTACTTTTATATCCATCACAATAAAAAATAAAACAGGAATAGGTTAGGCTGCAACTATATGATCCTATGTCATATTCTAATATCAAATTATTAATCGCTGTTTCTAATACAATGAGAGGCTAGAAAAAAAGTAATTATTTGGTTGTCCAGAAAGTCTGTTCAGGTTTTTCCATAAGAGTGTACAAAAACTCAAATGAACTTTCTGGCCAACCCAGTATTTAAGAATATTGATTGTGTAGATTCCATATGGTATTTGGTATTATTTACTTAGTTGTATAAATCCATTATGGCCTGCTATCAGCATTTGGGCCCAAAGACTTTAGGCAAAATTACAGGCCTTAATCTCTCAAACAAACATCTTGTTTTCTCTTTAACTGTGACCTTAAATGATAGTAGACAACATAAACAGGTTCGAGAAAGGTTGAGAAAAATTTGTAGATCTCAGCTGCCTAATAGATTTAGAAGAATTAAGTAATTTTGGGGTACATCCATAATTTCTGAGAGCGTTATCATGGAAAACCACCACTCTTCCCACTGAACGTCCCTTAGAGAATATTGAGAGATTGCATTTTTAATGCCTTTCTCATCATCTTTCCCTCAAAACCCATTTTGCTTTTTAACTATCTAATCTGTTAATTTTATCACCATTTTTTAAGTCTCCCAGGATAAAAATCTTAGAATGGCATCTCCCCAAATAAGTTCTATGAAATACTAAGGCCTGTGATATACTCGTAAGGTTTTACCAAAAGAAGAATCTCTTTAGGGAATGCTAGGTTAAAGAAAATTACCGAGATTCCACTTCCAGTGATGGCCCAGGAGCCAGATACTGAATGTGGCCAACACTATTAACAAGGGAATGGCATGGGATGAACTTCCCATTTTTACAGCTGTTTGCCTTCATATAAAGCAGGCCCCTACTGGGAGCTGCCCCAAGCAGAGTGGCTAAAACTCAAATAAAAACTCAGTGTTACTGAGTTGAAGAACTAGAAGACACAGTTTGGGTGACTACAGCAGCTAGAAAATGGAAGGAATTTCAGAAAAAGAACCAGAAAGGGGGAAAGCCCACATTCTATGCATAAATTCTGCTCAAATCTGTCAGATATTTGTACTGTGCATGTATGGTACAGACTCCAATCAACCCTAAAAGAAGTATACTGAGATTTCAGTTGATTCCCTTCTCAGAAAAGATAAGTGTTTGTAATTTGAGCTCAGCCACATTATCTTTCTACTAAAAAAACAAACAAACTTTTTAAAGGAAGATAATAGAATTCAGGATTTCTACAGTGTATTATTATCAATGTCCAGGATGCAATCCAAAATTCAGCACACAAAGAAATGTGATTCCTACTCAAGAGAGAAGATAATCAACAGAGACCAGCCCCTCTAGATGACCTAGATAATGGGACTGCAGACAGTAATTTTAAAGTAGGCCTATATGGGGAAAGAAACTTAAAAAAAAGAGAGTAGATATATGTTTATGTGTAACTGATTCACTTTGCTGTATATCTGGAAATATTAATAACACAACACTGTAAATCAGCTACACTCTAAGGCTTTCTTGGTGGTCCAGTGGTTAAGAATCTGCCTTGCAATGTGGGAGATGCTGGTTCCATCCCCGATCTGGGAAGATCCCACATGCCACAGGGCAACCAAGCCTGTGTGCCACAAGTACTGAAGCCCACACAACCTAGAGCCTGTGCCCCACAACAACAGCCACTGCAATGAGAAGCCCGCCCACCGTTAGAGAGTAGCCCCTACTCGTGGCAACTGGAGAAAGGCTGCATGCAGCAAAGAAGACCCAGCACAGCTAAATACAAAAAAATAAATAATCCATTAACAACTATGCTCCAATAAATTAAAAATGTTAAGTAGCCATTATAACAAAGTTAATGATTATAAGAGAAAATAAGCTCACAGTGAATGAAAAGATATGAAATCTCAACAGAAAAATAGAAATTCTACAACCAAAAAATATAATCTCAAAATTATACAGATTGCTTCAGTGCAGAATTTTTAAATGTGTTCATGTGCATCGTGAATGAATAAAATGAACGATGAAATTGTTTCCCGAGTTTCATCACAGAATACCAAGAACATCTAGAGAACACAGAGTAATACTACTGAGATTCAAGTGAAGGTATCTGTGATTAATCTGTAAACAAAAGCTCTAGGACTTTGGTTTGACTCTGGTACTAAAAACTCTATAGGGCAGATATATTTCTTAGATATGAGACAGAGAACAACTTTGTATTAAGTACTTATTATGTGCCAGGCAGTTAATTTCATAAAATAATTTTATTGTTCTTGATTTCATATAAAGTATTTTACTAATGAATTTGAGCAAACTCTGGGAGATAGTGGAGGACAGAGGAGCTTGGCATGCTGCAGTCCATGGGGTCATAAAAAGTAGGATACGACTTAGCAACTGAACAACAACAAAATTTTACTAAAAAAAAAAACAAAAACTACGCATGGACATCACCAGATAGTCAACACTGAAATCAGATTGATTATATTCTTTGCAGCCAAAGATGGAGAAGCTCTATACAGTCAGCAAAAACAAGACCGGGAGCTGACTGTGGCTCAGACCATGAACTCCTAATTGCCAAATTCAGACTTAAATTGAAGAAAGTAGGGAAAACCACTAGACCATTCAGGTATGACCTAAATCAAATCCCTTATGATTATACAGTGGAAGTGACAAATAAATTCAAGGGATTAGATCTGATAGACAGAGTGCCTGAATAACTATGGATGGAGGTTCATGACATTGTACAGGAGGCCGGGATCAAGACCATTAACAAGGAAAAGAAATGCAAAAAGGCAAAATGGTTGTCTGAGGAGGCCTTACAAATGGCTGTGAATGGAAGAGAAGTGAAAGGCAAAGGAAAAAAGGAAAGAAATACCCATTTGAATACAGAGTTCCAAAGAATAGCAAGGAGAGATAAGAAAACCTTCCTCAGTGATCAGTGCAAAGAAATAGAGGAAAATAATAGAATGGGAAAGTCTAGAGATCTCTTCAAGAAAATTAGAGATACTAAGGGAATATTTCATGCAAAGATGGGCACAATAAAGGACAGAAATGGTATGGACCTAACAGAAGCAAAAGATATTAAGAAGAGGTGGCAACAATACACAGAAGAACTGTACAAAAAAGATCTTCATGACCCAGATAATCACAATGGTGTGATCACTGACCTAGAGCCAGACATCCTGGAATGTGAAGTCAAGTGGGCCTTAGGAAGCATCACTATGAACAAAGCTAGTGGAGGTGATGGAATCCTAGTTGAGTTATTTCAAATCCTAAAAGATGATGCTGTAAAAGTGCTGCACTCAATATGCCAGCAAATTTGGAAAACTGAGCAATGGCCACAGGACTGGAAAAGGTCAGTTTTAATTCCAATCCCAAAGAAAGGCAATGCCAAATGTTCAAACTACCACACAATTGCACTCATCTCACATGCTAGTAAAGTAATGCTCAAAATTCTCCAAACCAGGCTTCAACAGTATGTGAACCGTGAACTTTCAGATGTTCAAGCTGGATCTAGAAAAGGCAGAGGAACCAGAGATCAAATTGCCAACATCTGCTGGATCATTGAAAAAGCAAGAAAGGTCCAGAAAAACATCTGCTTCTGCTTTATTGACTATGCCAAAGCCTCTGACTGTGTGGACCACAACAAACTGTGGAGAATTCTTAAAGAGATGGGAATATCAGACCACCTGACCTACCTCTTGAGAAATCTGTATTCAGGTCAGGAAGCAACAGTTAAAACTGGACATGAAACAACAGACTGGTTCCAAATAGGGAAAAGAGTATGTCAAGGCTGTATATTGTCACCCTACTTATTTAACTTATATGCAGAGCACATCATGAGAAACTCTGGGCTGGAGGAAGCACAAGCTGGAATCAAGATTGCTGGGAGAAATATCAATAACCTCAGATATGCAGATGACACCAGCCTTATGGCAGAAAATGAAGAGGAACTCAAAAGCCTCTTGATGAAAGTGAAAGAGGAAAGTGAAAAAGTTGGCTTAAAGCTCAACATTCAGAAAACTGAGATCATGGATCTGGTCCCATCACTTCATGGCAAATAGATGCGAAAACAGTGAGAGACTTTATTTTTTGGAAGGGCTCCAAAATCACTGCAGATGGTGACTGCAGCCATAAAATCAAATGACACTTGCTCCTTGGAAAAAAAGCTATGACAAACCTAGACAGCATATTTAAAAGCAAAGGACCTTTGCCAGCAAAGGTCCATCTAGTCAAAGCTATGGTTTTTCCAGTAGTCATGTATGAATGTGAGAGTTGGACTATAAAGAAAGCTGAGCACTGAAGAATTGATGCTTTTGAACTATGCTGTTGGAGAGGACTCTTGAGAGTCCTTGGACTAAAAGGAGATCCAACGAGTTCATCATAAAGGAAATCAGTCCTGAATATTCATTGGAACGGAGCAGGCGATGGCACCCCACTCCAGTACTCTTGCCTGGAAAATCCCATGGACGGAGGAGCCTGGTAGGCTGCAGTCCATGGGGTCACGAAGAGTCGGACACAACTGAGTGACTTCTTTCACTTTTCACTTTCATGGATCGGAGAAGGAAATAGCAACCCACTCTAGTGTTCTTGCCTGGAGAATCCCAGGGATGGGGGATCCTGGTGGGCTGCCATCTATGGGGTCACACAGAGTTGGACACAGCTGAAGTGACTTAGCAGCAGCAGCAGCATTTATTGGAAGGACTGATGCTGAAGCTGAAACTCAAATACTTTGGCCACTTGATGGGAAGAACTGACTCATTTGAAAAGACCCTGATGCTGGGAAGGATTGAAGGCAGGAGGAGAAGGGGACAATAGAGGATGAGAAGGCTGGATGGCATCACTGACTCAATGGACATGAGTTTGAGTAAACTCTGGGAGTTGGTGAGGGACAGGGAGGCCTGGTGTGCTGCCCGCCATGGGGTTGCAAAGAGTAGGACACGACTGAGCGACTGAACTGAAGAAAAAGAACTTCTTTTCAAGGTCTTCCATTAGTACATATACACCAGCATTCAAACTCAGTTCTGAAAAAAACACAAAAATATTTGGCCTTCCCTGGTGATCCAGTGGTTCAGACTCTGCTTCCAATGCAGGGGCCACAAGTTTCATCCTGGGTCAGGGAACTAAGGTCTCACACATACCATGTGGCAAAAAAACCCACCACCAACAAAAGCTCAATTCTCCCTGAATTCAAAGTCCACACTCTTCATTCTATTCCCTTGATACCCAAAATATGATATGTGAACCAGCAGAAAGAGAATTATCTGGGAGCTTGTTAGAAGTGCATAATCACACAGTCCTGTTGAAGATCTACTAAATCAGAACCAATCTGCATTTAACAAGGTGTTTGGAAAACTTGTATGCATGTTAAAGCATACAAATGCCTTGAGAAGCATTGGTCTAAACAGTGGTTCTCAAAGTGTAATCTCTGGACCAGCAGTATTAGCATCACCTGAGGACTTGTTAGAAATGCAAATTCTTAGACCCAGTTCTAGAACTACTAAATCAGAACATCTGTGTTTTAACAGGCTCTTCAGATGATTTGATGCACACTAAAGTTTGAGAGCAGGCAGTTATACTATGCTGCCTTACATTAAATTACTGAAATCACTGAGCCTAGCTAGATGGGAGAAGGTGTAAAAGGCAAGAGTGAGTGAAACTTGGATTCTGGCAAAAATGAATGAAGACCTAATAGGATAAAGTTTCAAGTTATAACCTATATGAAGAAAAGCATACAATATTACTGGAAGACATATAAAGATATTAAATCTAAATATGAAGGAAATGTAAATGCCTTAAAAATTAACACGCTCATTGAATATAATTAGAATTGCTGTCCTAGTAAGCAGGAGTTTAATAAAGCATAAGAATTTATAACTAGATCAATGAAATAGATTATATGACTCCAAATGTAGTGATTTTCAGAAGCATAACCCCTACTATACATTATACCCTCAGTGTTAATTTAATTTATAACTGGAAGTTTAAACCTTTTGGCCTCCTTCACCCATTCCACCCATACCCACCTTCTACATCTGGCAACCACCAATTTCTTTATATCTGTGAGTTGACTTTTTGTTTTAAATTCCCATTATAAGTGAGATTATACAGTACTTGTCTTTCTCTGTCTGACTTATTTCATTGACCATAATGCCCACAAGGTCCATCCATGTTGTTGCAAATGATAATATTTTCTTCTTTTTTATAGCCAAGTAATATTCCAACACACACACACACACACACACACACACACACTCGTGGCAGTTGCTTCAGTCATGTCCATCTCTTTGAGACCCTGTGGACTGTAGCCTGCCAGGCTTTTCTGTCCATGGGATTCTCCAGGCAAGAATACTGGAGTGGGTTGCCTCCTCCTCTAACATTTTCTTCCTCCCATCCATGGACACTTATGATGCTTCCATATCTTGACTACTGTAAATAATGCTGCAGTGAATATGGTGGAGGAGGGTGCATGTATCCTTTCAAGCTAGTGATTTCATTTTCTTTGGATAAATACTGAGAAGTGAAATTTCTGGATCATATATTTCTATGTTTAATTTTGTGAGGAAACTCTATACCCTTTTCCATAGGGGCTAAACCAATTTATATTTCCACCAACAGTATGCAAGCATTCCCTTTTCTCCAAATCTTCACTGATATCTGTCATTTCTTTCCTTTTTTTGGTAACAAGGGTGACAAGACTTGGTAACAAGTTATTCTGATAAGTGTGAAATGATATTTCATTTTGGTTTTGATTTGCATTTCCTTGATGATTAGCGATTTTGAACACCTGAAATGTACCTGAAATACATAAGAATGTACCTTGTGGCCATCTGTATGTCTTTTTTGGAAAAAGGTCTGTTCAGATCTTCTGCTCATTTTAAAAATCAGGTTGTTTGCCATTGAATTGTATGAGTTCTTTATACATTTTGGATATTAATCTCTTATAAGATATACGACTAGCAAATATTTTCTCCCATTTGGTATGTTACCTTTTCATTTTGTTGACGGTTTTCTTTGCAGTGTAGGAGCTTCTTAGTTTGACGTAGTCCTGCTTGATTTTTGGTTTTATTTTTTTGCTTTTGTTCCCTTTGCTTTTGGTGTCAAATCTAAAAAATTTTCATCACCCAGACCAATGTCAAGGAGCTTATTGCCAATGTTTTCTTCTAAGAGTTTTATGGTTTCAGGTCTTTCATTCAAGTCTTTAATCCATTTTGAGTTAATTCTTTTGTATAAGATAGGGGTCCAGTTTCATTATTTTGCACATGGCTGTCCAGTTTTTACAACAGCATCTATTGAAGAGACTGTCTTTTTTCCATATTCTTGGCTCCTTTGTCTTAAATATATGAAGCATATTTGCATGAGTTTATTCCTGGGCTCTTTATTCTGCTCCATTGATCTATGTGTCTGTTTTTATGTGAATAGCATACTGTTTTGGTTAATAATTATATTCCAAAATTTAAACCATTAATAATGTTAATTAAAACACATGTTTTTACTTAAATTTGGTTGATTTCACTAGGTAATACATAAATACCAGAAAGTTTCCATATGGAATGGCAAAGTAGCAGAACTTTTCTAGAAAGCTAGTTGACAATGATTTCATCCAGTAATCCCACTGATGGAAATTAATCCTAAACAAGTAATCAGAGTTTATCCCATAAAAACAAAAAATTAAAAACAGTATAAATGACAAAACCCAGAAAAACAATTACAGATATATGATGGTAGATTCATTAGATATAATCTTATGCAGCCGTTAGAGTCATGTTTTCAAAGAAAATTTAATGATATAAATATAGTTTAATATTAGGTTAAACAAGATAGAAAGTTATAGACAGTAGAATTTAAACTTTGTACAAAGTGAAAATAAGCTAAAATATTAACAGTGATTTTTCTCTGGATTGTATAAAGAGGGTGATCTAATTTTTCTTATATTTTCTCTTTAATGATAAACATTTATTAACTTTTTATAATGACTTAAAGGCATTTTTTAAAAATAATAAGGAGATTCATGAAAACTCATTTTCTGCCACTATTACCAGCACAAAAACAGGGCTATATCTTACAGAATTGATCAATTAAAAGCTATTTATGGGGTTAGTCATTGAGTTATATGCTACTAGGGGCAAAATAAAGAAATAGTCACTTTCTCTGGCCCCCATTAGCTTAAAAACTCAAATGGAGACATTTACTCCAGTCTCTATTTTATGTGTACACAGGTGATGAGAAATAAGCAAACAATGCCCCCAGATTCCCCCCAAAATGAATTTTCACTACCTGCTTCTATTACTGCAAATCTCAGAATTCTGATCGTAATCATTGCTCCCTGATGACTGCTTTCTGCCCTGTTTGTTCCCTCCTCCCTTCTCTGTTGGTTGATAGCGGTTCTCTGCTTCTTCCAGAGTCCCCCCTAGCCACACTTCCCCCCAACCCCCATATATATATATACATATATGTGTATATATATATAGTTTCACATCCCTTCCTTTTTTTGTTCACTCGCTAAGTCATGTCTGAATCTTTTGCTCACCAATGGACCACACCCTGTCAGGCTCCTCTGTCTCTGGGATTTCTCAGGCAAGAATACTGGAGTGGGATGCCATTTCCTTCTCCAGGGGATCTTCAAAACCCAGGGATCAAACCTGTGTCTCCTGCATTGACAGGCAGATTCCTTACCACTAAGCTACCTGGGAAGCTGGAGAAGGCAATGGCACCCCATTCCAGTACTCTTGCCTGGAAGGTCCCATGGAGGGAGGAGCCTGGAAGGCTGCAGTCCATGGGGTCGATACTAATCGGACACGACTGAGCGACTTCACTTTCACTTTTCACATTCACGCATTGGAGAAGGAAATGGCAACCTACTCCAGTGTTCTTGCCTGGAGAATCCCAGGGATGGGGGAGCCTGGTGGGGTCTGTGGGGTCGCACAGAGTCGGACACGACTTAGCAGCAGCAGCACCTGGGAAGCCCCTGCCTTCCTTAAGGTGTCTGTTAAATCACACAGCACGAGAGAGAATAATACATATCAACATCTGGCAATTGGTTGACAGTTTTCATCTTCACTGCTTTTGTTTTCTGGCCAAGAACTATGATGGTTCTGAGATTTCCCCCTACATGCAAATTAAGAAGTTAGCCTGTCATGGTTTCCTGGTTTCCGGCAGATGATGTCAGGCTCTAAGGTCAGAGACAAAGGACTTTATTACTCATGGAACATCCAGCAATATAAGCTTCATGATTCCATTGGTTCCTCTTGCCCTCAAAGTCTCAAAGAGCAATATAGAAGGCTCTAGGTGGATTCTCTGCACACAGTAGATATGTCTCAAGGCTGAGGAACCTTAAGTTCAGGTGATCTGAATTTTTAAATAGACTGCAAATAATCCTGCTCAAAGTTTGCCCTGTAGGGAGACATTATATTATTATATTTGACAGTAAAACTTGACCTTGGTTCCAGTAGGGGATACAATCTCTTTCTTCTAAGGCTCTTAAATGATACAAACATCCATGAAAAGTTAGGCTGGGAAAAAAGCTGCCAGTGTCCCTGCTCACAAGATAGGAAAAGAAAACACGGACAACCCATGGAAAATTGTCTCCTCACATTTTTTCCAACATTTTTGGACAACTTTTTATTTTGATATAACTTAATCTTGAAAGTCACTCAGTTTTGTCTGATTTTTTGTGACCCATAGACTGTAGCCCACCAGGGTCCTCTGTCCATGGTATTCTCCAAGCAAGAATACTGGGGTGGATTGCCATTTCCATCTCCAGGGGATTTTCCCAATCCAGGGATAGAACCTGGGTCTCCTGCACTGCAGGCAGATTCTTTACTGTCTGAGCTACCAGGGAAGCTCCCAATCTTAAGTTGCAAGCAAGACCCTCAATCTTAAGTTGCAAGCAAAAATAGTTCAAGGAAAGCCCTTATACCCCTGTGTCTGCTAATTGGTTTGTCTCATTTGCTTTTATCATTCTGTATATATGTGTGCATAAATGCACACATGCATATTCTGAGCAAACTGAAAATAAGTTGAAAACATCATGCCACAGAGTAGAGGTTTTTCCCAATGTTGGTGATGTTAAATTTGATCTGTAGGTTAAATAATGTTTGCTCAATTCCTCCACTATAAAGTTATTCTTTTTCCCTTTGTGATTAGTAGTATTTTGGGAACTACTTTGAGACTATGTAAATATGCTATTCCAGATAAAAAAATTTACCCACAGGTTTTAGCATCCAATTATGACTACCCAACTTCATCATTTCCTCTATATTCTTATTGCCTTGCTACTATAAAGAAGAGCTTTTGCCTCTCCCACATTTATTTTTTCATTTATATTTTGTCAATATGGGCTCATAGATTCCTATTTTGCAAAGCAGGTTATAGTCTATCACTATAATTATTATGATGCTCATATTTTCTCATATTTGGCAACTAGGAGCATCTTCAAGTCCTCTCCAGTGCAACAAGATCTTCTAGGCTCATCTTACACTTTTCCCATTTCAGACCTGGAAGAAGTCTTTTCTCCAGTGCTTGCTTTCAGAATTTTGAAATCAAGATCTTAATTCTTAATGTGCTGATTGCTACTGGTGTGATATTGTTTCTAGGCTCTCACAGCAAACACATACAATCATAAGTTCATGCTGGTATCTCCAATTTCAAACCAACACTGAAAGATACAAACCAACACTGAAAGAAAAAAGTTTTTTCTTTATTGAGACATAATTAACACATAATGCTGTGTCGATTTTAGGGATACACTATAATAACTTGATTTATGTATCTGTTGAGAAATGACTACCACAATTTTAGTTAACATTCATCACCACATAGTTACAAGGTTTTTTTACTTGTGATGAAAACTTTCAAAATGTACTCTTAGCAAATATACAGTATAGTGAAAGTGAAAAATGAAAGTGAAGTCACTCAGTCGTGTCCGACTCTTTGCGACCCTGTGGACTGTGGCCTACCAGGCTCCTCCATCCATGGGATTCCCAACCCAGGGATCGAACCCAGGCCTCCCACATTGGAGGCAGACGCTTTAACCTCTGAGCCACCAGGGAAGCCAAATGTACAGTATAATTTTGTTTACTATAGTTACAATGCTGTACATTACATCCCAGAATTTATTTTGAACTGTAAGTATGCACTTCATGGGGGTTTCCCTGGTGGCTTCAGTGGTAAAGAATCCTCCTGTCAATGCAGGAGATGCAGGAGATGTAAGTTCAATCCCCGGGTCAAGAAGATCCCCTGGAGAAGGAAATGGCAACCCATTCCAGTATTCTTGCCTAGGAATTCCCACAGATAGAGGAGCTTGGTGGACTACAGTTTGCTGCTGCTGCTGCTGCTGCTAAGTTACCTCAGTCGTGTCCAACTCTGTGCGACCCCATAGACGGCAGCCCACCAGGCTCCCCAGTCCATGGGATTTTCCAGGCAAGAGTACTGGAGTGGGGTGCCGTTGCCTTCTCTGGGACTACAGTTTATGGGGGCACAAATCTGATCTCTTTTTCTTAAATTAAAAAAAAAAAAAACGCTATTGGACTCTTGGTAAGGATTACATTTAACCTATAGATGGCTTTTGGGAGTATGACCAGTTTATCAAAACACCCTGAGTATGACGTTAGCTATATATGGCCTTTATTATTGTTGAGATACATTTCTTCTAAACCTAATTTGTTAAGAGTTTTTATCATGAGTGGATGTTGAATTTCATCTGTTTTTTTTCTTGCATTTACGGTGATCATGTTTTTCTCTTTAATTCTATTAATATGATGTCTTACATTGATTTGCAATGTTGAACCATCCTTGTATCCCAGGGGTGATTTATGCTTGATCATGGTGAATGGTCCCTTTAAGAATGCTGTTGAATTTCATTTGCTAAAACTTCATTGAGAATTTTTGTATCTGTTTTTATCAGGATAATGGCCAGTAGTTTTTTCCCTTTTGTCCTTTTCTGACTTTGTTATCAGGGTAATGCTGACTATGTAAAACGAGTTTGGGAATGTTTCTCCCCCTGCCCTTTTTCAGATCAGATCAGATCAGTCGCTCAGTAGTGTCCGACTCTTTGCGACCCCATGAATCGCAGCATGCCAGGCCTCCCTCCCTGTCCATCACCAACTCCCGGAGTTCACCCAGACTCACGTCCATCGGGTCAGTGATGCCATCCAGCCATCTCATCCTCTCTCCTCCCCTTCTCCTCTTGCCCCCAATCCCTCCCAGCATCAGAGTCTTTTCCAGTGAGTCAACTCTTCGCGTGAGGTGGCCAAAGTACTGGAGTTTCAGCTTTAGCATCATTCCTTCCAAAGAAATCCCAGGGCTGATCTTCTTCAGAATGGACTGGTTGGATCTCCTTGCAGTCCAAGGGACTCTCAAGAGTCTTCTCCAACACCACAGTTCAAAACCATCGATTCTTCGGCGCTCAGCCTTCTTCACAGTCCAACTCTCACATCCGTACATGACCACAGGAAAAACCATAGCCTTGACTAGACGAACCTTTGTTGGCAAAGTAATGTCTCTGCTTTTGAATATGCTATCTAGGTTGGCCATAACTTTCCTTCCAAGGAGTAAGCGTCTTTTAATTTCAGGGCTGCAGTCACCATCTGTAGTGATTTTGGAGCCCAGAAAAATAAAGTCTGATACTGTTTCCACTGTTTCCCCATCTATTTGCCATGAAGTGATGGGACCCGATGCCATGATCTTCGTTTTCTGAATGTTCAGCTTTAAGCCAACTTTTTCACTTTCCTCTTTCACTTTCATCAAGAGGCTTTTGAGTTCCTCTTCACTTTCTGCCATAAGGGTTGTGTCATCTGCATATCTGAGGTTATTGATATTTCTCCCAGCAATCTAGATTCCAGCTTGTGTTTCTTGCAGCCCAGCGTTTCTCATGATGTACTCTGCATACAAGTTAAATAAACAGGGTGACGATATACAGCCTTGACGTACTCCTTTTCCTATTTGGAACCAGTCTGTTGTTCCATGTCCAGTTTTAACTGTTGCTTCCTGACCTGCATACAAATTTCTCAAGAGACAGATCAGGTGGTCTGGTATTGCCATCTCTTTCAGAATTTCCCACAGTTTATTGTGATCCACACAGTCAAAGGCTTTGGCATAGTCAATAAAGCAGAAATAGATGTTTTTCTGGAACTCTCTTGCTTTTTCCATGATCCAGCGGATGTTGGCAATTTGATCTCTGGTTCCACTGCCTTTTCTAAAACCAGCTTGAACACCAGGAAGTTCACGGTTCACATATTGCTGAAGCCTGGCTTGGAGAATTTTGAGCATTACTTTACTAGTGTGTGAGATGAGTGCAATTGTGCAGTAGTTTGAGCACTCTTTGGCATTGCCTTTCTTTGGGATTGGAATGAAAACTGACCTTTTCCAGTCCTGTGGCCACTGCTGAGTTTTCCAAATTTGCTGGCATATTGAGTGCAGCACTTTCACAGCATCATCTTTCAGGATTTGGAATAGCTCAACTGGAATTCCATCACCTCCACTAGCTTTGTTCGTAGTGATGCTTTCTAAGGCCCACTTGACTTCACATTGCAGGATGTCTGGCTCTAGGTCAGTGATCACACCATCGTGATTATCTGGGTCGTGAAGATCTTTTTTGTACAGTTCTTCTGTGTATTCTTGCCACCGCTTCTTAATATCTTCTGCTTCTGTTAGGTCCATACCGTTTCTGTCCTTTATCGAGCCTATCTTTGCATGAAATATTCCTTTGGTATCTCTGATTTTCTTGAAGAGATCTCTAGTCTTTCCCATTCTGTTGTTTTCCTCTATTTCTTTGCATTGATCAATGAAGAAGGCTTTCTTATCTCTCCTTGTTATTCTTTGGAACTCTGCATTCAGATGTTTATATCTTTCCTTTTCTCCTTTGCTTTTCGCTTCTCTTCTTTTCACAGCTATTTGTAAGGCCTCCCCAGACAGCCGTCTTGCTTTTGTGCATTTCTTTTCCATGGGGATGGTCTTGATCCCTGTCTCCTGTACAATGTCATGAACCTCATTCCATAGTTCATCAGGCACTCTATCTATCAGATCTAGGCCCTTAAATCTATTTCACACTTCCACTGTATAATCATAAGGGATTTGATTTAGGTCATACCTGAATGGTCTAGTGGTTTTCCCTACTTTCTTCAATTTAAGTCTGAATTTGGCAATAAGGAGTTCATGGTCTGAGCCACAGTCAGCTCCTGGTCTTGTTTTTGCTGACTATATAGAGCTTCTCCATCTTTGGCTACAAAGAATATAATCAATCTGATTTCGGTGTTGACCATCTGGCGATGTCCATGTATAGAGTCTTCTCTTGTGTTGTTGGAAGAGGGTGTTTGTTATGACCAGTGCATTTTCTTGGCAAAACTCTATTAGTCTTTGTCCTGCTTCATTCCGTATTCCAAGGCCAAATTTGTCTGTCTTGAGACCCTATGGACTGTAACCCTCCAGGGTCCTCTGTCCACGGAATTGTCCAGGCAACAATACTGGAGTGGGTTGCCATGGCTTTCTACAGGGGATCTTCCTGACCCAGGAATTGAACCTGCCTCTCTTACATCTTCTGCATTGGCAAGTGGGTTCCTTACCCCTAGCACTACCTGGGAAGCCCAGTTATAACTGAAATCTACAGAATTTCCCTTTTAATTGATGCTCTGATGCATTGGTTGCTCAGGAGAATGTTTAATTTCCATGTATTTGTGAGTTTTCCAGTTTTCCTTCTGTTACCGATTTCTAGTTGTACATCATTATAGTCAGAAATATTAATACTTGGACTGATTTCAATCTTAAGTTTTTAGGACTTGTTTTGTGGCCTAGTATATGGTCTATCCTAGAAAGTATTACATGTGTGGCTGAGAAGAATTTGTATTCTGCTGTTGTCAGTGGTGTTCTGTATGTCTGTCAGATCCATTTGCTCTATTGTGTTGTTCACATCCACTATTTCCTTACTGAGTCTCTGTGTGGATGATCTATCCATTGCTGAGAGTGGGGTTATTAAAATCCCCAACTACTATTTTGTTGCTGTTTATTTCTCCTATTAGATATTTTAATTTCTCCTTTATATATTTAGGTGCTTCCATGTAGGGGCACAAATATTTACAATTGTTACCTCTTCTTGGTGTGTTGATCCCTTTATCATTAATGACCTTTGTCTCTTTTTATCATTTTTAGTTTTGAGTCTGTTTTGTCTAAGTATCTGATAGCTACCTCTATACTTTGAGAAGTCTGATAGCTAGCTCTATTTTTTTTTCACCTTTTGCTTGAAATACCTTTTTCCATTCCTTTACTTTCAGTCTGTGTGCTTTAAGGCTAAAGTGACTCTTATATAGGCAGTATGTCATTGGATCGTGTTTTTATATTTATTCAGCCATTCTGTATCTCTCGATGGGAGAATTTAATCCATTTACAAGTAAAGTAATTATTTATAGGTCAGTACTTATGATTGCCATTTTGTTAATATGTTCTGGCTTTTGTAGATACATTATTTCTTCTGCTGCTGCTGTTTGTGAGTGTGTTTTCATATCTTTTTGTATCAGTATCATGTATCAGAACTTCTGTACCGTGTTCCTTTGTGTACTTACTACAGGTAATTCTCCCATGTGGGTACCATGAGGCTTACATAAAGTATATTAAAATAACAACACCCTATTTTAAAGTGATAACTTCAGTAGCATTTCAAAACTTTTACTTGTCCTTTTCTTCCCCCTCACATTTTAGATTGTGATGGTATACTTTACATATTTTTTATATTGTGAAACCAATAAGAGATTATTATAGGTTATTGAAGTTTTTTTTTCTATTCTGTAACTTATCTTTTAAAAAAATCGGAGTATAGTTGGTTCACAATATTGTGTTAATTTCTGCTGTACAGAAAAGTGAATCAATTCTACATATAAATATATCCACTTTTTTAGATTCTTTTCTCATATAGGTCATTACAAAGTATTGAATTGAGTTCTGTGTGCTATACAGTAGGTCCTTATTAGTTATCTATTTTATATATGAAGTGAAGTGAAGTGAAGTCGCTCAGTCTTGTCTGACTCTTTGTGACCCCATGGACACCAGGCTCCTCCGTCCATGGGATTTTCTAGGCAAGAGTACTGGAGTAGGTTGCCATTTCCTTCTCCAGGGAATCTTCCTAATCCAGGGATCAAACCCAGGTCTCCCACATTGTAGACAGATGCTTTACAGTGTGAGCCACCAGGGAAGTCCTTATTTTTTATATAGCAGTGTGTATATTTTAATCCCAATCTCCCAATTTATCTCTCCCCATCACCTCACCTTTCCCCCCTGGTAACCATAAGATTGTTTTCTACATCTGTCTTATAAATAGGTTCATTTGTACCATTTTCTAGTTTCCACATATAAGTGATATCATATGATATTTGTCTTTCTCTGATGTACTTAACCCAGTAACACCATCTCTAGGTCCATCCATGTAGCTGCAAGTGGCATTATTTTGGTTTTTTATGGCTAAGTAATATTCCATCGTATATATGTACAATATCCTCTTTATCCATTTATCTGTCAATGGACTTTTAGTTTGATTCCATGTCTTGGCTATTGTAAATAGTGCTGCAGTGAACACTGGGGTTCTTGTGTCTTTTTGAATTATGGTTTTCTCTGAATATATGTTCAGGAGTGTGATTGCTGGATCATATGGTAACTTTATTTTTAGGTTTCAAGGAGCCTCCATAGTGCTCTCCATAGTGGCTATACCAATATTTCCACCAACAGTTTTCTCCACATTGTCTCCAGCATTTGTTTGTAGATTTTTTTTTTTGATCATGGCCATTCTGACTGGTGTGAGGTAATACCTCTTTGTAGTTTTGTAGATTTTCATTTCTCCAGAGAAGGCAATGGCACCCCACTCCAGTACTCTTGCCTGGAAAATCCCATGGATGGAGGAGCCTGGTAGGCTGCAGTCCATGGGGTCACTAAGAGTCGGACATGACTGAGCGACTTCACTTTGACTTTTCACTTTCATGCATTGGAGAAGGAAATGGCAACCCACTCCAGTGTTCTTGCCTGGAGAGTCCCAGGGATGGCAGAGCCTGGTAGGCTGTTGTCTATGGGGTCGCACAGAGCCGGACACGACTGAAGCAACTTAGCAGCAGATTTTCATTTCTCTAATAATTAGTGATGTTGAGCATCTTTTCATGTACTTCTTGGGCATCTGTATGTCTTTAGAGAAATTTCTATTTAGGTCTTTCACCCATTTTTTGATTGGGTTTTTTTAATATTGATCAGCATGAGCTGTTTGTATATTTTGGAGATTAATCCCTTGTCAGTCGCTTCATTTACAAATATTTTTACTCATTCTAAGGGTTGTCTTTTCCTCTTTTTTATGGTCTCCTAAGCTGTGAAAAATCTTTTAAGTTTAGTTAGGTCCCATTTGTTTATTTTTGTTTCTATTTTCATTATTCTAGGAGGCAGGTCAAAAAAGATCTTGCTGTGATCTATGTCAAAAAGTGTTCTGCCTATTTTTCCTCTTAAGAGTTTTATAGGGTTACACTTAGGTCTCTAAATCCATTTTGAGAATTTTTATTGTTTGTATGCTGTTGAAAAGTGAAGTCGCTTAGTCGTGTCCTACTCTTTGTGACCCCATGGACTGTAGCCTCCCAGGCTCCTCGGTCCATGGGATTTTCCAGGCAAGAATACTGGAGTGGGTTGCCATTTCCTTCTCCAGGGGATCTTTCTGACCCAGGGATCGAACCTAGGTCTCCCGCATTGTAGGCAGACGCTTTACCGTCTGAGCTACCAGGAAAGCCCATGTATGCTGTTAGGGAGTGCTGTAGTTTCATTCTTTTTCATGCAGCTGTTCGGTTTTCCGAACAACACTTTTTAAAGAGACTGTCTTTTCTCCATTGTATACTCTTGCCTCCTTTGTCATAGATTAGGTGCATGGGTTTATCTCTGGGCTTTCTATCTTGTTCCATTAATCCATATTTCTTTGTGTGTGTGTGTGTGTCAGAACCACACTGTCTTGATTACTGTATCTTTTGTGGTATATGTAGTCTGAAGTGAGGGACCTGATTCCTCCAGTTCCATTTTCATTTCTCAAGATTGCTGTGGCTCTTCAGGGCCTTTTGTGTTTCCATACCAACTGTAATTTTTTTTGTTCTAATTCTTTGAAAAATGCCATTGGTATTTTGATAAGGATTGAATTAAATCTGTATATTGCTTTGGGTAATATTTTCATTTTCACCATATTGATTCTTCCAATCCAAGAACATGGTATCTCTCTCCATCTGTTTGTGTAATCTTCGATTTCTTTCATCAGCATTTTATAGTTTTCTGAATACAGGTCTTCTGCCTCCTTAAGTAGGTTTAGTCCTAGGTATTTTATTCTTTTTCACACAATGGTGAATGGGATTTCCTTAGTTTCTCCTTCTAGTCCTGTGTCACTAGCATATTTGTTGTTGTTCAGTCACTAAGACATGTCCGACGCTTTGCCACCCCGTGGACTACAGTACACTAGGTTTCCCTGTCCTTCACTGTCTGCTAGAGTTTGCTCAGTCATGTCCACTGAGTCAATGATACCATCCAACCATCTCACCCTCTGCCACCTCTTTCTCCTTTTGCCTTCAGCCTTTCCCAGCATCAGGGTCTTTTCCAATGAGTCAGTTCTTCACATCAGGTGGCCAAAGTATTGGAGCTTCAGCATGAGTCCTTCCAATGAATCTTCAGGGTTGATTTCCTTTAGGATTGACTGGTTTTATCTCCTTGTAGTCCGAGGGACTCTCAAGGTGACTCCCCAGCACCACAGTTCAAAAGCATCAATTCTTTGGCACTCAGCCTTCTTTATGGTCCAACTCTCACATCCATACATGACTACTATATAAAGCAGCTTTGACTATATGGACCTTTGACAGCAAAGTGATGTCTCTGCTTTCTTATATGCTGCCTAGATTTGTCATAGCTTTCCTTCTAAGGAGAAAGCGTCTTTTAATTTCATGGCTGCAGTCATCATCTGTGGTGATTTTGGAGCCCAAGGAAAGAAAATCTGTTACTGCTTCCACTTTTCCCCTTTCTATTTGCCATGAAGAGATGGGGCAGATGCCATGATCTTAGTTTTTGAATGTTGAGTTTAAGCCAGCTTTTTCACTGTCCTCGTTCACCCTCAAGAGACTCTTCATTTCCTCTTTACTTTTTGTGTGAAAGTGGTATAATTTGCATATCTGAGTTTATTTCTCCCAGCATTCTTGGTTCCAGCTTGTGAGTAATCCAGCCTGTCATTTTGCATGATATACTCTGCATATATGTTAAATAAGCAGGGTGACAATATACAGCCTTGTTGTACTCTTTTCCCAATTTTAAGCCAGTCCATTGTTTCATGTCAGATTCTAACTGTTGCTTCTTGGCCTACTTAAAGGTTTCTCAGGAGACAGGTAAGGTGGTCTGGTATTCCCATCTCTTTAAGACTTTCCCACAGTTTGTTGTGATCCACACACAATCAAAGGCTTTAGCATAGTCAGTGAAGCAGATATTTTTCTGGAAGTCCCTTGCTTTCTCTATGATCTAACGATGCTGGCTGTTTGATCTCTGGTTCCTCTGCCTTTTCTAAACCCAGCTTGTATATCCGTTAGCTCTCAATTCACAAACTGCAAAAACCTAGCTTGAAGGATTTTGAGTATTACCTTGCTGGCTTGTGAAATGAAGACAGTTGTATGGTAGTCTGAGCATTCTTTGGCCTTGTCCTTCTTTCAGATTGAAAACCTGATCTTTTTTAGTCCTGTGGCCACTGCTGAGTTTTCCAAATTTGCTGACGTATTGATTGCAGCACTTTTACAGCATCGTCTTTTAGGATTTTAAATAGCTCAGCTGGAATTCCATCACCTCCACTCACTTTGTTCATAGTAATGCTTCCGAAGGCCCACTTGACTTCACAGTCCAGAATGTCTGGCTCTAGGTGAGTGACCACACCCTCGTGGTTATCTGGGTCTTTAAGGCCTCTTTTGCATAAGTCTTCCGTGTATTCTTGTCACTTCTTAATCTCTTCTATTAGGTCCTTACCGTTTCTGTCCTTCGTTGTGCTTAAACTTGCATGAAATGTTCCCTTGATATCTCCAGTTTTCTTGAAGAGATCTCTAGTCTTTCCCATCCTGTTGTTTTCCTCTATTTCTTTGCATTGCTCATTTAACAAGGCCTTCTTATTTCTCCTTGCTATTCTCTGGAACTCTGCATTCAGTTGGGTATAACTTTCCCTTTCTCCCTTGCCTTTCATTTCTCTTTACTCAGCAAAGCCTCCTTAGACAACCACTTTGCCTTCTTGCCTTTCTTGTTCTTTGGGATGATTTAGGTCATTGCCTCCTGTACAATGTTATGAACTTCCATTCATAATTCTTCAGGCACTCTCTGTACCAGATCTAATCCCTTGAATCTATTTGCCGTCTCCACTGCATATTCATAGGGATTTAAGTCATACCTGGCTGGCCTAGTGGTTTTCCCTGCTTTCTTTAATTTAAGCCTGAATTTTGCTATGAGAAGCTGATGATCTGAGCCACAGTCAGCTCCAGGTCTTGTTTTTTGCTGACTGTATAGAGTTTCTCCATCTTTGGCTGCAAAGAATATAATCAATCTGATTTTGGTATTGACCATTTGCTGATGGTCATGTGGAGTTGTCTCTTGTGTTGTTGGAAAAAGATGTTTGCTATGACCTGTGTTCTCTTGATAAAATTCTGTTAGCCTTTGCCCTGCTTCATATTCTACTCCAAGGCCAAAGTCTGTTACTCCAGGTATCTCTTCTCTTCCTACTTTTGGATTCCAATCCCTTATGATGGAAAGGGCATCTTTTTTGGTGTTGTAGGTCTTCATAGAACTGGTCTACTTCAGCTTCTTCAGCATTAGTGGTTGGGGCATAGACTTGGATTGCTGTGATGTTGAATGGTTTGCTTTGGAAATGAACCTAGATTATTCTGTTATTTTTAGGTTGTATCCAAGTACTGTATTTTCAACTCTTTTGTTGACTATGAGGGCTACTCCATTTCTTCTAAAGGATTCTTGCTCACAGTAGTAGATATAATGCTCATCTGAATAAAATTCGCCCATTCCCATCCATGTCCATTTTTGTTCACTTACTCCTAAGGTGTTGATATTCACTCTTGCCATTTCCTGCTTGACCACATCAAGTTTACCTTGATTCATGGACCTAACATTCCAGGTTCCTAGGCAATATTGTTCTTTACAACGTTGGATTTTACTTTCACCACCAGACACATCCACAACTGAGCACCGTTTGCTTTGGCCCAGCCATTTCATTCTTTCTGGAGTTATTAGTAATTGCTCTCTGCTCTTCCCCAGTAGAATATTGGACACCTTCTGACCTGTGGGGCTCATCTTCCACTGTCATATTTTTGCCTTTTCATATTTTTCATGGGGTTCTCACAGCAAGAATACTGGAATGGTTTGCCACTTCCTCCTCCAGTGGACCACGTTTTGTCAGAACTCTTCACTGACCCATGTGTCATGGGTTGCCTTGCATGGCATGGCTCATAGCTTCATTGAGTTATGCAAGCCCCTTTACTACAACAATGCTGTGATCCATGAAGGAGTTGCTAGTGTGCGGGAATGCAAGAAATGTCTGCGCAGTAATTCTATATCCTGCAACTTTACTAAATTCATTGATCAGCACTAAGTTTTCTGGTGCCATCTTTAGGATTTCCCAGGAAGGGCGGCGGTGAGGAGATACCCCTCGTCCAAGGGAAGGAGCATTGGCTGTGCTTTGCTGGAGTAGCCATGAAGAGATACCCCACGCCCAGGTAAGAGAAACCCAAGTAAGATGGTAGGTGTTGCAAGAGGGCATCAGAGGGCAGACACACTGAAACTATACTCACAGAAAACTAGTCAATCTAATCACACTAGGACCACAGCCTTGTCTAACTCAATGAAACTAAGCCATGCCCGTGGGGCAACCCAAGATGGGCGGGTCGTGGTGGAGAGATCTGACAGAATGTGGTCTGCTGGAGAAGGGAATGGCAAATCACTTCAGTATTCATGCCTTGAGAACCCCATGAACACTATGAAAAGCCAAAATGATAGGATACTGAAAGAGAAACTCCCTAGGTCAGTAGGTGCCCAATATGTTACTGGAGATCAGTGGAGAAATAACTCCAGAAAGAATGAAGGGATGGAGCCAAAGCAAAACCAATACCCAGCTGTGGATGTGACTGGTGATAGAAGCAAGGTCCAATGCTGAAAAGAGCAATATTGCATAGGAACCTAGAATGTCAGGTCCATGAATCAAGGCAAATTGGAAGTGGTCAAACAAGAGATGGCAAGAGTGAATGTCAACATTCTAGGAATCAGCAAACTGAAATGGACTGGAATGGGTGAATTTAATTCCGATGACCATTAATCTACTACTGCGGGCAGGAATCCCTCAGAAGAAATGGAGTAGCCATCATGGTCAACAAGAGAGTCCGAAATGCAGTACTTGGATGCAATCTCAAAAATGACAGAATGATCTCTGTTTGTTTCCAAGGCAAACCATTCAATATCACAGTAATCCAAGTCTATGCCCCAAATAATGCTGAAGAAGCTGAAGTTGAATGGTTCTATGAAGACCTACAAGACCTTTTAGAACGAACACCCCAAAAAGATGTCCTTTTCATTATAGGGGACTGGAATGCAAAAGTAGGAAGTCAAGAAACACCTGGAGTAACAGGCAAATTTGGCCTTGGAATATGCAATGAAGCAGGGCAAAGACTAATAGAGTTTTGCCAAGAAAATGCACTGGTCATAACAAACACCCTCTTCCAACAACACAAGAGAAGACTCTATACATGGACATCACCAGATGGTCAACACCGAAATCAGATTGATTATATTCTTTGTAGCCAAAGATGGAGAAGCTCTATATAGTCAGCAAAAACAAGACCAGGAGCTGAATGTGGCTCAGACCATGAACTCCTTATTGCCAAATTCAGACTTAAATTGAAGAAAGTAGGGAAAAACCACTAGACCATTCAGGTATGACCTAAATCAAATCCCTTATGATTATACAGTGGAAGTGAGAAATAGATTTAAGGGCCTAGATCTGATAGATAGAGTGCCTGATGAGCTATGGAATGAGGTTCGTGACATTGTACAGGAGACAGGGATCAAGACCATCCCCATGGAAAAGAAATGCAAAAAAGCAAGACGGCTGTCTGGGGAGGTCTTACAAATAGCTGTGAAAAGAAGAGAAGTGAAAAGCAAAGGAGAAAAGGAAAGATATAAACATCTGAATGCAGAGTTCCAAAGAATAACAAGGAGAGATAAGAAAGCCTTCTTCAGCGATCAATGCAAAGAAATAGAGGAAAACAACAGAATGGGAAAGACTAGAGATCTCTTCAAGAAAATCAGAGAGACCAAAGGAACATTTCATGCAAAGATGGGCTCGATAAAGGACAGAAACGGTATGGACCTAACAGAAGCAGAAGATATTAAGAAGAGGTGGCAAGAATACACAGAAGAACTGTACAAAAAAGATCTTCACGACCCAGATAATCACGGTGGTGTGATCACTGACCTAGAGCCAGACATCCTGGAATGTGAAGTCAAGTGGGCCTTAGAAGGCATCACTATGAACAAAGCTAGTGGAGGTGATGGAATTCCAGTTGAGCTATTTCAAATCCTGAAAGATGATGCTGAGAAAGTGCTGCGCTCAATATGCCAGCAAATTTGGAAAACTCAGCCGTGGCCACAGGACTGGAAAAGGTCTGTTTTCATTTCAATCCCAAAGAAAGGCAATGCCAAAGAGTGCTCAAACTACCGCACAATTGCACTCATCTCACATGCTAGTAAAGTAATGCTCAAAATTCTCCAAGCCAGGCTTCAGCAATATGTGAACCGTGAACTTCCTGGTGTTCAAGCTGGTTTTAGAAAAGGCAGAGGAACCAGAGATCAAATTGCCAACATCCGCTGGATCATGGAAAAAGCAAGAGAGTTCCAGAAAAACATCTATTTCTGCTTTATTGACTATGCCAAAGCCTTTGACTGTGTGGATCACAATAAACTGTGGGAAATTCTGAAAGAGATGGCAATACCAGACCACCTGATCTGCCTCTTGAGAAATCTGTATGCAGGTCAGGAAGCAACAGTTAGAACTGGACATGGAACAACAGACTGGTTCCAAATAGGAAAAGGAGTACATCAAGGCTGTATATTGTCACCCTGTTTATTTAACTTATATGCAGAGTACATCATGAGAAACGCTGGACTGGAAGAAGCACAAGCTAAAATCAAGATTGCTGGGAGAAATACCAATAACCTCAGATATGCAGATGACACCACCCTTATGGCAGAAAGTGAAGAGGAACACAGAAGCCTCTTGATGAAGGTGAAAGTGGAGAGTGATAAATTTGGCTTAAAGCTCAACATTCAGAAAACGAAGATCATGGCAACCGGTCCCATCACTTCATGGGAAATAGATGGGGAAACGGTGGAAACAGTGTCAGACTTTATTTTTCTGGGCTCCAAAATCACTACAGATGGTGACTGCAGCCATGAAATTAAAAGACGCTTACTCCTTGGAAGGAAAGTTATGACCAACCTAGATAGCATATTCAAAAGCAGAGACATTACTTTGCCAACAAAGGTTCGTCTAGTCAAGGCTATGGTTTTTCCTGTGGTCATGTATGGATGTGAGAGTTGGACTGTGAAGAAGGCTGAATGCTGAAGAATCGATGGTTTTGAACTGTGGTGTTGGAGAAGACTTTTGAGAGTCCCTTGGACTGCAAGGAGATCCAACCAGTCCATTCTGAAGGAGATCAACCCTGGGATTTCTTCTGAAGGAATGATGCTAAAGCTGAAACTCCAGTACTTTGGCCACCTTATGCGAAGAGTTGACTCATTGGAAAAAACTCTGATGCTGGGAGGGATTGGGGGCAGGAGGAGAAGGGGACGACATAGGATGAGATGGCTGGATGGCATCACTGACTCGATGGACATGAGTCTGAGAGAACTCCGGGAGTTGGTGATGGACAGGGAGGCCTGGCGTGCTGCAATTCATGGGGTCGCAAAGAGTCGGACACGACTGAGCAACTGATCTCATCTGATCTGATCTGATGTGTAGTATTAGGTCATGTGCAAACAGTTTTTTTTCCAATTTGGATTCCTTTTATTTCTTTTTCTACTCTAGACTGCTGTGGCTAGGATTTCCATAACTGTGTTGAATAAAAGTAAGAGTGGACATCCTTGTCTTGTTCCTGACAATAGAGGAAATGCTTTCAGTTTTTCACCATTGAGAATGATGTTTCCTGTGGGTTTGTTATATATGGCTGTTATTATGTTGAGGCATGTTCCCGCCATGCCCACTTTCCAGAGAGGTGTTTTTTTGTTGTTGTTGTTTTTCCATAAATGGGTATTGAATTTTGTCAAAAGCTTTTTCTGCATCTATTGAGATGATCATATGGTTTTTATTCAGTTAACATGATATATCGCATTGATTTACAAATACTGAAGAATCCTTGCATCCCTGGGATAAATTCCACTGGTTCATAGTATATGATCCTTTTAATGTGTTGTTAAATTCCCTTTGCTAGTATTTTTGTTGAAGATTTGTGCATTTTTGTTCATCAGTGATATTGACCTTATAGTGGTTTTTTTTTTTTTTTTGGTAGTATATTTGGTTCCTATAATGGGGTGATGGTGGCCTGGTAGAATGAGCTTGGGAGTTTTCTTTCCTCTGCAATTTTTTGTAAGAGTTTCAGTGGGATAGGTATTAACTCTTCCCTAAGTGTTTAATAGAATTTTTCTGTGAAGTCAGCTGGTACTGGACTTTTGTTTATTGGGAATTTTTTCATCACAGTTTCAATTTCATTACTTGTGATTAGTCTGTTTTTATAATTTCTATTTCTTTTTGGTTAATCTATTTACAGGTAAGGTAATTATTGATATATATTTTCTTATTGGCACTTTCTTAATTGCTTTGTGGTTTTGTTTTTTGTTTTGATAGGTCTTTTTTCTTCCCTTCTTTTGTTCTGTTGTGATCTGATGACTATCTTTAGTGTTGTGTTTCGATTGTGTTTTCTTTTTCATGCATGTATTGTAGTCCTTTGGTTTGCTGTTTCAATGAGGTTTTGATATAGCAGTCCACACACATACACACACACACAAGGTTGTTTTAAGTTGTTGGTCTGTTTCCCACCTAGGGAAGTTCTTTAGCATTTGTTGTAAAGCTTGTGTGGAAGTGAAAGTCTCTCAGTTATGTCCGACTCTTTGCAACCCATGGACTATACAGTCCATGAAATTCTCCAGGCCAGAATACTGGAGTGGGTAGCCTTTCCCTTTTCCAGGGGGTCTTCCCAACCGAGGAATCGAACCCAGGTCTCCTACACTGCAGGTGGATTCTGTACCAGCTGAGCCACAAGGGAAGCCCAAGAATCCTGGAGTGAGTAGCCTATCCATTCTCTAGCATATCTTCCTGACCCAGGAATCGAATCAGGGTTTCCTGCATTGCAGATGGATTCTTTACCAACTGAGCTATCAGAGAAGCCCAAAGCTGGCTTGGTTGTACTGAATTCTTTCAGCTTTTGCTTGTCTGTAAAGCTTTTGATTTTCCATTGAATCGGAATGACAGCCTTGCTGGTAGAATATTCTTGTTTGCAGATTTTCCCCTTTCATCACTTGAAACATATTGTGACACTTCCTTCTGGTCTGCAGAGTTTCCTCTGAAAAATTAGCTGGTAACCCTACAGTAATTCCTTGTATGCTATTTGTTGCTTTTCCCTTGTTGGTTTTGATTTTTTTTTCTTTGTCTTTAATTTTTGTCAATTTGATTAATATGTGTCTCAGTGTGTTACCCTTTGAGTTCATCCTATATGGAACTCTGTGCTTCTTGTGTTTCCTTTCTCATGTTAGAGAAGTTTTCAGCTATAATGTCTTCAAATATTTCTAAGGTCTTTTCTCTTTCTTTTCTCATTCTGCAATTCCTATAATGTTAATGTTGGTGCATTTAATATTGTCCCAGAAATCTCTGGGACTGTCTCATTTCTTTTCATTATTTTTTCTTTGTTCTGTGACAGTGATTTCTACCATCCTATCTTTCAGCTCACTTATTTGTTCTTCTGCCTCACTTATTTTGCTTTTGATTCCTTCCAGTGTATTTTTCTGGAGAAGGCAATGGCACCCCACTCCAGTACTCTTGCCTGGAAAATCCCATGGACAGAAGAGCCTGGTAGGCTGCAGTCCCTGGGGTTGCGAAGAGTCGGATATGACTGAGCGACTTCATTTTCACTTTCATGCATTGGAGAAGGAAATGGCAACCCACTCCATTGTTCTTGCCTGGAGAATCCCAGGGACAGTGGAGCCTGGCGGGCTGCCGTCTGTGGAGTCGCACAGAGTCGGACATGACTGAAGCGACTTAATAGTAGTAGTAGTACTAGTAGAAGTAGTAGTGTATTTTTCATTTCAGTTATTTTATTGTTCATTTCTGTTTGTTCTAAATATTCTGGCTCCTTGTTAAGCATTTCTTGTATCTTCTTTATCTGTGGTGATGGTTTCATCATTAAGTTGGGTCCAACTCTTGTGAGCCCATGGACTGTAGCCCATCAGGCTCCTCTGTCCGTGGGGTTTCCCAGGCAAGAATACTGGAGTGGGTCACCATTTCCTTCTCCAGGGTATCTTCCTGACCCAGGGACTGAACCTCTGCCTCCTGCATTGGCAAATGGTCTCCTGCATTACAGACAAATTCTTTACCAACTGAGCCACTAGGGAAGATGTGCCTCTATTCTTTTTCTGAGATTTTAAAAATCATCTTTACTAGCATTACTCTGAATTTTTTTTTCAGGTAGATTGCCTATCTTCTCTTGGATTTAGTTGTTCTTGTGCATTTTTACCTTGTTTCTTTGCAACAAATTTCTCTGTCATCTCATTTTATCTAACTTTCTGTGCTTGTGGTCACCTGTCTGCAGCCTGAGGATCATAATTATTGCTATGCCTGGTGTCTGCCCTATGGTGGATGAGGCTGGTCCAGGGGCTTATGGGGGCTTTCTGGTGGAAGGAACTGCTGTCTGCCCTCTGGTGGGTGGAGCTGGGTCTTATCCCTTTGGTGGGCAGGGCTGTGTCATATGGTGTGTTTTGAGGAAGTTGTGAGCTCAGTATGACTTAAGGCAGCCTGTCTGCTAATGGGTGGGGCTGTGTTCCTGTCTTGCTCATTGTTTGGCCTGAGGCATTCCAGCTCTGGAACCTGTAGATGGTTGGTGAGGCCTGGTCTTGGTGCCAAAATGGGGACCATTTGGAGAGCTAATGCTGATCAATATTCCTTAGGGTCTCTGCCAGCAGTGTCCTTGCCCCCAAGTGAGCTAGTCAACCTCTGCCTCTAAAGAAGATCCTTCAAGACCCCTAGTTAGGTCTAGCCCCAGTTCCTATGGAGGTACTGCTTTCTGTTGGGTCCCACTACACACAGAGTCTTGAATACACCCTCCAAGAGTGGAACCTCTGTTTCTCCCAGCCATGTGGAGCTCCTGCACTCAGTCTCTGCTAGCCTTCAAAGCCAAATGCTCTTGGAGTTCTTCCTCCCAATGCCTGACCCTCAAGACTGATTTGGAGGGCTATTTTTATGTGGGAACTTCCCTGTGTAGCCTGTATGACTTTAATACTTTTTGATGCAAGGGCTGTTTATAGTATAAGTGTCTTCCACCTCTTTTCTGAATGTATGCAGGACATTATCCCTTGATAGGAGATATGACTGATGTTGTGGTGACTTGAGTCTGCACTGCATGTTGAATGGGGCCTCCCCCTTGATCTGTGGTTGTTACTGCCCTGTCAGGGGTAGGGTTTGCTCCCTAGTTGTTGGAATCAGATCAGATCAGTCGCTCAGTCGTGTCCGACTCTTTGCGACCCCATGAATCGCAGCACGCCAGGCCTCCCTGTCCATCACCAACTCCCGGAGTTCACTGAGACTCATGTCCATTGAGTCAGTGATGCCATCCAGCATTCTCATCCTCTGTAGTCCCCTTCTCCTCCTGCCCCCAATCCCTCCCAGCATCAGAGTCTTTTCCAATGAGTCAACTCTTCGCATAAGGTGGCCAAAGTACTGGAGTTTCAGCTTTAGCATCATTCCTTCCAAAGAAATCCCAGAGCTAATCTCCTTCAGAATGGACTGGTTGGATCTCCTTGCAGTCCAAGGGACTCTCAAGAGTCTTCTCCAACACCACAGTTCAAAAGCATCAATTCTTTGGCGCTCAGCCTTCTTCACAGTCCAACTCTCACATCCATACATGACCACAGGAAAGACCACAGCCTTGACTAGACGAACCTTTGTTGGCAAAGTAATGTCTCTGCTTTTGAATATGCTATCTAGGTTGGCCATAACTTTCCTTCCAAGGAGTAAGCATCTTTTAATTTCATGGCTGCAGTCACCATCTGTAGTGATTTTGGAGCCCAGAAAAATAAAGTCTGACACTGTTTCCACTGTTTCCCCATCTATTTCCCATGAAGTGGTGGGACGGGATGCCATGATCTTCGTTTTCTGAATGTTGAGCTTTAAGCCAACTTTATCACTCTCCACTTTCACCTTCATCAAGAGGCTTCTGAGTTCCTCTTCACTTTCTGCCATAAGGGTGGTGTCATCTGCACATCTGAGGTTATTGGTATTTCTCCCAGCAATCTTGATTTTAGCTTGTGCTTCTTCCAGTCCAGCGTTTCTCATGATGTACTCTGCATATAAGTTAAATAAACAGGGTGACAATATACAGCCTTGACGAACTCCTTTTCCTATTTGGAACCAGTCTGTTGTTCCATGTCCAGTTCTAACTATTGCTTCCTGACCTGCATACAAATTTCTCAAGAGGCAGATTAGGTGGTCTGGTATTCCTATCTCTTTCAGAATTTTCCACAGTTTATTGTGATCCACACAGTCAAAGGCTTTGGCATAGTCAATAAAGCAGAAATAGATGTTTTTCTGGAACTCTCTTGCTTTTTCCATGATCCAGCGGATGTTGGCAATTTGATCTCTGGTTCCTCTGCCTTTTCTAAAACCAGCTTGAACACCAGGAAGTTCACAGTTCACATATTGCTGAAGCCTGGCTTGGAGAATTTTGAGCATTACTTTACTAGCATGTGAGATGAGTGCAATTGTGCAGTAGTTTGAGCATTCTTTGGCATTGCCTTTCTTTGGGATTGAAATGAAAACTGACCTTTTCCAGTCCTGTGGCCACGGCTGAGTTTTCCAAATTTGCTGGCATATTGAGCGCAGCACTTTCTCAGCATCATCTTTCAGGATTTGAAATAGCTCAACTGGATTTCCATCACCTCCACTAGCTTTGTTCGTAGTGATGCTTTCTAAGGCCCACTTGACTTCACATTCCAGGATGTCTAGCTCTAGGTCAGTGATCACACCATCGTGATTATCTGGGTCGTGAAGATCTTTTTTGTACAGTTCTCTTGTGTATTCTTGCCATCTCTTCTTAATATCTTCTGCTTCTGTTAGGTCCATACCATTTCTGTCCTTTATCAAGCTCATCTTTGCATGAAATGTTAACTATGGAATGAGGTTCATGACATTGTACAGGAGACAGGGATCAAGACCATTCCCATAGAAAAGAAATGCCAAAAAGCAAAATGGCTGTCTGGGGAGGCCTTACAAATAGCTGTGAAAAGAAGAGAAGCAAAAAGCAAAGGAGAAAAGGAAAGATATAAACATCTGAATGCAGAGTTCCAAAGAATAGCAAGAAGAGATAAGAAAGTTGTTGGAATAGGGAGCCCCAGATCTGTTTCTAAGCTGTGTTGCTGATTTCAGTGTGAGGTAGGCAGAATTGGAGCACTCTCACTGAGAGAGGTCACTGGGTTTTCCTCCTCTTGAGCTGTTCACCTGTGAGTGTATTCTGCTGTGTCACTTTTCACCCATTGTGCTCACAAATTGCACTGTCACTGGAACTGCTCTCAGCCCCACCTTAACTGTGAGTATGCTGGCAGTTGGCCCTGATGTCTCTCAGGCATTGTTTTCACCAGGCCACCTGTGCAGATCACTGAAGTCAGGTCCCTGGACTGCAGCAATCATGCACCTGGACCTGCTCTGGGAGTTACGGAGGAAGCTCAGATTCTGGCCTGGTCCAATCCCTATGTGTACTTGCTCACAAAGCCCACATCTGCTAAAGCCAGACCCATCCCCCATTTGGATGTTCCCCAGGTACTGACTTGACAAAGCCAACAGCAGGGGTGTAAATCTATGGTTCCTACAGCTGCAAGGAGATCTCTCAGCTCTGCTTGCACAGCCTCTGAGGCTCAGCTGTGGTTTTGCCCCCACCTCTGTGTGGGGGCCTCCCACCAGCATCTGCTGCTGAGGCTGCCCCAGAGTGCACTCACCTGCCCAGGGGGTGGGGGTGGACTGGCATCAGGCAGGGCACCAACCCACTGGGACTGGTGTGGTCAGAGGAAGTGGCAGCGTTTTTTAACTCTTAAACTAGGGTTGTAAGTGAATTACACACTGCTGTTACCATATTACAGAATCTAACTTCGACTATATATTTACCAATAGCAGTGAGTTTTACATTGCCTTCTTATGTTTTTATGATGTTGAGTGGAATCCTTTTATTTCCACTCAAAGAGCTCCCTTTAGCATTTCTGGTAAGGCTGGTCTAATGATGAACTCCCTCACCATTTGTTTGGGAAAGGCTTTATTTCTCCTGTATTTCTCAAGGACAACTTTGCCTGGTATAGAATTCTCGGTTGAAAGTTTTATTTTTTTTTTCTGTCACTATAAATTGTACATAAACCAACAACATAATCTAAAAGATGGGGGGAGGGGGTTGGAGAATGAGAAGTGTAAAGTCTGAGAATTCTATTGAGGTTATCACTTTAAAATAGGGTATTTTAACTTGTTTTATAAAAGCCTCATGATACCCACAAGGGAGAAACCTGTAGAAGTTACACAAGATAATAAGATAAAGAAATCAAAGCATACTGGTATCAAAAAACATTCAGAATATTTTGAATTTATCATGCCATTCTCTTCTGGCCTAAAGAGTTTCTGTTGAGAAATCTACTGATAAACTTGTGAGATACCTTCTCTTTTCTTTTGCTGCATTCAAAGTTCTTTCTTTGACTTTTGACAATTTAATGATGATGTGTCCTGGTGTCACCCTATTTAAGGTCAACTTATTTGAGGTCCTTTGGGCCTCATGGATCTAGATGTCCATTTCTTTCCCAAAGTTGGGGAAGTTTTGAGCCATTATTAAAACTTCTAAAAATAAAAAAAAATATATTTTTGGCTGTGCTGGGTCTTTGTTGCTTGTGGGCTTTCTCTAGTTTCAGTGAGTGGGGGCGGCTCTGTGTGTCACGTGGGCTTCTCACTGTGGTGGCTCCTCTTGCTGTGGAGCACAGGCTCTAGGTGTGAGGACTTCAGTACTTGCAGCACGCAGTTTAACAGTGGCTCACACGCTCTAGAGCACAAGCTCAGTAGTTGTGGCCCATGGGCTTGGTTGCTCTGCAGCATTCCCAGATCAGCGATCCTCTGCATTGGCAGGTGGATTCTCAACCACTGGAAGTCCAGCCATTACTGCCTTAAACATACTTTGTTCATTTTTCTCTTGTCTTTCTAGAATTCTCATAATGCAAATATTGCTTCCACTGATTATATCCCACAGGTTCTATAGGCTTTTTTCACTCTTTCATTCTTTCACCTTTCAAGTGTCCTGTCTTCTAGGTCACCGATTCTTTCTTCTGCAGAATTGAGTCTGCTTTTGAGACTCTGTTGAATTCTTCAGTTCGGTCATTGTATTTTTCAGCTCTAGGATTTATTTATTTCTTCTAACTTCTCATTTTGTTGATGCATGGTTTTCCTAATTTCACTTAGCTTTCCAATCAATAGATTGGTATCACATTTCCATATGAAGAACAGCATTATTATGGCAAAGAAATCTTATATTTGTTGATCAAATACACTGTCACCCCTTTAACCAAGAAGGCAATAGTAGTTTTTTATTTTTAAGAATTACAAAATAAAAATACATTAACAGAATCAATAAATGATGTTCTGCTTAACAAACTGCTTTTCTCGAATCCTAAGTAGGTAACCGTTTTCTAGTTATAGGTTCTCTTCTAGGCTGTTTAAAAGGCAAATTTAAATAGCACAAAGAGAAAAATAAACACTGAAAGAGGCTAGTATTTTATGGTTGTGCTATGAAGCATGCTTGATAAATTGCACCTGTGGGGATTTCCAGGTGTACGTGTGTGCACATGATGCAGTGAAATTCACTGACTGAGAGAAGGGGAAAGTGGAGATGTATAACTCAGCTTTTTAGAAAACTAGCAGGCAGACACACTAAGATATTTAGGAATGCTGTCTTTAAACATAAAGACATATATAGGACATAGGGAGAAACACCCCAGTTTAGGAACTGGATAGGACTAATTTTGAATCCTGGCTTGGCTATCAGCCAATTGTAACTCCTTGGAGCTTCAGTTTTCTTATTTATAAAATGGTGATAAGAATATCTAAGTAGGAGGGGTGTTGTGAGAATTAAATGTGATTAAATGTTAGTGACTTGTGGTTAGGAATCAGGCTTTTATTCATCACACAGCCAGGGGTATCTGTCTGCTTTCCTGTTCCATCTGCTCTTAAGGGTATAATGTCATAAAGAATGTGAATTTGGGAATCAGTTCGATTCCAAAGAGGAATTCTGGCTTTGCTACTTAAGAATTTGTGATCTCAGGCAAGTTAATGTCCCTGAGCCTTATCAGAGAGAGGGATACCCACCACCTTAGATTAAAAATGTGCAGATTAAATCATATGATTATACTTAGCTCCTGTCACAGCAACTGGTAGGAGATAGGCAATGCAAACTGTACTGCTACAACATGTGTTTTACATGTGAATTACCTTACCTGCCATAGGTAAATAGGGAATTGATATAACACGGAAGTCATGTTGTTTCCTATGCAATTATTTTTCTTAGCATGTTAATATTTTGAAGCAACCAGAGACACAGAGGCACTCTTTCTTATAGCAACTACCTCTAAGAAAAGCTGAATTTTTTTAGCTGCAAAAAGTAACTGATTCAGTGACTTTAAGAATCCCTGTTATCATCATGTTATGCTTTCTATGAGAAGTCGGGGTACAGACGATGAATCTGTGAAGACATTTCCCTTTAAACTACAACACTACTCCTTAAATCACATGTTTAATTTTGATTAAACTGATCCCTCTTAGAAATGAATGTTCTCCAGGACTTTTATCTCAAAAGAAGCACCAGCAGTCCCTGAATTCAAGGAATGCAGTGTGCAATGTTCAAGCTAAGGTTTAGTAGGGCTACTATTTTGTTAGTACTGACATTGTTTTTGTTAGTGCTTGGGTTACAAAATTGTACTGGTTTTTTGAGTGGTCTTCCCAACCTTATTTTTTTTTTATCCCAGGTAGTCCAGTTCTTTTCAATGGGCTATGCTGTAGACCATAGGAACTTTACAGGAACACATAGATGGTGTTGTAGCAGGGACATCTGTATACATTCCCTTTCCCTCGAATTTTTTTTGTTTTGAATTTTTTATTTTGTATTGCAGTATAGCCAATTAACAATGTTGTGATAGTTCCAGTGAAGGGATTCAGCTACACATATACATGTATCCAATATTTCTTTCTGTATAAAATCCAAGCAACACGAAGTATAATAATGAAAACAATGGCTCTCATTTTTTGTGCAGTCTTTACAAATGAGTCAACCCTCATTTAATTCTCAACAATCCTGTGAACTAGGGGCCACTGTTACACCCATTTCATAAATGCGGAAACTGAGATTTATAAATAACATGAGTAAACAGAGATTAAGTAACTTGCCCAAGGTCACAGCTAGAAAGTAGTAGAGTGAGAATTTAAAAACCTGTGCTTTTTCAATGCCTTTAAGCACGCATCGTATTGTTTTACTTTGTCAGTCTGTTAGCATACATGGGATTACACTAAAATGGTTTAATTTTACAGGCGTTGCCCTATTAGGCGATGTAAAGGAAACTGTTAGTAATTCACAGCTATTTACATTTCACAAGACTCGTGTTCCATTCTAAGAGATCAGGCTCATCAATTATTTGCATTTGGTAACACGTTAATTATACAAATAATTAGCCTTGAGATGAGACATCAACATGAAAGTATAATGAATAGTTTTGCTAATTGCTCTTTTCTGTTATGGACAGTCCTTGATCCAAATTATTACCACCTCAATGTTCAGCCTGCTAAACTCTAACTTTCACTTCATGGAAAAGTCCAAACCAGTGATGACAATTAGATTTCTCTGTCATGCCAACCCTGACCTGTTGATTAGGACTCTCCAGAGCACTGTGTTGAAAAGCATTCTGGGGGAACGAGGCGATCTGGGCCTCAGGGGCATCACAGGATGATAGATGAGTCTGTTCACAAAGGTGAGCCTAAGTTGACAATAGGTGAGCCAGAGGAGCTGCCATCTCTAGCCTGAGCATTGAGAAACTTACTTCTGCCTTGGACATCATTTGTTGTTGTTGTTCATAGCTTCTTACTTTCTGTTCCCTTGAACAATCCTACAAGTGAGCTGTATTCTTGGCTAGGAATATAAAAATGAATCCGTCATGGATTGTCTTCTAATAAGAAAGGCGTAAATGGCCATACAAATCAAAAAGTACTGAGTGCTCTAAAAGTAACAGATACAGTGACACAAAGAATCAGAGGAGAAAATGGAGCATTTATAGAAACAGGGAGGCTGGGGCAGAGTGTCTCTTTTGAGTTGATCCTTAAAGGATAACTAGAAATGGGGGGGGGGGTGCCAAAGTGAGAAAGGCTCAGCATTTTTTCCTTTTTTGGGGGTAGATGTGAATCACTTGCTGTAACAGTAAAGAAGGAAATGTGAAACAGGGGCGGGTACAAGGGGAAAGAGTTCAATGTGGTTGGAATGTAGGAAAATAAAGGAAGGTAAAGTTGGGAAACAAGGGTGGGCCCGGGTTGTGAAGGGCCTGGGAACACCAGGTTAGGAATTCTCTAGAACAATGTCTTTCACAATATGTCCACAGGATGCTCATCATTTTCATGTAACAAAAGAATCCTGTTGTTAACTGTTGGAGAAACGTTGAATAAAACACACAGATTTCTATAACATAGAAGTTTGAGCTTCTAAAGTGCTTATATACACTGTAGATTTCCACGAGGCACTTGCAGTTTGCAAAAATCCCAGACTTAGTGATTGTAGAATGTTTTTCTTGGGCACCTCATGAGGTTAGCATTCTGCTGGAACTTTATGCAAAGCATGATGCCCACAGAGTACATAGGTCAACATTACCTGCTAACTGATCAACTGACGGATCTTCTAGGAACCTGTACTAGTGTTACAGGAATACAGAGAAGATTCTTTGCCCCCAGAGAAGCCATCAACCCCTTCCCTCCCTCTCTGTTAACCCCTGTACTTTATTGTTTTAAGTCTCTGTCTTAGCTCGGTTCAGTTGTACTACTCTCATTCCTGGAACTCAGATTCATCCCCTGATAAAACCTTGCCTTGTTTCAGAGCTCTGATAGTACCCTGTTTTAAGTCTCCTGTCATCCTGGATCCCAAACGTGGTGTCAGCACTCAGCTGCCTGATGCCCCCAACCTGCCTGGACTCTTTCTTAGCCACTGCTCTGGTTGCCACATTTTTTGAGTGCTTCTGGTCCTCCTGGGAAACCTCAAGCTTTCCCCACTCACAGCCATGGGGTGACTGTGGATCTGGCTTCTGTTACTTGTTCAGAAATGAGGCTCCTGTTTGCTGCATTCTGGGGAGCTGGGCTCATGCATGTCTGAGAAATATCCTTCTGCCATTCCTGGTTGTTGCAGCTTCCAGGTGAGAGTCTATCATTCTGCTTGGAAAAGATGAGCAAGCAACCTCTAAATTTATCATTTGATTATCCCCCTATGGAAGAGAAAAATCTTAGCAGTGACATGTGAGGGCTGTACTCCTTGAGTCGATTGGGCAAAATTAGGTGGGATCACTCAACCATCTGGAATAAGCAGTGGAATTTCTAAGTGTTTAGAGATTTGAGACTGTCTCTGTTGGGTGTTGAACAAGAAACCAACGGGGGTGAGATTAAATGAGGCTGGCTGAGTGGGCAAAATCTTAGCAGACAAACTTTGCTGAGAATAAGGGCATGATAGGGAGGGAGAGTACAAACTATAGAAGATGGCACTGCCACTACGAACCAGCTATTGTGACCCAGAAAAAGGACTTGGGATTCATTGCAAGCGTGTGCAGCAAAGACTCTGGGCCCACAGAGGCCTACGTGTTTTGTGAAATTATTAGGAAGAATAAGGAACAAAAACAGAGAATATTACCTTTGTAAGAAATGTGTAGCTTGGGTTGATGCAATTTTGAGAAAGGTGACGAGGCATTTCAGGTGGCCCAGAGACTGGACAGGCTTCTGTTTCAGGACAGGGTGGAGGGTACAGGGGATGTGCTACAGTCTAGAAAATTGCTAAAGGTTCAGGTAATAGGAACACAGACCAAAATACACTTATTAGAACTAGGAATTATCCTGAGACAGTCTCAGGATTTCAAGCAAGTAAAAAAATGGTTACTAAATGTATGGCATTCGTTACCCACCGCCCCCCCCAGAGAGGTAGCACAGACTGAAAATAGAAATAGCCTCCAAACTGCTGACATAATATTGTGCCCACTGGAACTACCATATATGACTGAGTGAAATCTGATTGTCATAGATGAAACAGAGAGGCCAGTTGTGTCTTCCTAACACACAGCATTAGCTTAATTCTCAGCATCAGTTGGAAAGATCTTGGGTTAGAATTACACATGCCAATCTTAAAAAAAATAAGGTAAGGTACCTGCATGATATGTATATTGTCATATTATCAAGTGCCTACCTTTTATTGGATACCAGGCTAGGCACTTTATACATCATCTTTAATCTTTATAATAACACAAGAGGTAATAATTATCCCCATTTCATAGACAAGAAATTGCTCATATAGGTTAAATAACTCTGCAGGGTCACAGAACCAGTAAGATGGAGGCAATGTAACACTCTTAATGGTAACACTGGATTTCCCAGGCGGTGCAGTGGTAAAGACTCTGCCTGCCAAAGCAAGAGACACAGGTTTGATCCTGTGTTGAGTTGGGACAATCCCTTGGAGAAGGAAATGGCAACCCACTCCTGTATTCTTGCCTGGAAAATCCCCATGAACAGAGGAGCCTGGTGGGCTACAGCCCATGGGGTCATAGACTTGGACATGACTGAGCAGGCATGTGCGTGCACACACACCCAACCAGCCAACAGTCCTCCAAATGATGCTTCTGTCCTTGACTCATTGCTAAATAAAATGACCTCAGTCATTGTAAGATCAGCACATTTGTTCATATTCCTCAAAAGTTCAAAGTACAAGAAAGAACAATTGGGGTCCTGGGGCTGAGACACAAAGGGAAATAGAGCAGGATGGGGGTCAGGGCTTTCACATGTTCTGACACGTAGCTCTCACAAAACCCATTTTGGAGTTGAGAAGACAGTCTTCTTAGGTCTTTTACTAAGAGGCCCCAGTGCATAGTCAAGGGACTCGTTATGTGAAACCCAATCTGTCTAATGCCAAAGCTGCATCCCTTTTCTCTCTCTTTCCTACAGGGAGGCAACCTCAGAGGTTCCTCCATTGCCACAAACTCCTGGCGGACTTTGCTCTACACATGCCAAGTGAGTGCTGGCAGGGGCAGAGGAGTCCCATGCATACAGAAATTCCAGTTGGAATTGTCTATTTTTCAAAAGTTTTTATGGAATTTGTTACAATATTGCTTCTGTTTTATGTTTTGGTTTAGTGGCCATGAGGCATGTGGGGTCTTAGCTCCCTGACCAGGGATCGAACCCTTGCCCCCTGCATTGGAAGGTGAAGTCTTAACCACTGAACCACCAGAGAAGTCCCTGGAATTGTCTACTCAATGGATTTTCATCAGTCCCATCTTTACCTTGTCAACATTTTGCCAAGTTGTCTTGTCTAGTCGGCTATTGTGTTGGTTTTTAACAAGGCGGATAGATCTTCTGATTTCTCTAAATGTTGAGGTTTCTCAACCTCGGCACACTGGCATTGTGGGTAGGCTACTAATTTGTTGTTGGGGACTGTCCTCTGCCTAAACATCATAGATTGGTTAGCAACATCCCTGGTCTCTACCCGCTAGTTAGCAATAACAACCCCCTCCCCCACCAGTTCTGACAACCAAAAATGTCTGCAGATCTTGCCAAATGTCACCTGAAAGAGAGGGGGGGCAAAATCACCCCTGGTTGAAAACCAAGGCTGTCACTCAAGGGGGTCACATGGCCTCCTTCCTTGCCTTTCTACCAAAAACCCAACAAACCAACTCAGCCCTCCCAGGAATGTCAGCCAAGGAGCAGTGGTCCAGTGAACACCTGTGGGTGAAGCCTGGCTTTTCTGCTTTGGGGAGGGAATGAAGTACACAGATTGCTGGCCCTGTACTTACTCGATGCCCCCACGAGATGTGAAAAATGTAGAGCTTTCAATGTGCAGATGGCTTGCACTGCTTAATTACCAACCAAAAGCATGCTAACATTTTCCTCCCTCCCTCTGCCTGCAGCAGCCCGCCAGGAGCAGTGGAGGCATTAACTGCAGGGAGTGGGTGCCCTTTCCTGCATCCTTATCACACACTAATTATTTGATTCTAAAGAGACAAAGTAGAGAGAATGTAACATATGATTCTGATGACAAACAGTTTTTTAACTGTCTGCTGTTCCTAGTGACTAGAGCATAGGAGCTGGTTGCTAAGCAACTGGGAAACTGCAGACTCGTGTACTGGCCATGCTGGTTTCGGAAATGCGCCATAAAAGGAATTCCCCAGTGAGAAGGGATCCCATACCATTGCCTGGTTGCCATGGACACCATATATAAGTGATGGATCCTGGGCTATAGGCCGTGTTTAAGAAAAACTGTGTTACCATTGCTTAAGGCTTGAATGGTATGAGACAGGTATGGAAGACATCTTCTACGTTATTCACGCATCCAGCCCCTTCTCACGTGCTCCCCAGAAAGAGGTCTGAATCTAAGTGGCTGAGACATTCCATCCAATTTCAGCTCTGCTCTTATTTAATATGTTCCAGTCTTTGCTAGCATTGGAAAGGAGTCTGCAATCTGGGGAGCAAGTTTTTAAGCAAGAAAAGATGCCTCGGGTGGCAGACAGGCTGTCTGTCTGTCTATCATCCAACCCTGTTTGGGGGCCACAGAGTGCCTGGATCAGGCACCAGGGCAACTCTCTCTGTTCACAGGTTCTATGGGGATTTTGCAAAACAAGAGATTAGCGGTGAAAAAGACAATAGCCGTGACTCCAAAATGCAACTGGTGTGTCAGGCCGAGCGAGGCACACAATGGGCCACTGCGATTCTGTCAGAAATTAGAAACAGACCTCAGATACTAGGATGAAAAATCTGAGGCAAATATAAAGATGTGGAGCTTAACGTACAAAGACGTGCAGGTTTAACCAGGCTTCCTATGCTGAACAGTTGAATAGACAGGGCTTGTTGCAACTTCACAGGCTACATAGCCTTGTGGACAGGAGACTTGGGACACTCACTAGCCTCTAAGCCCCAGGCCTCACAGATGGGGAGACTGAGGCCCAGCCAGCACAGCAACTTGCTCAGAGAGCACAGGCACTTCTGAGGGGAGGTCTGTAAAGGACAACTGTGCATTTTTAGTTTTGCAGCATAACCAACTGCCCCCCAAACTTAGCAGCTGAAAACAAACACTTCACTATTATTAAAATAATCAACAAGGACCTACTACATATCATAGGGAACTCTACTCAATATTTTGTAGTAACCCAAAGGGGCTTCCCAAGTGGTGCTAGTGGTAAAGTACTCACCTGCCAGTACAGGAGACGTAAGAGACATGGGTTCGATCCCTGGATCAGGAAGATCCCCTGGAGGAGGGCATGGCAACCCACTCCAGTTTTCTTGCCTGGAGAATCCTATGGACAGAAGAGCCTGGTAGGCTCTCAAAGGGGTGCAGAGATTTCAACATTGTAAATTGACAGTACTTAAAATTTTTTTTTTAATTTATCATGTTACAGTTTCTGTGGGTCAGGAATCCAAGAGCATCTCAACAGGGGGCCTCAGACTTGGGGGTCTCTCACAGGCTACCATCAAGGTATCAGAGGGGCTGCAGTTGTCTCCAGGCTCCACAAGAGGAAGATCACTCATGTGATGGTAAGCCGACCTGAGATCCTCGCTGGCTGTTAGCTGGAGATTTCAGTTCCTTGTTCCGTGGGCCTCTCAGTAGGACAGTTTACAACATGGCAGCTGGCTTCCTCATAGTCAAAGATGGAAGCCACAGCCTCTTTAAACCTAAGCTTACAAATGATGTCCCATCATTTTGGTCATATTTTATTCATTAGAACTGAGTTATTTAATACAAGGTCCATCCTGTACCAAGAGGAAAGAGATTCCATGAGGGCATGGAGACCAGCTGGGGATCATTGGCTATCACAGAAGCTGCCTACCACCATAACCAAGTATGCTTCCAGGATCCAAGATGGCAGAGGGGGAGAGCCAGGGAGCCTAGGAAAGGGCAGCTAAGAGACGTGATAGATAAATATGAGAAAGAGAAATACAGTAGTACAGAAGAGGAAGAACCTGATAGAGTGGGAACAGAGAAATGGTGGAGGAAGGGAATTAGGGAGTTGGGATGAAGGACATGAGCTATAAGAAGAGAGAGAAAATAGTTCCTGGGTTGTGGCACCAAAAACAAACAAAAGAAGTGAAAATAGGATGGAGAATGAATGGGGAGTGGAAGTAAGGGAAGGGAGCTGGGAAGCAAAGAGCTCAGTGTGAGAGCCATGAGAGTCTCAGTCTTCAGCTTCCCAGACAGCCTTGCACTGTCCTGAGCAGGTATACTAGAAATAAATGTGGCCCCAAACGTTTACTTCTCCTGAATCCACTGAGAACCTCTGCTGCTTTATTAACTGCATGGGAAGTGAGAAGAGACTGGCTTTCTCTCCCTTCAGCCCAGCTCTTGACTCCCTGTTTGACTTTGGGTTTAGTGACTCAACCATGCTGGAATGCAGGGTCCTTATCAGCAAAACAGGTTGGCTGGATGATCTTTAAAGTTTTTTTCTAGCTCTGAAACCTCACAAATTACACATCAGGGACTAGAATGAGGAGTCAGCATAGAAATGGTCCCTGGATCTGATACAGGCTGCCACTTAGGCAGATCTGATGCAGAACTGACCTGCAGTCCATTTTGCCAAATGCCAGTCCATCAGTATGCCTGTGAGGGAAGTTCAGCTCCACTCATGTGTAGTATCTCTGTGCAATAGAGACTCCACGAGCTTAATTCTCAGCACCAAGATCCTCATCTGATGCTATGTTAGGAACGTAGACTCTTCAACCCTCAAAATAGTAGGAAACCACCCAAGGCATGGTTTGTTCAGCTGCCAGAGAGCCATTACGGATAAAGACAAAGCAGGACTCACTGGGAACGTGAGGCTCCAGGGCCTCCAAGATATAGATACTAGGATGCCTGGGTTTAATCACTCTCTTCAGTTGTCGGTGTTTTGTAAGTACCAGCTGCAAAGGACAGCATCCCATACCTCTGTTGGAGCCCTGCCTACTTGGGCAAGTTATAGATGGTCTGCCTGCCACACCATGGTTCATGAGGTACCCAGAGATACGCACACACTTTCAAAAATTGTCTAAGATACATAGAAAACAAACATATGGATACCAAGGAGGGGAAAGGGGTGGGATGAACTGGGAGATTGGGATTGACATGTACACATTACTTTGTATAACAGATAATTAACGAGAACCTACTGTATAGCACAGCTTCCCTGGTGGCTCAGCAGGAAACAATCTGCCTGCCAAGGCAGGAGACACAGGTTCAATCCCTGGGTCAAGAAGATCCCATGGAGAAGGAAATGGCAACCCACTCCAGTATTCTTACCTGGGAAATCCCATGGACCGAGAAGCCTGGTGGGCCACAGTCCATGGGGTTGCAAAAGAGTTGGACGTGACTTAGCAACTAAACAACAACTGAATATAGCATAGGGAACTCTACTCAGTGCTCTGTGGTGACCTTAATGCGAAGGAAATCCAAAAAAAGAGTGGATATAAATATATATAGCTGATTCACTTTGCTGTACAGCAGAAACTAATACAACATTGTAAAGCAACTATACCCCAATAAAAAAATATCCACTGCAAGTGATGGATGGAGCATTTTGAAAAGGCTTGATGTTAAGCCTTGGCTGTGGCCACTGGTTCCATTTCCTAGTGTTTCTATATAAAGAAAATATTTTGAAGGAAAACTTCACTTTCCTAATAATAAGTTTCTAAGAACCTTTTTCTGATTTGCAGAGAATTCAGCTAGAAGACACTTAACGATGAAGAAGAGTGGGTGTAGTAACTCCCAGGCATGACGGAGAAGCTGAATGTAGCAGATGCGCTGGTGTCCTGCCCACAGCCACTTACATTTGGCCTGGCTTCCATTTGCCAGCATTTACCATCCAAGAGCTGTCTTGGATTTCGACAGCCCTGCCTGGGTAGAAGGTAGAGTGCTAGGAACTGATTAAATATCATCCACTCTCTCCCCCAGAAGCAGCCCTCCACCAGTGACTGAAGGAGTCTGATATAAATAACCCTAGTTCCTCACCCTCACATGGCACAGATCTGAGGGGTGTCTTTACACTGCTTCCTAGAGATCCCTGGAAGGATCGAGGCCCACTACCTTGCCTAAGTAGGAACCAGCTCCAAGATGCACCTCATATTGACTTCCTCCCCTTGCCTGTATCTACTCTCCCTCTCCTCCTGGTGTTGGATGGCATCACCGACTCAATGGACACGGATCTGAACAAACTCTGGGAAACAGTGAAGGACAGGGAACCCTGGCATGCTGCAGCAACAAACAATCGAACCCAAAGGAGCGAACGAACAACAACAACAACTGGTGTTTCCTGGCGTGCCTTCTCTAATAAACCATCTGCCCTTTAACTCTTTTCTCGCGACCTGCTTCTAGGTGAACCCAAATGTCTGCTAGGCAATAGGAAGGAACAGGAAAAAAAAAAAAAAGACGGTTATTTAAGGATTTCTGTAAGCAGTGTGCTCTCCTGGTACATTTCAGAGCTTGTTCACAGTGCATTACCCTCCTTTATAGAAATGCTGTAGGACAGGTTAGGGAAAAAGTGCCACCCACAAGACAGACGAAGTCAGAAATGAAGATGAAGCATCTCTGAAATGGTCAAGGAGGTTGCTAGGAACATTGATGCAATTGACAAAACTTCTGTTGACTCACAACTTTCCTGATAGGAGCATCCCTAGAGATGCATGTCCACAGAGTCATCCGGGAAAAGGCACTGACAGGGGCAGGGTCTTTTCAGAGGAGATGGTGCTGGAGTGTGGTGGTACCCACACTGGATCATATGATTGCCTCCGGCAGCATCTGGTCCCGAGGCTGCAGTGCTGCCGAGTAATGGGGGAAGGGAAAGCTGAGACACCATAACTTGAAGGGCAACTGAATAGGAAGCAGCTTACCGCATGTGGCCTCAATTTTCCTCTAAAAGCGCATAATACAACTGTCAAAAATGGCACTCTGAACCCAAATTATGAGATAATTATGTTCAGTCCCAAATTCAACACAATAAAGGTTATTTGCTCACAAGCCCTAGCAACCGTCTCATAAGGGGGAGAAAAACACCGCACAAAAACAAAATGTAAACTCACAAGGCAGTAATAAAATGAGCGCACAGCTATTCATTTCAAGTCTATTTTGAAAAGCCTTTGGTAATACCAGTAATTCCCCGTAAAGCTCCTATTCTCCTGCCACAATTCCCTTCTGGAGATAGAAAAAGGTTTTTCTGTTCTACTGTCATTCCATTTAGGGAGATGAAGTCCACTTTCCTTCCCAATTTTGTGTTTTTCATTCTTAAATAAAGTTAAAGAAACCCCTGACCACTTTCTATCCAGCTAAGCCTACCGCCTAGGCAGGCCTCAGTGGCAGTCTCCATGTGGATCCTTGTTTTGCACAACAACATTCATCCAATGGTCTTAACAAGGTGCTTAAATGGAGCCTAAGAGCTTTGTCCACAAGTCAAGAACATTTCATTCCCCCAAAAGGTAAAAGAAATTCAACCAACCATCTGCCGATCTCTAAATATTCTGAATCTTCCGAGCATGCAGGCCTGGAGGTCTTTCATGTCCTGGAGGACACCAGGGAGGCTGAGCAACCCCTCAGGGTACCTACAACAGAGGAAGGAAGAGATAAGGGCTCAAGACAGACCTTTGATTGCAAGAACAGAAACCTACTCAAACAAGTTCAAGAAAGAGGGTGATGGCTATATGATCTCATGGACACGGAGAAAAAGTTGAGCAATCAAGCCTCAGAGAGGATGGGGACCAGCAGCAGCTTCGGGAGGTGGTGGGGGAGTGAGGTGGTGGGGAAAGGAAAGGCAGGGCTGTGTGCAGGGTGAAAGGGCATGTGGGCACTTAGTCCCTTTAATACAGGAAGACAGAAAAAGAATAGAAGCTGCGGAATTAAATAATAGGAACCAAAGCCAAAAGGAATACATGCATTAACTGAGGAGTGAAGAAATGTCATCAACAAATGCTTCAGCCGGCAGTCAGCACCTCCCTGGCACTAAAGGTCGGCCTGTCCCCGTCAATCAACTAAAACTTGGACTCTGCCTACCTTTCAAGCCCCTTCACAAATGTGCATGAACCCACAGTTAAGACTTTCCCCAGTTTGCTACTTGGAGAGACACTGCTTTGAGAAACATCCCCAGTGTTCTCCTTTCTTGCTGCAAGTAATAATAAACCCTCCCTTCTAGGTGTGGGGTGAAGATCAGCTGTCCCTAATGTACAACCAGCCTTTTCAGTACTACAAATATACTACAAAGACCTTGTTTATCCACAATGGTCATTCTGATTTACATGGTTTATATTCTGATTTCTATGGACTAATTTTAAAGAAAGTTGTATTCATGGAAAGAACCAGACAATAGCCAGGACATAGAAGCAACCTAAATGTCTGTTGACGGATGGATGGATGAAGAAGATGTGGTACATATATATAATGGAATACTGCTCAGCCATAAAAAGAAACAAAATTGGCTCATCTGTAGTGATGTAAATGGACCTAGTGTCTGTCACACAGAGTAAAGTCACATAATGAAAAACATATGGTATATTAATGCTACATATATAGAATCTAGAAAAATGACACAGATGAACCTATTAGCAGGGCAGGAATAGAGATGCAATCATAGAGAATGGACTTGTGAACACAGGGTGGGAAGGGGAAGGTGGGATGGACTGAGAGAGTAACAATAACATTTGTACACCACCATGTGTAAAATAGCTAGCTAGTGGGAAGCTGCTGCATAGCACAGGGAGCTCAGCTCATTGCTCTGTGATGATCTAGAGGGGTGGGGTGGGGTGGGATGTGGGGGTGGGAGGAGAAGAGTACAAGTACAGAAAATGGGAACTGCATTTGAAATTGAGACCAGCAACTTAACCTTTGTGTGTGTAGAAAGTGTTAGTTGCTCAGTGTGTCTGACTGTTTTCAACCCCATGAACTATAGCCTGCCAGGCTCCATAGGTTCTCCAGGCAAGAATACTGGAGTTGCCATTCCCTTCTCCAGGGGATCTTCCTGACCCAAGGATTGAACCTGGGTACCCCACATTGCAGGCAGATTCTTTACAATCTGAGCCACCAGGGATGCCTGGTTATTGCTATATTAAAACCTTATAGGAAACGCAAACCAAAAAACTACTAGAGATACACACACAAAAAAGGAAAAGCAACTGAAACACAGCAGTAAAGATGGTCATCAAACCACAAGAGAACAGAAAAAAAGAACGGAAGAAATAAGACCTACAAAAACAAACCCAAAGCAATGAAGAAAATGTCAATAGGAACATATATATCAATAATTACCTTAAATGTAAATGGATTAAATCTTCCAACCAAAAACACAGATTGGCTGAATGAATACAAAAACAAGACCCCATATATATGTTGTCTATAAGGGACCCAATTCAGATTAGGGACACATACAGACTGAAAGTGGAATAGAAAAAGGTATTCCATGCAAATGGAAACCAAAAGAAAGCTGGAATAGCAATACTCATATCAGACAAAATAGACTAAAACAAAGACTGTTACAAGAGACAAGGAAGGACACTGCATGATCAATGGATCAATCCAAGAAGAAGATATAACAATTACAAGTATATATGCACCCAGTAAAGGAGTACCTCAAATGCTAACCAAAGCGATATCTGGTTAAGCCAAATGCTAACATCTTAAAAGGGGAAATGGACAGAAACACAATAATAGTGGGAGACTTTAACACCTCACTTCCACCAATGGACAGATCATCCAGACAGAAAATAAGGAAACACAAGCCTTAGTTGACAGATTAGACCAGATCAGATCAGATCAGTCGCTCAGTCGTGTCCAACTCTTTGTGACCCCATGAATCGCAGCATGCCAGGCCTCCCTGTCCATCACCAACTCCCGGAGTTCACTCACACTTATGTCCATCGAGTCAGTGATGCCATCCAGCCATCTCATCCTCTGTCGTCCCCTTCTCCTCCTGCCCTCAATCCCTCCCAGCATCAGAGTCTTTTCCAATGAGTCAACTCTTTGCATGAGGTGGCCAAAGTACTGGAGTTTCAGCTTTAGCATCATTCCTTCCAAAGAAATCCCAGGGGTGATCTCCTTCAGAATGGACTGGTTGGATCTCCTTGCAGTCCAAGGGACTCTCAAGAGTCTTCTCCAACACCACAGTTCAAAAGCATCAATTCTTCAGCGCTCAGCCTTCTTCACAGTCCAACTCTCACATCCATACATGACCACAGGAAAAACCATAGCCTTAACTAGACGAACCTTTGTTGGCAAAGTAATGTCTCTGCTTTTGAATATGCTATCTAGGTTGGCCATAACTTTCCTTCCAAGGAGTAAGCGTCTTTTAATTTCATGGCTGCAGTCACCATCTGTAGTGATTTTGGAGCCCAGAAAAATAAAGTCTGACACTGTTTCCACTGTTTCCCCATCTATTTCCCATGAAGTGATGGGACCGGATGCCATGATCTTCGTTTTCTGAATGTTGAGCTTTAAGCCAACTTTTTCACTCTCCACTTTCACTTTCATCAAGAGGCTTTTCAGTTCCTCTTCACTTTCTGCTTACTTACTTGATATTGATAAAACATTCCATCTGAAAGCAGAATACACTTTTCTTCTCAAGTACATATGAAACATTCTCCAGGATCACATCTTGGGGCACAAATCAAGCCTCAGTAAGTTAAAGAAAATTGAAATCATATCAAGCATGTTTTCTGACCACAATGCTGAGATTAGAAATCAACTATGGTGGAGGGTGGAGGGGGACACAAAACACAGAGGCTTCTCTGGTGGCTCATATGGTAAAGAATCGGCCTACAGTGTAGAAGACCTGGGTTCAATCCCTGGGTCAGGAAGATCCCCTGGAGAAGGGACTGGCTTCCCACTCCAGTATTCTTGCCTGGAGAATCCCATGGACAGAGGAGCCTGGCGGCTACAGTCCATGGGGTCACAAAGAGTAGGACATGACTGAGTGACTAACACTTTTACTTTTCATGGAGACTAAACAATATGTTACTAAATGATCAATGGATCACTGAAGATAAAAAGGAAATTAAAAAAAAAAAACCTAGAGACAAATGACAACAAAAACATGACAATCCAAAACCACTGGGACACAGCAAAAGCAGTTCTAAGAGGGAAGTTTATGGCAATACAATCTTATATTGGGAAGAAAGAAAAATCTCAAACAATCTAGCTTTATACCTAAGCAGCTGTAGAGAGACAAACAAAACCCAAAGTTAGTAGAAGGAAAGAAATCATAAAGATCAGAGCAGAAGCAAATGAAGGAGATGGAGAAAACAATAGAAAAGATCAAAGAAACTAAAAGCTGATTCTTTGAAAAGACAAAATTGATAAACCTTTATCCAGACTCATCAAGAATAAAAGGGAGAGGACTCAAATCCATAAAATTAGAAAAGAAAAAGAAGTTAAACTGACGCCACAGAAACAAAAGATCATAAGAGACTACTTCAAGCAAGTATATGCCAATAAAATGGACAACCTAGAAGAAATGCACAAATTCTTAAAAAAGTACCCCCTTCCAAAACTGAACCAGGAGGAAATAGAAAATAAAAACAGGCCAAGCACAAGTACTGAAATTGAATCTGTGATTAAAAAAAACTTCCAACAAACAAAAATCCAGTACCAGATAGCTTCACAGGGGAATTCTATCAAACATTTAGAGTTAATACCTATCCTTCTGAAACTCTTCCAAAAAACTGCAGAGGCAAGAACACTCCCAAGTTCATTCTACAAAGCCACCATCATCCTGGTACCAAAACCAAAGATATCACAAAAAAAGAAAATTACAGGCAAATATCACTGATGAACATAGACACAAAGATCCTTAACAAAAGACTAGCAAACAAAATCCAACAACACATTAAAAGCATCATACATCATGATCCAGTGGAATTTATCCCAGGGATACGATGATTCTTCAATATAATACATCAATCAATTTGATACACCACATTAACAAACTGAAGAATAAAAACCATATGATCATCTCAATAGATGCAGAAAAAGCTTTTGACAAAATTCAACACCCATTTATGGTAAAAACTCTATAGAAAGTGGGTATAGAGGGAACCTATAAGGTTCAACACAATAAGGGCCATATACAACAAATCTATAGCAAACATCATTCTCAGCAGTGAAAACTTGAAAGCATTTCCTCTAAGATCAGGAACAGACAAGGATATCTACTCTCACTACTTTTATTCAACATAGTTTTGGAAGTTCTAGCCATGGCAACCCAAGAAGAAAAAGAAATCAAAGGAATCTAAATTGGAAAAGAAGTAAGACTGTCCCTGTTTGCAGATGACACGATACTGTGTGCAGAAAATCCTAAAGATGCCACCAGAAAACTACTAGAGCTCATCAGCGAATATGGTGAAGTTGCAGAATACAAAATCAATACACAGACATCTCTTGCATTTCTATACACCAACAATGAAAGATCAGAAAGAGAAATTAAGGAAACAATCCCATTTTCCGTCACATCAAAAAGAATAAAATACCTAAGAATAAACCTATAAGATACTGATGAAAGAAATCAAAGATGATACAACCTGAGAGATATATCCTGCTCTTAGATGGGAAGAATCAATATGGTGAAAATAACAATACTGCCCAAAGCAATATACAGATTCAGTGCAATCCCTATCAAAAAATATCAGTGGCATTTGTTTTACAGAATGGATGCCACAAATAAAACAAAAAGACAGCCCACAAAATGGGAGAAAATATTTGCAAATGAAGTGACCGATAAGGGATTAATCTCCAAAATATACAAACAGCTCATGAAGCTTAATTAAAAAAGAAAAGAAAAGAAAATGGGTGGGGGACTTCCCTGATGGTCCAGTGGTTAAGAATCCACCTTGCAGTGAAGGGGACTTGGGTTCCATCCCTGGTCTGGGAACTAAGATCCCACATGCCTTGGGGCAACTAGGCTGATGTGCCACAATTAGAAAGTCCATGTACCACAACAAAGATCTCATGTGCCACAACTAAGACCTGATGTAGTCAAATAAATATTTTTTTAATTCATTAAAAAATGGGCAAAACATCTAAGTAGACATTTCTCCAAAAAAGACATATAGGTGGCCAAAAAGCACATGAAAAGCTGTTCATCAAGACTAATAGAGAAATGCAAAACAAAAGTACAACGAGGTATCACCACATAGCACTCAGAATGGCTCTCATCAAGAAGTCTGCAAACAACAAATTCAAAGAGAGCGTGGAAAAGGAACCCTTCTACATTGTTGTTGGGAATGTAAATAGGTACAGCCACTATGAAGAACAGTACAGAGATTCCTTAAAAAACCAAAAATAGAGCTACTATATGATCCAGCAATCCCACTCCTGGGCATACATCCAGAGAAAACCGTAATTTGAAAAGATACACGCACTCCATTGTGATTGTAGCACTGTTTACCATAACCAAGACATGGGAGGAGGAGCCTGGTAGGTTACAGTTCATGGGGTCGCGAAGAGTCGGACACCACTGAGCGACTTCACTTTCACTTTTCACTTTCATGCATTGGAGAAGGAAATGGCAACCCACTCCAGTGTTCTTGCCTGGAGAATCCCAGGGACGGGGAGCCTGGTGGGCTGCCGTCTATGGGGTCGCACAGAGTCGGACACGACTGAAGCGACTTAGCAGCAGCAGAAAAATGGTACAAATGAACATATTTACAAAACCAAAATAGAATCGTGAGTGTAGAAAACAAACTTATGGTTACCAGGGCAGGGGGTAAAAGAGTGGAAGATAAACTGGGAGATTGGGATTGATATATACATACTACTATATATAAAATAGATATCTAAAAGAGCTTACTGTAGAGCACAAGTAACTCTACTCAATACTCTGTAATGACCTACGTGGGAAAAGAATCTTGAAAAGAGTGAGTATATGTATATGTGTAACTGATGCACTTTGTGGTGCACCAGAAACAAATCAACATTGAAAATCAACTCTACTCCAATGAACATTTTTTAAAAAGAAGACAAGACTATTATCTGCTTCAACACAGGTTCTTTAAACCTCTTCCAGCTCCCTGATCAGAGCCTTTGTCCACCCCTCATCTGTTACTTCTCCCAATCTTTCTACCTAATTCTTTCCCATGCTTTCCTACTACTCATTTCATAACCACACTCTGTTGTCCCATCGCATGTGATCTCTTTGGAACCTCTGCAGCCTTTGTGTATTCCAGTGTGATGGAAGTTATCACTGGAGGTTCGGTGATGCCTTTAAGATATCCTGAGTTAACTGATGCCTTGAACATGCCCCAGGGAAGACCCTGAATACCGAAAATCTTCCTGATCTGCTTGGCACCCTCACCTCTTTTGCTACACAGACACTTACTCTGCTCTCATTTCTGGTTTCATTTGGGACTTCACACTTCTGATTCCAACCATAAGAGTTCTCCATGGTTTTTGATCAGACTGGAGAGTGTGTGCAGGCACAGACGTACCAAAGAGGAAACAGTAACTCTGATGATCCTGCCTCCATTCCTTCTTTTGCCTTCCTGTCCTCAGCTGCCTCTGAAACATCCAGGTGTGAGACTGCTACATACCACTCAGGTGCTGAGGGGCTCACACAGCGCCATCAGCCCTGTCCCTGGAGAGAGGCTTGGCCAAGGTCAGGCTGAGCCTGGTGCCTGTGGAGATGCTTTGAGGTTGACGGTACAGGCGGGTGTATCCTGCTGGAAAGCCTGTCCCTGGAGATTTGGGTCCTGCAGCTCCTGCCTTCATTTCCTCTGCCCTGATTCTGATGGTGACAAGGGATCAAATGTACCGCTGGCGTCACTGCTTGCCGATTACCCAAGAGTCCTCACAAGACACCTCTGGCCCGCAGCCCAAGTTCCATGAGGGTAGTAATAAACTCTCACTGCTTTGGAAGTGTAGCACTCAGCACTGATCCTGGCCAAAAGCAGCTGATTCTTATCAGAGGCTGAAGGACTAGTTTTACTAGAGTTCCCATGCCCAAACTTGAAAAGCAAGTTCAGCTGCCCCTTTACTCCTCTAACTTGGGGTTCCATCCTATTCTTTAAAAAAGGCCAAATGCGCTAGCTCTCTAATGACTCTTGAGATCACCATGTGGCCCAGTGACCACTGGCTGCAGGTCACTGAAGCTGACCAACTGTGCTGGTTTGCCTGGGACTGAGGGGTCACCTGGGACTTTGGCGTATTTGATGCTAAAAGCGGGAAAGTCCCAAGCCACCCAGGACAAGTTGATCAGTTTTTCAGAACTCTTGGTGTCAGAACCCTCACATGTGCACAGGATAGAGTGTTTCCCTGGAGACTTGGATGGGAAGGAGCAAGAAGAACAGGAATTTTCGTCATCACCACGTAACTGGACTGTATGCTAAAAATGTTGATGGTTATTTGTAGGTTGAGGACTGTATCACTCGTCCAGAATTGGGCCATGGCCCTGGAACACCCAAACCTTCCTTCCCTCCACCATCCACTCCTTCCTGCAAGGTCACCAGGGAACCTCTACTCACTGAGGACAAAGTGCAGCAAAAGGATACTTACTCTGACACTTTGGCCCCAACCCGTACTGTCACAACTCCAGTGAGTTGGCCAAAATCATTCATGGAGCTGAATCAGAAGCAAAGCACATATCCAGTCCTGAAGGTCAACCCACGCCAATGTGAGGAAAAGCCACGCCAGCAAAGTCCCCTTTGAGCAGAGCAAAGAAGAAGGCAGGGGTACATGGGCAAGAGTATTTGCCCCAGTGGCCAAAGTCAGGTGGGTCTCCTAGCCAGGGCACAGGGAATATCAGTTGAGCCTGAAACCAAGACCCCTCCTACCCCTCAACCCCTTGCAAGCACTGCCATCCAAACTCAGGCAGTGGCTGGGCCTTCAGGCCATGCCTTATTTTCCTGGAATCCTCACATGCAAAGGATACAAAGAGACTCTCCATGTGCTCTGCGGCCTTTAGCTATTTTAAAAGTTCTATGTCTATAGCCCATTAAAATGCCCTGATTGACCAATTTATTGAGCTTGCCTCCTTTGGGGGGAGCCAGGTTTCTCTGCTTTGGAAACCATTACTGTGTAAGTGTAAGTATAAGAGTCCCAAACTCTGGTGTTTTTAAAGGTATCTGTTAAAAAAAAATAAAGGTATCTGTTATATGGGAAAAGAATCTTAAAAAAATGAGTATGTATAACTGATTCACTTTGCTATACACCTGAAACTAATACAATATTGTAAACCAACCATATTCCAATTAAAAATTATTTTTAAAAAGATATCTTTGATTCAGACAATAAATGCTGGAGAGTTGTGGAGAGAAGGGAACCCTCCTACCCTGTTGGTGGGAACGTAAACTGGTACAGCCACTATGGAGAACAGTACCGAAGGTTCCTTAAAAAACTAAAAATAGAGCTACCATATGACCATGCAGTCCACTCCTAGGTATTTATATATGGAGAAAAACATGATCCAAAAGGATACATGCAGCCCAGTGTTCATTGCAGCATTGTTTTCAATAGCCGAGATATGGAAGCAACCTAAGTCCATTAACAGTGGAATGGATAAAGAAGATGTGGTACACATATCCGGTGGAATATTATACAGCCATAAAAAAGAATGAAATAATGCCATTTGCAGCAATACAGATGGATCTAGAGATTGTTATATGGAGTGAAGTAAGTCAGACAAAGAAGGAGAAATATTGTATAACATCCTTTCTATGTGGAATCTAAAAAGAAATGATACAAATGAACTTACAAAACAGAAAGAGACCCATAGACTTAGAGAAGGAACTTACAGTTGCAGGGGGAATGATGTGAGGGAGGGATAATTAGAGGGTTTGGGATGGACATGTAAACACTGATAGATTTTAAATGGATAGCCAACAAGGACCTACGTACAGAACAGGGAGCTCTGCTCAATGTTATGTGGCAGCCTAGATGGGAAGGAAGTTTGGGGGAGAACGGATACATGTATATGTGTGGCTGAGTCCCCTTTGCTGTTCTCCTGAAACTATTACAACATTCTTAATCGGCTATACCCCAATATAAAGTAAAAAGTTTAAAAAATAAATATCTGTGATTGGCTTAAGGTGAAACTTCAGCTTCTCAGTTTCCTCACCTATAAACTTGACAGAACTAAATTTGGGGCATTAAGATTTCTTCTCACTTTATGATTCATCTCTCTCTCTCTCTCTCTCTCTCTCCCCCCCTCCCTCTTTCTTCTCTCTCTCACATACACACACATTCTGCTTTATTTCTGGATATTAACTCCAAATGTCATACCAAACTATATTACAGCCTGAGGCAAAAAAGGAAAAATCAGTAGAACTTGTCCTCTATTTAAATATTGATATTTTGTTCATGGGGTTTTTGCATTAATTTTAATACACTATTTAAAATCTTGACTTAGCTGGATTTTTGGTGCCCCCTTAAATGATGTGCCCAAGGCAAGCACCTCACTTGCCTTGCCCTACTTCCAATCCTGTTAGGCCCTCTCTCCCTCTGGGTGATGAGGGAAGGGAGACTCCACAGATGGGCAGAAAGAAGAGACTAATGTGATTCATTCTATGAAGTTAGCCAGAGCCAGCTGTAGTGGTTATTTTATTATAGATAACCCACTCTGCTGGCTCAGACAGTAAAGAATCTGCTTGCCAAAGCAAGAGATGCGGATTTGATCCGTTGGTCAGGAAGATCCCCTGGAGAAGGGAATGATGACCCACTCCAGTATTTTTGCCTGGAGAATCCCATGGACAGAGGAGCCTGGTGGGCTACAGTCCATGTGATCGCAGAGTCAGACATGATTGAGCGACCAACACTTTCACTTTTTCACTTTCAACCCACCTATAATTTCTAGTTTTTATTTTAGTTCCCCCAGACTAACAATTCTTTGAGTATGGGGACCCTCATATCTTTTTTTTTTTTACGTTCTTGGCCTTTACACATCAAATGCCCCGCACAGTTAAGCACTGAATTATTAGAACAAAATGACAAGACACACAATGAATTCTAGATTTCACACCCACCTTCTCTTGACCTTCCAGAAGACACCTATCTGTCATTTAAATTATTTTAAGTTCAAATGATAAAAACACAAGTAGCTAGAAAACCAGAAAGGTAAAAGTGTGGCTTTGGTGCAATGTCATCAGACAACAAGGAAGACATCTGGGGTTTGTTCCTTGCTTTTTTCTTCTTCTAGAGTTAAGATGAGCAGAGGGGGACTTCCCTGGTGGTCCAGTGGCCAAGACTCCATGCTCCTAACGCAGGGAACTCAGGTTTGATCCCTGGTCAGGGAACCGGATCCCACATGCCGCAGCTAAAGATTCTGCATGCCACAACAACAAAAATCTCGCAACCCACAATGAAGATGGAAGATCTTGCATGCCACAACTAAGACCCAGCACAACCAAATAAATAAACTTTTAAGTTTTTTTCTTTTTAAGAGGAGCAGAGGGAGGTAAGATGCCAACAAACAAGCTTCATGGAGCCAACAGGATTCCCAAAGTCTGAGGAAGGTCACCATTCTTTGACCTAACAAACCAAAGGATGCATATTACCCACTGGCTTGGGACAGGATTTGCAGGAAAACCTTCTGACTCCATTCATCTGATCTTGGGATGGAGCATTACGGACTTCGTATTGAAATGGGATCTGAGGTGGTGAGGGAGGGGGTATATGTGTAATTACAGCTGATTCACTTTGTTTTACAGCAGAAACTAACACATTGTAAAGGAATTATACAATTTTTTAAATAAAAAAAAAAAAACCAGGATCTGTGAAAAGTCTGCATTAGAGGACATTTCAAAGGAATTTTATTTCTTTCAATTAAATGCATAAATAAAAGCTGATAGTATAATAGGGCTTTCCTAGGGGTGTATATTGTTACCCTGTTTATTTAACTTATATGCAGAGTACAGCATGAGAAACACTGGACTGGAAGAAACACAAGCTGGAATCAAGATTGCCAGGAGAAATATCAATAACCTCAGATATGCAGATGACACCACCCTTATGGCAGAAAGTGAAGAGGAACTCAAAAGCCTCTTGATGCAAGTGAAAGTGGAGAGTGAAAAAGTTGGCTTAAAGCTCAACATTCAGAAAATGAAGATCATGGCATCTGGTCCCATCACTTCATGGGAAATAGATGGGGAAACAGTGGAAACAGTGTCAGACTTTATTTTTCTGGGCTCCAAAATCACTACAGATGGTGACTGCAGTCATGAAATTCAAAGACGCTTACTCCTTGGAAGGAAAGTTATGACCAACCTAGATAGCATATTCAAAAGCAGAGTCATTACTTTGCCAACAAAGTTTCGTCTAGTCAAGGCTATGGTTTTTCCTGTGGTCATGTATGGATGTGAGAGTTGGACTGTGAAGAAGGCTGAGCGCTGAAGAATTGATGCTTTTGAACTGTGGTGTTGGAGAAGACTCTTGAGAGTCCCTTGGACTGCACGGAGATCCAACCAGTCCATTCTGAAGGAGATCACCCCTGGGATTTCTTTGGAAGGAATGATGCTAAAGCTGAAACTCTGTACTCTGGGCACCTCATGCGAAGAGTTGACTCATTGGAAAAGACTCTGATGCTGGGAGGGATTGGGGGCAGGAGGAGAAGGGGACGACAGAGGATGAGATGGCTGGATGGCATCACTGACTCTATGGACGTGAGTCTGAGTGAACTCTGGGAGTTGGTGAGGGACAGGGAGGCCTGGCGTGCTACGATTCACGGGGTTGCAAAGAGTTGGACACGACTGAGTGACTGATCTGATCTGATAGCTGATAAAGAATCCACCTGCAATGCAGGAGACCTGGGTTCGATTCCTGTGTTGGGAAGATCTCCTGGAGAAGGGAATGGCTACCCACTCCAGTATTCTGGCCTGGAGAACTCCATGAACTGTATGGTCCGTGAAGGTCACAGAGTCGTACACAACTGAACAACTCTAACTTTCTTTCAATAGGTATAACAATGGATTCGTGCTGAAGTGCTAGCAAGTCTTGATCTACCATGATAGAAGGCTCTGAACTGAATTCTCTACTTGTTCGACCACTAACTGTGTGCCCTTGAGCAAATCGCTTGCCTTTTCTATGCTTTCACTTCTTTATCTGTAAAAAAGGATGTTGGACTAAATGGCTGCTAAGATCCCTTTCACCTCTGACATTATATAGGAGAGGACACTATTCAAGGGCTGAAGGCAAGTTTGTTTATTAAATACTCCCTCCCATTGTCTTTCTGCCCTGTTGGCCTTTTTCCCATGAGAAGTGTCAAATTCTTTTTTTTTTTTTTTTTTTTTAGTATTTATTCGGCTGCACTGGGTCTTCAGTTGCTGCATGTAGGATCTAGTTCCCTGACCAGGGATCGAACTCCAGCCCCCTCCCTGCATTGGGAATTCAGAATCTTAGCCTCTGTACCAGCAAGGAAGTCCCAGGAGTGTCAAACTGTTAATTAGTAGGTTTCCAAACATGAAAACTACAAAGTTTTACTGTACATTTGGTTTGGGGTTTTTTTTTTTTTTATGGTTTTTTGTACATTTGGGAAAAATGAAGGTTTACCTTTTAAAGCAGAAAAAGAGAGCTTGCTTAGGAATCTAACAAGTCATACCCCCCCAAAAATGAAATGGAAGATCCTGAAAATCTGGGACTTCATGCAAAGAAAGAACAAGAATCATGTTGGTTTTTTTTTTTTTTTTTTTTTTAAAGATTCTCCTTCCATTTGCAACATCTTTATGCTTCCTTTATGGATTTCTCCATCTTTTTCAACTCTACAATGAGCTATTTTAAGAGTCTGTTTTCCTTCTCTACAGTAATACTGTTCAGATAGGCAATTTAATTGTCATCATACTTTTTCTTAGTCTTTCAAGACCTTTCATTACGGTGAAATAATTTTAGGTGCACCAAGCACAAATCCATTAAATACTTTCCTTATTTCACTAATGAACTATTGTGGGTGGTAAAAATTAATTTCATTCCACCCGTGATACTCACATATCTGTTAAATTTTTATAGCTGAGAAATGAAGGTTGCAACTAACTGAAGGCAAATGAGAGTCTCCTCTTAAAATGTTAAGTCTGTTGTTTCATTTATGCCAAGATGTATCTGAAGCAAAAAAAATCTATAAAAATACTTCATGAAATGAAAACGGCTCGACAGTTCCAATCTCAGGGTTGCTGCTGCAGAAGTTTTTATAGTCTGGATATGCTTAGGAATTAGAAGGCCCCTGTGTTCATGCATTGGAAGAAAATCGAGCAGATGTGTTTAAGCCTGTCCCAGCGGGCAAATCATTTGCAGGCTTGCACGGTACCATCAGTGTCAAGGTCCTGGAGTGAACTGCCACTTAGCTCAGCCAATGTGGCTCAAGTCCACAGCTCAGGCTGTGGTGCTAACACCTCCCATCTCACACCTCCACCCAGGGGAGGTCACAAATGAGAAGGGGAAAGGATGTGGACAGAGTCAGTCAAACCCTTCCCTGTTGTATGGAAAGGAACTCCAAACTCAGGGCCTACTGACGGAGGGCCAGAGAAGCCACTCTGACAGGCAAGGGACAACATCTCAGAACAGTGACGGGTCAGATCCATGAACTCTGGCCGGAAGGTGCATTGAAAAGGAAAACAGGGACTTTGCTGACTGTCCAGTGGTTAAGACTTCACCTTCCAAGGCAGAGGGTGCAGGTTCAATCCCGTGAGGCTAAAATCCCATATGCTTCATGGCCAAAAAACCAAAACATAAAACAGAAACAACACTGTAACAAATTCAGTTGTTATTTAGTTGCTAAGTTGGGTCAGATTCTTTTGCTATCCAGTGGACTAATAGCCCAACAGGTTCCTTTGTCCATGGGATTTCCCAGGCAAGAAGACTGGAGTGGGTTGCCATTTCCTTCTCCAGGGGATCTTCCCAACCCAGGAATCGAACACACGTCTCTTGCATTGGCAGGTGGATTCTTTAACACTGAGCCACCAGGGAAGTCCCATAACAAATTCAATGAAGACTTTAAAAATGATTCACATCAGAACAAAAGAAAAGAAAAACAGAAATCATCCTATCACACTGATGACGATAATGATTTCATTGGTAAACGAGGGGCGGGGGGGGGGGTGGATAAGAAAATGTCTTTAGAGAAATAGCGCAACAGCCAGAGTTCTCTTTAGGGAGATAGGACAAATGTCTCACGGCAAGAAAGGTCCAAGAACTGTCCCTGAAGATATATGCTTCCAGAACCACCAATGGCCTTGACAGAGGTGAAATTGGGGCTGACTAGTCAGTGCTTCCTTCCATACAGTCTCTTCCTGAACCCACTCTGATTTACTTGAGGTCAGCACCTTAGGTGGAAGGAGCAGCATGTGGATTTTTCTTTAGTCACATTTAATTCCAGTTTCTGCCTTCAAATATGTGCAAAGTGTTCCAGAGGGCTCCAGGAGCTTGGTGCTTGAACCCCTGCTCCTCTTTTTTCCCTTTATCTCTTATTCTGGACTCCTTTCTCATTTCTCTCCACCCTTCTTTCTAAAACCCAAATGGTTGATTGACGAGATGAAATGATCACTGATAAGAAGACAGCCTAAGACAAAAATCCCCCAAGTCATGTCCTATGGCCTCGGTGTAATTACTCAGGAGAGTCTGATGTTCATCCCGCTGCTGAGTTTAGGGCTTAACCACATAACCAGGAAGATAAGTGATAACTTTAAAGGAAAAAAAAAAAAATGAAGGGCCATAAGAAGGCAGTGGTCATATTTTTTCCATTTATAAAAACCATTACTTTGTTGTACTTCCATTTATCCACTCACACACACACACAACCTGATACCTTTATTATTTTTAACTCTATGAAATGGCAGCGAGCCACGTTAGCCTGCAGAGAATTATCAGTGGAGTCTGCCTTTAAAAAGAATGAAGGAAAAAAAAGGTTTCTCTCAAGTGACAGTAAATTGGATAAATGCTATTTTTAGATGAAATACATCTAACTAATGTCCAGATGTGATTCCACCACATGAAGAGAAAAACAAATCTATCTAAAGCACTGAGCTGTACTTGAAAACATTCTGTAAAGATTTCTGGTAATAACGATTTATCATGGAAAGGCTTAGACACGTGGTACTGACCAGCAGCCTCGGCAGCGGTTCCCTTGGGAACAACATCTGTACACGTGGCTTCAACATGTAGACGATCCCAAGGTTTACATTCCTGATTTAATTGTTACTGACTCTCTGGGCTCACAACTCGTCGGCAGTATATCTCCATGTGAGCAGAGAGAATAAGGGGAGAACACACGAATCAGGATTTCTGTGCTCAGCCAGTGGGGTCCTAGGATGGCTGACATCACGAGATCATGTACTTGTTCAAAGGATGCTGCTTCTGCTCCAGACAGTTTTGGAAGTCCTACTCATTCATTCAGCAAGTATTATATAAGCACCTACAGTCTTCTAAGCTGAGCATAAAGTAATGAGCAGAACAAACACAGCCCCTGTCCTCACAATTAGAGTCCAGCGGAATATCTTTTGGAGCCCAGATTGCAAATTATGAGAGAAAAACAAAATCTTATTACTTTGGTGACCCAAAGAGCAGTCCCAGTCTTTGCTGTGGTGCATGAACTTGAATAATGTCTGGCCATTTGAAACATCAATCTCTGAAATATAGTCACTGAAGATATTTAAAAATAACATGACACGGGCTTTAAGAGAAGAGTTACAAAGAAATCGCTGGGCAGCGGTGTCATCACTGGAATAAAGCGATGGCCTCTCCAGGTGATTCTCTCTGCCGTTTCTGCTCCTACAGGGAGGAAATGGGGAGAGGCTGTGGCAGGAACGAGGGCAAGTTGGACAAGGGATAAAATCCCCGGTGGCACAGTGGTTAGGATGCTGTGCTCTCAACGTAGGGGGCCCAGGTTTGATCCCTGGTCAGGGAACAAGATGCCACATGCTCCAACTAAGAGTCCGTGTGCCACAACTAAGGAACTCACCTGTTGCAACTAAGACACAGTGCAGCCAAATAAATATACCTTGAAAAAAAAATATCTGGATAGAGGAGGGAGGGGGATAAAAGCGTTAAATGAAGGCAGCTTCAGAGTTGAGCCCAGATAGTTAGAAAACTGCGGTCAAGGTGTAATGGATTCTATCAAAGAATTGGATGTGGGGACTTCCCTGGTGGTCCAGTGGTAAAGAATCTGCCTGCCAATACAGAGGATGTGGGTTCAATCCTTAGGAAGATCCTGCATGCTGAAGGGCAATTATGCCCATGTGCTGCAACTATTGAGCCCCCACGCCCTACATACAGCCTGTGCTCTGCAACGAGAGAAGCCACTGCAATGAGAAGCCCAAGCACCGAAACTAGAGAGTAGCCCTGGCACATCACAACTAGTGAAAAGCCTGTGCACAGCAACAGAGACCCAGCACAGTCAAAAATGAACGAAGAGAGAAAGAAAAAATTTTAAAAACTGGATGGGGAAGCACAGGAGCTAGGTTTACAATGTGGGCACCAAAGTCCAGGGGGGTAGAAGTGTTTTTTTTTTTTCCAGATTAAAGATGGATTTGCATGTAGCCCTCTAAACTCTCCTACTCGAAGGCTCTTACAATACCCCACTCTCTGCAGAGAAATTTAGCTGCAACCTGGGGTGTGTCTTGTAGGCATGAAATTGAGCTGATGGAACTGATGAAGATATCAGGCTTGCAATATCAGTTTCACTCACATTACCCTCGACAGCTCAACTAACCAGGACAGGCCAGGGCTGGCTTCCTTTCCCTCCTTAAGAGCCACCCCATCGGGATAATCTTTTAAGCCTAGCAGATCAGAAATATTCTTATCTGTGCTTCTTGGCACCGTGGGTGATCCTGCTTCCTATAGGGACTCTGATGGAGTTGATCTCCACCCCAATACCCTGGTGGTTTTATTTTTTATTGGCATATAATTGTCGTACAATGTTGTGTCAGTTTCTGCAATACAACACAGTGAATCAGCTATAACTATACATATATCCCCTCCTTCCCACTCCCCCATCGCACCCTCTAGATCACAGAGCACCAAGCTGAGCTCCCTGTGTTACACAGCAGCTTACACATGGTAGTGTGTGTGTGTGTGTGTCAGCACTTCTCTCCTAATTCATCCCACCCTCCCCTTTCCCCACTGTGTCCACAGGTTCCTTCTCTGTCTGCATCTCTATTCCTGCCCTGCAAACAGGTACATCTATACCATTTTTTCTAGATTCCCATTACACCAGTGGTTTTAAAATATACCTCAAATATACATCTATGGGATGGCCTGGTGGGTGGGACCAGACTTCCCTACTTGGGTACATACAGAGCTTTTTAAAAAAAAAAAAAAAAAATCAGTTTTCTAAACTGGTCTCCATGCAAGATTTTGTTAGATAAAACAAAATAATTCAGAGGAGGTTCTAGTATATATTTTTATAGAAAACAAGGTGGGATGCTTGAAATAGCTGTTCTAGACCAAGAGTCAGCAGTCATTTCAACCATATGTGGATAAACCGGGCTAGACCGTGGGGTAAGCAGATTCCTTTTGTGGTCTGTTAAGCCCCAGGCATGAACAAAAAAGAAAATAATAGGAAATCAATAAAAGAAGAGGGACGCCAGAGAAAGAAAAGGATTAATTTCTATAATAGTGGTTTGGAGGCCTCTCTTCCCAGAAAATGTACACTTATACACATTCACATAACATGCTGCAAACCATCTGTAGGGCTCTGTCAACTGTGAAGACCCTCATCTAGGGACCCAGGTTGAAAGCCTCCATGGGAGGCTTCCCTCACAGCAGGTTACCCTATCAGTTACATAGGGTGCCTGCTGTGAAGCCAATATTCTGGAATTCTCATTTTTATTTAATGCAACTCTGATTTTTCCTAGTTATACTCGTATGGATGTTGCTATGAATCACAGTGTTGTTCAGTCACTAAGTCATGTCTGACTCTTTGTAACTCCATGGACTGCAGCATGCTGGGCTTCCCTGTCCTTCACCATCTCCCAGAGTTAGCTCAAATTCGTGTCCACTGAGTTGGTGATGCCATCCAACTATCTCATCCTCTGTCATCCACTTCTCCTCCTTCCCCCAACCTTTCCCAGCATCAGGGTCTTTTGCAATGAGTCAGCTCTTCGCATCAGGTGGCCAAAACATTGGAGCTTCAGCATCAGTCCTTCCAGTGAATATTCAGAGTTGATTTCCTTTAGGATTGACTGGTTTGATGAACCACAGTGAACCACACTCAAAGTTTTGGACATAGGCTTTCAAATGTTTTGCTTAGAATTCATCTAATTTAATAGGCTTTATTACCTACTCTCCAATCTGTATCTTTAGATCTCTAATCTGAAGAAATAACGTAATTGTCAGATTCAAGTGAAGTCTACCACTTGCCAAAGGTGTTTCAACACTTGTTGTATTAATAGCTCCCCTTGGAAGCACAAACAATTGAGGCTTTTGCTGGGGACATCTAATATTATTTGGTTATTTTAATAGCACTAGCCTCCTGGTGTCATCATTAAGCCTCTCATACTCCCTTAGGCCTTGATGGTTGTTGATACTGACACTTTTAATCAACCTCTATTTAAAACCTTAAGACCAGGACTTCCCTGGTGATCCAGTAGCTAAGACTCTGCATTCCCAGTACAGGGGACCCAGGTCTGACCCCTGGTCAGGGAACTATATCCCACATGCCACAACCAAGGGTTTGCATGCCACAACTGAGACCCAGTGCAGCCAAACAAATTTTTTTTAAGTACAGTTAAAAAAAAAAATAACCTTAAGACCAAGTAATTGTGACCAAGTCATTACCCTGTTATGCTTGATCCTTACTCAAAATAATCATTGCCTTTCTGGCCATCTATCCTCTCTTGTATTAACAGAGTAGGGTTTAATTCCAGCACAGACTTTCCCTTCTGAGTTCTGGCCTCACATATCCAGTGATTATACATACCAGAGATACCTTAAACTCAATATGCCTAAAGCTAGGAGAAGGCAATGGCACCCCACTCCACTACTCTTGCCTGGAAAATCCCATGGATGGAGGAGCCTAGTAGGCTGCAGTCCATGGAGTCGCTAAGAGTCGGACACAACTGAGCGACTTCACTTTCACTTTTCACTTTCATGCATTGGAGAAGGAAATGGCAACCTGCTCCAGTGTTCTTGCCTGGAAAATCCCAGGGACGGGAGAGCCTGATGGGCTGCCGTCATGGGGTCGCACAGAGTCGGACACGACTGAAGCTACTTAGCAGCAATTAGCAGACTCTTCTTTCCTCCAGATCTACTCTTCCACCTATCTACCTGCATGCACCGCCACACAGACCATGCTTAAGACAAAGTTACTTGGACTTCTTCCTTCTTCTCCACTCTCGTGTCCAATAGGTAGTAAGGTCTTCATGAGTCCACCTCCCTCATAGCCAAGCACTTTCGTTCATGTCTCCACCCACCTTCGGGATTACTGCAGCAGCCTCACTGGACTTTCAGCCCCTCTCCCTTCAATCTGTTGCCAATGACCTTTGGAAATTACAAATCTGGTCTTAGAACCATTTCCACTTAAAATCCTTTAATAGGGACTGCCCTGGTGGTCCAGGGGCTAAGACTTCATGCTTCCAATGCAAGGGGTCCAGGTTCCATCCCTAATCAAGGAACTAGATCCCACATGCTGCAGCTAAGAGATCCCACATGTGACAACTAAGACCCAGCACAGCCAAAAAAAAAAAATCCTTCAATAGATGCCCCTTGCCCTCAAAATACAAATCAGACTCCTTAGCATAGAATTTAAGGCTCTTCCTAAGCTGTCCCCATGTCACCCCCAACTCCCCCAGGCCAGCACCCAAAGCTTGGGCCTGGTAAACCACATGCTATCCCTCCGAATGATGGCCTTTCCCTCTTGAGCACGCTTTTCCCTTGCTTAACACCTATGCGTTCTTCAAAAGTACATGAAATGTTGAAAAATGGGCACTATTTTGGTGTTGGATGCACATTTTATGATTTCTAATCCTCCCAATGATCCCCTGGGACATGCAGAATTTGGTGAAAGGCGTGCAGCTAATGAGTAGCTAAACAGGAACTCAGATCAGGCCTGCTTGATTCCAGTGCCTACAAACTTTCCATGAAGCCAAGACGCCCCACTTCAGAACTGCACTCAGATGTTGTCTTCTGCAGGGGCCTCCCCTGCCCCTCATCTGGCCTGGCTCTTACAGCGCCCACCAGGGCTTTCCTCTAACTGCCTCCAAAATGCACAGTGAAGTGTTGCTCAGTCACTGTCCTATGTTGTGAGCTTCTAGTGGCAAACAGTGGGCCTTTTAATTAGAAAAGGGACCTCCCTGATGGTCCAGTGGTTAAAACTCTGCACTTCCATTGAAGGGGCCACAGGCTTGATCCCTGGTCATGGAGCTAGATCCCACATGCCACAACTAAAAGATTCCACATGCTGCAACACACACACCCACACCCACACACACCCACACACATACACACCCACACACACACACACACACACCCACCTGCATTCCACAGTGAAGATCTGCAGCTAAGAGCTGGAGCAGCCAGATAAATATCTTTTTTAAAAAAGAAAGAAAGAAAAGAACACCTGATCACAAAGCTAAAATTTAACTAATAGACTGAACTATGAACAGACCCCATGCCCCACATCCAGTCCAGGTACTTAGAAGTAACCAATGTTAACTTCCTTCTTGTGTAACCTTCCAGAAATGTTCATGACTATGGAAATATATATACAAATATGTTTTCCCCCAACAGATGGTCTCAAACTGTACATACTTTTCTGCAACTTGCTTTTTTCCTAAAAACATTTTAGACATTTTTCTACATCAGTATGTGTAGATCTACATCTTTTTTTACAGAAATAAATCCATTTATACTATTTTCACAACTCATATAAAGGAATAAAACTCACTGCTTAAAGGTTATAAAGTCAGTGTGGGGAAAAAAAAAGTCTAGCCATGTGCTGCTTACAAGAGAAATACCTCAAACATGATGCACAAGGCCTAAAAGTCAAGGGATTCACTCCTACACTGTTGGTAGGAATGTAAATTGGTGCAGACACTATGATGAGCAGTATGGAGATTCCTTAAAAAACTAAAAACAGAGATACCATATGATCCTACAATCCCATTCCTGGGCATATATCCAGAGAAAACCGTAATTGACAAAGATGCACGCACCCCAATGTTCATTGCAGCACTGTTTCCAAGAGCCAAGACATGGAAGCAGCCTAAAGTCCACGACAGATTAACAGATAAAGAAGATGTAATACACACACACACACAAGGAATATTACTCAGCCATAGAAAAAGAATGAAATATTGCCATTTGCAATATTTCATTGCAAATGAAATATGGATGGACCCAGAGATAATCGTACTAAGGGAAGTAAGTCAGATGAGAAAGACAAATATCAGATGCTATTGCTTATATGTGGAATCTAAAAAAAAAAAAAGATACAAATTAACTTGTATATAAAACAAAAATGAGGGCAGGAGGAGAAGGGGACGACAGAGGATGAGATGGCTGGATGGTATCACTGACTCAATGGACACGGGTTTGGGTGAACTCCGGGAGTTGGTGATGGACAGGGAGGCCTGGCGTGCTGTGGTTCATGGGGTTGCAGAGAGTCAGATATGACTGAGCAACTGAACTGAAAACAAAAATAGACCCAAAGACATAGAAAACAAATTTATGGTTACCGAAGGAGAAAGATGGGGAGGGATAAATTAGGCATTTGGGATTAGCATATATCATACTACTGTATATAAAACAGATAACCAATAGGACCTACTATATAACACAGGGAACTATAATCAATATTTCATAATAACTTATAAGAGAAAAGAATCTGAAAAAGAATACATGTGTGTGTATAACTGTATACCTGAAACTAACACAATATTGTAAATCAATTGTATTCCAATAGGAAAAAGCACCAAAAGGTGGAAAGGAGACAAAAAAAGAAAACAACAACAACAAAGTGTTCTTGAGAGTTGTTAAAAAAAAAAAAAAAAAGTCAAGGGATTCATTAAATAAGAACACATGAATCTGTGTGTGTATATATATTTAAATAAATAAATGGAGGAGAAGCGAAATTTCTGCCTTACAGAAGAAAAGTAACCAGTAAGCATGGATCAAATGATGAAAGTAGAAAACTGCCACTTGGCAACCATCATAGTAATAACTGATGCAAGCAAGAATCACTGATTTTTACTAAAGGGCAGTTGGTGATGGACAGGGAGGCCTGGTGTGCTGCAATTCACGGGGTCACAAAGAGTCAGATACGACTGAGCAACTGAACTGAACTGAGACACTTGAGAAATGACAGCTTATTCACAATTGTCTCAAAATCTCTCTCCAAAAGAGAGAGGGAATTTACAAATTACAAAAGGAAAAATAAGAACTTTCTAATGAAAATTCTTGACAGACACCACCCTAACCGGGTGATCTAAATTAGCAGCACAGTTAAGGCACACATCATCTGATATCAGGCACTAAGAAGGACATAGCATTACTTCTGGGGTATTTCTGTCAAAATGCATAATGTGAATATCGTCATGATGAACCATCAGACAAACCCAGCTCTGGAGACATCCTGCAACAGTAACAGATCCTTCAAAAAAGTCAAGTTCATGAGAGACAATGAAAGCACTGAGGAAGCATTTCAGATTTAGAGTAGCTAAAGAGATGTGACAACAGAATGCAATCTGTGATTCAGGACTTTCTTTTGCTATAAAGGACAAGGAGTTGTCTTAACTGGGATAAATCCCAATGGTCTTCCAAGATTACAAATCTGATCTTACAGCCACCTCTACTTGACTTCTTCCCATAGAGACCCTTTGCCTTCAAGATAGAAACCAAATCTGTTAGCATGGAATTCATTGCTCTTTGTAAGATGTCCCATCTGTAAACCCTTCAGTATGTATCTCTAAACAATGACTTTTTTTTGTCCACACTGCCCCGCATGTGGGATCTTAGTTCCCTGACCAGGGATCGAAACTGCATCCCCTGCAGTGGAAGCACAAAGAAGTCTTAGCCACTAGACCACCAGGGAAGCCCCTCTAAGCAATGACTTTCTTGTTGATGGTAATGCAGCCACGATTTCATACAGGGCTGGGTATGAGAGCTACTAGATAGCAGAGAGCTGGTGGACCAGCCCCCACCGTCCACGATGGTGGAAGCACAGGTGTACAATTGCTATAGATAAGCTGAATTCCGTATCTCTAAGAGTGACGCTAGGTCAGTATTTTTAAACCCACCTTCCCTCCAGGTGATTCGAGTATGTAGTTGGCCCCTAAAAACCTCTCTACTCTCCTCTCCCTACCCTCCACTCTTGAGCTCTGGGGATGAGAAACCATAGTTCTGGGGACCCACAGTCTTTTTTTAAAAAATATTTATGTATTTGGCTATGCTGGGCTCAGTTGCAGCACGCAAACTCTTAGTTGTGGCATGTGGAATTCTAGTTCCCTAACCAGAGTTCAAACCTGAGTCCCCTGTATTGATTGGGAGTGTGGAGTCTTAGCCACTAGACCACCAGGGAAGTCCTGGACCCACAATCTTGAGCTTCTGTCTGGGAGGATTCACCTTGCTGTGCCCACTCCCCTGCCCTGCAACTGGCTCCTCTGGACTCTAGCATTGCCACATAAGATGCGTGTTTTCCACAGATACAGACATTTGTCATCTCCAATAGACACATCTCCTTGAGGCTGACTGGGAAGCCATGGGGAAGGCACTGAATCAGAAATTCTGGGAGTCTCAGAGGAGGGGGCAAGATGTCCCTGGGTTGGAAATTCCAGAAAGGCCTCCTGGAGGGAGTGGCTTTTGGGCAGGGCCATCAAAGTAGGATGGGTGGGTGGAGACCTATAATTGGACTTACTCCTATCTGATCTGAGTTCTCTGAAAGCCTGAGGCATTTTATTTCTCTTCTCCACCCTTTTCCCCACTTGAATTAAAATGTGATCTTCTACATCTTGAGGGTGCTTTACAGCATGGGCTTTAGAGTCTGAGAATACAGGGTCTGTACATGTGTGGTCTGGGGTGTGTCAGGGGACCTCACTGACCTCAGCTTCCTCATCAGAGAGCTAGGGATAATGGCACTTCATAGGGTTGCAGGAAGCATTGACTGGAATGCTCTAGACAGAGAAAATCACTGAAGAGCAGTTGAACAGTCATTCTGAGGGGGCTTCAAGTAGGGTTTGATGGACTTGGATAGGACATTTGTCATATCTCAAGTGGCAAAAATATTACCTCTCTTAATTAAATGTCTTATTTTGAGATCATTGCAGATTCACATGCAGTTGTAAGAAATAACTGAGAAGTCCTGTATGTCCTTTACCAAGTTTCCACCAATGATAAGTCTTATGAAACTGTAGGACTATCAACCAGAATATTGACACTGATACTATCACGATTCAGAACATCTTCTCCACCAAGAGTTCCCAGGCTGCCTTTTTATAAGTACACCCACTTCTCTTCCACTCCATCCACTCCTTAACTCTTCAGTTCAGTTCAGTTGCTCAGTCATGCCCTACTCTTTGCAACCCCATGGACTGCAGCATGCCAGGCTTCCATCACCAACTCCCAGGAGCTTGCTCAAACTCATGTCCATTGAGTTGGTGATGCCATCCAACCATCTCATCCTCTGTCATCCCCTTCTCCTCCCACCTTCAATCTTTCCCAGCATCAGGGTCTTTTCTAATTAGTTCTTTGCATCAGGTGGCCAAAGTATTGGAGTTTCAGCCTCAGCATCAGTCCTTCCAATGAACACTCAGGACTGATTTCCTTTAGGATTGACTGGTTTGATCTCCTTGCAGTCCAAGGGACTCTCAAGAGTTTTCTCCAACACCACAGTTCAAAAGCATCAATTCTACGGCGCTCAGCTTTCTTTGTAGTCCACCTCTCACATCCATACATGACTCCTGGAAAAACCATAGCTTTGACAAGAGAGACTTCTGTCAGCAAAGTAATGTCTCTGCTTTTTAATACGCTATCTAGGTTGGTCATAGCTTTTCTTCCAAGGAGCAAGCATCTTCTAATTTCATGGCTGCAGTCACCATCTGCAGTGATTTTGGAGACCAAGAAAATAAAGTCTCTCACTGTTTCCATTGTTTCCCCATCTATTTGCCATGAAGTGATGGGACCAGATGCCATGATCTTTGTTTTTTGAATGTTGAGTTTTAAGCCAGCTTTTTCCCTCTCCTCTTTCACTTTCATCAAGAGGTTCTTTAGTTCCTCCTTGCTTTCTGCCATAAGGGTGGTGTCATCTGTGTACCTGAGGGTATTGATATTTCTCCCGGCAATCTTGATTCCAGCTTGTGCTTCATCCAGCCCGGCATTTTGCATGATGTACTCTTCATATAAGTTAAATAAGCAGGGTGACAATATGGAGCCTTGACATACTCCTAACCCCTGGCAACCACTAATCTATTTCTATAATTTTATCATTTCAAGAGTATCATGCATGCAGGGAGCTCAAACCCGGTGCTCTGTAACAACACAGAAAGGTGGGATGGGGTAGGAAGAGGGACGGAGGTTCATGAGGGAGGGAACATATATATACCTATGGCTGATCCATGTTGATGTATGGCAGAAGCTAACACAATACTGTAAAACAATTATCCACAAATTAGAAATAAATTTATTAAAAACAACAAAAAAGAACCCAAACCAACCAACCAGTGTCTTGTAAATGGAATCACATAGTATATCATCTCTTGGGATTTCCTTTATTCATTTGGCATAATTCTCTGAAGAGTCATGAAAAGGTTGTTGTGTGAATAATTCATTCGTTTACATTGTTGAATATTATTTTGGATGGACCACCATTTAACCACTTACCCGTTGAAAGACATCTAGGCTGTTTCTAGTCTGGGGCTACTATGGATAAAGCTGCAATTAACATTTGTGTATAGGTTTTTATGTGAACTGAATGTATGTTTTCATTTTTCTGAAACAAATGTCCAAGATTGTAATTTCTGGGTTGCCTAGTCATTATGTGTTCAGTTTAAGACATTGTTGAACTGTCTTCCAGAGTGGCTGTAGCATTTTAACTGCATGCCAGCAATATATGAGTGAGCCAGTTTCTCTGCATCACTGCTGGCATTTGATATTGTAGTTATTTCTTATTTTAGCTTTTCTGACAGGCAAGTAGCAGTATCTCATTGTGGTTTCAGTTTGGATTTCCCTAATGGCAAATAGGGAGGAGGGAATGGCAAACCACCCCAGTATACTTGCTGTGAGAACCTCATGAACTGTATAAAAAGATAAAAAGATATGACACTGAAAGATGTCCCCCAGGTCAGAAGATTTCCAATATGCTACTGGGGAAGAGTGGAAGACAATAATAGCCCCAGAAGGCATGAAGCAGCTGGGCCAAAACGGAAATGCTGCTCAGTTGTGGATGTGTCTGGTGGTGAAAGTAAAATCCAGTGCTACAGAGAACAGTATTGCATAGGAACCTGGAATGCTAGGTCCGTGAATCAAGGAAAATTGGACATGGTCAAGCAGGAGATGGTAAGAATAAACTTCAACATCCTAGGAATCAGTGAACTAAAATGGACATGGACAGGAATGGGCGAATTTAATTCAGAAGACCATTATATCTACTACTGTGGGCAAGGGTCCTATAGAAGAAATGGAGTAGCCCTCATAATCAACAAGAGTCCAAAATGCAGTACTTGGGTACAACCTCAAAAATGACAGAATGATCTCAGTTTGTTTTTCAAGACATGCTGTTCAACATCACAGAAATTCAAGTCTATGCCCCTACTACCAATGCCAAAGAAGCTGATCAGTTCTACGAAGACCTAGAAGACCTCCTAGAACTAACACCAATAAAAGACGTTCTATTCATTACTGGGGATTGGGATGCAAAAGTAGGAAGTCAAGAGAGACCTGGAGTAACAGGCAACTTTGGCCTTGGAGAACAAAATGAGGCTGGGCAGAGGCTAACTGAATTCTGCCAAGAGAACGCACTGGTCATAGCAAACACCCATTTTCAACAACACAAGAGATGACTTTACACATGGACATCACCAAATGGTCAATACTGAAATCAAATTGATTGCATTCTTTGTACTGAAGATGGAGAAGCTGAATACAGTCAGCAAAAACAAGACCTGGAGCTGACTGTGGCTCAGATCATCAGCTTCTCACAGCAAAATTCAGGCTTAAACTAAAGAAAGTGGGGGAAAACCACTAGGTCAGCCAGGTGTGACTTAAGGTGACGAATGGTTCAAGGGATTAAATACAGTAAACAGTGTGCCTGAAGAACTAGGGACAGGGGTCCAAAATATTGTACAGGAGGCAGCGGACAAAACCATTCCAAAGACAAAGAAAAGATGGCAAAGTGGTTATCTGAGGAGGCTTTACAAATAGCTGAAGAAAGAGAAGCGAAAAGCAAGGGCAAAAGGGAAAGGTACATCCAGCTAAACGCAGAGTTCCAAAGGAGAGACAAGAAGGCCTTCTTCAATGAACAGCGCATAAAACTAGAGGAAAACAGCAGAAGGGGAAAGACAAGAGATCTCTTCAGGAAAATTGGAAATATCAAGGGAACATTTCGCCCAAAGATGAGCACAATAAAGGACAGAAATGGTAGAGACCTAGTCAACTCAGAAGAGATGGAAAGAAGACACAGAAGAATTGTAAAAAGATCTTAATGAACCAGATAACTATGATGGTGTGATCTGTCACCCAGAGCCACTCTGGGGTGTGAAGTTAAGTGAGCCTTAGGAAGCACTGCTGTCAATAAAGCTGGTGGATGCAATGGAATTCCAGTAGAGCTACTCAAAACCCTAAAGGATGGTGCTGTCAAAGTGCTGCACTCAATATGTCAGCAAATTTGGAAGACCCAGCAGTGGTCACAGGACTGGAAAAGGTCAATCCTCATCCCAGTTCCCAAGAAGGGTAGTGCTAAAGAATGTTCAAACCATCAGACAATTGCACTCATCTCTCATGCTAGTAAGATCATACTTAAAATATTACATGCTAGGCTTCAGCATTATATAAACCAAGAACTTCCAGACGTCCAAGCTGGGTCTAGAAAAAGCAGAGGAACCAGAGATTAAATTACCAACATCTGGTGAATCATAGAGACAGCAAGCGAATGCCAGAAAAACATCCACTTCTGTTTCATTGACTGTGCTAAAGCTTTTGACTGTGTGGATCATAACAAACTGTGGAAAGCTCTTAAAGAGATAGGAATACCAGACATCATCTTACCTGTCTCCTGAGAAACCTGTAGGCAGGTCAAGAAGTAACAGTCAGAACCCTGTATGGAACAACTGACTGGTTCAGGACTGAGAAAGGAGTACACCAGGGCTGTCTGCTGTCACCCTATTTAACCTATACACTGAGCACAGCATGAGAAATGCCAGGCTGGATGAGTTACAAGCTGGAATCAAGACAAGTGGGAGAAACATAAACAACCTCAGATATGTGGATGATATCACTGTAATGGCAAAAGCAAAGAAGAACTAAAGAGCCTCTTGATGAGGGTGAAGGAGGAGAGTAAAAGAGCTGGCTTAAAACTAAATATTAAAAAACCTAAGATCATAGCATCCGGCCCCATTACTGGCAAATAGAAGGGGAAAATGTGGAAGTAGTGACAGATTTCCTCTTCTTGGGCTCTAAAATCACCGTGGATGGTGACTGCAGCCATGAAATCAGAAGACGATTGCTTCTTGGCAGGAAAGCAACGACAAACCTAGACAGTGTGTTGAGAAGCAGAGACATTACTCTGCTGACAAAGGTCCATATAATTAGGGCTATGGTCTTCCCAGTGGTCAGGTACGGTTGTGAGAGCCGGACCATAAAGAAGGCAGAGCGCCAAAGAATTGATGCGTTCCAACTGTGGTGCTGAGGAAGACTCCTGAGAGTCCCTTAGACAGCAAGGAAATCAAACCAGTCAATCTGAAGGGAAATCAACCCTAAATACTCACTGGAAGGACTGATGCTGAAGCTGAAGCTCTAGTATTTTGGTTACCTGATGTGAACAGCCAACTCTTTGGAAAAGTCCCTGATGCTGGGGAAAAAATGAGGGCAGAAGAAGAGGGCTTCAGAGGATGAGATGGCTGGATGGCATCATTGATGCAATGGACATGAACTTGGGCAAACTTTGGGAAATGATGAGGGACAGAGAGGTCTGGCATGTTGCAGTCCATGGAGCTGCACAGAGTCAGACACTGTTAGGCGACTGAACAACGACAAATAATACTGAACATCTTTTCATGTGTTTTTTTGCCATCTTTAATAGCATCTCCATGCCTTTTGGCCATCTTCTAATTGGCTTTTTGCCTATTTTCTTGCTGAGTTTTGAAAATTCTTTATATATTCTAGATATTCTGGGTAGCATATATGTGGCTTGCAAATATTTCCTCTGGAGAAACATGTCCAGAGCTATTTTTTTTGTCTTCACAGAATCTTGTGCAGAACAAAAATTTAAATTTGATGAAGTCTCATTGATCAGTTTTTCTTTTTATGGACATTATTTTTTTGGTGTCAGGTCTAAGACTTTTCCTAGACCCAGGTTGCAAAGATTTTCTTTTTTTTTTCTAATTGTCTTACAATTTTACATTTCATAGTTAAGTTTATGACCCTTTTTGAGTTTTCTTTTTTGTAGCAAATGAGCTTTTTTAAATTTGTTTTTGCCTATAGATATCTAATTGCTTCAGCAAGATTTTTTGAGGTTTGCCTCCTTTGAATTGGTTTTACATGTTTGTCAAAAATCATTGGGGCATATTCGTGTGAGCCTGTTTCTAGATTTTCTTTTTTGTTCCATTAATATGTCTAAAGTGTCTCTTTGCCAATACTATGCAGCTGCAATGACTACGGCTATAGAGTAAGTCCTGAAATCTAGTAGACTGATTTGTTGTTTAGTCACTAAGTCATGTTCAGCTCTTTTGTGGCCCCATCGACTGTAGTCCATCAGGCTCCTCTCCATGGGATCTCCCAGGAAAGAATTCTGCAGTGGTTTGCCATTTCCTTCTCCAGGGGATCTTTTCAACCCAAGGACCCAATCCTCGTCTCTTGAATTGGCAGGTGGATTCTTTACCACTGAGCCATCAAGGGAGCCCAGTAGACTGATTACTTCCAGTTTATTCTTTTTCAAAATTGTTTTAGCTTTTTGTTTTGATTTTCCCTATGAAGCTTAGAAAATTCTTGTCGATATCTATAAAAAGTCGTGCTGGAATTTTGATAGGAATTAAAATTTTATATCCATCTAGGCAGAATTGATATCTTTACTATGTTGAGTCTTCCAATTCATGAAAAAGGAATATCTCTCCATTTATTTAGATATTCTTTGATATCTTTCCTCATATTGTAGAATTTACAACATACAAGTCCTATTCTTGTTTTGTTAAATTTATACCTAGGCATTTTTTTGGGGAATGATTGTTTATAGTATAGTATTTTTAATTTTTGTATCCACATGTTCATTGGTAGTATACAGAAATATAATTGATTTTTGGATTTTGATCTTATATTACACACCCTTGAGCTCACTTAGTTCCACAAGGGTTTTGTTTGGTTGGTTTTGTTGTTTTTTGTTGGGTGGGGGAGGCAGATTCTTTGGGATTTTTAATGTGGTCATGCCATCTGCAAATAGGAAACTTTGTAGTCCTTCCTTCTCAACTTATATGCATTTCATATTCTTTCTTTTTTATACTGATTCGACCTTCCAGCACTACGTTCAGTAAGAATGGTGACAGTGGACCTCCTTGGCTGGCCTCAGTCTTAGAGGAAAAGCTTCAGTCTTTCCCCATCAAGTATAATCTTAACTGTTGTAGGTGTTTTGTAGATGCTCAAAGGCTTGGGATAGATTATTTCCATTCCAAAGGAGAGAAACAGGAAAGAAGGAAAGGGTGATGGGTCTCAAGCAAAGCTAAAACCTAGCAAGGCAAATTCCACTGGATTTTAAGGCTTGAGAATAATCTTCTCTGGTTCCATGCTCTGCCTCCTGGATCCCCTAAGACAGCAATTCCACTTCTGCGGCTTCCTTCATTTCACCTCTTTTCTTTATGACCCCTTTAATTCAAATTGGCTGGGTCTTTGCTGGTAGAATCCCATCTCTATTTCTGGCCTCTGTTCATTTCCATGTATGGGCTCTCTAGTTGTGGCGCATGGGTTCAGTTGCCCTGCAGCCTGTGGGATTTTATTCCCTAAACAGGGATTGAATCTATGTCCCCTGTATTGGAAGGTGGATTCTTAACCACTTGACCACCTGTGAAGTCCTCTGTCTCATTTCTTTTTTTTTTTTTTAACAATATGGATAGGTTGAAAATTTTCTGAATCTTCAAGTTCTGGTTCCTTTTTCTTAATTCCTTCTTCAATTCATCGCTCCTCTTCCACGTTTTACTTCAAGAATTCAGGAGGAACCAAACTTCTCTTTCAGTAATCTCAGCAAAGTATCTAATTTTATCATTCACAATTCTACCTTTCCAAAAACACTAGAACACATTTCAGCTAAGCTCTTTGCCAAATTTTAACAAGGATCACCTTTCCTCCAACGTTCAAACTCCTGTTTCTCATTTCTGTCCAAGATCTCACCAAAATCACTTCTTTTGTTGTTTTTAGGCCATACCATGTGGTGGTGGGATTTTAGTTCCCTGACTAGGGATTGAACCTGCCCTCAGCAGTGAGACTGCAGAGTCCTAACCACTGGACATCCAGGGAAGTCCCTCACCAAAATAACTTTTAACATCTATTTTTCTAGCATGCACCTCAAAACTCTTCCAGCCTTTACCCATTGCACGCATGCATGCATGCTAAGTCACTTCAGTCATGTCCAACTCTGTATGACCCTATGGACTGACTGTAGGCCACCAGGCCCCTCTGTCCATGGGATTTTCCGGGCGAGCATACTGGAGTGGGTTGCCATGCCCTTCTCCAGGCTTTACTCACTACCCATTTCCAAAGCTGCTTCTGCATATACAAGTAGTTGTTACAGCAGCATCCCACTTCTCAGGATCAAACTCTGTTTTAATCTGCTTGGGTTCTAAGTCACTTCAGTCATGTCCGACTCTATGCACTGTAGCCCACCAGGCTCCTCTGTCCATGGGGACATTCCAGGCAAGAATACTAGAGTGGGTTGCCATGCCCTCCTCCACGGGATCTTCTCAACCCAGGGATTGAACCTGCATCTCTTACATCTCCTGCATTGGCAGGTGGGTTCTTTACCACCACCACCACCTGGGAAGCCCTTGGGCTTGGGCTGTTATAGCAAAAGATATACCATAGCCTGGGTGACGTAACGAAAATTTATTTCCCCACAGTTCTGGAGGCTGAAAGTCTAAGGTCAAAGGCCAACAAGGTCAATATCTCATGAGGGCTCTCTCCCTGTGTTGCCGTCTCTTACTCTGTCCATACATGGCAGAAAGCAAGTGATCTCTCACTCACACTTCTTATAAAACCACTAATCCCATCACAAGGGCCCCACCTTCATGACTTCATCTAACCCTAATTATCTCCCAAAGACCTCATCTCCAAACATTAACACATCGGGGGTTAGGGTTTCAACATCTGAACATAGCCCATAGCATTGTTGAGAAGTCTTCTGTCTTCCTAGGCTGTTCCTTTTCCAATCCTTTGGGAAGAGACAGCAGGCTATTGTTTGGGTTTTCTCGTCTGCTCCTGTTGGCATTTCCAGGTTGCAGGCTTCGTCAGCTGCAGGTTTGAGGTATATGAGGCAAAAACATCCGAGAGACAGCTGTGCTGCTCCTCAGGTCCTGACATCCCTAGCCACTCTGCCTTTTCTCCACATTTCAGAGTCTTCTTTCATTTTCTATATAATGTACAGGGTTTTCAGGTTCACTCAGTGGAAAGAACAGGGAGAAGTATATCTACTCCACCTTCCCTGTTACTCTAATCTTTTTACAACTCTATTGGAAGGCTGTGCCATAACTTACTGATGAACATTTAGCATTGGTAATAAATGTCATTTTTTCCTACTAAAAACAACACTGCAATAAACAATGGAGTCGACTGTTTAGTTGGCTGTTTGCTTGTTTCTCATTTCTCTATTACCAGGGCTCAGTAGTGCCAAGCCACATAGCAGGTAAGTAATAAATGTTTATTGAATGAATAACTGCATTGTGACTGAACTGCCTCATTCCCTACCTGGTGTGGACTTAAATGCATCAGAGACTCTTATTACTTAAAAACCTCAACAGTTAGAACTGATTTGACTGAAAATGTACTTCTCAGGCGAGGTGGGAGGGAGGTCCAAGAGGGAGGAGATATATTTATCCATACAGCAGACTTACTTCATCATACATCAGAAATAACACAACACGGTAAAGCAATTATACTTCATCTTTAAAAATAGCTTATTAATTGATAAAGACTTGATTTATACCTTCTCCATCAGTATTTGCACTTTATGATTGACAGAACTTAACTTTCTCCATATGGGTGCAAACATGATTAGAAGGAAATTCATGGAAACAAAATCCCAACATAAATGGGAAGGAAGTCCAAAAAGGACGGGATATATGTAAATATACAGCTGATTCACTTTGCTGTACAGCAGATACTAAAACAACATTGTAAAGTTAACTCTACTCAATAAAAATTAATTAAAAAAAAAAATCCCAGTGTTAACTCCCAATGGGATTATGGGTGATTTACATTTCCTTACGTTCTAAGTTTCCTACAATGATCACACTTTGTATCTGAAGAGTAACACAATAAAAATCACTCAGAGTCAAAAGCTTTTAAAACTCAATGGCCTGAAGCTGCAGTCATTGGTGGAGGGTCTGGAGTCCCCATAAATAACATCATGCTGTGGGTATATTTACTGGTACGCTGGCCCTGCATGAATCTGGAAACAGAGATGGGAGCCTAATGTGAAATGCATCACACCACCAATAGCATCGCAGCTCAGGGGTCCCCAACCTCTGCTCCAAGGGCTGACACCTCCTGTCAGATCAGCAGTGACATTAGAACAGAAATAAAAGGCACTATAAACTTAATGTGCTTGAGTCATCCTGAAACCATCTCCCCACCCCAACCCTGGGCCATGGAAAAACTGTCTTCCACGAAAATGGTCCTGGTGCCAAAAAGGCTGGGGACTGCCAGCCAGACTCCTCTGTCCATAGGATTTCCCAGGCACGAATATTGGAGTGGATTGCCAGGGGATCTTCCCAATCCAGGCATCGAACCTGCATCTCCTGCATCGGCAGGCAGGTTCTTTCCCACTGAGCCACCAGGGGAGCCCGCAGATAAACACGCAGAAATTTCACACAGCTGTACCCAGTGCTGGTCAGAGGAGTGAGCAACATGGAGGCAGACAGGTGACAAAAGCTGGGGTGTGTTGAGCCATTGCCTCACGTCAGATACTGTTCTGGATGCTTCGCATGAAGCAACGTCCTAATGACAACACCTACTCCATTTCTACAGAGAAGATGGAAGTGGGCCTGCCTTGTGTGATTGCCCTCAGTCACACAAGAGCAGACAGAGGAACCAGGACTCAAAGCACAGGAAGCACAGCTTCAGAGCCCAGACTCTGAATTTCCAGGGTGTCAAGGTCTCCTCTGTCCTAAAAATACCTCCTTGTTCAGCTGTTTCTTGATCTGTCATGCTTGCCAGAAGCAGCACTGAGGTGTTTGTAGACAAAGGGAGATGCAATAAACCTTGCCCATGGGAATTCTGTGTGGGCATGTATACCCCCATGGCATGCCCCTGATGGCTCACTACTGATTTTCCCCTTCCACTGTTTCTAGAACACACCTCATGATTTGCCTTCACCCCTAACTTTATTTGGGGTTCCCCAGGTGGTGCTAGTGGTGAAGAATCTGTCTGCCAATGTAGCAGATATAAGAGACATGGGTTCAGTCCTTGGGTCAAGAAGATCCTCTGGAGAAGGAAACAGCAACTCACTCCAGTATTCTTGCCTGGAAAATTCCATGGACAGAGGAGCCTGGTGGGCTCCAGTCCATAGGGTCGCAAATAGACACGACTGAGCGCATGCACGCGCGCGCACACACACACACAGAGTTTGCTTAGCTGTGTCTAGTTGCATTATGCACGATCTTTGCTGGGCCTTGAGGGCTTAGTGGTTGCAGCCTGAGGCCTTGGTTGCCCAGCAGTATGTGGGATCTTATTTCCCAGATGAGAAATCAAATCTGTGTCCCCTGCATTGCAAGGTGGATTCTTAACCACTGGACCCCCAGGGAAGTCCCACCCTTAACTTTTTTTTGGAATATGATTGCTTTACAATGTTGTGTTAGTTTCTGCTGGACAGCATCATAGATCAGCCACAAGTATACATTATGCCCTCCCTCGTAAACCTCCTTCCTGCCCTCCCATTCCACCCCTCCAGGTTACTACAGAGCACTGAGCTGAGTTCCCTGTGCTAGCCTTAACTTTTGACTACTACCAGACCTTTGCGTTTGGAATAGGTCTCAGCTACCTCATCACACCTCCTCTGGTTCCATCCTTACGTTCTGTTCTGGCTGCTTCTCATAGTCATTCCCATATTTAGTCCCCCTGCTGGGGGTTGACAACAGTGGGTTTATTTCTCTGGTTTTGGTCCCTGTGAAAACAGTATTCCTGGAGAGATACACCAAGTCTCATTAGTATTTTCTCCAGAAAACTCACACTAAGGCATAATAATTTGAGCCAGAAAATCATAGACTGTGAATCTGTTAAAAATGGAAGGGATGACTTTTGGTGATGATGTTGGTTATTTGAGTGATACCTCTGAGGTTCTAGAGGCTTTATATATACTGTCTTATATTGGGTTGGCCAAAGAGTTGGTTTGGGTTTTCACGTAATGGGAGAACCTGAACGAACTTTTTGGCCAACTCAATATAATCTTCACAGTCTTGGCAATGATATCATTTCCCTTTTACAGATGGAGAACAAAAGACTCCGAGAAGTTAAATAAGATTACGTAGCCAAGATTCAAATCCAGGTCTGCTGGTTGCAAAACTAGAGTTCTTTCCCCATTTCTATGCTTAAACATGAGCGGAGGAGTGAGAAAAGAAAGGAAAAAGTTGAGGACACCATATACTGTCTATGCATACAAATACATTATAAGCCCATTACTGGGCATCATCTATCAGTTTTTTGGTTATTAAAGAGACATTCATTGGCTCACAGACTTTAGGTAATACATTTATACATACACACAGTATATTTCTTGAAAAATAAGAATTATATCCTGCCAAGAGCCACTGGGAGAAAAAAACAAATCTAAACAAAATTGACTCTGCCCAATGGATTAGAACACTGGCTTCAGTGCATAAAATTTCTTTTGTGCTTTCTAAATCATTTTTGCAGAAAATGAAGTGAACATTCCACATTTGGGAAACAGATTTCTATTTGGTCTTTCCAAAGCTTGAACTAAATAGTATGGGTTGTATTTGTTTGCTGTAGGCCAGTGGCTCTCAAAATGTAGTCCGTGGGCCCCGGGGATCTGTGAGATCCTTCCTAGGGTGCTCACAGAATTAAAACTATCTTTATAATTCTAGAGATTATTAAGATGCTATGTGCCTTTTCCCTGTGTTAAAATTTGCACCGATGTTAAACAATGGTGGGTGAAATTGCTGGTATCTTAGTATAAATCAAGAGAGTGGCACCAAACTGTACCAGTATGAACAGTCCACTGATTTTAGAGAACAGAAAGACAAGCAACTAGGAGAAAATACTTATAAAATGCATATTTGATTAAAGAGCAGTATCCAAAATATACAAAGAACTCTTAAAACTCAATAAACAACCCAATTAAAAAAAAATGAGTAAAAGATCTCAACAGACAACTCAAAGAAAATACACAGATAGCAATGAGCACATGGAAAGATGCTCAGCATCAGACGCCATTAGCAACGCAAAACGATGAGATACTACTGTATACCTATTAGATGGCTAAAATTTAAAAAAAAAAGACAACAACTGATAACACCTAATGTTGGCAGGAATATAAACAATAGGAAAACTCATTCACTGCTGCTAGGAACGCAAAATGGTATAACCACTTTGGAAGATAGTCTGGCAGTTTCTTACAAACTTTAAATAAACAGTCTTACCAGAAAACCCTGGTGGCTCATTTGGTAAAGAATCTGCCTGCAATGCAGGAGCTTGCCTGCAATGCAAGAGAGCTGGGTTCGATCCCTGGGTTGGGAAGATCCCCCAGAGAAGGAAATGGCAACCCACTCCAGTCTTCTTGCTTGGGAAATCTCATGGAAAAAAAGGAGCCTGGCAGGCTATAGTCCATGGGATCACAAGAGTTGAATATGACTTAGCAACTAACCACAACCACCGGACACCCAGCTATCACATTCCTCAGCATCTACCCAAATTGAGTTGCAAAAACTCACACACAGATGAGTAGTAGCTTTGTTATAATTTCCCAAAACTGAAAGCACCCAAGATGTCCTCAAAAGCTGAATGGGTAACAAATTGTAATACACTGATCATGGAATTTTACCCAGCTACAAAACAAAATGAGCTCTCAAGGCATGAAAAGGCATAAAAGAATCAGATCAGATCAGATTAGTTGCTCAGCCAGGCCTCCCTGTCCAACACCAAATCCCGGAGTTTACTGAGACTCATGTCCATCGAGTCAGTAATGCCATCCAGCCATCTCATCCTCTGTCGTCCCCTTCTCCCCCTGCCCCAATCCCTCCCAGCATCAGAATCTTTTCCAATGAGTCAACTCTTCACATGAGGTGCCCAGAGTACAGAGTTTCAGCTTCAGCATCATTCCTTCCAAAGAAATCCCAGAGTTGATCTCCTTCAGAATGGACTGGTTGGATCTCCTTGCAGTCCAAGAGACTTTCAAGAGTCTTCTCCAACACCACAGTTCAAAAGCATCAATTCTTCAGCGCTCAGCCTTCTTCACAGTCCAACTCTCACATCCATACATGACTACAGGAAAAACCATAGCCTTGACTAGACGAACTTTGTTGGCAAAGTAATGTCTCTGCTTTTGAATATGCTATCTAGGTTGGCCATAACTTTCCTTCCAAGGAGTAAGCGTCTTTTAATTTCATGGCTGCAGTCACCATCTGTAGTGATTTTGGAGCCCAGAAAAATAAAGTCTGACACTGTTTCCACTGTTTCCCCATCTATTTCCCATGAAGTGATGGACCGGATGCCATGATCTTCGTTTTATGAATGTTGAGCTTTAAGCCAACTTTTTCACTCTCCACTTTCACCTTCATCAAGAGGCTTTTCAGTTCCTTTTCACTTTCTGCTATAAGGGTGGTGTCATCTGCATATCTGAGGTTATTGATATTTCTCCCGGCAATCTTGATTCCAGCTTGTGTTTCTTCCAGTCTAGCGTTTCTCATGATGTACTCTGCATATAAGTTAAATAAACAGGGTGACAATATACAGCCTTGATGAACTCCTTTTCCTATTTGGAACCAGTCTGTTGTTCCATGTCCAGTTCTAACTGTTGCTTCCTGACCTGCATACAAATTTCTCAAGAGGCAGATCAGGTGGTCTGGTATTCCCATCTCTTCAGAATTTCCCACAGTGTATTGTGATCCACACAGTCAAAGGCTTTGGCATAGTCAATAAAGCAGAAATAGATGTTTTTCTGGAACTCTCTTGCTTTTTCCATGATCCAGCAGATGTTGGCAATTTGATCTCTGGTTCCTCTGCCTTTTCTAAAACCAGCTTGAACATCAGGAAGTTCACGGTTCACATATTGCTGAAGCCTGGCTTGGAGAATTTTGAGCATTACTTTACTAGCATGTGAGATGAGTGCAATTGTGCGGTAGTTTGAGCACTCTTTGGCATTGCCTTTCTTTGGGATTGGAATGAAAACAGACCTTTTCCAGTCCTGTGGCCACTGCTGAGTTTTCCAAATTTGCTGGCATATTGAGCGCAGCACTTTCACAGCATCATCTTTCAGGATTTGAAATAGCTCAACTGGAATTCCATCACCTCCACTAGCTTTGTTCATAGTGATGCCTTCTAAGGCCCACTTGACTTCACATTCCAGGATGTCTGGCTCTAGGTCAGTGATCACACCATCGTGATTATCTGGGTTGTGAAGATCTTTTTTGTACAGTTCTTCTGTGTATTCTTGCCACCTCTTCTTAATATCTTCTGCTTCTGTTAGGTCCATACCATTTCTGTCCTTTATCGAGCCCATCTTTGCATGAAATGTTCCTTTGGTATCTCTGATTTTCTTGAAGAGATCTCTAGTCTTTCCCATTCTGTTGTTTTCCTCTATTTCTTTGCATTGATCGCTGAAGAAGGCTTTCTTATCTCTTCTTGCTATTCTTTGGAACTCTGCATTCAGATGTTTATATCTTTCCTTTTCTCCTTTGCTTTTCGCTTCTCTTCTTTTCACAGCTATTTGTAAGACCTCCCCAGACAGCCATTTTGCTTTTTTGCATTTCTTTTCCATGGGGATGGTCTTGATCCTTGTCTCCTGTACAATGTCACGAACCTCAGTCCATAGTTCATCAGGCACTCTATCTATCAGATCTAGGCCCTTAAATCTATTTCTCACTTCCACTGTATAATCATAAGGGATTTGATTTAGGTCATACCTGAATGGTCTAGTGGTTTTTCCCTACTTTCTTCAATTTAAGTCTGAATTTGGCAATAAGGAGTTCATGGTCTGAGCCACAGTCAGCTCCTGGTCTTGTTTTTGCTGACTGTATAGAGCTTCTCCATCTTTGGCTACAAAGAATATAATCAATCTGATTTCGGTGTTGACCATCTGGTGATGTCCATGTATAGAGTCTTCTCTTGTGTTGTTGGAAGAGGGTGTTTGTTATGACCAGTGCATTTTCTTGGCAAAACTCTATTAGTCTTTGCCCTGCTTCATTGTATATTCCAAGGCCAAATTTGCCTGTTACTTCAGGTGTTTCTTGACTTCCTACTTTTGCATTCCAGTCCCCTATAATGAAAAGGACATCTTTTTGGGGTGTTAGTTCTAAAAGGTCTTGTAGGTCTTCATAGAACCGTACAACTTCAGCTTCTTCAGTGTTACTGGTTGGGGCATAGACTTGGATTACTGTGATATTGAATGGTTTGCCTTGGAAATGAACAGAGATCATTCTGTCATTTTTGAGACTGCATCCAAGTACTGCATTTCAGACTCTTTTGTTGACCATGATGGCTACTCCATTTCTTCTGAGGGATTCCTGCCCGCAGTAGTAGATATAATGGTCATCGGAATTAAATTCACCCATTCCAGTCCATTTCAGTTTGCTGATTCCTAGAATGTTGGCATTCACTCTTGCCATCTCTTGTTTGACCACTTCCAATTTGCCTTGATTCATGGACCTGACATTCCAGGTTCCTATGCAATATTGCTCTTTACAGCATTGGACCTTGCGTCTATCACCAGTCACATCCACAGCTGGGTATTGTTTTTGCTTTGGCTCCATCCCTTCATTCTTTCTAGAGTTATTACTCCACTGATCTCCAGTAGCATATTGGGCGCCTACTGACCTGGGGAGTTTCTCTTTCAGTATCCTATCATTTTGGCTTTTCATACTGTTCATGGGGTTCTCAAGGCAAGAATACTGAAGTGGTTTGCCATTCCCTTCTCCAGTGGACCACATTCTGTCAGATCTCTCCACCATGACCTGCCCATCTTGGGTTGCCCCATGGGCATGGCTTAGTTTCATTGAGTTAGACAAGGCTGTGGTCCTAGTGTGATTAGATTGACTAGTTTTCTGTGAGTATAGTTTCAGTGTGTCTGCCCTCTGATGCCCTCTTGCAGCATCTACCGTCTTACTTGGGTTTCTCTTACCTTGGGCGTGGGGTATCTCTTCACGGCTGTTCCAGCAAAGCGCAGCCGCTGCTCCTTCCCTTGGACGAGGGGTATCTCCTCACCGCCCCCCTTCCTGACCTTCAACGTGGGATAGCTCCTCTAGGCCCTCCTGCGCCTGCGCAGCCACGGCTCCTTGAACGTGGGGTTGGTCCTCCCAGCCACCACCCCTGGCTTCAGGCGTGGGGTAACTCCTCTTGGCCGCTGCCCTTCGGGCATGGGGTCCTCCCAGCTTCTGCCCCTGACCTGGGACGTGGGGTAGCTCCTCTCGGGTGCACTTAGCATGCCGGTCATCACAGCCGCCTGTGAGCTCACATTGCTTTAGTGAAAGAAGGCAGTCGGAAAGGGGTATATATGGTATGACTCCAACTGTAAGATATTCTGGAAAAGGTGATAATATAGAGGTCATAAATCGATCAATGGTTACCAGAGTCTGGGGGAAGAAGACAAGGGGTAAGTAGGTAGAGAACATGGTTTTTAGGTCAGTGAAACTATTTTGTATGACACTGTCATGGTGGGCACATGACATGCATTTATCAGAACCCATAGAACTATGTGCCACAGAGAGTGAACTCTGTTGTACGCCATGGACTTTAGCTAATTATAACGTACCAATATTGGCTCATCAATTTTTATGTTGTTTTTCAGTGGTTAAATCATGTTCAGCTCTTTGTGACTCCATAGACTGTAGCACACCAGGCTTCCCTGTCCTTCACTATCTCCCAGAGTTTGCTCAAACTCATGTCCATTGAATTGGCAATACCATCCAACCATCTCATCCTCTGTCACCCTTCTCCTTCTGCCCTCAATCTTTTGCATCAGGATCCTTTCCAATGAGTTGGTCCTTCACATCAGGTGGCCAAAGTATGTGGACTATTATTAAAGGCTTTACTGAATTTGTTTCAATATTGCTTCTGTTTTATGTTTTGGTTTTTTAGACTTGAGACATGTAGGAGCCTTGCTCCCCGATCAGGGATCACACCCCTATGTTGGAAGGTGAAGTCTTAACCACTGGACACCCAGGGAAGTCCCCCGGTTCACCAATTTTAACAAACATACCACACTAATGTAAGACATAAATAATAGAAGAAACTGAGAGGGGGAAAGTTTATGGAAACTCTGTACACCTTGCTCAATTTTTTGTAAAGCTAAAACTGCTCTAAAAGTCTGTTAGTTTTTTAAAAGATAAATGTCCACTCATAGGATTTCCAATTCCTCATTGCAACTAACCTTTAAGAAGCTACAACCTGTGGAGTCTGGGTTGGTAGTCAAAGAAGAATATTCACGATTGTTTGAAAAGGCTGTTAAAATACTCTTTTCCAACTACCTATATGAGTAGGGCCAGATTTTTTTTCACATACTTTAACCAAAGCAACATATTAATATCACAACGAGTTGAATGAAGTAGCAGATATGAGTCTTTTTTTCTATTAAATCACACAAAATCTAAAAACAATCCCTCTCTTTGCACTATATATATTTTTTAAAGAAAATAGAATTTTTCTTTTGAAATGTCATTAATATTACATGTAACAGATTTTTAAGTTATTTTAAAACAAATACATATCCTTATTAAAAAATATGTTTAAATGGTCTCTGTTCACATTTCTTATACAATAAACATTGATAGGTGTAATCCATACAAACAAAACCTCATTGGGGTCTTCAAAAACAGTTTAAGAGTATAAAGGGGGTCCTGAGAATAAAAAGTGTGGGAGCTGATGCCCTGGGCCCATATGGTCTGGTTACACTTTAATTTTTAGGCTGTTTTCTGGACCATTGAAGAAATGATGGACTAATAGCAACTGCCATCTAATAGTTACATGGGAGCTGCCAATATCCAGAAAGTGGCCATCAGGGCTGTCCAGGCATAGGCAGAAATATGCATATATATACATGTATGCTAAGCATATCTCTTTTTCAAGTGTGAACTTGGAATTTGTTCAAGTTTCATTCTTCTGTTATCTTTCTTTAGAATGAAACATTTCAAAGAATGTAATAAAACACGAAGGTAAATAAAAAAACAGTGCAGTCAAATTTATGGTGTGGGAACATAAGGCTTGCTATTACAGCTTTTAATGGCAGATAGTTTACAATAAACATTGGGCTTAGCCTGGTAGAAAATAGTCACAGACAGGAGGTAATTACTTGTCCATCTCCAAGCATCAGAAACGCTGGAGTCCCTCCAGCTGAATAATGTGGATCTGCCAACTGTCACTCACTTGGACGGACGCTTTTTTTTGGTTGTTGTTTTAATTAAATTGGGGGGAAAAAGAATATAAGACAAACCTCCTTCTGAAAGTGCTAAAATTCCACGGATGGATAAACCCACAGACCATCATTTTACACTGTCTTTATTAGTCTTGGATAAATCACAGGAGCTCCCATAAATAGAGTCACAGAGAGGAATGGAATGTATACGGTGCTAGAAAGGGCCCATTGCCAGCAAATCTGAATATTACAGTGTGGGTTCTATAAACAGTAAGACAGAAATGGCTAGATCCCCATGCAGATAACAAGAATATAAATGGACCTTTTAATGAGCTTTGCATCATCACATATGAAATAATAAATACACCCAAACAGAGAGAAAAAGAGGAAGAGCAAAACTATGCAAAAATTCTGTTGTTAAGATATGTGGGCAGCGTGACTCAAAATAGAAACCAAGCAGTTTTCCAAAGACTTGAAGGTTTTAGATAAGAAAATATAATCGCTCTAATTCTTGTTTAATCTTGTTCCCTACAGCTTTTGTCAGAAACAGTTAGTTACCCATCTCTGTTTATCTGAGGACAGGGGAAACTGTTCACAGACATATACTTGAAACAGGTACTCACAAGTACAGATTCTAATTTTAAGCCTTTTACATTAAAAAAAAAAAATCATGGTGAAATTCAAGGTTATGTGTAGGGAGAATAGCCAAGACACAAATGCCATGCATATTTTATGTTCATCTCCAACGTGCCTCACAAACAACTTACACTTATTTTTACAATGTACTTTGGATGAAAGGGTAATTTAGCATCAATTCTTACATTGTTAACGAAAAAGGCTTTACGTTTATTAATACCTTAGATTATTTGAAATCAAGGGCTCTCGAAGTCGCACTGATGACTTAGCCAGGCTGCTTTTTTCTTGAAATAAAGAATGTGGGTAAGAGTAATTCTAATTTTTATTTGGATTATCATTTCATTGGCTAAGAGGTTGCCCCAGAATTTGCTGTTTGTCTCGGGGAACTCAAACAGGGGCTCCGTAATAACCTGGACAGGTGGGATGAGGAGGGAGGTTCAAGAGGTAGGGGACACATATATACCTATTTCTGATTCATGTTGATATTTGGCAGAAAACAAAATTCTGTAAAGCAATTATCCTTCAGTTAAAAAATAAATAAAATCAGATTAAAAAAAAGATTATATATTAAAAAAAAGAGGTGCCCCAGGACTTACTTCAAGGGAAATTTCCATTTCATTTCACAGTAAATGAAAACATTTTTTGCTTATATACCCCTATATAGAACAACTAGCCTATCCATGGCAATGCTAATAATAGTTTGATTTGTTATATGTTAAAAAAGAAGTTAAAAATAAATAGTGCCAGAACTGAGGCACTGTAATGATCTTCACTTTCAATTTTGTACTGAAAATGCATGACCTGTCACAGGTGCCAAACGCCAAAAAATAATGTGGACAGTGAGAAAATGAGTAAAATTTTAAAAGAAACTCAGAAACAGACTTGTGGACCTGGGGTGAGGGTAAGTGGAAAGGAGAAGGTGGGATGAATTGAGAGAGTAGCGTTGATATATATATACTGTGGATGTGTGCTCAGTCATATCCAACTCTCTGCGACCCCCTGGACTGTAGCCCACCAGGCTCCTCTATCCATGGAATTCTCTAGGCAAGAATACTGGAGTGGGTTGTCATTTCCTTCTCCAGGGGATCTTCCCAACCCAGGGATTGAACCCAAATCTCCTGCATTGGTAGGAGGATTCTCTACTGCTGAGCCAAGGGAAGCCAGAAAAACTTTAGCCAGAGAATAAGTTTAATCAGAGATATCAGAAAATACAGAAGCAAACGAAAGCAGTCAAAGAGGACAAAATAATAGCTTAGTCATTAAGCAAAGTCAGGTACCTTTAGTTCCTCCTCAAGGGCTACGGATAATATTCTGAGCCTCATCCTTTGAGCCGTATTATAAATACCAAAACCCCAACCAGGTAGAAGAAGTTAACTACATGATGACCAGACTGTAGCCATGACAGATGCTGCCAACATTCCCAGAACTGGCCTCAAGGAAATGGAACAAAACATCCCTGGAACTGAAGACTGCTGCTGCTGCTGCTAAGTCGCTTCAGTCGTGTCCGACTCTGTGCGACCCCATAGACGGAAGCCCACCAGGCTCCCCCGACCCTGGGATTCTCCAGGCAAGAACACTGGAGTGGGTTGCCATTTTCTTCTCCAACGCATGAAAGTGAAAAGTGAAAGTGAAGTCACTCAGTCGTGCCCGACCCTCAGCGACCCCATGGACTGCAGCCTTCCAGGCTCCTCCATCCATGGGATTTTCCAGGCAAGAGTACTGGAGTGGGGTGTCATTGCCTTCTCCGGGAACTGAAGACTAACTGTACTTAAAACAATCAAAATGACGCTCATCAGACCACTGCATGACCAATTTCAAGATAACTGTCAGAGCTGACCCAGTGCTGTTTCCATGTATAGCCCCCTCCCTCTGCCTACAGGAGTCACCACCACTGCCCATCTTGCTCCCCCACCCCTTGCCAGCCTCAGAAATAAAGCAACCTTTCTTTTCCACCAGCCTGGTCTCTATCTTGACTTCAGGGCGGTGAGCAGCCGGACCCCACTTTCAGTAACAGTACGACTTCTCTCCCATTTTTCCCCTCTGGTACTGCCGCCTGCTTTCATCAGCTTCACAGAGTCAGGGCAAAAAGCAAACACGAAGCCAGGAGATCACCATTTTGAAAACCCATACAACTCAATATTGAGCATGAAGAAGTCTTAGCTTTAACTAAAAGTTTGCACGTGGAACACTTCTAGGTAGAAGAAACCTCATGAGTGGGCTTTACTTGACCCTGCGTTTTTCTAAAAATTGGATTGTTTGCCAGCATTCATAAATCAGGGTATTTCACTAGAACAGAAACAAACACAGACCTACATTTCTGTCTTCTGGAGTAACCAGACCAGCAGCAGTTCTGGCAACACAGGACCCCCGTCGCTGTGCCCTGGGTGCAGGGGGACAGGAGACAGGCCTTGGCTGTTCTCCACCCAGGGGCTCAAGCATTCCCCCCAGCCCCTGCCCCAGCTCAAGCGTCCCTCCAACCCCTCCCCCAAGCCCACTTTGCGCATGCACACTTCCTGCTTGGTATTCTGACTATGAAGACCCTCTGGATGAACCACTAGCTCTAGCTGTGAGTCAATGAGGATGAGCTGGATCAGATTCAGGTGTTAGCTTCTTCAGGGTTCTTCCCTATCCTTTCCAATAAAACCCAATATTCAGTATATAGTTTCCAGATCATGACTGAGCCTAAAATGAGAGGCATTTAGGGCCACTGCCCCAGATGAGAGGGCTTCCCTGGTGGCTCAGTGGTAAAGAATCTGCCTGCCAATGCAGGAGATTTGGGTTCAATCCCTGGGTTGGAAAGATCCCCTGGAGAAGGAAATGGCAACCCACTCCAGTATTCTTGCCTAGAAAATTCCATGGATAGAGGAGCCTGGTGGGCTACAGTCCATGGGGTCACAGAACAGTCGGACACAATTGATCGACTGAGCAACAACAACCCAGATGAGAATCACTTTAAAGTCATCATTGATTTAGAGATTTTCTGGGAAATAAGAGCTCAGAGTCTTTACTAAAAGTTTCTGTCTAATCTAGGTTGATCTGGGTAATGTATCTCAATTCAGAGTGAGAAATTCTGAGACCAAGCAGGGAAAAGATGTGTGATGGAGGTATTACTGAAGTGTTTCGCTGGGTATGAGATAAGCAAGAGGAGAATTCCTGAGTTCTGGACCCTACTCTACCCCTAACAACCTGTGGGACTTGAGGTGAGTTGCTTAATCATTAGCTCTGTTTCTTCACCTATAAAATGAAGGGGATGTTTCTGCACTCAGAGGCCAGGCCATACATTAGAATCACTTGGGAGGATTTTAAAGCCTACTGATGCCCTACACCTGACCCCCGACCACCTGAATCTGATTCTCTGAGCTGGAGGTCCAGGAATCAGTATTTTCCCAACATTTCCCTCTGTGATTCTGAGGTACAGACAGGGAAGCAGTGCAACATTGTTTCCAAGGAGAGATGTGAATCAATATGATCTCCAAGGTTCCTTCTCAAATTTTGTGGTCTCAGGGCTTCCCTCATAGCTCAGTCGGTAAAGAATCTGCCTGCAGTGCAGGAGACCAGGGTTTGATCCCTGAGTCAGGAAGATCCCCTGGAGAAGGAAATGGCCACCCACTCCAGTGTTCTTGCCTGGAAAATCCCATGGACAGAGGAGACTGGTGGCTGCAGTCCATGAGGTTGCCAAGAGTCGGGCATGACTGAGCAACTAACACTTCACTTCAGGAGTGGATGCCAGGAGAATAGCCATTTGCTCTGTTAATTTCTCCTTTATTTCAGATTGCTTGTAAAGGCTATACATTTCACACTTTTAAAATATTTTTTTCAATAAGTCACTAAAAGAGGCCCAGACTAGAAGCCCCAGTTCTGACACCCACTACCTTAAATTAACTTTCCACAACCATATTCAGGCATCACTTGTTCAAGGCCCACTGATTCTCACATTGTAAGTATTTTTACCCTGGGGAAAGTATCTAAATTGCTGCCATTTAAAGATACCAAGATTTAACCACTATAGAGAACAGTATGGAGGTTCCTTAAAAAACTAAAAATAAAACTACTAATATGATCCAGCAATCCCACACCTGGGCATATATCCAGAAAAGATGAAAATTTTAATTCAAAATGATACATGCACCCCAATATTCATTGCAGCCCTATATACATAGTGCTAAGACATATAAGCAACCTAAATGTCCATCAGCAGATGAATGGATAAGATGTGGTACATATATATGATGGAATATTACTTAGCCATAAAAAGAATGAAATATTGTCATTTGCAGCAACATGAATGAACTTACAGATTATCATCGTGAAGTCAAAGACAAATGTCATATGATGTCACATGTGCAACATAAAAAGTGATACAAATGAACTTATTTCCAAAACAGAAACAGTCTCACAGACATAGAAAACAAATTTATGGTTACCAATGGGGAAATCGGGGTGGGAGGGTGGTGGGAAGAGATAAATTAGGAATCTGAGATTAACAGATATACACTACTGTATATAAAATAGATAACCAATAAGGATGCTGTATAGCATAGGGAACTTTTTTCAGCATCTTGTAATAACCTATAATGGAAAAGAATCTGAAAAATATACAGATGGATAGGGAGCTATAGATCTGAATTACTTTGCTATACACCAGAAAGTAATGCAACACTGTAAATCAACAGTATTCAGTAAAACAAACAAAAAGATACTAAGCGTGTCACAGTATTTAAAAGGTAACTGCCAGCCACACCCGATGCACAAATACCTAGGATGTGATGAGTCCCAGTGGAGATGCCCTGGAGTTGAAAAACATATGATGTAACTTTAGCACCTAAAAAGTAAAATATCTCATTAATAATTTTTATGTTAATCCCATGTGGAAATAATATTTTAATATAGTGAGTTTAAAAATATATATTAGTAGGGACTTCCCTGGCGGTCCAGTGGTTAAGATTCCAAGCTTCCCTTGCAGGGAGTGTGGGCTCAGTTCCTGGTGGGGGAAGTGATATCCCACGTGCCGTAGGGCATGGCAAGTTTTATATATATATATGTATATATATTCTTAAATGTATATTATTAAAATTAAATTTCCCAGTTTGCTTTTACCTTTCCAAATATGGTTACTAGAGAATTTTAAATTCCTTAGGCTTTCTCCCATTTCGTTGCTATTAGATCGTTCCAATGAGACATGTCTACTTTCTGAAACTTCTGTTGAAGTTTATAGTGTTGAAAAGAAGTCAGCTCCTCAGAATGAACTAAGTTAGAGTCTGAAAAGACATTTGATGCCTAGTCTTTACTGCCCAGGCCCCTACAAGGAGTTGATTTTTTTTTTTTTAATTGGAGGATAATTGCTTTATAATGTTGTGTTGGTTTCTACTGTACAACAATATGAATCAGCTTTAAGTAGACATACACCCCCTCCCTTCCTGAGCCTCCCTCTCACCCCCTGCCCCTCCCACCCCTCTAGGTTGTCACAGAGTACAGAGCTGACAAAGGGACAATTTTTAATAGAATTGACTGAAACTACACAACTTCATCTGGATGAGGATGCACAAAATCAAAAGCAGGCCTCTATGGCAATAGGACACTGTTATACAGTCAAGTAGGGCCCTTGGGAGAATCCTAGTGGAAAACTTCGAGGGAGAATGATGTAGAGGAGGTCACATCCTCCTTCCTCCCACCCAACATTAGGAATATAATTTCACTATATTTACCAGCCCACAATGTTTTCCTCATTCATGCATTCACTTAATGCCAGTTCTGTCCTGAAGCTGGAAAAATGCAAATGATAAAGAATGAACTAGGGACCTCCCTGGTGGTCCAGTGACTAGATTCTACGCTCCCCCTGAGGGGGCCTGGGTTCCAGCCCTGGTCAGGGAACTAGATCCCACACTCTGCAACTAAGAGGTTCTAAGTGCCGCAACCAAGACCCAGCACAGCCAAATAAAATAATTTTAAAAAGAAAGAAAGAAGAATGAACTAAATGAGTGAGTGCATTTGGAGGGGGCAGCATCTGAAGGTCCTACTTATAGCCACTTTGTTTTCCATCACTGGTGTCTCAAACGTTTCAAAGCCGTTGTTTCTGCAGCCTTGTGGGATTTCCAGCCAAAACGTCTCAGATTAGTAGTAATCGGGCCCCCACCCTTGCCTTATCATGCAGCCACAATAGAGGGCCGGGAGGGAAAAACATAAGACTGAATGGAAACAAGGCCAGCTCTAAGTGCAGAAAGAGTCGGCAACTATCCAGACCATGTGAATTCAGAGGTGCCTGTAGCACTCCAGCATGCTAAGGAAAATGGTTTTTCCACAGCCAGCCAAAGCTTAAGGCTTTGAAGCCGGTAAATGCAGGTGTTCCCAGGTGTCCCCCATATTAGTCATTCATACCTTAATGTGAATACTTTTCAGATCGGTTTGATTCTGTAAATGATGGGCCATGTGTGGCTGCCCTGAATAGAATTTGATAAGACTGGGAGCAAAAAGAAAGTGGGGGAGGGAGGAAACAGACAGAGACGGAAGGCGGGGAGAGCTGACGGCCAACGTCATCTGGCTCAGATGGAGCCAGCGCCTGGCACTGTGAGAAATGCTTCCACCCGAGGGGAACTGACGCGCCAGCAGGCAGTGCTGAGTGGGGCCTCCAGAGCGGCTTGGAGGCACTTCATTCTTCACCGTGAGAACCTTCCCTCTTTCCATCTCCCCGTCCGGGTCTCCCAGGCCCACACCCTCCTCTCTTGTAGGGTTTGCTCCATCCTTGTTTACCTTCCTTCCTCCCCCACAAGCACAAAGACTGCATCTTATTCCTCTATGTCCCCAGGACTTGGCACTTAAGTGCTTAATAAGCGTTTGATGAATGAATACATGACTGTACTTCCCTGCCTCCTGAGGTGGGAGGATCCCAGGAGGGTCTATCATCCTGCTGGTGGAACTGGGTTCCAAAACCCTGCATCAAACTGTTTTTCTCAACTCTGAACACAACATTCTTCAACAAAGATGAAGGGGCAGAGGCGTGGGACAGGTCGGGGCATGAAGATACCACCACCTAGATACACACGTATCTATTCAGATGCTGCCAGAAGGTTGCTTGGCCCTTTCCCATGGACGCAAGTTACTGTTTCACACCCAATCTCTGTAGGTTGTTTGTTTTTTTTTAATGAGGAAAAACCATTATTATAATTTGTTTTGCATCAAAATAAATAAAAAGCAGAGTATCTTTTATATCAAAATAAAAAGCAGAGTATCTCAAAACCCTCCCCTCTCTCACCCCTTCCCCAGTAGATTATTATACTTTTTAACAAACTGACTCATCACCATTTTCCAGCACTTGTGATGTGCAGCAAGCAAGTGACTGGCACTCAGGAAGCTCACGGTTCCAGTAACCGTTGTGTGGCCTTGGATAAGGGATACAGGGAGACTCTTTGTTCTCTGGCTTCTTCAGTGTATTAAGGAAGATAATGGTAGATTCAATGGGTATGAAACAAGCTTAACATTCGCCTGCATGAAGCTCTTTGAAATGCATGAAGGGCCCTACAGTGTATAAATGTAACACTTGCCCCAGTGTTCACTTAGAACCCTAGTCTGAACATTTATAAAATCTCTCTGTGGATGTGTGTACACACAAACACACACAAACACATACATGAATATATTTTAAATTGTTTAATTGCTTTTAAAATTTTAAGTAAACACACTGAAATGATTATAAGGCATCTGTACAATGTATCCTAAATGCAAGCCTGCCACGATAAGAGCTATTTGAGAAATGAAATCACATCAATGCAAGAATAGCAATGAGCCAATTGATGAAATATTGCATTAGCAACGGCCTCTGACCTCGTACGATGCCAACCAAACGCTTTTTCCTCCCTTTGTAATTTAATTATTTTTCAGTTAAATTAATTTCTTAAAATCCACTCAGATAAGCCGCCTGTGTTAAACACACACACACACACACACTCCAGGTATAAGTGAATTAAAGGACAAACTGACCCCAGTTGGGATTCTCTCTCCCTCTGCTTGATTTTGGAAATGGACAATATCTTGTTTTCTTTTTTTTTTTCTATCTCTGAAAGACTTTCCCATAATGTCTTCCTGCTAATTTGTGATGTTAAGGGCACCCCTCTTCCCAGCCCCTAAGACAGAAACCCGTTACCACAATACAAAACTCTGAAAATGCATCCATAAAAAACCCCACTGTGTCTCTGGCTTTTTTTTTTAAGTTTTAACAATTGAACACATACTAACTGGCTCGGAGGTGGCTTTGTAAAGGTAGCAGCTCTGAGAAGCGTGCTGACAAGCCCACCCCACACGTCTGTGCTCAGGCTTGCTGGTGGAGCGTATTCCACACACAACCAGGAATTTGTGTGAGGACTGAGCGTGGTTAAGTCATGTTTCAAGAATGTTCTCTCATTATCCTGACTCAGAGGGTGCCGTGAGCCAAGAAGGGAGGCCGCCCAGTGATACCTCCTGTCCCGTCTGGTTTTCAAGAACTGCCTTCCGTGGTCTTGGTGCCCGTGGACTGATGTCACCACGGTTCAGCTCTTCACATATTCTTTTTACAGGGTGAGAGCAAGAGCACTTCCTCCTGTTGACGTGTTTAAAACTGAGTGACCTCAGGGTTGGGCTGACTGAGAGAGGGGAGAGGTGACGGGGAACCAGAGAAGGCTCCAGCCTGGAAAGAGAGGCGAGAACCAGGGACTGAGATGACCAGCCAAGAAATGTTTGGGAGAAAATAGGAATCTAAGAGCTGCGGTTTGGCAAGTTACTCTTAATGAGAACGGCAGGGGGAGAAGTGGCGGGGGTGAATGGGACAAGGAGGGCAGAGGGGTGCTGAGGAATGAGAGGAGGAGGACAGCGAGACAGGAAAAAAGAGACAGGGAGGAAAAGGAGCGGGCCTCAGTGTGGGACAGAAAGGCGTCACTGGGACAGTGCAATGAAGCACACTGGAATGAGAGGCTGCAAGTTACAAACCAGATATGCTACGCAATATGGGACCTCTGGTCTTGTCAATATCCTGGAAGTAGGAGAAAGGGCTTTGACTATTCGTCTCTAATCATCTTGTCTTAGTGCCACTCGCCAGGAACGTACTTGAATGACATTTTGAAGTTTCCTTAATGGCTGGAAGAGGGATCAAGTGGTCCCATCTCCCAGTTCTGGTGAGGAACCTCCTCACAGGTCTCCATGTGATATGACACGTCCACACACATACACACACACGCATGCACACACAACATGCTTTAAAACCACCCATGGCTTTCTGTTTTTTGGCTGCTCTGGGTCTTAGTTGCAGCATGTGGGATCTAGTTCCCTGACCAAGGATCAAACCCAGGCCCCCTGTACTGACAGCACAGAGTTTTAACCACTGTACCACCAGAAAGTTCCCACCCATGGCTTTCCATTGTACTTGGAATAAAATCTACCACCAAATCTTGCAACCTCGCCAGCCTTCCCTCACAACAGTTTTCCGGTCATGCTGGATTCCTCTCAGATCCTTGAATCCCATGAGCTCTCTTTTACCCCAAGACTCTCCCAACGTTGTTTGTCTCACCTGCGCCCCTTCTCCGCCCGCCGAGAGCTGGCTCCTCTTCATCCTTCGGATCTCACCCGCAGAGACCATCTTTGCCTACTTTGTCTCAATAGGTTCCTGCTCTCCCCTTCACCACCACAATATCCTCTGTCACGGTACCCTATTCCTCTCCTGGTGCTAATAGCATGTATTTATTGATTTGTCCCTGACACCTATCAGTCAAAGATTTGTTAAGTGAGTCGACAGAATGTTCTAGATTCACTGGTTTGGAATGCACAGCTTTGAACACCAGCAGCAGTCCCCCATCTTGACTCTAAGTGTCTCTTCCTCCCCCTTGTTGTCCCCACCTAGCACCTATCTAGGCCATGAAGCTGTTCCTGCTGCCTGTGACACCCTGAGAGGGCCTCCCCCAAGTTGGAGGGGGGAGCATCAGTCCTTAGTGGGGGTGAAGGCAATGAGGGGTCACAAAGGGTTAAAAAGAAAAAAATTAGTTAGCCACTGATCTGATGCTTGTGCTCTGCTGGGCTTAGTCACTCAGTCGTGTCCGACTCTTTGTGACTCCATGGACTGTAGCCCTCCAAGCTCCTCTGTCCATGGGATTCTCCAGGCAAGAATCCTGGAGTGAGTAGCCATTCCCTTCTCCAGGGGATCTTCCTGACCCAGGGATCAAACCTGGGTCTCCTGCACTGCAGGCAGATTCTTTACCTTCTGAGCCACCAAGGAAGCCCCAGGTAGAACAGAGAGCAAATCATAAAGAGTACTGGGAATTCCCTGGCTGTCCAGTGGCTAGGACCTGGTGCTTTCACTGCATGGCCCTGGGTTCAATCCCTGGTTTGGGAACAAAGATCCTGTAAGCCCTGCAGCATAGCAAAAAAATAAAATAAACAAAAATTTTAAAAATAAAAGCTTCCTAAGAGAAGTGCAGACATTAGAAATATCCATGTCAGGGGCTACCCTGGTGATCCAGTGGCTAAGACTCCCAATGCAGAGGGCCCAGATTTGATCCCTAGTCAGGGAACTATTCGGAGAAGGCAATGGCACCCCACTCCAATACTCTTGCCTGGAAAATCCCATGGACGGAGGAGCCTGGAAGGCTGCAGTCCATGGGGTCGCTGAGGGTTGGGCACGACTGAGTGACTTCACTTTCACTTTTCACTTTCATGCATTGGAGAAGGAAATGGCAACCCACTCCAGTGTTCTTGCCTGGAGAATCCCAGGGATGGGGGAGCCTAGTGGGCTGCCATCTATGGGGTTGCAGAGAGTAGGACACGACTGAAGTGACTTAGCAGTAGCAGCAGGGAACTATTAACAGACCCCACATGCCACAACTAAGGGGCTTCCCAGGTGGCGCTAGTGGTAAGGAACCCACCTGCCAATGCGGGAGATGTAATAGACATGGGTTTGATTCCTGGATTGGGAAGATCCCGCAGATGAAGAAATGGCAACTCACTTCAGTATTCTTGCCTGGGAAACCCCATGGTCAGAGGAGTCTTGAGGGCTACAGTCCATAGGGTTGCACAAAGCAGGACATGACTGAAGGGACTTAGCATGCACACAATGCCACAACTAAGACCCAGCGGAGGAAGGAAGAAGCAGATTCCACGTCAGGGATGAATGCTCCTGCGTGTGGCATGGTCCTCTGTTGTTGGTACTGTTTAGCCACTCAGTCATGTCCGACTCTTTTGTGACTTGATGGACTTTAGCCCGCCAGGCTCCTCTGTCCATGTGATTTCCCAGGCAAGAATACTGGACTGGGTTGCCATTTCCTTCTCCAGGGCAGCTTCCCGACCCAGGGATAGAACCTGTTTCCTGCATTGACAGGTGGATTCTTTACCATGAGCCACCTTGAAGCCCATGGCACAGTCACTGGGGGATCCCCAGATACCTCCTTGTGAGTGCAGAGGGCAAAATCTCCATGACTGCCAGGATCAGGAAACACATGATTAGAAGGGGGGCTCGCTCCCCCACATCACTGCTGCCCCTGCTCCTCTAGGGAGCTGTCTTCTGTGCTGCTCTGTTCCCCCCCTCTCCTGCTATCCAAATAAAACATCACCAAGTAACATCGACTTATTGAAGGTCCAGGAGTTGCTCAGTGCCCTGTTGATGAGAAGGATTTTTTGTTGTTGTGTTTGGCCTGAATATTCATCTATCCAGAGCATATTTAATAATCACATGAGATCCCTGATGTTGTCATAGCTTTCTGAAACCTGAGTCTTGCTTAGAGCTTGGTGATCAGTCCACAAATTAAACTCTTGGCCAAACATATATGGCTTGAGTTTATCCCAAATCCAAACAAATCAGATATTCTTTCTGGACAGAAGTCAAATTCTTTCCTTTGGCAATAATTTCTCAGAAATTCAGAAAAGCCGTATGTTTTCTGTTCTCAAAGTTCTTATAATCACATCAACTGCATCAATTGCCATAATGAAGGGTTTTTGAAAAGTCTGAAGCTTCCAAAGTGGATAAAGAAATCAAAGCCTGTTTGAACTTTTGAGAACTATCCCAACAAACTTTAATGAGTTTGCCCTCTCTTTGTAAAACAGTACAACAGACCCACTACAATTAGAAATGAGGGAAATTCTAAGGGATTCCCCCAAAGGACATGCTTTTTTTTAATTAAAAATTTTAATTTTAAAATTGTAGAGTTTGCCAATGTCCAGTAGAGTCTACTTTATCCTGCAAGAGAATCAGATCTCAAATATTTGACCTATGAAAGCCCAATAAGCATTACTAAATTTCAGATAGTTCATGGATGACTGCAAGTCTCAAACTGGATACAACCTCACAATTAGGTATAAGGTCATAAAATGTCACTCTCTGAAATTCAGAAAAAAAATCAATCTAAACTTAACCACCATGATATTAGCAACATAAGGTGAACATTTTCAAGAAATAACTACTTTAGAGATGTTTTATAAACTCATGCATGATGTATGTACCTTGATGTATCCTCAGCAAGGAGAATTAAATTTATATTATGCAAATAATCATGACAGCTACCATTTGTTGAAGAATTATCATGTGACAGGTTCAAGACCAGAAACTTTGCACTTGACGTTTCATTAATAGTAACACCAAGCTAGTGCGGAGGCTCGGGCTATTCCCATTGTAACTATGTGGATCTCGAGGTGTGAAGAGGTGTTTACTACGTCTTTTTGCTCAGTCACTAAGTCGTGTCTGACTCTTTTGTGACTCCATGGACTATAGCCCGCCAGGCTCCTCTGTCCATAGAATTCTCCAGGCAAGAATATTGGAGTGGGTTGCCAATTCCTTCTCCAGGGGATCTTCTTGACCCAGGGATCGAACCCATGCCTCCTGAATTGGCAGGCAGATCCTTCACTGCTGAGCCACCAGGAAAGCCCTGTTTACCACATATCATACAGCAAAGGCCACCCAGGACTTGTCAAGTCCAAGCCATGCTGTCAGTGGTGTAAGTGGAAGAGAAATGGTTCAGAAAAGTTGAGCAAAAAGGCAGTTAACTGAAACAAAGATGGGGTAAAAAACCTCCCAAAGCTTTGAACAGTTCAAATCAGTTATCCAGACTGAAACCTCTCTGGAGGGAAGGAAGGTTATTCCACAGGGCCTCCTCAGCTGCTAGAGATATCCCTGAGGACACTCAGCTCCCTCTGATCTAATTCAACCTTCACCAAACACACCTTCGGGTCTTTAATTTGATCTCCCAGGGATGCCTTTCCACCAAGAGGGAGGACTCTGGATATGTGACCATGGATGGTCAGCTGCCAGCTTTAGTCTCTGGGCTAAAACATCAGCTCAGTCAGGTGGAGTTCATTTAGTCTCCACTGAGTAGAATTATTAGGAATTAGATCCCAATAATTCTTCCCTGGTGGCTCAGATGGTATAGAATCTGCCTGCAATGCGGGAGACCTGGGTTTGATCCCTGGGTAGGGATGATCCCCTGGAGGAGGCATGGCAACCCACTCCAATATTCTTGCCTACAGAATCCCAAAGGACAGAGGAGCCTCGTGGGCTACAGTCCATGGTGTCACAAAGAGTCGGACACGACTGAGCAACTAAGCATAGCACATAGCACAGTTCCTATAAAGATCAGCCCTGAATTAACTAAAATGACATTTCTGATCTTAGGAACCCAAGCAACTCAATCCTGGATCTTCAGTGACTTCCACCAAAATGTATACCTAGCCCCAGGTCTTCCCTGATGGTCCAGTAGCTAAGACTCAGTGTTCCCACTGCAGGGGCCTGAGTTTGATCCCTGGTTGGGGAACTAGATCCCACCACAACTAAAGAAACTGCATGCTGCAACTAAGACCCGGCATGGCCGAATAAATAAATAATAAGTAAAAAATTTTTTAAATGCATACATAGCCCAGAAGATACACCTCAAAACAACCTACCAAGTTCTCTAGCCATCTTAATGACATTGATAAAGGACTGCTTTTAATGAGTGACATCAAGAGATGGTAACATTCCATATCCACAGTCTGGCCAAATATCTCTATGGGATGAATGCAGAAAGTCACAATAGTCCATGGCGTATTCAATACTCCACTAGCCAGTTACGGTTACCAAGGGGATAATGGGGAGATGGGGAGAGATAAATTAGAAGTTTGGAAATAACATCTATACACTACTATATGTAAAATAGGTAAACAACAAAGATCTACTGTATAGCACAGGGAACTATATCCATAACTTATAATAACCTATAATGGAAAAGAAGCTGAAAAATATATATATATATAACTGAAGCACTTTGCTGTGCACTTGAAATTAACACAACATTGTAAATTACACTTAGCATCAAAGAATTGATTCTTTTGAATTGTGGAGCTGGAGAAGACTCTTGCGAGTTCCTTGGACAGCAAAGAAATCAAACCAGGCAAATCTAAAGGAAATCAACCCTGAATATTCATTGGAAGGACTGATGCTGAAGCTGAAACTCCAATATTTTGGCCACCTGATGCAAAGAACTGACTCATTTGAAAAGACCCTGATGCTGGGAAAGAGTGAAGGGAGGAGAAGGGGATAACAGAGGATAAGATGGTTGGATGGCATCACCGACTCAATGGGCATGAATCTGAGCAAACTCCAGGAGATGGTGAAGGACAGGGAAGCCTGGCATGCTGCAGTCCATGGGGTTGCAAAGAGTTGGATATGACTTAGGGACTGAAGAGCAACAACAAATATTTTTTAATTAATCAGATGAATCCCAGTAGGGTTCTGGAGGAGAACCCATGAAGCTTTAAAAGACCACTGTGCCCACAGTCCCCTTCTCAGAAAAGCCCCTCCTAGAGATTCTATCTGTAAACAACCTTCTATGCATTGAATGAAGGCAACATCACCTGGGTGGCCTCAGCCACCTGTTTCTGAAAAACAGAAACCCATGGGTCACAGTGAGGACCAAGGTAAAAAATGACCATATTGCGTATGAGGGAGCCCATCTCCTTGTAGGACCACTTGGCATGAAGCACTATGTCCATCAGGGGAGCTCCTGATTAGACAGTGACAAAGTGACCTAGTTAGACTCGTTCTTAGGAAGAGGAAATACTAGGTGAACAAAGAAAGTATGGGTTGTTCCAGATCAAGTAGCTGGGCCAGGTCTCCATGAGGCACCTAACCCTCAGGGGCTTAGAAAGCAGGCTACAGCCCTAGACAGCTTACTCTTTGTACTGAGTTCAATATTTCCCTCAAAAAATGTGATTTCTAAAACCTAATACACAGTCTACTTCTGAAATTTTATACTTGAAGTTGCCCTTTGCAGAACCCTTAAATTAATCTAAAGAACTTCTTGATACTTATTTGCAAACACCAAATATCTCAGTCATTTGAATCTACTATCTACTTAAGTTGGTTTTTTCCCTTCATTTGTTTATCATCCATCAGGGACACCATGCAGAGAGCAATGAAGAGCAGGATCCTTTCCCCAACCAGGAATTGTGCTTCTTCCTCAATGTAACATTTCACGTTCTTTGCATTTTGCTCTTTAAGGCTAGAACTAGTCTTATTAGTAATTTACATGAGCAACTCTGGGAGATAGTGAAGGACAGGGATGCATGACATGTTGCGGTTCACGGTTGCAGATAGTCGGACATGACTTAGTGACTGAACAACAACAAAGCTCAAATTTACCCATTAAACACTGTAATAGGAGTTGCTTGATAAAAGTTTTTACAAGCTGACCTCTGGAACTCTTTCCCTCTTGCAAAGACACCATGATTCTTTCCACAGAAGTTAATTTTCATAAACACTTGAAATGTAGAAGAGTTTAAAACTGAGACATGAAGTGACATCTCCAAACCTTTTGAAGATTTACAAATGTTCAAAAATGTATGGCTGACATGCATATGCAGTAAATAAAATCTTAAAATATGCCTCAAAAAGTAAAGCTACTGATTATTGAGTGCTTAAGTGCATGCTAGTGCTCAGTCATACCCAACTCTTTGCGACCCCATGGACTATAGCCCTCGAGTCTCCTTTGTCCATGGGATTTCCCAGGCAAGAATACTGGAGTGGATTGCCATGTCCTCCTCTGGGGGATCTTCCCAATCCAGGGATTGAACCCATGTCTTTTGTGTCTCCTGCATTGCGGGCAGATTCTTTACCTCCTGAGCCAGTGGGGAAGCCCAATTGAGTGCTTACTGTATATCAAGTAAGATGTTAAGTGTTTCACTTGTCCTGTCTCTCAAATCCCCATAGAAATCTTTTGAGGTAGAAACTATTGTTTTATACAGATGTTGAACTGGAAGAAAAATGTGGGTCTGATATGTACCAAGGTGCTTTTCTTACTAGTAGGTATCATCAGGGAATCAGGAATGGGAAGCCCTGCTTTTGAGCCACTTGCCATGTGTCCTAAGGCAGGTCACTTCTCTTTGACTATCTCATCTGGATTTCAACTTCCTCCAGTGTTAATCATTATAATCATTTTTATTTGAGGGGGATGTCCTCGCTCCAGCAGAACAAACTCTCTACCCATCATTTCACTATTACAGTTTCAGTCCAGTGTGTCTTAAAGATTTTTGCATCTTTAAGCACCTCCTTTCAAAAAGCACAAACTGTGGGGAGAGGTCGTGGGTTAGTACTTCTAAGTTAATGCTTCAATTATCAGTTAATACTTTAATAAGGATTACTTAATGGCTAGCTGACAACAAGAACAGAATATGGATTGGGCTACTGAAATTCCAGAAAAGCTACTTCTGCTTCACTGGCTACACTAAAGACTTTGACTGTGTGGATCACAACAAACTATGGAAAATTCTTCGAGAGATGGGAATACCAGACCACCTTATCTGCCTCCTGAGAAACCTGCATGCAGGTCAAGAAGCAAAATTAGAACTGGACATGGAACAACGGACTGGTTCCAAATTGGGAAAGGAGTACATCAAGGCTCTACATTGTCACCCTATTTATTTACATTACACCCTACAACTTATATGCAGAGTACATCATGCAAAATACCAGCCTGGATGAAGCACAAGCTGGAATCAAGACTGCTGGGAGAAATATCAATAAACTCAGATTTGCAGATGACACCATCTTTATGGCAGAAAGAAAAGAGGAGTGGGAATGTAAATTGATACAGCCACTATGGAAGATGGTATGGAGATTCCTTTAAAAACTAGGAATAAAACCACCATATGACCCAGCAATCCTAATCCAATCCTAATCCATTTTGAAACCAAAATTGAAAGAGACACATGTATCCCATTGTTCATTGCAGCACTATTTACAATAGCTAGGACATGGGAACAACCTGATGTCCATCAACAGATGAATGGATAAAGAAGTTGTGGTACATATACACAATGGAATATCACTCAGTTGTGGTACATATCACAATGGAATAATATACAATGGAATAAAAAGGAATGCATTTGAGTCAGTTCTAACGAGGTGGATGAACCTAGAACCTATTATAGAGTGAAGTAAGTCAGAAAGATAAATATCGTATTCTAACGCATATATATGGAATCTAGAAAAATGGTACTGAAGAATTTATTTATAGGGCAACAGTGGAGAAACAGACATATAGAATAGACTTATAGACATGGGGAGAGGGGAGGAGAGAGTGAGATGTATGGACAGAGTAACATGGAAACTTATATTACCATATGTAAAATAGCCAACGGGAATTCGCTGTATGGCCAGGAAACTCAAACAGGGGCTCTATATCAACCTAGAGGGGTGGGATTGGGAGGGAGGTTAAAAAGGGAGGGGGTATATGAATACCTATGGCTGATTCATGTTGATGTTTGACAGAAAACAGCATAATTCTGTAAAGCAATTATCCTTCAATAAAAAATAAATAAATTTTAAAAAATAAAAAGAAAGAGAAGAAGAACTAAAGAGCCTCTTAATGAAGGTGAAAGAGGAAAGTGAAAAATCTGGCTTAAAACTCAACATTCAGAACACTAAGATCATGGCATCTGGTCCCATCACTTCATGGCAAATAAATGGGGGAAATGGAGACAGTGAGAAACTTTATTTTCTTGGGCTCCAAAATCACTGCAAATGGTGACTGCAGCCATGAAATTAAAAGATGCTTGCTCCTTGGAAGAAAAGCTATGACCAACCTAGACAGCATATTAAAAAGCAGAGACATTACTTTGCTGACAGAGGTCTGTACAGTCAAAGCTATGATTTTTCCAGCTAGTCATGTATGTATGTGAGAGTTGGACCATAAAGGAGGCTGAGCGCAGAAAAATTTATGCTTTTGCACTGTGGTGTTGGAGAAGACTCTTGAGAGTCCCTTGGACAGCAAGATCAAACCAGTCAATACTAAAGGAATCAACACTGAATATTCATTTTGAAGACTGATGCTGAAGCTGAAGCTCCAGTACTTTGGCCACCTAATGTGAAGAGCCGACTCATTGAAAAAGACTCTGATGTTGGGAAAGATTGAAGGCAGGAGGAAAAGGGGATGACAGAGGATGAGATGGCATCACCAACTCAATGGACATGAGTTTGAGCAAGCTCTGAGAGATGGTGAAGGACAGGAAAGCCTGGTGTGCTGCAGCCCATGGGGTCCCAAAGAGTTGGACACAACTGAGCAACTGAACGACAACAATGCCACAAGAGATGGACAGGTATTAGGGATTGCTGAAGAACCAATGAAAGCTGGATGACAAAGTGCCCAAAATAAAGACTTCACGTAAATATTGGGTTGGCTTAATATTTCATTCAAATTTTTCATAAAAGTATGGAAAACCCAAACATAATTTTTGGCCAACTCAATATATTTGATCTGGGCTCTGCCAGGCTCAGGATGTGCCTTAGGAGTTGGTATGAAGGCAGGGAGTAATGTTCAGTGTGTAACACACAGTTGCTTCTGGTGGAAGTATGATTGAAGAAGCGCTGAATGAGGAAAAGCAAGAAGGTAAGCCCTGGGGAAGGGATTTCATTCCCCAGGGAGTAAGGTATTTTGAGAGCTTCCTAACGTGTGGCTCAATGACACTGGATCTGTGCTGGTTTTAGAACAATGGAAATGGTGGGCATAGGGTGTGGAAGACAGGGATGCAGGGTGTGGTTAGGAGGCCCATCTAATAACCCAGTTAAAAGGTTGTGCGTGCGTGCTCAGGTGCTCAGTCCTGTCTGACTCTTTACTACCAAATGAACTGTAGCCCACCAGGCTCTCTGTCCGTGGCATTTTTCAGGCAAAAATACTGGAGTGGGTTACCATTCCCTTCTCCAGGGGATCTTCCTGACCCAGGGATTGAACCCACATCTCCAGCATCTCCTGCACTGGCAGGTGGATTCTTTACCACTGAGCCACCTGGGAAGATTAGTTAAAAGGTCACAGAGCCCCAAACTAGGGTGGTGGTGATAAAAGAAAGAAAGGTGTGTGATGCTGCAGGAGACATGGAGGTCAACTGGATTTAGGGGATTACTGAGAAGACACCCAAAGCACGGACACCTGAGGATTCTGAGCACGGATGAATAGTCCAAGTATTTCTATTCTCCCTTTTCCCTATTCTCTACCCAATCAAAAATGCCAGAACTTGACATTAGTTGCCAAGTTATCAGGTGTCTAAATATGCACAATAAATGGAAGAGAGTCATCTTTGCCTACGAAAACCACAGACAAAAATAAACCTGGCAGAGGGCGTATCTAGCACAGGCTCAGGCGCCTTCTTTGCAAATCTGCGGGCACTAGTCTAAACCTCCAAGAGCCTTGGGAAAAGCAGCCAAGATTACTGACAACCAAGAGAAAACCGGACTCCTGTCTCTGATCTACCATTGATGGGGTGACCCCCTTAGTCATTTATTTCTTCCTTTTTATGTTGGCGCAGACATTTCAGAGATCCCCTGCGCAGCTCAGACTGCAGGGCTGCACTGTCTTTCCCTCTACCGTTGTGTTGCCTTTAATATTATTTTATTCGATTAAAAATACTTTCCCCTCTGGTTTTCATTCTTCAGCACTAATCCGGGCAGGAGCGAAGGCCTCAATATCTAGATCTGGGCTTTGGACATCAAGACAAAGCCAATCCGACTCCTTCAGCACCTCTTCTTCGCTTGCCGCCATCGCCGCTTGGCCTTCCGGATAGCATCCCGACTAGTTCCCACGGCAACCGGCCGGGCTCCCAAGTCCGGGTTCAGGACCTCCACGGCCGCAGCCCCGCCCCCCCCCCTCCACGGCCGCGAGAGGAGGGCGGGGGCCGGGTTGCCAAGGAAACGGGAGGACGCTAGGCAGCCGCCCCCACCGCCTCCGCCCCTAGCAAGCCCGGCCGCCGCCGCCAAAAGCTGCCTCCGGGGAGGAGGAGGAAGAGGGGCCGGTAGAGGCGGGAGAGAAGAGCGAGGAGGAAGAAGAGCACCGGGACAGCCCCGCGCGATTGATGGGCGGCTCCTCCGCCCTGGACCGGCCCGCCTGCCCCGCCCCTCGGCCCCTTTAGCCCCTTCCAGGGGGAGAGGACTGACCCGCAAGGTAACGGCCGGCCCGGCCGCCCCCGCGACCGCGCGGCCCCTGGTCCTCCGAGGATGTGGGGGAAAAAGATGGGAGATCACTTTTCCTTGAGACGACTCCGATTCTGGGACGGGGTTGAGGGGGAGGGGGGTGCGGAATCCCGCCTAAATCCTAAGGACTTGGTCACTCCCTCTCAGCTGGCCACACCCCCCGCATTTTTCTACCTCAGACACGGTGTGGGGGTCCTGTATTTGCACTCTGGCAGGCCCCTTGCATCCACATAACTTCCCCCCCATACTCCAAGAGAAGTATACGGTTCACGGCCCTTCCGGCCCCTCAGTGAGAAATTATTAGTATTGTTGAGAGCATCGAATTGCTGGTCCAGCCTGTGACATCCCCGCCCAGCCCCAGAGTTTCCCAGTTACACGTTGAGTCTGTCTTTTCTGGGCTTGATGGTCAGTGTATGACCGTCCGGCTCTTTCACGGTTTGATTGATAAAGGGAAGTCAACGCCAAAGAACTTTTCTCATAAGCCATTTACAGTACTTCACCCCAACCCCGCCCCCGATCTCCTAGGCAAATCGGATGGAAGAGTCAAACCATCTACCCTCGCCCCTCTCAGTTCCCCGTCTTTTTCTTCGGTCATAGTATTATTCTCTCAGTAGTGGAATGTTAGGAAGAGTGAGCCTAAATCACTCATATTTGTCGCCTATACTCAAAATATTTTTGTAAGTTAAGATTTTTTTTTTTTACAGATTTTTCGAATTTTTAAGATTTTTGAAAGTTAAATTTTAAATTTTGTAATCTTTGTTATTACAAATTAATTGTGTAAAGAAGATGAATAAAGCGTCTACAATCCTTCTTCCCAGCACCGAGTTATGGAAAGGTGGGAGATTTATAAACCTGATGTGCAGTGCTTAGTCACTCAGTCCTGCCCAACCCTTTGCTACCCCGTAGTCTGTAGCGCGCCAGGCTCCTCTGTCCATGAGGATTCTCCAGGCAAGAATACTGGAGTGGGTTGCCATGCCCTCCTCCAGGGGATCTTCCCATCCTAGTGATTGAACCCAGGTCTCCCACATTCCAGGCAGATTCTTTAATATCTGAGCCACCAAGGAAGCCCATAAACCTGATGATCAAGTATAAATATAAATACAGCCATTTAGGTTTTGGTTCAGAGGAACCTTAACTTGAAAGAGGGGCTTACATTGACATTTTTCTTTGTGAGTGAAGCAATAACATATTCATTTTGATGACACTTATAATATGAGATGGAGAAGGCAACGGCACCCTACTCCAGTACTCTTGCCTGGAAAATCCCATGGATGGAGGAGCCTGGTGGGCTGCAGTCCATGGGGTCGCTAAGAGTCGGACACGACTGAACGACTTCACTTTCACTTTTCACTTTCATGCATTGGCGAAGGAAATGGCAACCCACTCCAGTGTTCTTGCCTGGAGAATCCCAGGGATGGGGGAGCCTAGTGGGCTGCCGTCTATGGGATCACACAGAGTCCAACACGGCTGAAGTGACATAGCAGAAGCAGCATAATATGAGAACATCATAAGAAAACAGTGAAATGGCTTGATTATTATTAATAATAAAAAGAACTCCCTTCCCATCAATTCTTTTTTGTGAAACGTGACCATAGAACAGAAAGACAGCACATGTGATTTTTTTAGAGCACTGGAAGAAATATATTCGGCAGTCAGACTTTGTTTCTCCTTAGTCAGGGAAATTAAGTCTGAATTCACTGGAAATTGACACTAGAGAGGAAGGCATATGTCACAAAGTTCTTAGAATATTCCTCCCTGAACTTTCACAGACGTGTAGAATTTTGAGGCCAAGAAGAATTGTTCACTCTCGCTTTCAGCCAAGTAGGACTTCCTCTCCCACATGCCTCCTCCTCCTCTCTTCTCATTTCCTGCTCCCTCTCCTGACTTAATATGGCTTCTCCTGTGGATTTCTAAAGCCCCAAACTGGCACATTATCACCAGAGACTTAAAACAGAAGTGTGCATAACCATGAGTGGATATTGAATTGAGAAGCAGTTCAAAGGTGAGAAACAGCAGAGAATACAGAATGCTGTTTTAGAAACATGCTCCCTGCCCACATGTTATTATCACTCTCCTCCCCTCCACCTGCCTGTATTTGCTAAGAAAAAAATTGGGGCTTCAAATGGCCATCTGGTTGAGTAGGCCCACAAAGCTGAGATCCACACATGAAGCATGATCTCATGTGGATTTATTTCCATATAGTGATTTCCATTTCTGGTTCCTCCTGCTCAGTTTTCCAAACCCGAAGTCCAGTATGAAGTTCAAGCGCCACTTCAGAAATGTGGAGGATGTTCACCTAAACTGTGGTGACCTACCCATCATCTCCTTGATCTAGCTCTAATAATCTGTTTCTTTGGGGCCTAGAGTATTTGTTTAATCTCACAAAGTATTGATGTATTTAAGTAAGAGATTAAATGTGGCACCACGATGCTTCCAAATATTGATTTTATAGTAGAGTCCAGTCATAGAGAGTTTATGGGAGGACAAAGAGACTTGTAGGCAATTTTAAAGTCCATTATTTGGTAGGTGATTGTGAAGTCAGAGGTAACCTAGCATGGAGTAATTCAGATAATGCTATTTCCCACCTCTTTAGACAAAATTATTTCATGTCTCTTGACTGAGAAGCCTCCTTAAAATAACACGGCATTAAAGCCAGGAGAGATTAGCTGGTTTTTCCAGGTTAATTTTGTAACCAAAATGTATCATCCAAGTGGATTCTGGGATACACTCTTTTAGTGACCATTAACATATTTTCATTGTGAATCCTTATGTTCTCTGCCTGATTAATATTCAGACAGGCTTTTCTTTCCATCAGTAGCAGCAGGGATTCATCTTTCTGCCAGTTTTAACACCATTGTTTTCTGAAAAGCGTGGGAACATAAGTTTATTCTATGCAGGTACAAATTCATATGAAAAGTTAAAAGTAGTCTCTTAAATTAGACTTCCATAAATGACTATTAAAATTCTCAGAGACAAAATTTAGGCTTTGTGTGTCATCTGTGGAACTACCTATCAGATTGTAGTTTTGGATTCTGACTCACAAAGATCAACTTGCTATAAATGAGAGAAAATATGCCCCAAGGGGCCAATACAAGTTCCTAGACGATATTGTTTGGGGCTCAATGATAAATCTTGCAAGATTTCATAGAGACCAGACCAGACACTGGGTCACCATGAGTCAGAGGCAACCTGATTCTGCCAATACCTGAACAACTGGAAAAATAAACCAAACAAGGAAGGAGAGCCATAGAATACAGACACCTGAGGTCAAGAATGTCCTCTGCCTTATCTTGCTGTTTCCCCAGAGCCTCCAGCAGCATCTGTCACATGACTGTCATTAAAAAACACATGTAGGAAAGAAGAACCAAGCTGGAGGCATCACTCGTCTTGATTTCAAACTATATTACAGTGCTATAGTAATGAAAACAGTATGATACTGGAAGAAAAATAGACATATAGATGAATGGAACAGAATAGAGAAATAAACCCATGTATATGTGGTCAATTTATGACAAAGGAACCAAGAATATACAGAGGGGAAAAGATAGCCTCTTCAATGAACAATGTTGGGAAAACTGGACAGGCACATGCAAAAGAATGAAACTGGACCACTGTCTTACACCACACACAGACATCAACTCAAAATGGATTAAAAATTTGAACGTAAGACCCCAAACCATAAAACTCCTAAAAGAAGTAAGATAGTAAATTCTTCAATATTGGTCCTTGCAATGGATTTTTTAAATGTGGCAACAAAAGCAAAAATCAACAAGTGGGCCTCCATCAAACTAAAAGGCTTCTGCACAGCAAAGAAAACCATCAACAAAATGAAAAAGCAAACCCACAGAATGGGAGAAAATATTTGCAAATCATATATCTAATAAGGGGTTAATATACAAAATATATAAATAACTCATACAACTCAATAGCAGATAAACAACCTGGTTTTTAAAATGAGCTGATCTGAATAGACTTTTTCCCAAAGAAGACATACAGGTGGCCAACAGGTGCATGAAAAGGTGTTCAACATCACTAATCAGGGAAATGCAAATCAAAACCACAACGAGATACCACTTCACATGTGTTTGAATGGCTTTTATCAAAAAGAAAGAAACAACAAATGTTGATGACAAGTGTTGGCAAAGATGAGAAGAAAAACCCATGTGCACTGTTCATGGGAATGTAAATTGGTGCAGCCATTATGGAAAACAGTATGGAGGTTCCTCCAAAAAATTAAAAATAGAACTACATTTGACACAGCAATTTCAGTCCTGGGTATTTAATCCAAAGGAAATGAAAACACTAACTCAAAAAGATATTAATATATGCACCCCTAGGTTCATTGCAGCATTATTTACAATAACCTAGACATGGAAGCAACTGAAATGTCTTATCAATGGACGAATGGATAAAGAAAATGTGGTGTATCTATAAAGATCCCCTGGAGAAGGAAATGGCAACCCACTAAAGGATTCTTGCCTGGAAAATTCCATGGACAGAGGGGCCTGGCGGAGCTTGTCCATGGGGTCACAAAGAGTTGGACATGACTGAGCATGCACATACTCATGGACACACACACACACTCTCTCTCTCTCTCTCTCTCACACACACACACACACACACACACATAATGGAATATTATTCATCTGTAAAAAAGGAGGAAACCTTGGCATTTGTGACTACATGATTGACCTTAAGGGCTAAGTGAAATAAGTCAGAGAGAGACAAAATACCATGATCTCTCTCATATGTGGAATCTAAAAAATGAAATCACCAAACTCATGGATACAGAGAGCATACAGAGAACAGCTTGGTGGTTGCCAGAGGCATGGAGTAGGAAGAGAGTGAAATGGCAAAGGAGCTAGAGAGTACATACTTTCTGTTATTAAATAAATACTAAGGATGCAATGTACAACATAGTAACTATAGTTAATAACACAGTATATGTGAACATTGCTAACAGAATAGATCTTAGAAGTTCTCATCACAAGAACAAAAAATAATTGTAATGATGTGGGCTGACAGATATTAACTAGACTCATGGTGGTGTTCCTTTCACAATACATACAAATACCAATGTACTCCTGAAACTAATATGATGTTATATGTCAATGAGGTAGTGCTTAGTTATGTCAGGCTCCTCTGTCCATGGGATTTCCCAGGCAAGAATACTGGAATGGGTCACCATTTCCTTCTCCAGGGTATCTTCCCAACCCAGGGATCAAACCTGTGTGTGTCTCCTGCATTGGCAGGCAGGTTCCTTACCACTGAGCTACCAAGGAAGCCCATATGTCAATTATATCTCAGTTAAAAAATATATATATATAGATAGATAGATAGATAGATAGAAAGAAATAAGTAAAAGAGCTTCACTGGTTAATAGGCCCCTGATGACCTTATAAATGAAAGCCAGTAGACTCACTATGAACTATGCCATTAACTAATTCAATGTTTTTGTCATAAATTTAGACCACACCAGTCAGAGACAAACTTCTTGAAAGCATCGTCTGCACTTCCTTACCTCACATTTACGCAACTCAGTGCAATCTGTCTTCGGCCCCGTCACTCCACTAAAAGGCTCTCACCAAGGTTATTAATAATCTCCTCCTTGAAACACGCACTTCTCAGCATCTGTGAAACTGCGCCCACCTGATTCTCGGTTTTCCTCCTGCCTCTCTGGCTTCTTCCCAGAGTTTCTCTTCTGCTGCCTTTCCTGTTCTTAAAATCCAGTGGTCCTCAGAATTTTGTCCTGGGTGATCATTCTCTTTTCAATACCCACCCTGCCTTCCACTGCAGCTGTTACCAAAATGCCAGCAACGCCCCAGTCTTCCCTTCTCTAGTCAGCTCCAGAGCAGTATATCTAACTGCTTACTTGACATCTCCATTTGCTGTCCCCGGCCCCCTCAAAATCTCCATTATTTTCTCACAAACCTGCTCCTCATTCCAAGTTTTCTGAAGGGAGGATTGGCATCAACCATCTGGCTGCCCAAGCCAGTAACCTGGGCAGCCTGCTGCCTTTATACCTCCATCTTTTTTATTATCATGTCATTTTTATTATCACCAAGACCTGATGATTTTTCCCTCCTCAGTGTCCCTTGAACTGATCATGATTAGAGCGTGGGCACTGGCATGAGACTCCCTGGGTTCAAACCCCAACTCTTGGGCTTACCAGCTCTGTAACCCTAGACAAGTTACTTAATCCCTTTGTGCCTCAGTTTCCTCGTCTGCAAAAGAGATCTAATTTTTGCTGCAATGGTGAAGATTGTGTGAGTTAGTATGTTTAAATGTGTCAAACACTGCTTAGCACTTCCAGAGGCTCCATAAACAGTAGCTATGAGCTCCTCCTCCTCTTCCCCTCCAGTTGTGACCCAAGTCTGGGCACCATCTTACGTAGATTCCTCTAACATGTCCCCAGTGGCCTGTCCACTTCCATTCTTCCTCTACCTCCTCCCCCACCCTCCATCCAGTCTCTATCCTACAGCTGGAGGGACCTTTGGCTTTGTTTTGGTTTTGGCTACAGCTTATAGGATCTTACTTCCCCGACCAGGGATTGAATCTGGGCCCCTAGCAGTGAGAACATGAAGTCTTCACCCCCAGACCACCAGGGAATCCCCTGAAGGGAACTTTAAAAATGCAGATCTAATCATGTCCTCCCCCTGAATGGAACCTTCCAGGGGCTTTATATGACTCTGAATCCAACCTCCAAGGCTCCTTGTGAGCTGGGCCCACAGCCCTTCCGTGGCTTTCCTGGCCTCCCTGTGTTCCAGCTGCCCCATCCCCTTCCTGCCCTGAAACCTCTGTACTTTTTGTCCTTTCTGTCCCAGATCCTTTCTGTCCCATTTCCAGCCCAGCTCACTCCTTAGCAAAGCCAGTATCCTTCCCTAAGGAAAACCTTGCCTCCCCCTCCCCCAATGACAGTTTCTCAGAGACCCCGTGTTTCTGCTCCGTCGCACTTATCAGCATCAGGGTCCACTGTCAAGTTCTAAGACTTGGGGTTTGAACCCAGAGAGTCTCACACTAGTGCCTGTGCTCTAATCATGATGGATCCCAGGGATACTCAGGGATGAAAACCATTAGGACTTGGTTTTCATATGGTTGGGCTAGGAGGGGGCAGGGTGAAGGAAGCCACCCAGGTTACTTGCTCGGGCAGCCAGCTGGTTGATGCCAACGTTCCCTCCAGAAAACTTGGGAGGAGGAGCAGTTTGTGAGAAAGCCATGTGGAGTCTGAGGGGCTGGGGGACTACCATATTCAGTGCTGGCTTCCACCCTAGATTGAGAAACACAAAGCCCAGGGCCATGTCATCATCCAGACCACCTGACCCCCATGCCCAGCGGAGTGCCTGAATTGGAATAGGGGTGTGATCATTGTAGAGTCCATGCGTTTATGTGACCACGGGGCTCAGAGCTTCGGTCATTGCTAATCGAGCTAGGTTCTTTTTTGTCATGTGGTCAAACTGCTTCTGCCGGTCTAACTCCCTCTGAGTAACCAGGACAGGCTGGCTGAAGCCAGCTGATGAAAGTGGCTACATTATTTATGTCTGGAACAAGAGGGCTGTAAGGGCATCGACACCCAGACAAAGAGTCCTCTGAGTCTGAAAGGAGCATCTGTGCCCTTCCAACAATGGACATGAGATTAATAAGAGAATAAAAGCAATTATACTAAGAGAAGTCCCCAAATGGCAAAGCAACAAAGGGTTATATCACAGCACATTTATTCATCTTCTATACACAGGTCGGGGATTAAGAATCATGTTACACGAAGCAAAGGACAGGCAGAAGTTCGTCAGTGATGTTCAATATCTGCGGGACATGCAGCACAAGGTGGACTCAGAATACCAGGTAATAGCAGGAAGTGAGAATTCTCTTCCACCAGCAGTATGAGGAGAGAATCGGGGAAACGGTACTGGTATATGAGAAGCAGTAACAGGTTTCCAAAAGCCAAACCCCACGCTTGGGACTTCCCTGGCAGTCCAGTAGTTAAGACTTCGCCTTCTAATGCAGGGGGTGCAGGTTTGATCCCTGCTCTGGGAACTAAAATCCCACATGTTTCAAAGCCAAAAAAAAAAAAGTAAAACAGAAGCAGTATATTAATGCATATACGTGGAATCTAGAACAATGGTACTGATGAGCCTATCTGCAGGGCAGCAATGAGACACAGACATACAAAACAGACTTGTGGACACAGGCGAGGAAGGAGAGGGTGGGACGAATTGAGAGCAGAGCACGGAAACATACACACTGCCACGTGTGAAATAGATAGCCCGTGGGAAGTTGCCTGTAGATCACAAGGAGCTCAACCTGGTGCTCTGGGACAACCTAGAGAAATGGGGATGAGGAGGTAGGAGGGAGGTTCAAGAGGGTGGTGGGGGGCAGCGATATATGTATGCTTACGGCTGATTCAGCCTGTTGTACAGCAGAAACCAGCACAACATTGTAAAACAGTTATCCTCTAATTAAAAATATATTTAAAAAAACCAGAAGCAATATTGTAACAAATTCAGTAAAGACTTTAAAAATGGTCCATAACAACAACAACAAAAAAAATCTGTAAAAAAAAAAAATCTCAAAAACCCATACTTAACAGCTGTGTGACCAATGAAAAGCTACTTCTCAGAGTCTGTTTCCTCATCTGTACAATGGGGATAATTGTGCCCGCCCCCCCCCCCCCCCCATTATATCCTCATGGAAATGAAATAACATTTTTAAAGTATTTAGCCCAGGGCTTGGCACACAAACCTTATCAACAAATGATATCAGGGCTTAAATTGGATAAACCAGCAATCAAGAAAAAAAAGACATTAAGGAGTTAACCGGGTCACCCTACCATTTATCAAACAACACACCCTTCCATTGTCCTGCAGCCAGAAGAAAGGTGGTTAACACATTCTACAACAAGCTAACTCTTCGTCACCCTAGTTACAGTGTTTACATGCAAAAACAAAACAGACAGGGAGCCTGAGAAGTCATGATGTAATTACCCAGAGCTGGCGTGGGACAAACCTACCAGACTGGCTTGTGGGATTCTGGGAGCAGTTAGAAAGTGTCACTCAGCCCACTGGCTGGAGGTCACCCTCAGCAACCAAGGAGGCACATCCTTAGCTTCAGCTGAGGATCGAAACGTGCTCCTTCCCGAAGGAGAACAGAGACCTGTCACCATCAGGCTTTTCCCCTTCTTGGCAATTTCAAATATAACCCAACCTCCCATGTCACCAAGGCAACCAGACCGATCTCAGTAACCTGATTTCACCTGTATAATACAGTTCAGCTCTGGGCCTGGAAATGAAGTCAGCAATTGCCTCCTACTCTTGTCAATCCACCTCCAAGGCTGTAGAATTGAGGGGATTTCTATAAGATAATAAGAACGTAAACATCCGAACTGGTCACACTGGGAGGCCCTCTGCTTTCCACAAAGATGTCTCTGCCACAGAGCCCAGGTTTGGACACACTTGCTTGAAACTGTCTTCGGAACAGGCACGTAAGAAGATCAATCTTATTATGTGATGGTCTCTCCTGAAGAAAACCGCACAACCGCGCAGCTTGGAGTCACTTGCAGCTTTATTTTCTAATCTCACTTGGGCTTTCAACACTGTGCTTGTTAATAAGGACACTTTCAACACTGTTTTTATAAATAATTATTATTATTAAGTGCCTACTGTGTCCTGAACGGGGCTTCCCTGGTGGCTCAAGTGGTAAAGAGTCCACGTGCTAATGCAGGAGACTTGGATTCGATCCCTGGGTTGGGATGATCCCCTGGAGAAGAAAATGGCAACCCACTCCAGTATTCTTGCTTGGGAAATCCTGTGGACAGAGGGACATGGCTGGCTACAGTCCATGGGGCAGAAAAGAGTTGGACATGACTGAGCGAGTGAACAACAACAACATTCTGAACAAAGTCCCTTCTCTCCCCGAGTTCTTATTCTATGACTGAGAAACAAGCTACACACACAAGTAAATTAATATGTGAGACAATATAATATATATGATAAATTTAATGAGGCCAGTAAAACAGAGGTAAAGGGGGTTGGGTGATGCTCTTTTACATAGGCAAGGCATCTTCTTTGAGGAAATAACATTTGATCCTGGAGGTAAAATGATGGGAAAGAGCTGGTCAGAGCATCCTGAGCAGCAAGGAAGCAGGTGCAAAGGCCCTGTGGCGGGAACTAATGGTGCAAACAAAAGAAGGTCAGCTTGGCTGAAACACTAAGGGAGGATGTGGATGGGACCAGATCACATCGAGTCTCTCAGGGCAAAGCTTGGTCTTTGGCGCTTACTCTTATCCCAGTGAGAATTATTAAACAATTTAAAGCAGGAGAGTGGTATGACCTGATTTACCTTTTTAAAAAGATCACTTCAGGGGCTTCCCTGATGGTCCAGTGGTTAAGAATCTGCCTTGCAATGCAGGAGACACCAGTTTCATCCCTGGTGTGGGAGGATCCCACGTGCCTCAGGGTAACTGAGCCCAGGCACCACAGCTGTCAAGCTTGCGTTCTGGAGCCCGTGAGCCACAATTACCGAGCCCACGTGCCTAGAGTCTGTGTTTCACAACAAAAGAACACACTGCAACGAAAAGCCTGCACATCACAACTAGAGAGAACCTCCCCACTCGCCGCAACTAGAGAAAGCTTGTGCGCAGCAATGAAGACCCAGAGCAGCCAGAAATAAATGAATTTAGGGGGAAAAAAAAAAAAAAAGATCACTCTGGCTGTTGTGTGGGAAAAGGACTGAAAAGGGCAAGAGAAGCTGCAGAGAAACTTGTAAGGAAACTGATAAAAATTTAGGCGAGACCAGCATGGTGACAGTGGGGGTGGTGAGAAGCAGCCTGACCCAGGAAATATCAACAGAAGCCGCACAGACATCTTGCTGATAGGGAGGAAGAGTGAGGGAAAGAGGGATGAAGGATAACTCCAATATTTTCTCTGTCCATCAGTTCCCTCCATTATCACGGTTTAAACTTTATTTTTTTCAAACCTCCCATTCCTGTACTTTCAACAAGGACCATCTCTCCCTGTTTTGCACACACACGAAACCAAAGAACTTGAGGCCGACAGGTGGGACCCCACTCAGCTCTTCCCCTTCCATTCCGGGATGCATGCCTGTCTAGCCCTCAAGGCTCAAGGGGAGAAGGACACTCTCACTGCTGGGGCCGGACCTGAGAGCTTGGTCCACGCCCCTGTGTTCCCAGCCCCTCTCCATCCGTGGACCTCTCATCTGCATCCTTGGAATTCCTTCTCTTCTTACTGTCTCAGCCCACAAACACGTTCAACTCTCTCACACTGAGAACAAAAGAACAAAGCTGTCTGTGGACCATGAGTCCTTTTCTAGCCGCAACCCCTGCACTTTCTAGTCTCCATATGTCCCCAAACAGTCAGCTAGACTTTTGTCTCCACTCCCTGCTCCCTCGAGTGCATCCCATTACCTACTGGCCTGTTAGTCTCCTAAGATAACTTTTAACTCTTTGTTTTCTGAAGCTTTATCTGCATTTGGGGCCATTACTCTTTCTTTCTTGAAACATTACTTCTCTGGCTTCCTGACATCACGTTCTCCTGGTTTTCCTCCTGTTTCACTCACATTCCTCACTCTACCCATCACGTGTTAATTCCCCTAGGTTTCCATCAGCCCAGTTTTCTCCTAATTCACAGGTTCTATGGCCCATCTCAACCCTTCCTATGTGTTTAACTACCACTCATACACTGATGGGGCTTCCCAGGTGGCTCAGTGGTAAAGAACCTGCCTGCTAATGGAGGAGACATGGGGTCAATCCCTGGGTCGGGAAATCCTCCTAGAGAAGGAAATGGCAACCCACTCCAGAATTCTTGCCTGGGAAATCCCATGGACAGAGGAGCCTGGAGGGCTACAGTCCATGGGGTTGCAAAGAGAGTCAGACACTCATGATCTGTAATCCTGAGTCTTCTCAAAGTGTCAGAATCCCATACACACTTGCTTGCTGGATGGTTCCATCTAGGAGTTGGAAAGGCACACTGAATTCAGCACGTCCATGGTGGATTCTGCATGGTCCATCCCCGATCATCCTCTTGTGCACCCCCTCTCTGAAGATGGTGGCCCAAGCCTTCCCTGACTCCTTTCTCTTTGTCACCACGCACAATCCCCCCACCCCCACCCCTGCCAGTTACCAAGTCCTGCTGAGTTTACCTAAAAGCTCATGAACTTGTGCCTCCCTTCTCATCCTGTGGCCATTGCCCTGGTTCCAACCTCCATGGTTTATCTCCAAGTTTATTAAAATATCCTCATATCTGGTCTCCCTGCCTGCAGCCTTGCCACCTTCCAGATTGAAATGTATGGAAAATGAGAACTGAGTATGCAATTCCATCGTTTTCCCCTCACACAGAGGCAGGTCCCAAACCCAAGAACCACAGCAAGAACAGCCCAATCCTCCACCACTTCTCTAACCTCCCTTCCCTGGTCCTTATTCTCTCAGCAAGAGTGGTGAAGACCATAGTTTTAACTTAGAACTAGAGGGGCCCTCTGTATTCCCATGGGACCCTCTCTATTCCCATAGCACCCTCTTCAAAACAAAGCAAAACCTTATTTAAGTGTAATTTACATATCATAAAATTCACCTGTTTTAAGTTTAAATTTACCCAGTTTGCTATCATCACCATCATCTGGTTTTAGAACATTTCTATCACTCCAATACCAAAGCACCCTTTTCATACTTCTTTTTCATTGTTGATGAAATTGTATTGGAATTGTCTTTTGTATGTCTTTCTATCAAACTGGACCACAACTTCTTCAGGGAAGGACAGAGTCACTTTCCTATGTTGAATTGAATGCCTTGTCATTGATGAAAGCCAGCATTAGCGAACTTGACCACCAACGATGTTTATCAGACACAGGTCCAGCTGACTTGTAACTAATCTTCAAAGTCAAATCCACCTTCATTGAGCATTTTCAAAACCACTCACCACAAGGTCTACAAAAATAAATTTGATTGTCCTTAATATGTTCTGAGGATTGTCGAATTAAGTATATAGCAACCCACAGAAACTACTTTGATGGGAATAGTGATGAGTTATATTATTGACTCTGTCCCTCGCCTTCTTCCAGAAAAGATTTAAAGTAGGGATTTAAGAATCAGTTGCATGGGACTTCCCTGGTGGTCCAGTGGTCAAGACTTCGCCTTCCAACAGAGGGGCTGCGGATTCAATTCTTGGTCGAGGAGCTAAGATCCTACATGCCTTGCAGGCAAAAAAAAAAAAAAAACCTCTTAAACACACACACACACACACAACATAAAACAGAAGCAATACTGTAACAAATTCAATAAAGACTTTAAAAATGGTCCACATGGAAAAAAAAAAATCAGTTGCATGAGTTTAATGACCCCCTCAATAACTTGGTCCATATACAACCTGTGTGTATTTAGATAATTTACTAAGATAGACTTTGCACTGGGTAGATACTGAAACCCTGGGGCATCAGTGAGCTTGGCCAGTTACTTGTGGAAACCCCAGCTTTTACTCGGACCCCAGTGATGTGCAAGGGACTCCCCATTTCAGGGTGTACAATAGTGTAAGGCCTAATAACCAGATGTGACTCCCAAATCATAGACCTTTGCCACATACGCCTTCCTGTGCTGGACTTGCCTTTAATGAACTGGCTCAAATTGAAGCCCTTAGAAACCTGCTATACACACTATTCCTGCAACTGCCTAAAATACTCTTCAGGCTGGTATGCACCAAATTAGCAGTGCCTTTACAGGTCTGTCTGCTAGCAGCAGGAGAGGAAGGGTAAACCCACCCTGAGTTATTCTGATGCTGTGCCTCTCAGTGGTTGGGTGGGACACTTTTGAAAAACCAAGAGGAAATAAACATCTATTTGGCATATTACATGCTATTTCAGAATCTGGTAGCTAGTACGTAATTATACACCATCTCAGAATTTGGCTCTGTTTCTTCAAGGGTGTTCATGCTGTTTAGCTTTTTATTTCCCCTTCTTTTGGTCAAATGTGTTTATGTAGCTTGTGGCAAAATTTAGCCGTTAACATCCACTGAAAGCTAAAAAGAAAGATTACACCTGGCATTTCAGGATGATTTTCTAGACTCTATCAAATGGGTTCAAATGGGTTTCACTTCATGTTGCTTATTTTTCATTCGGATTCTTTCAAGTACAGATCAAAACCTAATATGATGATATAAACTTGTTTAAGGATGTGATGGGTCACTGCACCAGGTGGCACGAGTCTGGGGACTATCCACTCGGGGGGTTGAGGGAACAGAGATAATTCAACTTTTTCTCCTGCAGGAGTCACGGGGAGGGATATGTGACATGTGCATTCCTCTACTCTTCATAGAACAAACAAAAAAACTCACTGGAGGGGAATAGCATATCAAACTGTTTTTTATACCTTTGATTTCTCAACCTCTTAAAACTGATGAACTTTGATAATGTCCCCAGTGATAATTAAAAGCCCAAACTCTGAGTTAGGCATGTTGGATCATTGTTGTTATGGAGTCACTCAGTTGTGTCTGACTCTGTGACCCCATGGACTATAGCCCACCAGACTCCTCTGGCCATGGGATTCTCCAGGCAAGAATACTGAAGTGAGTAGCCATCCCCTTCTCCAGGGCATCTTCCCAACCCAGGGATCAAACCAGAGTCTCCTGCATTGGCAGGCAGATTCTTTACCACTGAGCCACCAGGGTAGCCCGTGATGGATCATAAGAACAATTAAAAGCAACTGAAGGCCGAAGTAAGTCCCACTTCTCAAAATGCTTGTGGGGTTCGAGTAACAATAACCTTGCTGATGAAGATGTAGAGTTGGGTCATCATTACAATGCTTTTTAGACCAGAACCGTGAAGCTGGAAGAGTTCCTGGGATGTGTGGCTTCTTAAGGTACCAGGAGCCCAGATGATGACTAGAAGAATGGGGCTGGTAAGGGGCTGGTAATAAAAGGGACAAAAGAAACTTTGAGCATCCCTGTGGGTTCAGAAAGCTGTAATTCTGAAGCAAGTGGTTTACAGAGGTAGCCTGCATGACTGGGAGTGGGAGTTCCTCAGTTGGCTGCTGAGGGGATGGGTGGGCTTAGCAAGCCGACCTCTGCTTCTGGGGCAGATAAACAAGGATGAACGTCAGGTCTGCAAGAAGAGTCTTTCTTCTTCCACAGCCAAGATTGGAGTCACATTATTTGGCAAGAGCAGACTTTAGAAAAAAGGAGTACACCCAGACGTGGGATTGGAAACAATTAGAAGTTGATTAAGACTACGATGAAGATGGTAGTGGTGACGATGATGGTGATGGTGGTGGTAGATGGTGATGATGCTAAGTTTTACTGAATGCTACAGCGAGCCAATCACTCTGCTTGCTAAGCATCTTACCAACAGTCCCTCAGGCTCTCCCTGCAGTCTTGCAGCACAGAGACACCTCCATCCCAAAGATGAGAGAAGCAAGAATCTATGGAGCTTGCCCAAGGTCACAGTGCTAGAAAGTGGCAGAGCTGGGTCCCATTGTGTTTACCAATACTGAGTTACAGTGAATCACAAAGCCCACATCGTCCCCCACAGGCACACAGGCACGTTTGTTTTCCGGCCCCACAGTGGTACCTTCTGCACAGAAGGCAACCTGAGCACGTGTTACAGTCAGAAGGATGGGCTTGGGGGTCCAGCGGGTGCGACACCAAAGAGGAGCGAAGGAAGAAGCCCCGATTCTCCCCAGAAAGAAGAAACAAGGCGTTACCTGGAGCCTCCACTTCAAGACTCAGCCAGTTCTTGCCACAAGAACAGAAACTTATTTATAGCACTCTAGCTCCAGACACATGAAACTGAAAGAGAAATAAAGTCCCAGGATAAGGGGAGCCCCTGGTGACGATGAATTACAAATCTTTTCCTTCTCCCCATCCTGGGAATTTCACACTCCTCAGCCCCTATCCCTTCAGGACCCTCCAAGCAGAAACCGCATCAACATCAGAAAACAACAACAAAAGATCATTCACATGTACAAATAACAAGAAAACTGGTCCCTGGGTAGGGCTGGGGGGTATGGCCAGATTCTTGCTGTTTCTAGGACTGGAAGTCCAAACTTAGCTCTGTCCCCATGTCCCCTTCTTAGCAAAACTGTAACTTGGAGAGGACTAGTGTTTGATTTACATGGAAAGATTGCTTGGCTGTTTCAAGATTAAAATTAGAAAGTACCTACCTTGCCACTGGTTTCTTCTGCTCCTCTATGAGAGAAGGTGGAGGGAGGGGGAGAACTAGAGGGGAAAAACATTTTTTTCTCAACATTGCAAATCATTCTATTCCTCCTCCCCTTTTAGTAAAGAAATGTTTAAGTCGCAGGCATTCTTGGAGAGAAGTTTCAAAAAACACTCAGCCCACAAGAATTCTGTTCATCCCACAAAATCTGCCTCGGTCCTGCATGCAGTTGCTAATACGGGCTCCTCCACTTTCAGCCCATCAGCATTTCCTTCCCCAGCCTTTAGGGTAACAGAGACCTCTGAGGCTCCAGGAAACAATACTACAGGCTGGGGCTCCCCTGCCCCCAACAGGAGCTCCACCACTCATCGTAAAGAAATAGGGAAAAAGAGGCCCATATTTAGTTGGACTTTACTGACCTCTCCAGCTGACTCTTTTTAGTTTTAGCTTGGTTTATTCTATCATTTGGTGTCTGTTTAACTTATTATAGTTACTATTCAGTATTGGGGGTGGTGGTGTTCTTATTTAAATTATTTATTAAAACAAACACTGTTCAGAATTATTTAAAAGGCTTAGCTATTTATTGAATATATGGCATCATTTTTGAAAATAACAAACCAAGGGCTGAAATCAAGATTGCTGAGAGAAATATCAACAACCTTAGATAAGCAGAAAATACCATTCTAACGGCAGAAAGTAAAGAGGAACTAAAGAGCCTTTTGATGAGGGTGAAAGAGGAAAGTGAAAAGTCTGGCTTCAAACACAACATTCAGAAAACTAAGATCATGGCACCCAGTCCCATCACTTCATGGCAAATAGATGGGGAAATAGTGGAAACAGTGACAGATTTTATATTCTTGGGCTCCAAAATCACTGCAGATGGTGCCTGCATCCACAAAATTAAAAGATGCTTGCTCCTTGGAAGAAAAGCTATGACAAACCTAGACAGTATATTAAAAAGCAGAGACATCACTTTGCCAACAAAGGTCCAAATAGTCAAAGCTATGGTTTTTCCAGTAGTCATGTACAGATGTGAGAGTTGGACCATAAAGAAGGCTGAGTGCTGAAGAGTTGATGCTTTTGAACTATGGTGCTGGAGAAGACTCTTGAGAGTCTCTTGGACAACAAGGGGATCAAATCAGTCAATCCAAAAGGAAATCAACTCTGAATATTCACTGAAAAGAACTGATGCTGAAGCTCCAATATTTTGGCCACATGATGCAAAAAGCCAACTCACTGGAAGAGACGTTGATGCTGGGAAAGATTGAGGGCAGGAGGAGAAGGAGAGACAGAGGATGAGATGTTTGGATGGTATCACCAACTCAATGGACAAGAGTTTGAGCATACTCTTAGAGATAGTGAAGGACAGGGAAGCCTGGCGTGCTGCAGTTCATGGGGTCGCAAACAGTTGGACACAACTTGGAGACTGAACAAAAACAAGGGGAAAAATTCCTCCATTTTGGAGTGTTCTCCCTTTCCAAGCAAGGAGGGGTAAAATGATACCTTTCTTATAAGTATCCAGGATTCACCTTGCTGCAGGTGCCACCTGGCCGCTGTAGATGAACTCTGAAACCAGTGCTTCACCTGCCAATCAGTTGTGAAGCACGGTGTAACTGATTCTCTGTTCCCAAGTCCAAGTGGTAAATGTTTTGTTAATATCAGGTCATTTCTACTCTTAACCTTGTGGCAGAATACTGGCTTTCCCCTTGGCCATGAAATTCTGGCAAGTCCTTCAAGGAAGGAGATGCATTTTCTAACAGAGGGAAAAAGATGTGGAAGGAATCTTTCCTTTCTTTACCCAGGCAGGAAAAGGGAGATGTCAAGCCTCGTTTAGAAATAAGATTGTCTTTATGCTGCATTTCTTTACTATAGCAGTGGATAATTCGGCTCTGGCAGGACAAAGGTGAGTTCAGTTATTGGACCTATAGAAATTCTGCAAGAAGTGTTGCTATTTTGCAGTATTTAAAATGTCAGTTGAGGGCTTCCCTGGCAGCTCAATGGTAAAGAATCCACCTGCCAGTACAGGGGACATGGGTTTGATCCCTGATCAGGGAAGATGCCACGTGCCATGGAGCAGCTAAAACGGTACACCACAACTGTTGAGCCTGTGCTCCAGAGCCCAGGAACCCTCGAGCCCTGGAGCCCATGCTCTGCAACAATAGAAGCCACTGCAATGAGAAGCCTGCACACCACAACTAGAGAGTGTCCCCGCTCGCTGCAACTAGAGAAAGCCAGCACAGCAACGAAGACCCAGCACAACCAAAAATAAATAAGTAAAATTATTTTTAAAAAGTGATGATGAAACAATTGGAAGGGAAACCATATACAAAGGGAGGAAGGGAAGGAGGAAGAGATGAGAAGAGAAGAGAAATAAATCGGGGTCCATACTTCATATAGGGCTTCCCAGGTGGCACTACTGGTAAAGAACCCACCTGCCAATGCAGGAGATGCAGGTTCCATCCCTGAGTTGCAGAAGGTCCCCTGGAGAAGGGCACAGCAACCCACTCTAGTATTCTTGCCTGGAGAATCCCATGGATAGAGAAGCCTAGTGGGCTACAGTCCATAGGATTGAAAAGAGTCAGACACGACTGAAGTCACTTAGCATGCATATTTCACATCATGGTGGTGGTTTAGCACTAAATTTTGTCTCACTCTTGCAACCCCACAGACTGTAGCCCGCCAGGTTCCTCTGTCCATAGGATTTTCCAGGCAAGAATACTGGAGTGGGTTGCCATTTTCTTGTCCAGGGGATCTTCCAGACCCAGGGATTAAACCCAGTCTCCTGGGCTGAAAGCAGATTCTTTACCAACTGAGCCACTAGGGAAGCCCTTCATGTCATATATAAAGTTAATTCCAGATTATAGATCTGTATGTAAAACTATAAAACTTTTAGGAAAAAAATAGGAGAAAGCCTTTGTTTCCTTGGGTTATGAAAAGTGGCCTTAGATACACCAAAAGCACTATGCAAAAATAAATAAAAATTGAAAAGCCAGATAAAGATAAATATCTTTGAACATCACTCATGTGTAGAATCTTAAAAAAAAAGACACAAATGAACTTATATACATAACAGAAATAGATCCACAGACATAGAAAGCAAATTTATGGCTACCAAAGGGGAAGCAAGGGAGGGATAAATTAGGAGTTGGAATTAATATATACACACTGCTGCTGCTAATAAGTCACTTCAGTCGTGTCCGACTCTGTGTGATCCCATAGACGGCAGTCCACCAGGCTCCGCCGTCCCTGGGATTCTCCAGGCAAGAACACTGGAGTGGGTTGCCATTTCCTTCTCCAGTGCATGAAAGTGAAAAGTGAAAGTGAAGTCGCTCAGTCATGTCCGACTCTTAGCGACCCCATGGACTGCAGCCTACTAGGCTCCTCTGTCCATGGGATTTTCCAGGCAAGAGTACTGGAGTGGAGTATTGCCTTCTCCGATATACACACTACTACATATAAAATAGATAATCAACAAGTACCTACTATATACAGGGACCTATACTCAGGATTTTGTAATAACCTGTATGGGAAAAGAATCTGAAAAAAGTGATTCATATATCTGAATTACTCTGTTGTACACTGAAACTAACACAGCATTGTACATCAACTATACCTCAAAAAAACACAAAAAATCCATTGACGTGCCCATAGAACACAATGGCCTTGGATTTTGTTCAGTCCTAATACTGGAAGAGAAATATTTTGGTACTAAATTTTGTTTTTAAAAATGGAACAATTCTTTGGTTGTTTTATTTATTTTTGCATTTGGGAATAGATAGTTCCCTCCAAAACAAAAAGGAAATTTAGCTAACATTAAGTGCTAGATGCTGGAGAATTCAAAAGACATGGTCTTTACCCTCAGGATTTCTTGCTGATCAGCAGTAGAAACAGGCTCAAAAAATAAAACAACTAAATACAATAGTGGAAAAGTTGCATAATTCAAGTCACGTATGTATACAGGAGCAATTAATAGGGCTGGGGAAGAATATACCCTGAGTCAGGGTAGAAACTACAGGGATGAGATGCCCTGTGAGCTGGTTCTTAGCAGATAAGCAGGGTTTGCCAAGAGAGCGTGCTGCAAAAGGTATTCCAAGTGGAAGGAACAGCGATGTGCTAAAGTTCTCATGTGTGAAAATTCTTATCCTGTAGCTGGAAATCTACAGAATTCTTACCCTGTAACTTGGAATCTGACCCAAGGGGATATAGAGCAATGGAGGTGAGCATGAGGAGAATGAAGAGAATAAGAACGAGGGGAGGGATAAATTAGGAGTTTGGGGATTAACAGATACACACTGCTGCTGCTACTGCTGCTAAGTCGCTTCAGTCGTGTCCGACTCTGTGCGACCCCATAGACGGCAGCTCACCACGCTCCCCTGTCCCTGGGATTCTCCAGGCAAGAACACTGGAGTGGGTTGCCATTTCCTTCTCCAGTGCATGAAAGTGAAGAGTGAAAGTGAAGTCGCTCAGCCGTGTCCGACTCTTAGTGACCCCATGGACTGCAGCTTACCAGGCTCCTCCGTCCGTGGGATTTTCCAGGCAAGAGTACTGGAGTGGGGTGCCATTGCCTTCTTCAACAGATACACACTACTATATGTAAAATAAACAACAAGGACCTGTTGTATAGCACAGGGAACCATATTCAATATCTTGTAATAACCTATAATGGAAAAGAATCTAAAGAATATGTGTGTGTGTGTGTGTGTGTATACCTGAATCACTTTGCTGTATACCTGAAACTAACACACCATTGTAAATTAACCATACTTCAGTTTTTTAAAAAAGGGAGGCTGAGAACAGAAAGAGAAGTAAATACAGTGTACTAGAAAGAGCTAGAAGGCAGCTCTAAAAGGCAGCTTTGGGGTAAGTACTTGACAAAATGCCTCTGTTGTTTGAATTTGTTAAGGCAGCAGCTAATATTCTTGACCTGGCATTTGGGGCAAAGAGAGGAGGAAATGATGCCTGGGTATCTTTACACCTGATAAGAGGTATTGGTGAACACTTAGATATGGACGTCTGTATTGCATGTTCCTCATAATAGGAATTCCAAGCATAAGGTTATCAGAGCCAGTTGTAGACCTAAGCCAAAGAAACATTTTTGTTGTTATTCTGCAGGCTTGTCTAAGACGACAGGAATACAAAAGAGACCCAAATGAGAAGAAACGAGATCAATTTTGGGGGCAAGAGACAAATTTTGAGAGATCCCGGTTTTCAAGCGGGTCGTCTTCCAAACAGGTACTTCGAACTCTGGGAGACACTTTTTTTGCTGCAGAGGGTGTGTGTGTGTGTGTGTATGTGTGTCTGTGTGCATGATGTTTAAGAATTTCAAAGGGCAGGGCGGGGAGAGACAGCGGGAGAAACTCTCATCCTGGCTACCAGCCCCACCATGCCTGCTCCTCCTCTGCTGTGTGACCCTCCCTCTTTACCCTGTTGAGTCTCACTCTTCTTTCCTATACATAAAGGGTCCAGTGGAGAGGTACCATCCAAATCAGAAATGCTGCGACTGTTTAAGAGTTGGAAGCACTGGGCCTTCTAAAGTGCAGTATCATACTGTATCTATATACCTAGATCTATGCCTACTTGATCTGTCTATATAGAGACATATATATGCAGGCTTATGATCTTACCCATTGCATTGCTTAGTATAGATTTTATTTCAAATAGAGTAAAATGCAGTAATAATTGCATCATGTAATAACTAGAAATTGTTCAAGTATTTTTGTCTGGATGATACTAATAAATAATGAGACCAATATAGGAACTTTCCTGGTGGTCCAGTGGTAAAGAATCCACTTGCCAAAGCAGGGGATACGGGTTCGATCCCTGGTGTGGGAAGACTCCACATGCCTCGGGGCAACAAAACCTGCGTGCCAGAACCCCCAGCCCTCGTGCTGCAACTCCTGAAGCCTGAGCACCCAGAGCTTACGGCCACAAGAGAAGCCACCGCAGTGAGAAGCCTGCGTACTGCGACAAAGACCCGGTGCAGCCAAAAATAAATATAAATAAATAAAATAAGATCAGGAATCTGCCTGCAAAGCAGGAGACCCAGGTCCAATCCCTGGGTGGGGAAGATCCCCTGGGGAAGGAAATGGCAACCCACTCCAGTATTCTTGCCTGGAAAATCACATAGACAGAGGAGCCTGGTGGGCTACAGTCCACGGGGTTGCAAAGAGTCGGACACGACTTAGCCTCTAGACCACTCCAACATAACAGCAACATGAAAATGATAACAACAGTAGTAATAGTTACCATCACTTGAGTGATTACAATGTTCCAGTACCATGCTAGGCGCTTTTACCTATTCATTTATTTAATTCTCATAAATCTCTTTGCAGGTTATAGCCTCATTTTATAGATGAGAAAACTGAGCCGGAATACAAAGTCTATAATCTATGCATGATAATAAGTATATTCCACACCTCTGAGTACTGGTCGCCACCCCATCAAGGACCACGCTAATCCTAGGTTAGGCAGAGTCTGTCCTGCCCTTGGGCTTCTCTTCTCCCAGGTAGAGGGAAGTCACTGGGGAGAGTTATACACTTTTTTCTTTTTAAATTTTCATTGGAACAGAGTTGTTCTACAGTGTTGTATTATTTCCTGCTGTACAGCAAAGTGGATCAGTCATATGTATATATATCCCATCCTTTTTGGATTTCCTTCCCAATTAGGTCACCACAGAGCACTGAGTAGAGTTCCTTTTGCTATATAGCAGGTTCTCATTAGTTATCTATTTTATACATAATACCAATAGTGTATATTTTCAATCCTAATCTCCCAAGTCATCCCACACCCCCTTTTCCCACCTTGGTATCCATGAGTTTGTTCTCTACATCTGTGCCTCTATTTCTGCCAAAAGATCCATGCACCCCAGTGTTCACAGCAGCACTGTTTACAGTAGCCAGGACACGGAAGCAGCCTAAATGTCTATCAACAGAGGAGTGGATAAAGATGTGGCACATATATACAGTGAACTATTACTCAGCCATAACAAGGAATAAAATTGTGCCACTTGCGGAGATGTGGATGGACCTAGAGTCTGTCATACAGAGTGAAGTTAAGTCAGAAAGAGGAAAACAAATATTCTACACATATATGTAGAATCTAGAAAAACGGTACAGATGAACCCATTTGTAAAACATAAATAGACACACAGACGTAGATGCTCACATCTGTTTTCACATGTTGCTTCTGCACTGACTCAGCTGGCAATCAGTCAATGTGAGTGACTTTCTTACTTGGCTACCCTCTTCACTGGCTAATGGAAGGGGCTGAGTGGTGGTACCTCTGTATTTCTCTCTCCATCATGAGAGCTCTGGAGACCTGCCCTGGCAGAGGTGCTAGAAGATGCCCTCTCTGAGATGTTCCATTTAGGCTGGAGCTTAAGCAGTGCTTCTCAGACTTTACTGTGATGGGTTTGCCAGGGATTCTTGTTAAAATGCAGATTCTGATTCCAATGTATTGAGGATGGGGCCTGAGTGACAGGCTTTCTGAGGAGCCTCGCTGGTTTTAGGGCACCCTTTGGGATTTCAGCAGAGAGTTCACTCAAGGAGAATGGATGTTCCTGACCAGGAGGCATTAGAATTAAGAGGAGCTCAGGTTTCTCTCTCCTGCCCCACCTACAACCCACAGACTGTTTAAACACGATCCTCTAGGGCCCAGACATAGGTACAATAAACACCCCCTGCTGATGAAGCTATGCAGCTGGTGTTTGGATGGAGCGAGGTGGTTCTCAAGTTGTCCCCAGACTGTAGCATCGGCATCACCCTTGTAAAAAAAAAAAAAGAAAAAAAAAGAAAAATTAAGGAAGTTTACCTAAGATTTCACAGCCAGTATGCCCTGGTGGCTCAAACAGTAAAGAATCCACCTGCAATGCAGGAGACCTGGGTTTGACCCCTGAGTCAGGAAGATCCCCCAGATCTTCAGGTCAGAAAGATCCTTCTTCCCCTGGAAAAGGAAATGGCAACCCACTCCACTATCTTTGCCTGGAGAATTCCATGGACAGAAGAGCCTGATGAGCTAGTCTATGGGGTCACAGAGAGTCAGACACAACTGAGCAACTAACACACACATACACACACACACAGATTCCTTTCTAGGCAGTCTGACCCCTGAGAGGGTGGCTCTGAACCACTGAGCTGTATGATCATATTTCATGTTTAAGATCTTATCTGTGTAAGGTTTTACTTATCCTATGTAAGCACTGAATACCGCAGGCTGCATTCAATACCGGTTGTTTGTATGGAGAATTGATTTAAGATGAGTATATGCCTTTTATGAATTCTTATTTAATATTTTATGCCTAAAATATACTCTGGAGGATAGACTCTCTTTTCTATCAGTAGTGTGGATCCCTGAGATAGATCCTGGATACCTGATATCAATCAAGTTCTTGTTGGGATTTCTTCTCTAATCTAGGACATTCACATAGCAGTTATTTAATGTTCAAAGGGCACCTTAAAAACATCAGTGATTGATGATTATGGATATATCCCTGGGAGAGACCTATACTCCCTATTAAGGAACATAAAATTGCACAATAAAACATTCCACCTGAAGCCCGAAGGTGAAAGAAACTACCTCACAATATTGGCAGCTCTGAGAAGAACACGCCGCCTGCATCTTTTCCTGCTGGTTGTTATTGTTTAGTCATTAAGTTGTGTCTGACTCTTTTGTGACCCCATGGATGGTAGCCCATCAGGCTCCTCTGTCCAAGGGATTTCCCAGGCAAGAATGCTGGTGTGGGTTGCCATTTCCTACTCCAGGGGATCTTCCCGACCTGGGATCAAACCCACATCTTCATTGGCGGGCACATTCATTTCCACTTGAGCCACCAGGGAAGACCATCTTTTCCTGTTAGTCAAGGACCAAATAAAATGCCTGGTGCTGATTAAACTTATGGAGTGAGATTAATCCAAAACTTAAATCTAGTTTGGCTAGACCAACACATTTTTAGCATTAAGATAAATTCTCCCAGTTTTGCACTTAGAAACAAAAATCAAGGACAGATGAAAAAAAAAAAAAAGTAACGTAATTTCAAACAGTAGCATGTAGCAATCTTCCTAGACTGGAATTACTAAACAAATAGGCAGCTGGGTTCTTCTTCTATTTTCATGCAAAGTCTCACGTGCAGAGTCTTGGCCATTTTGCATGGCAACACTCATGCATTTGGGATATTCTAGGACTTGAAGTTTCATGCTGTAAAAATTACTCATTCTTTGAGGCAGGCATCCCCAACCTCCGGGATCTAATCCCTAATGATCTGAGGTGAAGCTGATGTAATAATAATAGAAATCAGTGCACAATAAGTGTAATGTGCTTGAATCGTCCTGAAACCATCCCCCCGCCCCCGATTTGTGGGAAAATTGTCTTCCACGAAACTGGTCCCTGGTGCCAAAAAGATTGGGGACTGCTGCTTTAAGACAGCATTGCAAAACACTCAGACCACATCTAAAAAAGGACACAGTTGTACATATAAAAGTAATTATGAAATAAAGACAAAAATATGTGGTGAAATGCATAAAACTGGCAATTTCTAAAGCCCAAGGACAGGATTTTTCATGTTGGCTTTGTGTCACGGCACCTCGGTATGCCAGAGAACTCAAAACATGACTGAATACTCCCGATTTTTTCCAGATGATGCTGTCCCAAGGGCTTGGGTATTGATTGTACAAGTGCCAGGGCTGCCCTGATGGCTCAGACAGTAAAGAATCTGTCTGCATTTCAGGAGACCCAGGTTCTATCCCTGGGTTGGGAAGATCTCCTGGAGAAGGCAGTGGTTACCCACTGCAGTATTCTTGCTTGGAGAACTTCATGGACAGAGGAGCCTGATGGGCTACAGTCCATGGGGTTGCCAAGAGTCAGATGCAACTGACATTTTCAATTTTCACTGTCGTACAAGTGCCTTCCAGGCTGCACCTTCTCTATCAGGAAGAGCGACAAAACACTACTACATGTAAAATGGATAATCAACAAGGACCTACTGTAAAGCACATGGAACTCTGCTCAACTTTATGTGGCACCTGAATAGGAGGGGAGTTTAGAACTGGACATGGAACAACAGACTGGTTCCAAATAGGAAAAGGAGTACGTCAAGGCTGTATATTGTCACCCTACTTATTTAACTTATGTGCAGAGTATATCATGAGATACGCTGGGCTGAAGGAAGCACAAGCTGGAATCAAGATTGCCGGGAGAAATATCAATAACCTCAGATATGCAGATGACACCACCCTTATGGTAGAAAGTGAAGAACTAAAGAGCCTCTTGATGAAAGTGAAAGAGGAGAGTGAAAATGTTGGCTTAAAGCTCAACATTCAGAAAACGAAGATCATGGCATCTGGTCCCATCACTTCATGGGAAATAGATGGGGAAACAGTGGAAATAGTGGCTGACTATTTTTCTGGGCTCCAAAATCACTGCAGATGGTGACTGCAGCCATGAAATTAAAAGATGTTTACTCCTTGGAAGGAAAGTTATGACCAACCTAGACAGCATATTCAAAAGCAGAGACATTACTTTGCCAACAAAGGTCCGTCTAGTCAAGGCTATGGTTTTTCCAGTGGTCATGTATGGATGTGAGAGTTGGACCATAAAGAAAGCTGAGCACCGGAGAATTGATGCTTTTGAACTGTGGTGATGAAGAAGACTCTTGAGAGTCCCTTGGACTGTGAGGAGATCCAACCAGTCCATCCTAAAGGAGATCAGTCCTGAGTGTTCATGGAAGGACTGATGTTGAAGCTGAAACTCCAACTTTGGCCACCTGATGCAAAGAGCTGACTCATTTGAAAAGACCCTGATACTGGGAAAGATTGAAGGTGGGAGGAGAAGGGCATGACAGAGGATGAGATGGTTAGATGGCATCACCAACTCGATGGACATGGGTTTGGGTGGACTCCGGGAGTTGGTGATGGACAGGGAGGTCTGGCGTGGTGTGGTTCATGGAGTCACAAAGAGTTGGACACGACTGAACAACTGAACTGAACTGAACTTGTAAGGGAATGGATACATATATATGTATAACTGAGTCCCTTTGCTGTTCACCTGAAGCTATCACATTATTTGTTAATTGGCTATACCCCAAAACAAAATAAAAAGTATTTTTTTTAAAGCAGAAAAAATAATAGTGGTTAACCCAATTAATATTTCTTACAAACCTATAAAGTTATATCAATTTTTATTGAATTTATTCATATTATAAATAATGAGGGCAGTCATAACCCTATTTATTAATAAGCTAAGGACTTATGTGAAGAAGGAAATGGCAACCCACTCCAGTGTTCCTTGCCTGGAGAATTCCACGGACAGAGGAGCCTGGCAGACTACAGTCCATGGGGTCGCAAAGAGTTGGACATGACTGAACACACACACACATAAGGACCTAAGTACCAAGATAGATTCTCTAAATCATTCATCACAAAACATTGGATTGGCAATAAATGTGGGAACATTTTATCCTACAAAGTAGTATTTAATTAAAGGAAAATTAAAGGGTTGATTTACAAGGTTAAAAAAAAAAAGTGACAAAATTCGAGTTTTCCACAGTGAATTTCACCTCTGCTTCACTCCCTGTATTACAGACATTCCTTGGAGGATCTTGGAGGGGGTTGCCTCTGGATCAAAAGTGCAGGCAGGGCAAGGTGAGGGGAGATGTAACTCAAGGCATCCTTCTCAACAGCCATCTGGCTTGTGTGCTTATAATGCTAATCACTCCTCACTCCATCTTTTGACTTCTGCCTGGTACAAGTGAAGCCAGAGAACCCTTATGTTAGCAGTCCCCAAGCTTTCTGGCACCAGCGACCAGTTTTGTGGAAGACAATTTTTCCACGGACTCAGGGGAAGGGGATGGTTTGGGGGGATGAGTCAGGCATATTACGTTTATTATGTACTTTATTTCTATTATTATTACATTATGATGTATAGTAAATAATTATACAACTCACCATAATGCAGAATCGGTGGGATTTACTATGGTCTCTGTGCAGTCAAACCTCTCTGTTAACAATAATCTGTATTTACAGCAGTAGCTAGCATCACCACCTCAGCTCCACCTCAAACCATCAAGCATTAGATTCTGATCAGGAGTGTATAACCTCCTGCTGCTGCTGCTAAGTCGCTTCAGTTGTGTCCAACTCTGTGCGACCCCATAGATGGCAGCCCACCAGGCTCCTCTGTCCCTGGGATTCTCCAGGCAAGAATACTGGAGTGGGTTGCCATTTCCTTCTCCAATGCATGCATGCGTGCTAAGTTGCTTCAGTCATGTCCAACTCTGTGCGACCCTATGGACAGCAGCCCGCCAGGCTCCTCTGTCCACAGGATTCTCTAGGCAAGAATACTGGAGTGGGTTGCCATTTCCTTCTCCACATAACCTAGATCCCCGCATGTGCATTTCACTGTAGGGTTCATGCTCCCATGAGAGTCTAATGCCGCTGCTGATCTGACAGGAGGCGGAGCTCAGGCGGTCATGCAAGCCCAGGGGGAGTGGCTGTAAATACAGATGAAGCTGGCTTCCCTGATGGCTCAGTGGTAAAGAATCCACCTGCCAATGCAGGAGATGCGGGTTCAATCCCTGATCCAGGAAGATTCCACATGCCGCAAAGCAACTAAGCCCGTGCGCCACAGCCATTGAGCCTGAGCTCTAGAGGCCCTGGAGCTGCAGCTAGAAGTACACGTGCCTAGAGCCTGTTATCCGCAAGAAGAGAAGCCGCCTCAGTGAGAAGCCCGTGCACTGCAACGAAGAGTGGCCCCCGCTCGCCGCAACTGGAGAAAAGCCCGAGCAGCAACGAAGACCCAGCACAGCCAAAAATAAATAAATAAAATTATTTTTTAATTAGAATATAACAAATATTTTTTAAAGAGAAAAAGAATGTAACAAATATTTTTAAAAGAGAAAAAAGCAAAGAAAGGGGCAGGAGAAAGATACAGTCCAATGAGATAGCGTGAACCCAATCCAAGTCCTCTTCCTTAGGAGAACACTCCCCTGAGTAATATCCTTGTGAAGGTGGCTATGGCTGCAAACTCGAAGGGAGGTTTCACCTCAGATTGGAGAAGGAAAGTTCATTCCCTGATTCAGTGGGTTGTGTGAGAGTGGATGGCTTAATCCATGGGAATTTTTCCAACTGTACAATCATGAGGTAAGGCATGCCACCACCTCATTTTGACACTTGTATTACAATTTCCATTACTCGTTCATTCCTTAACTCAGTCTCAGGCCATCACAATGCTGATGGGCCTGGAATAAGTGAGGCATTTGCCATTAAGTAATAGCTATAGGACTTGAGTTTGAGTGAACTCTGGGAGTTGGTGACGGACAGGGAGGCCTGGCGTGCTGCAATTCGTGGGGTTGCAAAGAGTCGGACACGACTGAGCAACTGAACTAAACTGAACTGAATAGCTACAGTATCAAGAAATCATTTCCAAGCACCTGCCTGGGGGGTGGGCAGATCCCCAAATGTGCAGCTAACATGGTAACCCTTCCTTTATGGCCCAATCTCCTTACTCCTGAGGCTTGGTGCTCAGTCTAAATCGAAGATAAAGCAATCTTCGGCAAGCCTGTGCTGAGCTGGTCTTTAAAGCAGCACCTTCTAGAAAAGGGACCCCTTCTGCACTGTTGGTGGGAATGGAAGTTGGTGTAGCCACTATAGAAAACACTGTGGAGGTTCCCTAGAAAACTAAAAATAGAATAACCATATGATCCAGCAATCCCCCTCCTGGGCATTTACCCAGACAAAATTGAAACTCAAAAATACACATGCACACCTATGCTCATAGCACCACTATTCACAATAGCCACGATATGGAAATAACCTAAATATCCATCAACAGATGAATGGATAAAAATGATGTGGCACATATATATGATGGAATACTACTCAGCCATTAACAAAATAAAATAATGCCATTTGCAGCAATATGGATACAATTAGAGACTATTATACTAAATAAAGTCAGAAAGAGAAAGGCAAATACCATATGATATCATTTATATGTGAGATCTAAAATATGACACAAATGAATTTATCTATGAAACAGAAAAAGACTCACGTACATAAAGAACAGACTTGTGGTTGCCAACGGGAAGAGGTTTGGGGGAGGGATGGAGTGGGAGGTCGGGGTTAGCAGATGTAAACCATTATAAATAGAATGGATAAGCAACAAGGTCCTGCTGTATAAAACAGTGAACTCTATTCAATATACTGTGATAAACCATAATGGAAAAGAATATAAAAAAAGAACGTCTGTATAACTGAACCGCTTTGCTGTGCAGCCGAAATTAATGCAACACTGTAAATCAACTACACTTCAATTTTTAAAAATTACCAAAATAAATAAATAAAGTGGCTTCTCCTAAATGCATTTAAGTTAGTGATGTGACACAGTACAAAGAACACTTACCATCGAGGGCCAGCTCTGCCCCTCATTACAGTGCAAATTCAGACAAAGCACTTTACTTCTAAGCACTTCAATTTCCCATCAAGGAGATCCTTATTATTATGCTATTATCTCATGGGATCACTGTAAGAATGAGTGAGCCTCTCAAGTGTCATACGAACATTAGATTCATTATAAATTGCCTTGGTGTCCAGCTATTTCTGCAAATGATGCTCCAATACTTACGTATGGAGGAGCAGCTCCTGAGGCTTCTGGAGTGCCTTCTTTCCCCTCAGCCTGGTCCCAGGCCACATGTCTAAAAGCCAACCTAATGTAGCAACTTAATTTTAGTCCCTTTGCAAAGTTACCTACAACCTTCTGAGCTGTTTAATCAAATTAGAATTTAACAGGGAAATAAACAGCAGCTCCGCAGAACCAACGAGACCTTGGATGATTTAGTAGATTAAAGGGCAAAGCAGGGACTTCCATGGTGGTCCAGTGGCTAAGACTGTGCTTCCATGCAGGGGGTGCAGGTTCCGTCCCTGGGAGCAGAGCTAAGATTCCACATTTCTTGCCACCAAAAAGCCAAGCCGTAAAACAGAAACAATATTGTAACAAATTCAATAAAGACTTTTAAAATGATCCACATCAAAAAAAAAAAAAAGAATATAAAAGGCAAAGCAGTCTCTCAGTATAAACAGGAAACAGTGTCCCCAGGACACTGATGGCCCAGAGGAGCCTGCTGTGATGACAGGGACACCAGGATATTAACCCTAAGCCTCTCAAGACTTCACAGAGAAGGGTCAGGAGCCCCAGTCTCCCCACAGAAAATGGTGAAATTGACTGGGTGGCAGGAACCTTCAGTGGAGAAAGTCATCGTGGACCCTTCTCATCTTTTAAGACCCTGCATCCCTGCCAGATGGGAACTTCCGAAAGCACAAATGTCAAGGATTGAGGACGCACGCAATATTTACAGGATCGGCAAAGAAGGCGACCAGCCCTCAGTTTTTCAAGAGCACCCCTTGCTAACAGGAATAGGATTATCCTCCTCCCAGCATCAGCAACTGAGCAGCCCGATGTCTAGATCCCACGCCACAAGGACCCAACGTGACACTGGAAGGAGGCGGAGAACCTGACTCCAGCAACAGCTGGCTCCGCCCCAGGCCTGGCTCAGCACGATGTTTACCTCCACGAGATCACCTGAACCTTCCAGAAGGCAAGGGAAACTCAAGTGTGGAGGCGGCTCCCCAACACAAACATTTTTAATTGTTTTGTTCATGATCATCCATACAAACTTGAGAGGTTGAAATGAAAAGTAAAGCCTCTTCGAGTAATCTGCAGTGGCTTAAAAAGTCAGAATGTGTGTTCATACATGAAGGAAGCAAAAACATAAAACTGTGCTGTTTAATACAGTGGACATAAGCCACGTGAGGCTATATAAATTAATTAAAATAAAATTGTAAATGCAGTTCCAGGCTCAGTAGCCACTCGTGGTCCAGGGCTGCCATACAGGACATTAACACTGTTGCAGAAATCCTGTGGAAGAGCACTGCTCCAGATTATGTTGTTGTTTAGTTGCTAAATTGTGTCTGACCCCATGGACTATAGCCTGCCCGGCTCCTCTGTCTGTGGGACTTCCAGGCAAAAACACTGGAGTGGGTTCCCATTTCCTTCTCCAGGGGATCTTCCCAATCCAAGGTTCAAACCTGCGTCTCCTGCATTGCAGGCAGGTTCTTTACCACTGAACCACTAGGAAAGTGCTCCAGATTACAGTAAGTCCAAAAGATAAGACAAGATCTCATGGGCCAGGAAGGGGTTTTGTTTCCCAGAAATCAGCCCTGCGTAATCCAAACTACAGCGCTTTGCCCATGACAGCTCCTTGCAAACGTTCGCTCTCGGATGATGAGTCAGCTGGCTTGCTTTGCATTTGGGTTTTCCTCCGACCTGGGTATATTTGCACGCCTCCTTTCACTACCTTTCTCTTCAGCCTCTCCTGCCTGTGAAAACCTTGAGCCTCTCCTCTTTCAAACGGCTCTCAGGGAGTTGTTTGTTCTCCCATTAATCTGTCAGTGTCAACCTACCGACACCCTTGGTGGTGTCACGGAAGCAGCCAGCTTAGCACATGGCATATGTGTTCTGTGACTCATTCTTTTGATTTTCTCTAACTTCTTCTTGTGTGTTGCCAGACTCCCCATGGGCTGGGCCTCCCATCCTGCCTGGGGGCTGTGTGTGGCTGAGGCGGGTCACACACACACAACACACACACACACACACACACACACACACACACACACACACACACACACACACACACGTTCCAACTGCCCCACCCTGGGAGGCTGTGAGTCATCCCTAACACCTGGCCAGGTGTTGTCTCCACCGCCCCCTTGACTCTAGCGCAGATTCCTCGCCCTCAAGGTGCCCCTGAGTGACTACACACCTCCGCCCCACATCTAGAACCCGACGTGGACGTCAGGGTGATGGAATGCGCAGCCCACGGTTTGCCGGGTGCACACCTGTGAGAATCTTCGCTTGAGTTTGTTTTGCCTGAACTTCTTTCTGCCCAGGAGAATTCTGGAGATCCTCAGACTCCTCCACCCTCTCCTTCTCACATTTGACAGCTGTCAGACACCAGAGCTGGAGAGTCTTACCTTCCTCTGTCTTGAGATCTGTCTACCAGCGCCTCCGTTTACACAGCTCTATCTTCCTTTTTTCTTTTTGCCTGGATTACTGTAGGAGCCATTTTCCTGGCCATTTCACCTTCACCTCAACCCTTCTGGCCAGTGTCCTAGGCAGCAGTAAGAATGATCCTTCTAAAAGCAAATTAGATTGTGTCGCTCTGCTATTAAAAGTTCTTTAGTGGGGACTTCCCTGGTGGGCCAGTGGCTAAGACTCTGAGTTCCCAATGCAGGGGGCCCAGGTTCCATCCCTGGTCAAGGAACTAGGTCCTACATGCCGCAACTAAAGGTCCCGTGTGCCGCTACTAAGACCCAGTGCAGCCAAATAAATAAATATATTTCTTAAAAGTTCTCTAGTTGTTCCCCATTGTCTTAGGATCAAGTTCAAACACCTTAGCAAAGTGTTTGATGGCCCTGATGGCCCTCAAGGCCATTGGTGGCCTGACCCTCAACTCTGCAAGCACTTCCTTTGGGAAGAGCTTCCGAGCAGCTACTGGGGGGTCCAGTGGTTTTGTTTTCGTTCCTTCACTGTGTCCCCATACCACTCTCCAGGCTCAAGCACACCTTAGGACACGTGTCTGTCTCCTCCTCAGTCTGGGGGTTACTCAGGAGCAGGCCCTGGTGGTTACTCCATTTCCAGTGCCCACCACATGCTAAGCGCTCCATGAATGCTTGAAGACTGACAGTCGCAAGACCATTTTAGGAATATGCTCATGTTGAAGTCATAGTGATGCAGCCGGAGCAGGACTCCTCCCCTGAGCAAGAGAAGAAAGCGAGTACTGTTACCAGGGTGGTGAGCAATCCCCAGCCTGGCTTGAAATCATCCAGAGGAGGGTGGTTTGGTAAGACAGGCAGTGAACAAGGGCCAGTCTGGCTCTGAAGATTGAAACTGCCATCAGCCATCTGGAAATAACCTCACTGCTGATGACCAGACTAACCAGCTACAGAGAGCCTGGCTCACCAGGCTCTCCCACCACCAAGGGATGGGTGGCACCTTTAAAGCTCTCGGTAGGTTCCTTTTATCCCAGGTGGGCAAGAACACAGAGACATAAGAAGCTCTCTCCTACCATTCAGCACAGGGAAGTCTGCTCGGTTTTATGGGGCAGCCAGGATAGGAGGGAGGTTTGGAGGAGAGTGTGCTGCTGCCGCTCTGTGTGCTCAGTTGTGTCTGACTCTTTGTGACCCGAAGGACTGTGGCCCACCAGGCTCCTCTGTCCATGGGCTTAGCCAGGCAAGAGTACTAGAGTGGGTTTCCATGCCCTTCTCCAGGGGGTCTTCCCAACCCGGGGATGAAACCCAAAGCTCCTGCATTGGCAGGCAGATTCTTTACTGCTGAGCCACCTGGGAAGCCCCTTGCGGGAGAATGGATACTAGTGTGTGTATGGCTGAGTCCCTTTGCTGTGCACTTGAAATTACCACAACGGTAATCAGCTATATTCCAATACAAAATTAAAAAGTTAAAAAAAAACAGACTCATGACTGAGCAGAATCTTTGGAGCTGACCTCTGGACATGAGCCCACCATTGCTTCAGACTGCCGGCTTTTCAGATGAAAGCATCTTTCTTTCCTGCTGACACACACACACACAAACACACAAGCAGTTCTCCGTGGACAGAGGAAACTCAGACTAGCCCAAAGTTGACCCAGGACTCACTCGTATTTTATAAGAGGTCATCTTGGTGTAACTGAACATTCCACCAGGTAACTCACCAGGCTGAACCAGAGGTTTTCTTTGCGATCAGTTCGGTTCAGTTCAATCACTCAGTTGTCTCCGACTCTTTGCAACCCAGTAGACTGTAGCACGCCAGGCTTCCCTGTCCATCACCAACTCCTGGAGCTTACTCAAACTCATGTCCATTGAGTCGGTGATGACATCCAACCATCTTATTCTGTCTTCCCCTTCTCCTCCTGCCTTCAATCTTTCCCAGCATCAGGGTCTTTTCAAATGAGTCAGTTTTTCTCATCAGGGGGCCAAAGTATTGGAATTTCAGCTTTAGCATCAGTCCTTCCAATGAATATTCAGGACTGATCTCCTTTAGGATGGACTGGTTGGATCTCCTTGCAGTCCAAGGGACTCTCAAGAGTCTTCTCCAACACCACAGTTCAAAAGCATCAATTCTTCAGCGCTCAGCTTTCTTCATAGTCCAACTCTCACATTCATACATGACCACTGGAAAAACCATAGCTTTGACTAGACGGACCTTTGTTGACAAAGTAATGTCTCTGCTTTTTAATAAGCTTCTAGGTTGGTCATAACTTTTCTCCCGAAGAGCAAGCGTCTTTTAATTTGATGGCTGCAGTCTCCATCTGCAGTGACTTCAGAGCCAAAAAATAAAGTCCGCCACTGTTTCCACTGTTTCCCCATCTGTTTGCCATGAAGTGATGGGACTGGATGCCATGATCTTAGTTTTCTGAATGATGAGTTTTAAACCAACTTTTTCACTCTCCTCTTTCACTTTCATCAAGAGGTTCTTTAGTTCTTCCTCGCTTTCTGCCACCAGGGTAGTGTCATCTGCATATCTGAGGTTACTGATATTTCTCCCAACAATCTTGATTCCAGCTTGTGCTTCATCCAGACTGGCATTTCGCACGATGTACTCTGCATATAAGCGAAATAAGTAGGGTGACAATATACAGCCTTGACAATCTCCTTTTCCTATTTGGAACCAGTCAGTTGTTCCATGTCCAGTTCTAACTGCTGCTTCTTGACCTGCATACAGGTTTCTCAAGAGGTAGGTCAGGTGGTCTGCTATCTCCATCTCTTAAGAATTTTCCACAGTTTGTTGTGATCCACACAGTCAAAGGCTTTGGCATAGTCAATAAAGCAGAAGTAGACATTTTTCTGGAACTCTCTTGCTTTTTTGATGATCCAACAGAAGTTGGCAATTTGGTCTCTGGTTCCTCTGCCTTTTCTAAATCCAGCTTGAACATCTGGAAGTTCATGGTTCACACACTGTTGAAGCCTGGCTTAGAGAATTTTGAGTGTTACTTTGCTAGTGTGTGAGATGAATGCAATTGTGCAGTAGTTTGAACATTCTTTGGCATTGCCTTTCTTTGGGATTCGAATGAAAATTGAACTTTCCCAGTCCTGTGGCTGAGTTTTCCAAATTTGCTGGCATATTGAATGCAGCACTTTCACAGCATCATCTTTTAGGATTTGAAATAGATCAACTGGAATTCCATCACCTCCACTAGCTTTGTTTATAGTGATGCTTCCTAGGACCCACTTGACTTTGCATTCCAGGATGTCTGGCTCTAGGTGAGTGATCACACCATCATGGTTATCTGGGTCATGAAGATCTTTTTTGTATAGTTCTTCTGTGGATTCTTGCTACCTAGTTCCAAAGAATAGCAAGAAGAGGTAAGAAAGCCTTCCTCAGCGATCAATGCAAAGAAATAGAGGAAAACAACAGAATGGGAACGACTAGAAATCTCTTCAAGAAAATTAGAGATACCAAGGGAACCTTTCATGCTAAGGCTGTGATCAGATTACAGAGTAATTGGAAGACCTGGAGCGCAGGCCCCTCTGTGGACACACCCAGGGCCCACAGACCTTTCAGAGCAGCAATGGTGCAGGCGAATAACTACATCTGGGCAAAACCAGCAGGACCTCATTTCTTCTTTGTTTCTGTGCTTTGCCTGAGCTCCACTAGGTAATATTAAAATAGGGCATGGCAGGAAAATGGGGCAACTGTCAGTTCAAACTGCAGCTGCTTCCAGAGCATCGTCCTGCCTTTTCAACAGATAAGCAGGATAGCCTAGAGTCAATCCTTCCACAGGACGACTCTGCCATGCGGCCAGGTCAGACAAACACCAATTGGTTATCCCCGCTCAGTGAAATCCACAGTACTGAGCCTTGCTGACCTCTGACCCCAAGAGTTCCCCGTGTTAATTGGACTGAGCAGCTCAGAAATTGCATGAGCGAAGATTATAATAAAGTGGCTCTTTTCACATTTTATGTAGTGCTGTGTGTTTCCATTTGTAACCTCTTATTAAAATCCCCTACTTAAAAAAAAAAAAAGATTCCACTGCTTTTTAAAACCAAAAAACTTGTTAAAAACCTATTAAAATTCAGACATCAAAATTTTTTAAATTTTCAGTTGCGAGATGTGATTATTCAGAGGCATACCTACATTAAGTATAATTTGTAATTACCACATTTCATCATAAAACCTCCTTTTGTTTTACTGTTACATTGCTTTCTTTTTACAGAATTATAAATCACTGGTGTCCAAGACACCGTGTTGGGTGGTATGGGGCGATAGTGATGAATAAACTGCCTCGCTCCCGCCCTCGGGTAGTTCATAGTGTTGGTAAAATAAGACATCACATGAATGCCTGCAGATCAAGATAGTATCTGATGAGTGTGATAAGAAGGCAAGGGAAACCTGGGAAACCTTCCTGGAGATGCTGATTTTCAGTTGGATATTAGGGCAGGTACTGGGGAGCTGGGAGTGGGGGGTGGGGAGCCAAGGTAGGGCAGAGGTTACAGGCGGAAGGGACAGCTGGAGTCAAGGAGAGGCACCCTGGGGAGCAGGTCAGCGGGCCAGTTTCCCCGCAGCACAGGAAATGTGCATCAGAGCACCCCCTGGGGGAGGGCGTGGTGGTGCTCACATCCCCCCACAGCCCTTCCTCAGGATCAGGAGGGCACCCTTCTTGCTCCCTGATGCTGCTCTCAGACGACCGCTCCCCTGGCTCTGTTGGACATGCCATCCGCTGGGGCTTGTGCTCTTTATTCCACCATTCCCTCCTGCCTTCATCCTTGTTGTCTCCTGGCCACTCTCCCCTCTTCAGTGAGGACCGGGCGTGGCTCCCTTCCTCTCCACCCCATCTCCTGAACTCTGGTCGAAAGCATGGATCAGCAGTCTCCAACCTTTTTGGCACCAGGGACCGGTTTCGTGGAAGACCACTTTTCCACAGACCAGGGGCCGGGGGATGGTTTGGGGATGATTCAAGCACATCACGTTTATTGTGCTCTTTATTTCTAACCTGATGCCACTGCTGATCTGACAGGAGGTACCTGTCTGTGGTCCAGAGGTTGGGGACCCCTGGCCTAGATGAGTTCAGCATCTACCTGGGTGATCCAGCCACACCCTGCCTCCTCAGTTCCCCAAGCATCTTAAAGGTCCCCCTCCATCCCTCCCTGCTACCCTCCCCAATGCCACATCCTAATCGGCATCACCAGATAAAAGTTCTCCATCTCTAAAAATTACTGATCACCACCAGCCTTCCTGCTCTTCTGCTCAATCACTTCTACTGTGACACTTCTTCCCACGGGGAACCTCTGGTTCACTGGTTCCTCTCCCTTTGCCCTCTTATTGCCCCCTCTAGGTAAACTTCCCTTCCCAAGCAGACTGTGTTCTGTGTTTGATCCTCTTTACGTTGCCTTGCCCTTTGTTTTGTTTCCATACCTCTCTGACAAAATCCTGCTCATCCATGGTCTCTGGGTCTGCACCCAAGCCACTGAAAACTGCACCGCCCTCCCCTCATTGCCATCCAGTCATCAACCTCCCCACCTCTGCTCAGGAGCCCACCTCCTAGCTCTCTCCTCACTCCATCCATAGTCCCTTCCATTCCTACACCTCCCACCTCTGTACCAGAGCCTTCCCATCTGTGTTTAATAATGACCTAATCTCTCAGGGCTTCCCTGATGGCTCATATGGTAAAGAATCTGCCTGCAGTGTGGGAGATCTGGGTTGGATCCCTGGGTCAGGACGATCCTCTGGAGGAGGAAATGGCAACCCACTCCAGAATTCTTGCCTGGGAAATCCCATGAACAGAGGAGCCTGGAGGGCTACAGTCCAGGGGGTCACAAAGAGTCAGACACAACTGAGCAACTAACCAAGCTTCCTGTCTAAAACTTGAGCAGAACAGACCTTCCTTGAGTCCACATCCCCTCCACTTATTTCTTCTCCCTCACAGTCAAGGTTCTTAGGAGAATCATTTACTCTGATTGACTCTGTTTCCCCACCTCTTACTCACAACGCAACCCACTCCAACCTGGCTGCCATGCACATCATTCCACAGAAATGGCTCTTGATCATATGCCTTCCACTTCTGTGGTGCAGAAGGGCTCCTGTGGTCCTCACTGTGCTCGACCTCTCGGCAGCTCTGACTCATCTGGCCACTCCACACTTCTTGAAATGCTGTGTCCCTGAGCTTCTACGAAGCCACAGTCTCCTGATTCTCTCCTGGCTTCTGCTCCTCCCTTCTCCAGTCCTGGGATTCTTCCAGGCTTGCTTCTCTTCTCACTCTACACCTGGGAGTTAATCCTGGTTTTCTGTCACAGGCTTCTTAGGCAACAACGATGACTTCTTTGCATCTTCTTCTCACAATAATATTTTCAAATGCATAAAATAAGATGCACTTCCTATTCACAATGTAACCCACTTCACTCTGGCTGCCCATCAACAGGCCCAGTGCTAAAGTTCCCAGCCTGGCCCTTCGTTCTTTTTTTTTTTCTCCTGGCTGCACCACACAGCATGTAAGATCTTAGTTCACCAACCAGGGATCGAACTCATGCCCCCTGCCATAGACATGTAGAGTCATAACCACCGGACCACCAGGGAAGTCCCTGTCAGCTCTGTCAGGGCAGTCTTTGAGTCCTTATTCTCATATTCCCAACAGAAGTAGCTATGTTGCCTTTTCCATTGGAGGTCCCTGTTTGTGTAACTGTATGCTCATCCTAAAGCACCAAGTGTGAGATAAGAAATTTCTTTTAAAATTTATCTTACATTGACTTTACTGAGTTGATCACTGATCTCTCATTGTTACTTGATGATATCATGAAGAGAAAGATTGTTTTTTTAATATTTATTTATTTATCTGGCTGTGCTGGGCCTAACTTACTGATCTTTGTTGCGTCGTGAGGGACCCTTCATTGCGGCATCCATGTTCTCTAGTTGTGGCTCGTGGGCTTCCGTAGTTGCAGGGTGGGGACTTAGTTGCTCTGTGGCCTGTGGGATCTTCCCAGACCGGGGATCGAACCTGTGTCCCTTGCCTTGGAAGGTGGATTCTTAACCACCGGACCACCAAAGAAGTCCCGGCTAAGACTTTTTAATCTAAAGAAACGAATGTCTATGATGAACCATACAATCGAAGACCAGCAGCATTCCCCAAAAGTACCTCATTTATCCCAGCAGCCCTGAAAACACCTGCACTTCTACATCTCTAGTGCTGCTCCATCTCCCTCCAGTATTTTACCAAGAGCTTCTAAACACACAGAAAAGCTGACAGAACTGTACTATGAATATCCACATCCCCACCACCTCGATACCACAGTGCTGACACTTTGCTGTACTTGTTTTATCACGTATCTAGCCCCTTATCCATCCGTTGAGACATCGTGTGTTTTGGTGCATTTCAAAGTAAGTTGCAAACATCAGTACTCTACCTACTTCCCCCTGAAAAAAACTTGAGCGTAAGATGTTATGGAAAAACCCAAACGAACTTTTTGGCCAACCCAATACATCGTTCTGGAAAAAGGAATGGCAGCCCACTCCAGTATTCTTGCCTGGAGAGTTCCATGGACAGAGGAGACTGGTGGGCTACAGTCCATGGGGTCATAAAGAGTCAGACACGACTGAACGACTAACACGTACATACATCATTAGCCAGAGTTGAATATTTGTTTACGGTTTTTGTGATTTGATTTGTTCTATTTTTTCCCATTTTTTAAATTTTAGAGGTAAAAATTACCTGCAGTGACTTATACAGATTTTAAGAGTAGTATTTCATGAGTTTTGATAAATGCTTGTAACCATATAACCTGACCCCCACTGAATTTCCATTATCCCATGCCCCTTTCCAGTCAATTCCTGCCCCATCCCTCAGAGGCAACCACTATTCTGCATGTTTTCACCATAAATTAGTTTTGCCTTTTCCCATTTTTTTACACTCTTTTCAGTTTAGCTTTTAAGTCATTTCAGACCCTTTTTAGAAATAGGTGGAATATAGATTCTAAACAGATGAGCTAAATAAATGAACCTATTCAATAATTAAATTAAAATTACATACAAGTTACAAATTACAATATTTTCCCAAGATAACAAAGATTCTTTCTAAACGATAATATGTAGTTGGAGAATATTTGTAGAATCTGGCAGGTACATCTGGAAATGTAAATTAATACAGCATTTCATTAATACAGTTAATACAGTTTGGGAACAAAAATTTGTAAATCTTTGTGATACTGTTAATCTACCAATATAAATTCCCACTTCAGGAATAAAGAAATAATTGATGATGTGCATGAATACATAAGAATATTCATCATAGCATCATTTACCACAGAAAAAGTTGGAAGCAACCTAAATGATCAACAGAAATAATTACGACAGAGCCGTACAATGTGAATATATTGTAAAGACAAAGAGAACTGTTAAGAAAGAATAAACTTTACTTAGTGGTTTGTTAGAGTAACATTTGTATTGTGATTCTGAAATTATTTCCTGTGTATTGCAGAGTAAAAAATTAATAAATGTTTTAATATGACTGAGGAATAAAGATTTTAAATATGAGAGAGAAAATAAAAGGAAGGGAAAACCCCATAAAATATTTAATTTTAACTTTAAATATTTCTGCGAGCTCATAATTTTTAAAATACATATTTCTAATTAATTTCACCGAAAAGACTTAGGAACACTGTCCCTCTGTTTGCAATGAATGCACATAGCAAGCAGATATTGATTTCTAAAAAGCTTTCTAAACTAGAAGGAACCAGAGCTTACTGGGAAAACAACTGATTCTAGGTCTGAGCCAGGTAAAGTCCACAGTTAGGCTATGAAATTTTACTGTACCCGAAAGCGAAGAAGTGCTCAGAGATTCAAGTCAACAGCAGACTAGAATGAATTCCCATTCACCACTGCTAGTATAATTTGAGCCTCAAAAAATGTGATGAGATAATTAAATAAAATATGCCCGTGAGACCACAATGATGATAACAAACAAGTAAACAAACAAGAAGGGAGGAAAGGAAAGTTCTTCTTTAGAGAAGAATACCAGCCAGTAATTGTAGAAGAAATGATAGAAAAATCATCATTTTGCTACTTTGATGTAGTTATCAATTCAGTCAAAGCACATCAAAAGATGCTAAAATTATTGAATAAAATGTGTAATTAATAGGCTATTTAGTGTCAAAGAATCATCTGATAGATTACCTACTAATTACAAAAGGGAAAAATTCACTTTTATATTAAAAAATAATATTAAAAAAAAAATCTAGCAGTCAGAAATCTAGCAGTCAGCTCCTTACCCTAGAGACCAAATAGTGTTGTTTTGTGCTGAGGTGATGTTACAAAAATGGATATCACCACCTATGCAATATTCTTACCCAAAATGATTAACCCCCAATTTTATTATGAGAAAGCTTACAAATCCAAAACACACAACCTTCTACGAGGCTGAGACTTTTCAAACAGAAAAAATCATGAAAAGACAAAAAGGGCCGAGAATTAAAGAGACGTAACAAGTGCGCATGCAACTGGTGGATCTTCATTGGATGGTAGATCGGAACAAACATTTTGGTGACAGTTTGGTTTGAAGATGCTCTACATATTAGGTGATGTTATGGAACTATTAAATTCTCTTGGGTAGGATAACAGTATTGTGGCTTTGTAGGAGAATGGCTATTTTGAAAGGAGATGCATGTTGAAGTATTTAGGGGTAAGAGTATCATGAAGTCCAGTCACTTTTAAATTGTTCAGAAAAAGAATATATATATTAATTATATATATATATATATATATAGAGAGAGAGAGAAAACAAATTGGCAAGGTGAAGGGTAATGGATGTTATTTCTATTGTTCTTTCAACTTCTCCATAGATTTGAAATTTTTAAAAATAAGGTTGAAAAAATTGTAGAAAGGTATCTATGGATGCAATGTATTGTTAAGTGACAATGTAAAGTATGGTTCAATTCTATGGCTGTGAGAAGAAACATTTATGCAGATACATAAACATATGTGTAGGATAATGTTAGCTGCTATAACAAAGGGACCAAAAATGTGATGACTCAATCAAGACAGAGGTTTATCTCTTACACCTATGATGGCCCAGGTTGGCTGAACCAGATCAGAAGGCATCTCTCCTCCACTAGGACTCACAGGGATTCAGGCCTGTGATGTTTCTGATTAACACATGACTTTCAAAGCTGTTGCCTTTCCAGCTGAGGTGCAGGGCCAGAGATGATCTCTGAAGTAGGCTGCACACATCACTCCCACTTCCACCCCATTAGGGAGTCTTTCCTCCCAGGGCAACACCTCGTTGCAGGGGAAACTGAGTCATTGAGTTTGAGGTGGGTGGCACATCCCAGCTGCAGCTCTCATCACTTGAGCAGAGATTTCAGTGGAAAGCTAGCAGTCTCCAACAGAGTCATTAAAAAGGGGTCTGAAACAACACAGACCAAGCGATTTTCAGTTTTTATTCCAAGGTTAATGGAGCTTTGAATGCTTCAAAATTTCTCTCTTTGTCTTTAGTTTTCCATTATGAACATGCATTTTTCTTGCAATAAAGGAAAGACTTACATTTTATGAAAATAAGCCATTGAAACTACAAAAACATCATTTCACTGGCAAATTGGCTGGATGCTTCATTTTTTTCTCCCTGAAAGAAACATACAAGCTAATCTTAAATACCACAAATACCACATTAAAATGACAGCTTTCAACTCAGAAACCTTCAGTTGGACCCTATTCTCCAATGCATTGATTCTCCATCCTTTGCTTGAATCTCAGAGACCCCCACGATGTGTGGGGGACTGTGCCAGCCGGCTATATTTCTTACCTCTGTTCCCCACGCCCTCTGTTCTGGCCACGTGCCTCACTGAGAATCACACCACGCATGTCACTCCATCCACACCTTGGCTCCTGTGCTGACTCCAGCCAAAGCCAGTTCCTATCAGTCTTTCATAGCAAATACCACCTAGAAAATACCACCTCCTCCATGAAGCATCCCTTAACTTCTCGTGTTCTTTTTTTCTTTTTTTGCTGTGCAGGCCTCTGAAATTTAGAATCGGTACCACCCAATTTATCACTTAACTAAACATTGTTTTGCTAGTACAGCTAGTACTGTGCCTCTCCCATTGCAAGCATGGGCTTTCCAGATGGAGCAGTGGCAAAGAATCCACCTGCCAATGCAAGAGATGGAAGAGATACAGGTTCAATCCCTGGGTTGGGAAGATCCCCTGGAGGAGGAAATGGCAACCTACTCCAGTATTCTTGCCTGGGAAATCCCATGGGCCGAAGAGCCTGGCAGTCCATGGAGTTGCAAAGGGCTGGACATGACTGAGCACACACACACACTGCAAATGCCTTATTTGTATGTGGGGGCTGAAGACACAGTAGGTACATACGATGTTTTTCAATTAAATGTTTTATGACTTATTGTTTCGAGTAGGAGGTATTTTTCATGGATGACCTCCACTTAAGCGCCATCTTTCACATTCTTCAGATGCTCCTCTCACAGAGGGCAGTCTCAGTGTGCTACAGAACACTATATTGGAATGTTCAAATTTTTTAAATCCAACAATTTCCTGGCCACATGCCACTTTCTCACTCACTGCCCACCACACAGAACTCCATCTCAAAGAACACTACATTCGTTTGTCCCCCAAGCATGAACATGTATGGTTACCACCCATGTAAACCAACCATGATTTCATTTCCCATGAGGGATTCAGCTGCGTTTAAGAAATACTAGCAAGTGTCATAAAACAGGTCACGTTTGCCATTTCAGTAGCTTGCAAAGCTTTCACCCAGAGGCCCTTCCCCAGGGGGATGTCTCGTAAACAAGAAGCAGGTTCTACTAAAGACCAACAATGCCTCTCCTTCAGAGAGCAGCCCCAAAGGTGATCAAAGATTATGAAGACGTTAACCCCTAAGGCCACTGTTGCTCTCAGGTCAGTGTCTCAGACAGGATCATTCTAAATTGCTAGCATGAGAATCAGAAAAGATGGCAGACAGGAGCATATTCTCTATAGCTGTTGTTGGTGAAGACAATGGCTCATGAAATTCATGTACATGACAGCCCAGCTGACTCCCAAAAGCTTCTCCTGCTGAGTCTGATCTCATCCAACCCCACCTGGCAGCCACGTCTTCAGGTGGGAGACACAAACGGGGTGAAGAAGCAGTGGGATTTAGGTGAGTGATACCCAAGTTCAAATCCCACCCCCCCCAAAATTACTAATCTATTCTTTACTGTTGTTCAAGTTTACAGTCCTGGTAAGCAATTTCAAAATCGTCCTGCACACGGGAAGCACTTTGCTGCCCTTGATGGTGGTTTAGCTGTTAAGTCGTGTCCGACTCTTATGACCCCATGGACTGTAGCCCACCGGGATCCTCTGTCCATGGGATTTTCCAGGCAAGAATACTGAAGTGAGTTGCTATTCCCTTCTCCAGGGGATCTTCCCAACCCAGGGATTGCTGCCCTGACAGTTTTTTTTTTTTTTTTCCCCCTAGAAGAGAAAACATTTAGCCAGCTTTATGAGACTGCATAGAACCTGCTAACTTTATATTTCTTTAATTCATAAAGGTACGCATCCTGTCCAGAATGCTATTGGGTTGGCCAAAAAGTTCATTTGGGGTTTCCCATATGATGTAATAGAAAAACCGGAATGAACTTCTTGGCCAGTGCTATATTTATACAAGCTGCCCTCAATTTTCAAAGGCAGTTTTTATGTTTGAGGCACAGTAGGAATGTGGACTTTGGGGACAACGCTCGGAAGACACACGTTTGCACCCACAGTCCCCTGGCCACCCTTCCTGTGTCCTTACTGTTTGAGTGTCGAGTTTCACGACCTTGATCCTTCTCTTTCACAATCTCATGAGAATGCTTTATTTCAAATGTAACGAGCACACTGCCTTTCTCTGGCACCAGCCTGACACTGTTCTTTGCCTGTTTTCTTATTCACAGCAAGTCATGTCCTGATCTCTACACTAGGTCATAAGATCCACTCAGCTCATCCATCACATGACACTGGCTACAATGGGATTTGCACACATCAATCAGAATTCAGCAATGGGAGGGAAGGAGGGAGGTGGCATACCAGTTGAGAACCAGCTCCTTAGGTCTTGGAAATGAGCCATCAGGCAAGAGCTGGAAAATGACTTGATCCTTTCTGTTCCTGATGACTTCTGTCTCCTTGCCCTTCTGATCATCTCTGTTCAGTGTCACCTTGCTGTTTCAGACTCAACATCAGTAGGTCCTTGTCTAGAGATCTAGTCACTCTCACATCCCTGAGAAAATGTATCCCACTTCCCAACTCTTGGGTCTCCACCTTCCAGAAGGTCTAACCAGAACCATTATAATGTTTCAAAGTCCTACTTCAGTGCTCAGTGCCACTTCCATACCCTAAGGTAAATTCCTCCTTTTTCCTGTATGAGTTTTTCTCTGAACTTTTCTTTCTTTCTTTTTTTTTAAATTGGTTTGATTTAGAATTTTTTATATTATTTATTTGGCTGTGATGGGTCTTACTTGCAGCATGCAAACTCTTAGTTGCAGCATGTAAAGTCTAGTTCTCTGACCAGGGATTGAACCCTGGCCCCCGGCATTGGGAGCATGGAATCTTAGCCACTGGATCACCAGGGAAGCCCCTTTCTGAACTTTTGAGAGATTCTAGCTCTGACTAAGGTAATATCTCAACTTTATTATGGACGATGCCCAAAGAGCAAGCTGGGGAATCTTTGAAAAATGTTAATTACAAAAATCATAATACCCTATATACAAATTAATTTCAACAATAGTTTCTTTAATTAACATGGTTTTCTTAGGACTCTTTTCAAACTACCAAGAATCTAATGTCTACACATGTATTATATAGTCTAGGCTTTTCAGTTTTGTTTGTTTGTTTGTGTTTCATGTTTCAGGCTTTGATTTTGAAAGACAGAGCTAGTTTTCTTCCTCTTAAAGGAATAGCAATGTGCTGTTGCCTCCACCTCCGTGTGACATTTCAACATAGGAATACAAGGGAGAAGAAATGAAAATTGTAATTGCTCTTTAAAATTGCAAGAGGAGGAGACACTTTTAAAATCAGCTTTAAATCAGTATAATTTAATTATTATCATCTGATAATCTTTCAACGTTAAATATTTTCCATTAGAGCTTTATTGTCTGAAAGGGAAATTGTACCATATTTTTCTTAAGGCTAGATAAATGTCAGCTGGCTATTTATGTCACAATCATAAATTATACAGCCTTTGGAAGAAATCAAGAGTCTGGTATAGGACTTGCCACACCTTGCTGTCCATTGCTCTTTGAAATATGTGAAAACCCATTAGAATTTCTCAGAGGGGCTTACGGTTTTGGTTTCAACAGCAAGCAGTTAATGTTCAGTAGTTAGCTAGTTAATTGTTTAAACGGCTTAACATGAATGGCTAATTGCAAAAGCCAACGCTTACAGGGCACTTCCTCAGTGTTCTAAGTGCAACAAACATATCTTAACTCATTTCATCCTCACAGAACCACCAAAAGGAAGGGACTATTGTTCACACATGAGAAAGCCTGAGAGGCAAAGAGATGAACTAAAACTAACCCTATGTCACGCAGTCACTATGTGTGACAGTGAGGATTCACTCCCAGCATGCTGGGCTACAGAGTCTTATATATTAGTCTTACATTTTATTGCCAGAATGAGTTACTACAACTTCTTTCACCCAAGGCTCATCCTCCTTGGATAATATAATGGGCTTGCCCGAGAGAGGATGCATGAGAATGGCTGAGTACATGACAAGACACAAATGAAAACACAAAATGTTGAAGTGATTGGCTTAAGATTAGTCAATGAAGCAAGCAGGAAAAGACTCAGCACTGCATTTATAAGTATTCTAGTTCTTTCCATTGTGGTTTTAGTTTCCAGCTGACAAAACACTCACTTTCAGCTGTAATTTCTGGACCCAAGAGTGATTATCATACTCGTAATATGTATGACTGAGTTCCTTTGCTGTCCACCTGACACTATCAGCTATATTCCAATATAAAATAAAAAGTTAAAAAGAAAAAAAGAGGGATTCACAACTGGAAGTCAGGTTGATAGAACCAGGAACCAGAGAAAGATGTATTTGAAAGGCAAATGCATGATTCCAAACATAATTTTGTTGTTGTTTGTTGCTTAGTTGCTAAGTTGTGTCCAACTCTTTTAGGCATGGTTTAACTGGCCAAACTTTCTTTCACGTTTGGTGCTGTTAAAGCAAGAGGTACAAATGAATGGGGGAAGGAAGGATAAACATGGCTTAACACCCCACCCAATTAAGAGTCTCTTCACCAACTCCTCTGGACTCACCACCGCCTGGGGCAAGCAAAAATTCTCGTTCTGGCTGAGGATGATGGGGAGAGACCCACCAGCAGCAGTGGGCACTATTAACTGCTCTTGATGCTGTAACCATGGATACTGGTCGTCTTAGCCCAGAGCATCTTTCCTACCTTTCCATTGGCTGAAAATAGATGTGTGAGCAGGCTTCTCCATTCACTAATGTAAGTGTGTGGAAGTTTGGTCACATGCTCACTGATGTTCTTCTTGCCTATGACCGTCTTAGGCACTATCATTAAAATTTGCCCACATTTCCTTCTCTGAGAATGGGAAGCGTATCTCATGCCCAGAAATGACCTCATGTTTCATCTTTGACATTTCAGAATCATTATCAAGGATTTCTATTAAATTCCAGATTCACAAGGGAAAAGGGAGAACAAGCAACTCATTATGTCCTTTCCTTCTTCTCGTCCCTTTATCTGAGGGTGGTCTGTTTTCTGAAAATGCAGAGAGAAACAATAATTATTTGTTGGAAGGCTGTCGCCAGGCTCTAAGTTACCAAACATGATTTATAATCCAGAGAAGAATGATCTGTCCACCTGTAGATTTGTACTGATTTCCCTGTAGAAGACTGACAGGGAGGGGACTTTTTTGAGAGCTGAGTTTGTCTTACGTTGCACCCAATAATTCAAAGCTATTCAGAGTATTTTCCTGAGTCAGGTGGCTTGAAATGAAAATGCCACAACTGTCAGCGAGAACAGGGAGCAAGATCAATACAAATTGCCACCACTGAAGAGGCATGGGGGCGTTAATTTAGCACTCTGTGTCGACAGAGGAATACATTTTCAGAGGACTTGCCAGTACAGACCGTTGTGCAATGCAGGAGTATTTAGTGACCCTTTCCCTGGGAGGAGGGGAGGCAATCCTTTGGTTTTATTTGCCATGGAGCATATCACCTATCAAATCATATGAACACCAGGACCTAAGACCGTAAGGCAGGACTTAAATCACCTTCAAGACCAAGTTTCTCCTAATTATGTATTTTTTTTCACTCTAAGTGTGGCCAAGTATGATAATTGCTCAGTTGTGTCCAATTCTTTTGCCACCCCTTGGACTACAGCCCACCAGGCTCTTCTGTCCATGGAATTCTCAGGCAAGAATACTGGTGTGGGTAGCCATTCCCTTCTCCAGGGGATCTTCCCAACCCAGAGATCAAACTCAGGTCTCCTGCACTGCAGGCAGATTTCATTGCGTCTGTAAGGCTGTGTTAAGATATTCTGACACCACGTGAGTCATGATTTGTCCATGCATAGATTTATACTGACTTCTTTACAGAAGACTGACAAGTAGGGTCTTTCTTAAAAGATTAATCTATCTTATGTTGCACCCGATAATTGAGAGTATTAAACTGAGGTCTCATTTATTCAGTCCCAACACTCGTCTCTAAATTTCCTTTTCATTGTCAACTATATGATTAACATAAGGAATGGTTCTTCCTCACCCACGCTGGAGTAGTTCAAATAACAAATATCAAGAAGTTTAAATGCATGGATGCTTTCATATGCAGCTTTTAACATGAGCTGTTTATTGGTCATCCAATTACTTAAGGGTCAGGAATTCATTCTTTTCATAATGTCATACCAAATAGACTCATTAACTTTGCTATTATTTCTAAATTGCTACACCCAGTCCATGAAAATCTGACTGGCGAAAAGGGCACATTGAGCAGGCAGGACACTCCGATGTCTCTGCTGAGAGGTTGCTGCATTTGGCTTGTCTCTTTTTCCTCTGCCCAGCAAAGAGGACCTATTGATCACTGATACTCAGATCTGACCTTTCATTTTCGGTAGAGTTCTGCTGATGAGGATGCTCAAGCCGAACCAAGATTATCTGCCACAAGTTCTGCTTGTAAGACCGATTCTAGACTTCCGGCAATTGACCAAACCTCAGTCAAGCAGAAACATAAGAGTACCATGACTCCCAAGAAATTAGAGAAAGCGGGCCCCAGCAAACCCCCTCCAGGTGAGTGGCAGGTTTATTGAAATTCACAAAATCTAAAAGGTGAGTGGCGGGTTTATCGAAATTCACAAAATCTAAAAGGTGAGTGACGGTTTTCTGTTTTGTTTTGAAATTCACAAGCTTTTTTAAGCCTAGCATCACACCAAGGACAACAATCAGATAGGTGGTCTGATGACAGACCAGTGTTTTTCATGTGGCTCATTCAGGTTTTGGAGGGTTTGATGATCTTCCGCTAGTGATCAGATTCATTTTGGAGAACATCAGGTTGAAGAGGTGTGAAGTAGGCAGAGTAAGGGTCTCCACTGCCCGCGCATTCTGCCTACTCACTGCCTTTGTGTGGCACTGGCTTAGAATGGCTGCCCTTTCACCTTCGTCATCCTTCTAGGAGGATAAAGACATTTGGCCCCAGGTATCAAGTTTTATGACTCAATCCAGAGCATGAAGGGAAGCTTTCAAATGCATCTGAATGGCATAATTTACTGCCAAGAAAGAGAGTAATAAAGTCTTCTAGTTCTGTGGTTGTCCTCTCTGGGGGGAAACAAGGGGGGCCTTGATAAATCCTCCCCTTTGTGCAACTTGGTAAATAATTCACTCTTTAGCTGCCTTTGAAGCAAAGACCCGTCCTCTGCTTCAGGCAGGAGCGACTTAATAGTATCCAGAGAGGGGATAAATGCAGCCGGAAGTTTAGAGTCCCTCAGGCTCATCTCCATTAGAGCCAACATCTGTAGGACAAACTTGATTCCTCTGAGGAACTGATGTGGAAGTTGGGATAGCCAGGCAAAAAGGCCCATCTTCTGCTTGCAATGGAATGGAAACGATCCAGATTAACTGCCCAAGAATTCGTAAATAGCATGCAATTTGTTTAAAAGCACAACGATTTCCTAATCCTAAATAGCTCCTGTTCTGCAACCATCCATCCAGTTAAGTCTGGATGCATTTTTAGACAATGGCGACTCTCAGATTAACTAGGCATATTTCATAGCTTTAATGAAGGTGGAGAAAAAAATTGACTTCTGAAATGATATCCTTTCAGGCAAAGCCCCAACTCCTTTTCCTAGTTAATTGGCCAAATTTTCTTTTACCTTTGGTGCTTTTAAAGCAAAAGGTACAATGAACGGGTGAAGGGAGGATAAACATGGCTTAACACCCCACCCAATTAAGAGTCTCTTCACCAGCTCCTCTGGATTCACCACCGCCTGGGGCAAGCAAAAATTCTCGTTCTGGCTGAGGGTGATGGGGAGCGACCCGCCAGCATCAGTGGGCACTATTACCGCTCCTGGTGCTGTAACCACAGATATTGGTTGATGCTGTATAACCCAGAGCATCTTTCCTACCTTTCCATTGGCTGAAAACAGACGTGTGAGCAGGCTTCTCCATTGTAATGTAAGTGTGTGGAAGAAGTTCGGTCACATGCTCACTGATGTTCTTCTTGCCTATGACTGTCTTAGGCTCCATCATTAAAATTTGCCCACATTTCCTTCTCTGAGAATGGAAAACCTATCTCATGCTTAGAAGTGACCTCATGTTTCTTCCTAGTTAACAGCTGCTCATTTTGAAGTGTTTTAGTAGGAATTAGGTTTTTAATTCAACTGTTTAAGAAGGAAATAGGGCAGATAAGATCACTCCTCAAATATCTCAAATACATGCTGTCATGGATCGAACTGAGGATATCTTTTTAAAAACTGAATTTAAATAATGGAACTGTAGTCACTCGTTATAATTTTTAGCCTTCTTGCTAAAACCGGGTAGCCATTTGCATGCTGTGTTTTGTCCTTTGCAGAGATAAATCATTCAAATGGACAGTTCAGGCCCATTCCACGTTTGGTTTGTTTGATTAACACAGATGTTCTTCCAACTGAGCGAACTCCATATGGAACTTACTACACTTACAGGAAAGGAAAATTAACTCACTTTCCATTCTATAAAACCTCAAATTTGAGGAATTACTAGACCGGAAAGCACCAAGGTATAGACAAGAGAGCCAAGTTGGCAGAAGGATAATTATTTCACCAAATAAGAGATGTTACTTCCCCAATGGCTCAGCAGGTAGAGAATCTGCCTGCCATGGAGGAGACATGGGTTCGATCCTTGGGTCAGAAGATCCCCTGGAGAAACAAAGGGCAACCCAATCCAGTATTCTTACCTGAGAAGTCCCACAGAGAGAGGAGCCTGGAGGACTACAGTCCCAAGGGTCGCAAAGAGCTGGACACTATGAGTGACTAAGCAAGCAACACTTGGAGTAAAAGCCTTTAAAAACCACCTTGATTAAAAAAAGAAAATCCACCAGCTTAAAAATAATAATACAATAAATAAATTTTAAAACACCAGCTTTATTATCACATTATAGCTCTAGGCTGTGTCCGAGCTCTATGCAACCATGGACCGAGCTCTATGCAACCACAGGACCACTGTGGCCCAGCCATCCAGTGAGCATAAAAACCCTGCTGATTGATGTTAGTTACTATAGCAAATGGGGTTAATCAGGTAAACTAAAGGTAGGGTCTTGGTGTGTTGGGATCCACTCATTTTACATGTGTAGTCTCACCCACAGAATTCCCTTATCAGTCCAGGGAAATGAGAGCCCATGGACAAGGCAATAACTTAAGCTGAGTTTATTCAGGCAAAGTTGAGTCCAGTGGTGGTGAGAACTCAGAACATTCTGATAAATACCCTGCTGTAGTAGAAAGAGAGGCGTGGGGACCTAAAGTGTCTAGGACACAGCCATCCAATTCAGTGGGTAAATTCACAAGCTCCTGCTTTCCTTCACCTCTGTGGGGAAATAAGTTTCTAAAGCATTTTGGGGGCCACCCAAAGATTGCAGTGAGTTACCAAAACTTGCCATGTCAGACCTGAGTTCTACGCAAAACTAATTCCATTAAGACAGTGGAATTCCTTTGCTCAATAGGCTAACATTCCATACTGTGTTATGCCACACTTTTCCTGGATAAAATAATTCAGCTGGGGAATGTGGCTTGACTTACATGCAAACCTATGTAGTGACATTCCGTTATAATCCTTATATGTGAATTATCATCTGGAACCCCTAAAACGGCTATTTACAAGAGAGGAACCACTGGTACCCGCTACTAATAGATTTATAACCAAGAAGGTCTCAGATTTTCATTGTACTTCACACTCTGTTAGGAGGAATTCGTGCATTTTAAATTAATTCATATATTCCATGGAACTGTTTCTAAATGAGTTGGCTTATGATTCGCCTTTTCCCCTATCTCCATGCAGTTGTGGGCAAGTGCTTTAGCAACAAAATGCTTGGATTAGCATCTGGGCCCTGTTTCTCATTTGCTGTGTCCCTTTGGGAAGTAACTTCTCTGTGCCTCAGTTTCCTCATCTGTAAAATGGCAGAGCCTGGGAGTCAGAACAGATCCTACCTGCTAGCATAGCTGGGAGGATTCAGTGATAAAACATTCTCAACCATTAGAACAGCCTCCAGCACTATAGCTCATACATGATAGCTCAGTTGGTAAAGAATCTGCCTGCAATGCAGGAGACCCCGGTTTGATTCCTGGGTCGGGAAGATCTGCTGGAGAAGGGATGGGCTACCCATTCCAGTATTCTTGGGCTTCCCTTGTGGCTCAGCTGGTAAAGAATCTGCCTGCAATGTGGGAGACCTGGGTTCGATCTCTGGGTTGGGAAGCTCCCTTGGAGAAGGGAAAGGTTACCCATTCCAGTATTCTGGCCTGGAGAATTCCATGGACTGTATAGTCCATGGGGTCACAAAGAGTCAAACACGACTGAGTGACTTTCACTTTCACTTCACTAAGGTATCCTGCACACAAGAGCTTTATTCAGTAAGGAGAATGGACTAGAAATTTTGTTTTGTCTTTATGTTAACTCCTCCCCCCTCCTCAGTCTTCTTTCCCTTACCAAAAATCAGAGTTGTACTTTTAAACACCTAACACAAACACAGGCACAGACACTTTTACTACACCCTGAATTTTCAAAGCATAACACCAAATGGAAAAAGATGAACAATCAGAAAGCATTCACCAAGCCAGAGATTTGCTTTCCCTCCAAAAAGACATGAAAAACTCAGGCGGCAAGTCAAGACTCAGCTGGGTCTGACATGCAATCGATTCAGAAATCCTATTTCACAATCAAGGTGAACATGGATGTGGAGTGAGAAATAAGCCTGGCCCAGTTAACATATTCTTCTTTCAGAAGCAGGGGGAGGAGGCGTGGGGATTAACCTTTACCAAAGGCCCAGTCTGTACCCAGGATCTGAGTCCTTCCATCGACCTGTATGAACCAGTGGGAAGCAGAGCAGACAGCAGGCCTATTGAGTGCACTGAGCTGTAGGGGCCACCGGCTCCTGGACTCCTGCCTGTTCCCAGAAAACCTCCCAGCCCCATCCTGACTTGGACAGGAGCCGCCTCTCCTTTCCAGGACATGTAGAGCCATCCAAAGGCCATTGTGCTGTGGGGGTATGACACCCAGAGTCCTAAGACGCTCCTGACCCCCAGTGCCAGGCTCATAGGAAGTAAAAGCCCTCTTCTGCCCTCTCCTCTCACCCGGAGCCCCGGCACAGTCCCTCTCGTTATGTGCCAGGAAAAGTGATCTGGATGGAGTCCGGTGAGCCTGCTTCCAAAATCTTGCCCTTTAAAACAGAGCCAAATGTTCTGATATTCTCCTCACTTCTTATTGAGTTCAGTGTTAGTCATTACCAGATACAGATTTGTAGGAGTAGCAAGACCTAGTCAGCCTAAGAGTGGGCTTATGATGGAGACTAAAACTAAGAAAAAGCAGCAAACTCATATTTTAAAAGGTACACCTCTAAGACAACTGTGGTCTCTGTTGGATTGGGAAATATTCACTTGAAGAGCAGCCAGGAAGAGAAATTTGAGGGCAAATCCCAAATCTTCATAACTTACCTGGCAAGTCAGTTCTGTTGAAGATTCCCTGAGAGGCCAAGATGAATGGGTTTCCAGGCAAGTCCAGCGGCATCCAACAACTTTCCAAGCTGTCTGCCCAAGTTAGAAAACAACTGACATAAGCAAATACTCCTATATTTATAGACTGAATCCGAATTCTCAGTCCATGTATGGTAATGCTCCTAAATGAGGGGCGCAGGTATCACAGAGCCTGGAATTTGAAGTCCTGGTTCAGATTTCTGGTCTACTTCACCCTATAAATATAAACTGGCAACTTCTTCAATCTCAGTTTTCTCATCAGTAAAATGGAGTTGTTACCAACACCACAAGGTAGACGTGAGGAGTAAAATCCTGGGTATAGACTGGGCTTTAGGTAAAGGTTAGGTAAAGGTTAATCCCAAAGACCCCCTCTACTTATGAAGCCTGCTCCCAACACCATAGGCCGCTCCCAGGTTAGCATCTCTGTAAAAGAATAGCTCAACCAAAGATATTTTAGTTTGAGATGTGACAGGTCATAACTTGATCATTTAAAATGTTTAACTCTTTGATTATCAATAAAGTCATCCATCTATACCTCCAGGACCTATGGGATATTAGCAACACATTCAACTCTCCCCCACCATCTCAGAGCACATGCCATCTATGGGGTTGCACAGAGTCGGACATGACTGAAGCGACTTAGCAATAGAGGAGGAAGGTGGCTTCCCAGGTGGCTAGGGGTAAAGAACCCGCCTGCCAGTGCAGGAGACACAGGTTCAATCCCTGGGTCAGGAAGATCCCCTGGAGAAGGAAAGGGAAACCCACTCCAGTATTCTTGCCTGGAAAATTCCATAGACAGAGGAACCTGGCGACCTACAGTCCATGAGGTCGCAGAGGCAGACAGGACTGAGCGAATGAGCACAGGAGATTAAAGCAGGAAAGGTGCACCCAGCAGAGGTGCTGAAGACACAAAGGTGTGGAAGAGAGGATGAGGGAGGGGAGAGAGAGAGGACAGACAGACAGACATGGAGAAACTACAATGAGTCTAGGGGCTCACAGTATCTCCAGACAAGGAACAGGGGCATCACCTGAGAACTTGTTAAAAATGCGAGAACCCCAGCCCTGCCTTACTGACTCAGAACCCGCATGTAACAGGCTCTCTGGGAGATTGGTGTGCACAGGTTGAGTATGAGAAGCTCTGGGTCAGGATCAGGCTACAAGTTAGGAAGTGTAAAGTTGATGCCCTCCAGGTAAGCAAGGACCCGGCTCCAGAGGGCCCTGAGTGTCATGCTGGAGGTGCTGGAGCAGCGGGCTGAACAGGGAAAGGGCTCTACCAGATCAGCATTGTTAGCAGCTGACCGTGCCCAGGGAAGGGGGTTGGCAAGGAGGGTGAAGGCAGACAGAAGCCAAAAGACCAGACTACCCACAACCGCAGTGGCCCCAGAGAGACCTGAAAAGGGCTTGACCTGGAGCAAAAGCAGAGGGAGAGGGTCTGGGCCAGAGGGATGTTTAAGGAGGTAAACCTGGCAGAATTTGGTAAGGGTCAGGAATGGGGAAAAGGAAAAAGGAGGAATCCAAGAGATCTTGGTTTCTGGCCCAGAAAACTAGGCCAACGGCAGCTGCCTTTGCCAAGGCTGAGAAATCAAGGAGAAGGCAAGGCTTATTCTGTGGCTGCTGTCTTCAGGAACATCCTAGTCAGGCCAGGAGATGCCAGGAAGCACCTGCTTACCCAGGTCTGCTGCTCAGCAGAGGACTCCCGGCCACCAGGAAGAAGCCAAGGGCCGGCAGTGAGTAAGAGGTGGCTGAAACCACAAGAGTGTCTTCCCTGAGAGAGTGGACGGAGTAATGAGAGAGATGGTGCAAGAACAGTTGAGGAAGGAAGGGAAAGACAACTACAGAGAAAGGTTCCAAGAAGTAGGAGCCACTCTGGGAGCCGAGAGGCCTTTGAAAATGGGTGGGTAAGCTCCTATAGCGCTTTCAAGAACTTAAGGATTAGAGCCCTCCATTATAGGTAATGGCTCCAACAATGGCGTCTTAGCTCTGGAACCAAGTTCAACCGCAGCATTTCCCGAACTCCTCTGTTGCTAAGAATCGCCAGGGAGGTCCTTAATAAAGCACACACACCTGAGGCCTGTCCTGACTCAGAGCCTGTCTCTCCAATGAAGGGGCCTGGTTTTTTAACAAGCTCTATAGGTGATTCTCATCATACGTTGGGCCACTGTCTCATTGCCTTGCTTCTCAAACTTTAAAATTCTCCAGAAATACCTGGGAACCTCAATAAACTGCCGGTTATGATTCGGTAGGTTTGAGTGGGCAGGAAGTCTGCATTTCTAGGCAGCTGCCAGGTGACAGCCACACTGCTGTGGTCTCAGGACCACCCTGGCAGGAACAGGGCTAGAGAGAACACCTCTCTCATTTTGCAGGCAAGGAAACAGGTTCTGAGGCGGTAAGCCGTCAATCCAAGGTGACCCAGCTTGGTGAGCACCAGAGCAGAGAGATATGTCCTGCCTGAGGGGGGTCTCTCTGAATCGTGACTCCATCAGACGCCCATATTCTGCCTCCAGCAAGGATGGCAGATTGAGTGTGAGGTTAGCAAACAAATCATTAACTTCACCTGGACCCCTCCCTCCTGTCCACCTGCTTCTTCCTGCTTGCTCCCTCTCCCTGCCCGTGATCTCTCCCACCAGGATCTCTCTGGTCCTTTCTCTTTTCCCCCAAGCCTCCCCTCTGCAACAGAAAGGCCAGATTAGGGCATGACCACAACCTCCCAACCGGGGTGGGCAGCTGGAAGATCAGGGGAGAGAGGCTTACCTAAGTGAGACCCCGTGGACCACCATATGTTGCGGCCAGAACAGCTAATTAGACTGGCTGTGGGAGAGGAGAAGGGCCCGGGAGCTTCCACATGGGAACTTAGTGGGGAAGAACTTTCCTGCATCTGTCGAGGACGCCGGAGACCACTGGCGGGGAAGGGGAGTGGTGGTGATATCACTGCCCTGCTTAACTCTTCAGCGCCTCTGAGACCCGAGCCAGGCGCCTCCCGGGCAGGAGCCGGGCACTCGGAGATGCCATCCACCCCTCAAGAATGATTTTTGAGTTTTGATTCATTCTCAGCCTTTTGAATGTCCTTTCCCCCGGGCAAGTGTTACCTCCTGACCGCTCTTTTTCTTTCGTGCAGGTGACAGCAGTGAGCACCCACTGTTCTGTGTTGAATATTCCCCTTACTGCTCCGTCTTTGCTTTCTCCCCTGTCCCGCAGCCCAGTACCAATTACTGCTGCCTCCTCCTGCCACTACTGCCACGCGCCTCCCCAGCGGCGGGCCAGGTCACCCCACCACACGTCCCTCCAGCCCCTTTTCCCCCCTTCCTGAGCCCCTCTCCTTCCTCCCCGGGCCCTGTGCCCGAGTCTCCAGCCACCCTGTGCTACTTCCCCATCTCCAGCCCCAGGCCCACTGAGACCCCTGTGCTGTGCCTGCCCAGCCCCCGACGGCCCAGTAAAATTTACCTGGTGTGGTAAGTGGCCCTCGGCAGGGCGGGGCGCACAGCACAGTGGAGCCGAAGAGAAGGGGGGAACCTCAAGCTTCCGGAGGGCAGGTGGACGAGAGGGGGGACCACGGCTGGCCAGTGTGGTGCGTCGGGGGCACAGGAAGACCAGACAGCTGCAGCCACTTCACTCAGCCTTCTCCTAGCACTCGAAGGAGTGAGCGACGAATAAAATCCCATCCTTCCTTTCTCAGTCTCTCTCTCTCTCGAGACTCATTTGATTTCTTCATGCCTGTGTCTGGCACAGTTTGGATCATAACCGCCAGAAACCCAGCTGGCCCCTCCGTGTCCGACGGTAGTCCTGGAGGTGTGACCATGCCCTCAGAGCTGGCCCTGAGAGGGAGGCATCAGGGACAGGACCGGGTGGGGGATGTCCTCGCTGGATGTGAGAGCCGGCTCAGGACCACACCTCGGAGGGACAAATGAAAGGCCTCGGTCACTGTTTATGTTTTCTTTCCTGACTACTTATTAGGCCCTACATCTCTCCAAATCAAAAAAATCCCACCTCCTGGGTCCCTAAATAAAACACATTTATGGTCCATAATTAAGCTTTCATTAAGATCTCCTCTGGGGATGTGAGACAACACACATTTCCCAGCACACTCAGACCAGCAGACAGACACGGCCTATTATTTCTGACTGTACAGAAGGCTGCCTATTCTACCAGGGCAACATCGGCTCTTGTGGTTAAGCTGTAATTCTGCCCATGATCCAAAAAAAGCAATAAAACCTTTTCAAAAGGCATCTCTCAGGCACAATCCTAGGCACTGGGCATTAAAGTGGAGATAGTGTGGGGGAGGGGTACAGGTTCAGGAATTGTATTTCCCTCTCCACCTTTCTTTTTCACTTTGTCTATCCAGAGCTGTGTCTGCGTATACAGTGATGTGAGGAGTTAAAGGATGATCAGGTGCATGGAATTAACATGGGCCACTAAAAGGACGAGGTTCTCAGTTGTCAGGGGCCTTGGTGGGGGCAGGGGGGTTGTTTTTGTAGGTCTTTTCCTTCTCTTGTGTTTCCTGCCTAGAGAAGTTTCTCCAGTATTTGTTGTAAGGTTGACTTGAAGGTGCTAAATTGTTAACTTTTAAAGCTTTTGACTTCTCCATCAAATCTGAATGAGCACCTCACTGGGTAGAGTATTCTTGTAGTTTCTTCTGTTTCATGGCTTTAAATGTATCATGCCATTCCCTTCTAGCTTACAGAGTTTCTGCTGAGAAATCAGCTGTTAACCTTCTGGGTTAACCCTTGTATGTTATTTATCATTTTCCCTTGTTACTTTTAACATCTTATCTTTGTCTTTAATTTTTGTCAGTTTGATTAGTATGTGTTTCAGTGTGTTCCTGCTTCAGTTTATCCTGCCTGGGACTCTCTGAGTTTCCTGGACTTGACTGAAGTTCTATTTCCTTTCTCATGTTAGTGAAGTTTTCAGCTATTATGTCTTCAAATATCTTCTCAGATCCTTTCTCTCTTGTCCTTCTAGGGCCCCTATAATGAAAATGTTGGTGTTTTTAATGTTATCCCAGAGGTCTCTTAGGCTGTCTTCATTTCATTTTCTCTTTACTCTGTTCTGCAGTGTTGACTTCCACCATTCTTTCTTTCCCTCAGTTATCCTGCTATTGATTCCTTCTAGTGCATTGTTCATCTATTTGTTTCTTCTTTAGTTCTTCCAGGTCTTTATTAAATGTTTCTTGCATCTTCTCAATATTTGACTCCATTATTTTTCCCAAGATTCCAGATCATCTTCATTGTCATTGTCCTGAATTCTTTTTCTGAAAGGTTGCCTATCTCCACTTTATTGTTTTTCTGGGGTTTTATCTTGTTCCTTCATCTGGGACATAATCTTCTGCCTTTCCATTTCTGTGATTTTCATTCTGGAGGCTGCAGGATTATAGTTCTTCTTGCTTCTGGTAGACAAGGCTATCTAAGAGGCTTGTGCAAGCTTCCTGATCTGAGGAACTGGTGGTGTGTAGAACTCAGTCTTGCTCTGGAGGGCAGGGCTGTGCTCAGTAAAACTTTAATCTGCTTGTCTGCTGATGGGTAAGTCTGTGTTCCCTCCCTGTTAGTTTTTTGATCTGAGGCAACCCATCCCTGGAATCTGCACACTATATGGTAGAGCCAATGGTGATCTCCAGGACGGCTCATGCCAAAGGGTACTTCCTATGACTGCTGTGGCCAGTGCCTTTGTCCCTGTGGTGAGCCATTGCCAACCCATGCCTCTGCAGAAGACCCTCCAACACTAGCAGGTGGGTATGGTTCAGTCTCCTGTGGGGTCACACTGCTTCTTCTCTGAGTCCTGGTGTACACAAAATTTTGTGTGTGCCCTCCAAGAGTGGAGACTCTGTTTCCCCTGGTCCTGTAATCAGATCCTGCTAACTTTTACAGAGAGATTTCCTGGGGATTCCTAGTCCCTTTGCTAGATCCGCAGGCTGGAAAGCCTGACATGGGGCTCAGAACCTTCACAACAGTGGGAGACCTTCTGAGACACTAGTGTTCACCCGTGTCTGGGTCGCCCATCCAGACTGGGCCTTGATTTTATCATGACTGCACCCCTCCTACCATCTCACTGTGGCTTCTCCTTTGACTTTGGATGTGGTGTATCTTTTTTGTGTGTGTGCCAGCATCTTCCAGTCAATGATTGTTCAATAGTTGTGATTTCAGTGCTTTCACAGGAGGAGGTGAGTGCACACCCTTCTTCTCCACCATCCTGAACTAATCTCCAGTCGTCAGGGTCTTGTATAAATATAAGATTTCTACTTTTTTTTTTTTTTCTTTTGCTGGTCAAATTAAGAACTCTTCAGTCAAACAATTGGTGCCCCAGCAATGTCAAGACAATTGAGGCAGACGCCTCCTATATAAACAGCTGTTTGATTTCTTTGCTACTGGAGGCATCCCTTTGCCCAGATACTAGAAGGAATGGGTTTTATGGTGCCCAAAGCAAGCCACAGTCTTCCCAAAATTCACTGTCAAACTTCAGGGTGATGGGTTGCCTGGCAACAAAACTTCTGAACACAACTTGCTCCATCCTCTGTAAGGCAAAGGCTCTGTCTTACTACCTGGAGAGGAAGTTATATTTCACCTTTTAGTGTCAGTATAATTTAGTCTTCCTAAAAATTAGTATATGTAGCATGCTATCATGAAGATCATCTTAGGAAGGCCCCCATGACCTGAACTTTTGTTCACTTTGGATGTGAGGAAGGTGATTAGGAACTGGAATCCATGTGCTGATACATACAAACTAGGCACTTTGTGTGCTGCTAGCCTGTCCAACTCTTTGTGATCCCATGGACTGTAGCCTGCCAGGCTCCTCTGTCCATGGAACTTTCCAGGCAAGAATACTGGAGTGGGTAGCCAGTCCCTTCTCCAGGGATCTTCCCAGCCCGCAGCTTGAACCCGGATCTCCTGCGCTGCTGGCAGCTTAGGTCACTTCACTTGTAACTGCAGGTGCAGATGGAAAAGAAGGAGCAGTTCATAAGACTTTGCCTTCCATAGAACCTAAAGGATATCACAGGGAAGAAGTCAGTGGTGCAGCCAAGTTAGATTATAATCTTTAGGCCAAAATGTCTTACTCAGCTTTGTGAGCCCTTGGATTATTACAGAGAAAAGGCATTTGTTGAACAAATTACAATAAAAAGAGTTGCTATTTGTCTTTTGAATTTTATAATAGGATTAAAGAAGAGAGCAAGAATTACACAGGAGTAAAGGGTGCTGAATAAGTTATTCTCAACCCATAAAGCTTGCATAATAATATGTTTCTGGTCAAATTTGGTTCTCTCAGGGGAGTGACTTCAGATTTCCAATTATTATTGGTACTATTATTATCACTGTTTATGGCAGAAGCAGCAGTTACCATTTTTAGCAGGTAATAAGCACCAGACACTGAGTTAGACCATTTACCTACATTATTGCTAAACCTCACGATAACTCAAAAGGATGCGAATATTCCCATTTTACAGTTGCAGATACTGAGATACAAATGCCCAAAGTCAGAAGAATCTGGCTTCATTACCAGCAGTGTTTTCTTCACTGCCAGACCTGGTCAAACAATCTCTAGTTTTTTCAGTTTTATTACTTTAGTTTGCTGATAACTCAATTAGAGGAGACATGGTTATGGAAATCATTCTGGAAATCACTTAAGAGAGCTGATGCTTTGAAGAAAGTACTCTTTTGAACAAAACAGACTAATCTGTTATCTTGGGTGTTCAGCACAAGGGAAAAAATGGTTCTACTTTTGGAATTACCCATAGTTTTCAGCTGAATGCATCTTCTCAAGCCCTATAAACCATACTAAGTGATTATTACTTGTCCTGCAAGAGAGTTTGAGAAAACACACAGGCTGGCTAAGACAGGGTCCTCATCCTTAAGGAGCTTACAGTCTAGTTGGAGAGAAAAGACACAATTCTGAGGCAATCTTGGAATATTTAAATACTAAATGCCCTAAGGACCCTGAAAGTTCTGGCCAACACAGGAAACAGGCCTCCAGGGACCTGCTGGCTGGAGCAAGCTAGTGCAGGCTGGAGGAAAAAGGCCCTCTGGGAGACAGGGGGCGTAGGGGTGTGGATGGAGTGGGGGAGCAGGAGGGCTGCTGCCTGGGGTGTGAAGGAAATCTGAATATTCGGCTGGAAATCAAAGTAAAATCCTCATAAAAAGGACCTTTGAGCCAGGTCCTGAATATCCACTGGACTTGGCCTGTGCCCCAAGCCTGCCCCTTCCCTGGTCCTCCTCCTGTTTCCTCTTCAGTAAAGAATGATCCTGCTGCTTCCCTGCCCAGCCGCACCCATCTGTCAGGTGCTAGGCAGGGGGCAGTTGATGACTTCTGAGAGCTGCAGAGGAATAAGGCCCCAAGTGATGGAGAGAAGCCTATGGGCCAGAGGAATGCAGCTCCTGGGGTAGGAGGGCAGGATCCCTTACTGTTAAGCCCTCCATCCCTCTCTCTCACCCTCCTCTCTCCCAACTTAGTGAGATCCTATCTAATCACCATCCTACACCCTCCAAAGAATGTATTCTCATTTTCTGGAGAATTCTCTTTCTGATCATGCCCACAGTCTCTCTGGGCTCCACCGACGTGCCCTCAGCTGGAACCCACGCCACCAGCAGCTCCCCCTTCTAGCAAGTTCCCTGACGAGGGCCTGTCAGGGAAAGTAAGCTGTAGCTAATCATTGTTTTAAACCAGGCTTCACGGGCAGCCAAGGAGAACTTCCATTCCTTTCCTCAATCTGATTTTAAAAGACCCACATAACCACAACTTACACCGTGGGACATAAATCCAGTTGTCTTCATGTGCCAAGGAAGGCTGTTCTCGCGCATACGACTCAGAGACCCTTCCCAGCTTTACCCTCCCTCCCCCTTGGCTGCTGGCTATTTGTGAAAGTTCTGAACTGTCCAAGAGGAGATGAGCCAGGCAAATTCTCCTGGAAGCATTTCATCTAGAAATTCACCATCTAACTGCCTGTGAACTTGAGAACTTGTAGAGATGCGTGGAAAACAACAAAACTCTTTTCCCAAGCTCATATGCACTGAGACTTAATACATGTGAAGAGGAAACTTGAGATTATTCATACCAATTAGCAACCTAATTCAAAATGTGACTTAAAAAAAAAAACATATTACCGGGAACTCAGTTAGAATTGGCACTTCAGTTACTGTCTTCCTGGGAATGTATCAACACCCTCTCCCTCCCCGCCACCCAGTGGTGGATAACACACAGGCAAAAAAAAAAAAAAAGGTCCCCAGATGCTTGGACTCTTTCTGGAAGGCCATATTAGTTGCTAATAAGCAACCTGAGGATATGAATATCTAGGTGCAGAACAGACTGTGATTCAAGTTTGGATGAGGACATGGGGAGCTGGGCTTTGTGTGTCCCAAAGATAAAGGCTCTCGATGGTTTCACCAGCAGGCCCATCCCAATATCTATGAACTGGAAGCTAGAAACTTCTTAGCAAAAGGAAGGACCCCCTTCAGAATCCACATGGCAGGTGTCAGGGGGTGTTCATGAATGGTGATCACAGTCTTGTGAAGTAGGTATTATTATTCCCATGTCACAGGTGGGGAAAACTGAGGCTTCCGGAAGTGATCTGTCCAAGCCCATGTGGTTACAAGATCATAGAGCCAGGTTTCAAATCCAGCTTCTCCCTCACCTCCTGTTTTTTTTTTTTTTTTTTATTCCCCTAACCGCCTTCCCCACCACAGGCCCTCTGAGCAGTCTTTCTACAAAGATGTTTTCCTATACAAAATTATTGAAAAGATTTTGCACTTTTCAGCAGCCGAGGCACCACAGATTTTATCAAGGAAGAGGAGGCCAAACCTGGGGAGACTGACAGTCAGCCCAGAGACGCAGAGCCCACGATTGTCTGGGGACAGAAGCAGACAGAAACTGCAGCGGCCTGGGAAGGTACCTGCCCTCAGGGGAATAGGTGAGGATGCTCATACATCTCTGACCTCAGAGACTGATTTACACTATTACATGGTGAATTCCGTGTGCTTTTTGTGTGAAGAGAGTGTACTTTATAATGAAATACTTAAAAGGTTTTAAAAACAAACTATTGGATCCAGTTTCCTTCTCTGAGGGAGGCTGGCAGGCAAAGGCAGGGCGGGGAGAGTTTTCATTTTCTCTGCCATTACTCCATAAGCAAGACCATGTAAGGTTTTGAGTGGATGCCCACCGTTAGGCTTCTGGAGAGGGTATTTTGGTGGTGGGTGGTAGGTATGGGGGTGGGTGGGGGAGGGGGTGGGTAGAGAAGCAGTTTCCAGCTCTGAGGATGTCTCACCCCGCCGCAATTCCCCACCTACCTCCCAGGAGGGCAGGATAGAGGTCTGTGGATGGCAGACAACTCACCTCCCCCAGAGATTTTCTCCCTTCTGATCCAAGGTGTCAAGATCTTAGCGTGTAAGAAATAACATAGAGGCAGATATAGGCTTTATTTCAAAACACTGGTTTGGCCGACACCTCCTCTTTTGGTCCTGAGCATTCATCCCAAGGCCCGAGCCACGCTGCTCGGCTAACCACGCTGTCCTCTCCTGCGGTGGCAAAGGAAAGGAGGAGTAGGTCCTAAGGAGCCCCCTTGGGGGTCAAGGAAAGGGACGCTTGACAGCTCACCTTGCCAGCCAAGCACCTGTTTCGTCCCCTTGGAGGAGCCACTGAGCATCACCTTTCCGCACCACCCACTGAACGCAGGAGCCTTTACTTAAAAGTATGATATGTACTGTGGTGGACACAAGTAAATATAGAACATGTACTCGGATGGCTTGAAGTTAGGGGAGATTGGAGCACATGTGACTCTGTAACAGCTCAATGTCCAGAGGCCCCCAGTGATCTAATGCCTCCTGGCAGGAAGGGCAGAGCTCACTGCTAATCCCAGCCCTCCATCCTCCCAGTGGTGCAGCCTGGGGTGGTCAAGAAGCCAGTCTGGGTTACAGTGCCCATGTTTTAAAATAAGGATAATGAAATCTACCTTGCTAGAATAACGAAAGGAAGTGCTATTCTCAGCAGCACTTGAATATTGCGGGAACTCAACTACCACTAGTTTCTCCTGCCATCTCCCCGACAGTCCTCAGTGAACTCTAGACTGCTGTTTGGAAGGTGAGGTTCCCCGTGTATCAAACATTCCTTGACCCACGAGTCTCATCTAATCCTCCACGTGTGCCCAGAAGATACTTTCCATTATCCTGAGATTCACTGAGAATTTGTCCTGATCTTCTATTATACCCCTGACTCCTTATCTTGCCTCTGGTCCTTTTTTTTTTTTTTTTCACATTCCAAAGCAGTTTGCAAAAAAATAAATGAATAAATATAATAAAGTAGTTTGCATAAGTTGGAGTAGGAGCCAGATGTTTGAATTGTGTCAGCAAGAGATCCAAAGCAAATGTGACAGAGAGCTAATATATTGAAAGCGCTTACAAATCAATAAGGAAAACATGAATACCTAATAGGAAAACCGGGGAAGAGGCACTGCAGACAGTTTCACAGAAGAAATAATACAGGTGGTTAATAAAGTCTGGGGAGGGGGGTAAAAAGTTCAAGCTCACTCAGTAGTAAATGTAAATTTACAAGAGAGAAATTTGGCCTACCAAATGGGCTAAGGTCTTTTTTTAGAATAATGCTCAACGACTTCTCTGGTGGTTCAATGGTGAAAAATTCACCTGCCAATGCGGAAGACATGGGTTTGATCCCTGATCCAGGAGGATCCCACAGGCTGCAGAGCAACTGAGCCAGTGTGCCCCAGTTACTGAAGCCTGTGCACCCTGGAGCACGTGCTCTGCAACAAACGCCCACGCACCGCCCACTAGAGAGTTGCCCCTGCTCACCCCAGCTAGACAAAAGCCCACACAGCAGGGAATACCCAGCACAAATATAAAAATAAATAAATAGAGTAAACAAAATTATATAAAAAATACTGCTCAATACTGATAGTGAAACTACTAAGATTTTCCAGGTACAGATACTCAGGTGCTATGCCAAGCCCGCAGCTACACTCCCAGGAACCACCACAGTTAGGAGAGATGCTTTCGTATCCTACCTGGAGGGTCACTTGGGCCAAACTGGAATTTGGCAACCTGTGTCCTTGTCTTTAGAGAGCTTGCAATTCCACTCCTGTGAATCTATTCTAAGAAAATAAGATCTGCAGTCTAGGAGGTATGAGCGAGGATGTCTATCATGGTGTGATTTGTGGCAGCAAAAATCTGGAAACAATCTACATACCCAACAACAGGGGGAAGGGTTTGTATAATGTACCCTTAGAGTAGAATCATTATCATGTTCTTAAAGAACAATTAATGGCAGGAGATAATGCTCACAATAAAAATGTTTAGGGAAAGAAAGCAGGACATAAAAGTGTATATGCCCAAATACCCAATTTTGTTTTTAAAAATAGTATTTCTAGATAAGCAAGCCCTGGGTTGTAAATTCAAATGTCTTCAGGGAACAGGTGGGAAGGGCAGAGGTACCTAACACCGGCTAGGATGCTTGCAGTCCACCAGACACACTCCGCCTGAAGGCAAGTAACTCAGTGTTCAAACAGGCAACTGCAGAATAAAAGTAGCCCGGGGTCTTGAGTTTGCAACCCACCTCTGAATTCCAGAACAGCAGCGATGTTCCTCTGAGTTTCAGATACTTGGTGATTTTCACTTCTTCTTCATCCTCTTGTGTGTCTCCCAAGTTTTCTACAATAAATATCAACTACTTTTATTAACCAGAGGAAAACAGTTAAAAGTTTATGGCTGTCAAAACAGATGAAAACTGTTGGTCAAGCACATGTAGAAGTCTAGAACAAAGCCACAGCCTTCGGGCAGAGAGGTGCTTTTTCTGGTTTCATCTCGTTGCACCTACAACGTACAGTCGCACCTAGTTGGGCTCCTGGAAACAGCAGGCTTTCCGCTCACAGCTGGAGCCCATGCAGGGCCTCAGAGAGGCCTCAGCAGCATCTGCAAGGCCTGAGCTGCGAAGACTACATCCCTGGACATAGGCAGTCTAGGGGTCATCCCAGGCCTGGAGCTATGAAATCTGCTCCCTATTTGATAGACACAAGAAAAAGGGTTAAACCAGCATAAACATAGAATAGCACAGTCTGCCACCTTTAGGGGAAACACACAGGGACTGAATTTTTAAAGAGGAAGGCTGCTGGGATGGTGAGGAAGGGTGGAGACGCACTCCCTGGCGTTTCTGGAATCTGCACGCTCTGCAGGGCAGCACTTAGCCTGCAGCTCCCTCCTGCCCCAGAGGCCAGTGTCAGTGGCTTCCGTGAAATAAGATGTGGCTCCTGCTGTTTCCAGTTTCTGGGTTTCAGAAGCCACTCAAGCAGATTCTTGTTATCTAGCTAGCTAGCTGATAGCCTATTGGGGGTGGGGGGGTGGGGGCATCTCCCGGAGCCTGAACTAAACAGACTCAGGGCAGAGGAGCTGCTCTGTGTGTTCACAACCAGAAGATTCAGGTCTCAGCACTTGCTAGCTAATCTCTGAGGCCCTTGTGCTCAGTCACTTCAGTTCGTGTCCGCCTCTTTGCTACCCCATGGACTGTAGCCCGCCAGGCTCCTTTGTCCATGGGATTATCCAGGCAAGAATACTGGAGTGGGTTGCCATTTCCTTCTCCAGTCACATTCAAAATGAAAAGTAACCAACTGAAGACTATACTTCTGAATCCACCGTACTACCTTTTTCTCAAAAAAAAAAAAATATATATATATATATATACAAAAAAAAACCCACCATATATATGGACTTGGCTGGTGGGACAGTGGATAAAAATCCACTTGCCAACACAGGGGACACAGGTTTGATTCCTGGTCCAGAAAGATTCCATACGGCACTGAGCAACTAAGCCCATGTGCCACAACTACTGAGCCCACAAGCCCTAGAGCCTATGCTCTGGAACAAGAGAAGCCACCACAATGAGAAGTCCACGTCCCGCAATTAGAGAGTAGCCCCTGCTTGCCACATCCAGAGAAGGCCCACATGCAGCAGTGAAGACCCAGTGCAGCCAAAAATAAATAAAAATAGCAGTGTGTACATGTAATATATATATATATATGTATATGTATATATTTATACATACACACATATGGTGGCACAGTGGTAAAGAATCTGCTTGCTGATGCAGGAGACACAAGAGATGTGAGTTCGATCCCTGGGTTGGGAAGATCCCCTGGAGGAGGAAATGGCAACCCATTCCAGTATTCTTGCCTAGGAAATCCCATGGACAGAGGAGCCTGGTGGGCTATAGTCCAGGGGTCATGAAGAGTCAGACTCGACTGAACACAAGCACAACAACAGATACATATATCAGGAGAACTCAGATCACTTCGCAGAAGCATTTGTTCTTTAAAAAGCCATCAGCCCAGCCTGGGTGGAAACACAGCTCCACTCCTTTATATCCACAGCCACATACCAGAGCATCCTAGAATCACTGCTTCGTCTCTTACTGGGGTTTATAAAACCCAGGGGGAGCCTGATAGGAAAGCTTAACTGATTTCCAGAAGAGCCAATGAGTAAAGATTCTCACTGTGTCCCCGAGTGTCCCATGCGGTTCACAGTGAAAAGAGGCTTACAGAGGGACCAGGACTGGTGCTCCCTGGGAGCTCCATTAAAGCAAGACTGTATGGAGTTGGCCTTTAGCTAAGCTGCACACTCAGAGGATTTGCATTTTGCCTGCCTGAGCTGTTACCGCACAGGCCTTCCTAAAGCTGTGGAGTCCTGGCCACCCTACAGGGTGAATTGCTTTAGAAGGATAAGGAAATAGCGCCTCACCAGACCCTGCAAGACAGCAGGGAGGGGAACAGGGGAGGGGAGGGTGGGGTGGGAGGAGGGCTGATGGCAGGAGGGAACACAGGTAAGTGGAATCGGAGAAGTAGGTCCAGTGTTCTATCCACACTACGAGGGTAAAAATGCTCAGCAGTTCACACGTGATGAATGAAGTAGATTCTTATTTTCACAAGGAAATTGTTTCTTCAGGAGCAACACAGGGTAGTGGTTATGGAGACAAACTGCAGCATCAGGCAGACCTGAATTCAAATGTTCACTCCATCATTTACTGGAAATAGGATCTTGGCAAGTTATGGGACTTCCTAATGTATATAGCACAGTTAGCATGCTGCCCTCAATAAATTGTGCTTATTCACTAATTTTACAAGGTAAATTTTAACCATTTACCTTGTAAATGAAACCATTTCACCCTCAGAGGATTCCACCCATTTGGGCACTCACCCGACTCTTTCTACACCTCCCTATACTTCAGATTCAGGAGACAATGGAGAGGAATTCTATCATAGCCAGAGGTCACAAACTGATTAGGGGCTAGTGACAAAGGGGAGATCATGATTTCATGAGAGAGTTATGATTTTTATCTGCAGGGAATAGTAAACGTAACCACAATCATCAATTTAATGGGACACCAGTTTCTAGAGCCTTCCTCCAATCTGCCACAGTGGACCATGCATTTCTTAAGGTTCTGTGAAGCTGCGTGTGAAGCAGGAGTATGAATGTATGTTGAATGAATTGGGATGGGTCAGCGCTGGTAGTTTCTGTAATAATCATTCCTGGACCGCTGGTTTTCCTTCTCAACAAATACAGGTATGAATATGAAAATCATATTCATATTGAATGAGAGGTTTTACTCATCATCAGCCCTGACTGATGTGGGGGCTGGACAGTCTTCCAAGAGCTTCTGCAGAAAAGATCTGTATCCTCAGGGTCACTCTGCTGCCCCAGGACCAACCTGAGCTCCACAAGTATGCAAAACAGAATTTGTAGGTGGTAAAGTGAGGCCATGGACAGAGGAGCCTGGTGGGCTACAGTCCACGGGATCGCGAAGAGTCAGACGCGACTGATTGACTCACACTTTACTTTTAAACTGAGGCGGACTCTCCTGGACACTTTCAGTACCTCCAGCCACTTTAACCACGTCCGTTTTCCTCTCCAGGGCTTGTTGGTTGCCTTATAGGACCCTCCCACTTGGTATTAAGAGGTCTTGCATCCACGAGCACCTACAGTAAAATGATTAAGCTTGTCTTTTCTCAATGCAGATCCAATAGTTCAACAAGAACATCCAGCATGGGCAAGTGACACCAAGCTGAAGAGGCCCACTCAAGAGAGAAGAAACTTGGTCCCATCTTCACAAGTAATAATGGTGATGGAAAACTCCCGCACTGAACGAGCCAGAAAAGGAGACACAGGCACGCACTCCCAGAGCACGCCACACTCAGCCCTGCCCCAGGCCTTCCAAGGAACACACAGTCCCCAAGAGTTGGATGAGTCCTTGGGGCCACCACTTGTAGCCAGCACCCTGGGAGGGCCGAGAAGGACCACGTTTCGGTTCAGAGACAAAGACTTCTATTCCATTTTATCCTCAAACCCTGGAGGTGAACATGATGACACAGAAGAGGAAACCCACATGGAGGAAGAACTTTTGATGGCTGGCATGCACCCGCCCCGTTCTCCTTCCAGTCATAAGAGAAGTAGATTCCTTGGGACACTGGCCACTCAGGCCAAAAATAAAAACTCTGAAGAAAATCCTGCACACTGCAGAGCGAATTCTATAAGGAGAAGTGAGGCCAGCCATGGCTCCTTAAGAATTAGCAATGCGATGGAGCCAGTGACAGAGCAATCTTCTGTCGGGCAAAGGATGTCCCAAGACCCTGGGCTCTCTGATGGGGGATCTATTAAAGGAAAAGACAGCAGTGACTGTGAAAGTGAGAAAAAGGCCTCTCATTCATGGGACACCCAATCCGAACCCAGCCTGGAGGATGACATCAATGCTGAAAATGAATCCCGTGATGGTATCTCTATGGAAGAGAGGCCTGGAACCCATGCTTATGAAAGAGACTGTCAGGCCTATTTAAGTGAGTCTAGTAACCCTCTTGATTCTTTCCTTGCTGGTAGACCAATGGCTCCAAGATCATCAGTGAATTTGTCCCATAACATGCCTGGATCAGTCACACATTTCACTCTGAGAGATGATACTCTGGCAGACCTGCCCCCATCATCTACCTTAGTTCCCAGTTCAGACTCGGAGGGAAGTTCCAGGTTTAGCGGTCATCAACCACTGTCCCCCATTAGAAACAGGAATCTACTTGCTGGTGCTGAAAACTGCAGTTACCTTCCAGTAGACAGTGCACATGACCTTGATGTCAGGGGAGCAGAAGATGTTACTTCAACAAGCCCGGCTCAGGAGGCTCCCTTATATACAGACGGTCTCTTGCCGAATCCTCAGGGCAACCTGTCCTTGATGGAGTCTTCCAGCTCCTCCCCATCAGGAATGAATGTACAAGGCCACTTGCACGTGGCGCGGTCTCTGCAAGAAAACAGACCTTTTACATTCTTTGCTGGGTCTGAGTTCCCAAACCAAAATGAGAATGGAAGCGGAATGGAGTTCTCTGGCTTTACCAAAGCAAAGGGAGCCCCTAAAATGAAGACGGATCCTGAGAAACTCAAGAAAATACAAGAAAGGTGAGGGGTTTTCATAAATGTATGAATATGCATCTATATTTTTAAAATTCCATTTCTCTAATGCCAAAAAGCAGTGCTTTCCTAAAAAGGTTGAGTTCAGTTTAGTCACTCAGTTGTGTCCGACTCTTTGCGACTCCATGAATCGCAGCACGTCAGGCCTCCCTGTCCATCACCAACTCCCGGAGTTCACTCAGACTCACGTCCATCGAGTCAGTGATGCCATCCAGCCATCTCATCCTCTGTCGTCCCCTTCTCCCCCTACCCCCAATCCCACCCAGCATCAGAGTCTTTTCCAATGAGTCAACTCTTCGCATGAGGTGGCCAAAGTACTGGAGTTTCAGCTTGAGCATCATTCCTTCCAAAGAAATCCCAGGGCTGGTCTCCTTCAAAATGGACTGGTTGGATCTCCTTGCAGTCCAAGGGACTCTCAAGAGTCTTCTCCAACACCACAGTTCAAAAGCATCAATTTTTTGGCACTCAGCCTTCTAAACAGTCCAACTCTCACATCCATACATGACCACTGGAAAAACCACGGCCTTGACTAGACGGACCTTTGTTGGCAAAGTAATGTCTCTACTTTTCAACATGCTATCTAGGTTGGTCATAACTTTCCTTCCAGGGAGTAAGCGTCTTTTAATTTCATGGCTGCAGTCACCATCTGCAGTGATTTTGGAGCCCAGAAAAATAAAGTCAGCCACTGTTCCCACTGTTTCCACATCTATTTGCCGTGAAGTGATGGGACCAGATGCCATGATCTTCGTTTTCTGAATGTTGAGTTTTAAGCCAACTTTTTCACTCTCCACTTTCACCTTCATCAAGAGGCTTTTGAGTTCCTCTTCACTTTCTGCCATAAGGGTGGTGTCATCTGCATATCTGAGGTTATTGATATTTCTCCCGGCAATCTTGATTCCAGCTTGTGCTTCCTCCAGCCCAGCGTTTCTCATGATGTACTCTGCATATAAGTTAAATAAGCAGGGTGACAATATACAGCCTTGACATACTCCTTTTCCTATTTGGAACCAGTCTGTTGTTCCATGTCCAGTTCTAACTGTTGCTTCCTGACCTGCATATAGGTTTCTCAAGAGGCAGGTCAAGTGGTCTGGTATTCCCATCTCTTTCAGAATTTTCCACAGTCTATTGTGATCCACACAGTCAAAGGCTTTGGCATAGTCAATAAAGCAGAAATAGATGTTTTTCTGGAACTCTCTTGCTTTTTCAGTGATCCAGCGGATGTTGGCAATTTGGTCTCTGGTTCCACTGCCTTTTCTAAAACCAGCTTGAACATCTGGAATTTCATGGTTCACGTATTGCTGAAGCCTGGCTTGGAGAATTTTGAGCATTACTTTACTAGCATGTGAGATGAGTGCAATTGTGCAGTAGTTTGAGCATTCTTTGGCATTGCCTTTCTTTGGGATTGGAATGAAAAGTGACCTTTTCCAGTCCTGTGGCCACTGCTGAGTTTTCCAAATTTGCTGGCATATTGAGTGCAGCACTTTCACAGCATCATCTTTCAGGATTTGAAATAGCTCAACTGGAATTCCATCACCTCCACTAGCTTTGTTCGTAGTGATACTTCCTAAGGCCCACTTCACTTCTCTAGGTGAGTGATCACATCGTTGTGATTATCTGGGTCATGAAGATCTTTTTTGTACAGTTCTTCTGTGTATTCTTGCCACCTCTTCTTAATATCTTCTGCTTCTGTTAGGTCCATACCGTTTCTGTCCTTTATCGAGCCCATCTTTGCATGAAATATTCCTTTGGTATCTCTGATTTTCTTGAAGAGATCTCTAGTCTTTCCCATTCTGTTGTTTTCCTCTATTTCTTTGCATTGATCGCTGAGGAAGGCTTTCTTGTCTCTTCTTGCTATTCTTTGGAACTCTGCATTCAGATGCTTATATCTTTCCTTTTCTCCTTTGCTTTTCGCTTCTCTTCTTTTCACAGCTATTTGTAAGGCCTCCCCAGACAGCCATTTTGCTTTTTTGCATTTCTTTTCCATGGGGATGGTCTTGATCCCTGTCTCCTGTACAATGTCACGAACCTCAGTCCATAGTTCATCAGGCACTCTATCTATCAGATCTAGGCCCTTAAATCTATTTCTCACTTCCACTGTATAATCATAAGGGATTTGATTTAGGTCATACCTGAATGGTTTAGTGGTTTTCCCTACTTTCTTCAATTTAAGTCTGAATTTGGCAATAAGGAGTTCATGATCTGAGCCACAGTCAGCTCCCGGTGTTGTTTTTGTTGACTGTATAGAGCTTCTCCATCTTTCGCTACAAAGAATATAATCAATCTGATTTCAGTGTTCATGGGATTTTAAATCACAGGTAAGCCCTTCCTTGACATTTTAATGATGCTTCTTTCAAGAAAATTGTCTATTTTGTTGCTTTTAAAATATATATCTTTACAAAGAAACATTCTGTGTTCCAGCCCAATGTCTTCAGTATTCCCAAAGTGTTTTTTTCCCTTGCATGCTATAACTGTAAGAAAGGCAAGTTTGCCAGATAGCACGTCTTTCGGCTGCATTGCATATCTTGCAGTAACTTACTTTCCTGACCAGGAATTGAGCCCATGCCGCCTGCAGTGGAAGCACCAAGTCCTAACCACTGGACAGCCAGGGAATCCCAAGCGTTTTTGACTGTTATACATGGCTTTCCCTTACCCACCCGCTCACCCCCAGCAATTAGAGATTTTTACGAAAAGGTTGCTATCTCCCCAGAGAAGGAGCCACTCAGCACTTGAAGTTCACCAGCTCTCCCCCATGGGACTCTGGGCAAATCCAACCAACAGTTCTAGAATTTGAATCTTCCAAACTACAAGGCCAGTCTCAAACAGTTACCATAGTTACCTCAGTTCTCTGAAGGGCCACGCTGGGGTGACCACTGCTTCCATTTTCTGTGCTGTTTCTCATGCATGAGAAAGAGAGAAATCAGATCTTTTTTGAATTGCTCTTTTCTTTGATATCTCCTTTCTTGTGAGATGATTTGGGGATATTTCACAACTATGAAATGTGATACTTTTTAAAGCCATCATTAAGCATCATGTCAGGATTCGACCATTTCACTCCTCCTAGGGGTTACCATGCCTTGATGTTGGCTTACTGATCTGGAAAGTGGTTCTTTGAAGGCAAGCCCTCTTTCTCGTGTGTTAGTATGGCTCACTGGGCCATTAACTTATTAGTATTCATTTGCAAGTGAGAAAATTCCATGGCAGTGAATTTGAGTGCAAAAAGGAGGAAAAGATAAGACTTAAGACTTAGAATGCACACATACTCCTATAGCTCTTCTCCAACTGCGGGGATGAAGTTACCTTCCTTGTCAGTGGCACTTTTTTTTTGTTTTCATATCAAACTACCAAAAGACTGACCCAGGGTTAAGGGCCAAAAGGTCTCAGCACCAATCCATCCTCACCTACCCCCAAACACATTTTTAAACCCACTTGTCAGGGGTCTGGATTTCCATCATCCCAAAGCAACACCTTTGGGTGAAAAATGACTTCTGTTAAAAATGCATCTACGTCTAGGGGTAGTAATGTATTAAACAGCTGTTATTTGTGCACTGTGTTTATCAGACACTCTCTTTTTCTGTATATAATAAACCTTATGCTGTTCTAATTATTTGAAAAGCATTCATTTTGGAAAATATTAAAAATACAGACTTAAAAGAATAACCAATAACCCTATAATCCAGAGAAAAGCATTGTGAAAAACTTTGTTTCCAGTCTTTGGTCTTTGCATATAAATGCAATTTTTAGTAAACATGGTCATATTTTATAATATGCCTTATTTTAAGATTTCAAGCCCGTTTCTCAATGCCTCTTACACTCTTTAAACTTTTCCCTTGACTAGTTAGATACATACAAATAAGTATATAACATTTGCACACATCTAGAGAATTAGAGAAGGCAATGGCACCCCACTCCAGTACTCTTGCCTGGAAAATCCCATGGACGGAGGAGTCTGGTGGGCTGCAGTCCATGGGGTCTCGAAGAGTTGGATACGACTGAGCGACTTCCCTTTCACTTTTCACTTTCATGCACTGGAGAAGGAAATGGCAACCCACTCCAGTGTTCTTGCCTGGAGAATCCCAGAGACGGGGGAGCCTGATGGGCTGCCGTCTGTGGGGTCACACAGAGTCGGACACGACTGAAGGGACTTAGCAGCAGCAGAGAATTAGAACAAAACCTAGGCATCTGTATGACCACCTTCCAGCAGACAGAAACTCACTGGAGCTTGTGAGCCCCTCACCCACCCTACTTCCTCATGTCCTCCCTTCATCTTCTCCCTCCTAACACCCCGTGTGTGTGTGTGTGTGTGTGTGTGTGTGTGTGTGTGTGTGTGAAGTGCTCAGTCATGTCTGACTGTTTGCCCCTGGAAAGCATTCTTACATTGAATTTATAATTCCTTTGCTTTTTATCTTGCTGTTGGAAGTTTTTTGCCTTATGGCTTCACCATATGAGTATATGCACTCCTAAACAACACACTGTGTATATTTTTGAACCTGTAGAAATGTTTCTATTATTTTTGAACTCCATAGAAATGGAATAGCTGTTCTTCTGTGACTTGCTTTTCCCACTTATATCATTAGGCAGATGCATCCTGGTTGATATTTTCGGGTTTAATGCATTTGCGTTCACCACTACAGACTACTTCGTCCTAGGAATTACTACAAGTCAATGGACGTTTGCGTCCTCTACCGTTTTCTGTGCACGATGATGCACGATCAGTCTTGTGAACGTCGCCTGGCATACATGTGAAGGGTCCTCCGGGATATATATGTAAGAGTGGACTTGCTGGGCTGGTGGGTAGCACAGCTTCCACTGTGCAAGTTAAAATACTGTCTCAACGACGTGTACAATGATATGCACGATGTGTACTGCCTCGATGAGTTACACTTAGCACAGTGCGTGCTAAGTCACTTCAGTTGCGTCTGACTCTTTGCATCTCCATGGACTGAAGCCTTCCAGGCTCCTCTGTCCATGGGATTCTCCAGACAATAATACTGGAGTGGCCTGCCATTTCTTCCTCCAGGGGATCTTCCCCACCAGGGACTGAGCCTGTGCCCCCTGCGAGATGAGTCAAGTACTGGACCACCAGGGAAGTCCCTCTTGACTCTTTTAAATGTTAAACAGCCATTTGTCTTTCTTCTTTTACAAAATGCTTACCTATGTCTTCTGCCTATTTTTCTTTTAGAATATTTTTCTTTTATGTTAAGAATCCTTCATATATATATATATATATATATATATATATATATATATAAAAGAACCCATTATATATTCTGGCAACTAATCTGATCCTTTGACAGTTATATCTTAGACATATCTTTTCTCAATTTGTATTGAGAGTTGGTATCTCCTCTTTCTTGATGTTTTCTTAAGGAAAGTAAATTCTTAATTTTAACGTAGTCAATTGTATCCATCTTCTGTTTGGACTGTGATTTGTATCTTGCTGTCTTAATTAAGAAATCCTTTGTAACCTGGGGTCATTGCGACATTCTACCTACTCTTTTCCAAAATCTCTACAGTTTTGCTTTGCACACTTAGGACTTAATGTGAAATGAATTTTGGACTCAAGTGTGACATTAAATGTGTGGTGTGAGGTATGCATTTTGAACACCCAGGATCTTCCCCCTGCAGAGCCGCATCTGCCATATAACATAAGTGTGTAAGCTTGTCTCAGGGCTCTCTGTTCTGTCCTTTTGGCCTTTTTGTTTTTCCCTAAAGAACATCATCTCAGTGACTGCGGCTTTATAAATTTATCAGAGCAAAGCCTCCCTCTCCATTTTGTTCCATAAGAATCTTTCACTATACAAACATTTAAGCATCAGCTTGTTGGGATTTTCATTGGAATTGCATTGAATCTATAGATTATCTGGGGGAGTCTTTTTTTGATAAACATGGCATATTTCTTCTTTTGTTGGTGACTATCACAAGACAGTGCAATTCTGTTCTTTTTCATTGAACTTCCCTTTCTTGGGGAGAAAATTCTCTTAAGAAACTGAGCATACTCTCCTATATCCAGAGCAATGGCTATTTCTTCCTCTCTGTTGATTTTAGTCTCCAGCCAATTTTCCTTTCCTTGACCGGACAGTCCCCAGGCCCATGAAGATTCTAAAGCACAAAAAAATAGCCTTAGGCCTCTCAAAACCCTCCCTACAGAAATATCTACCAGCTATTCCTGACTTACTGTTTATGAGATACAAATATGTTTGCTTACACTTTCACTAATTCCATCTTCATCACATACTAGCATCTTATATTCTGGAATGTCGGCATAATTCACTGGCAAGGGTAATGGTGAGCTCAGGTCCAAGTTCACTGGTTCATCATTCATCCCAACCAGCATCTACTGAGTAGCACCTGCCAACGCTCGACAGGCTTCAGATGCACCTTATCACCATCACCTGCACCCAGGCTGCCCTTACCACCCTTGTAAGTAGGTAGCAGTTGTCAGATTATCCTCATGGCTTTACACTTGAGGAAACAGAGACCCGGGAAGCTTAAGCAGCATGTCATCAAACTCAAGGAAGCCTCAAACCCAGGCCTGCTGACCACAAATCCCCCCACGCTCACCTCCCCCCAACACTCACTAACACACCACACCAGCTAAACCCCACAGTGGCCGAGGTGTGGAGAGGGGCTCCTAGCCTCTGGCTCAGCTTCCCTCTGGAGTCCTTTCCCAATCTCTAGCTGTGCGATAGGAGCGCTGGGTTCTCCTGGTGAGCTCGCACCCATTGGTAACTGCAAAGAAGCCTGACAAGAATCCATGCACTTATTATCAGTGACCATGCAGCAGGGTCGGAGGGAGCAGTGGGTGAGCCCCAGGAAGGCGCAGCGGTGGAGATCAGGTTCCCTCAACCTTCCTCCTTCCAGGCTCCCTCCACCTCCCCCACCCCCCTCCCCCGGCCCCAAGGACGCTCTGGGAGCTAGTATTTGTGGAAACTAGTATTTGTGGAAACTGCCGACGTGCAGACTCCTGGTGACGAGCGCTTGTTTTCCTTTTAGTCTCCTGGAGGAGGATTCCGAGGAGGAGGGAGACTTGTGTCGCATCTGTCAGATAGCCGGGGGTTCCCCCACCAACCCTCTCCTGGAGCCATGCGGCTGTGTGGGAAGCCTGCAGTTTGTTCATCAGGAGTGCCTGAAAAAATGGCTGAAAGTGAAAATAACATCAGGTAGGTGGGGAAGGCGGAAGGACATACGTGCCGCGATATGTAATTAACACGAGACGCCGCCGTGTGGGACCCGCGAGCCCCGACAACAGAGAACAGCGGGGCACTGGCCCAGGGCTCCTGCTGGGAGGCCCATGACAGACAGGATCAGGACTAAACGCTGCTTTCAAATTATGGGAGGTAAATGAGTTGGTTTTGGTTTTGTTTTGTTTTTTTTTTTTTTCAAGGCTCAGGGATGAATCCTGGAATGTGCTATTAAATTCTACTCCTGCTTGAGGCCTGAGCAGAGATGCTAAGATTACCTCTTGGGAAAGAGGGAACCACAAACAGGCCCATGCTTGGACTTCAGCAAGCACCCAGCAGTCAGGACAGCTGGTAGACCCCCAGCAAGACCTGCTTCCTTTGACTTGTGAGAGAAGGTGTGGAGAGGCTTGACACCCAGAAACTGAGCCAAGCTGCCTTTCTGGAACAGGGGAAGGAAAAGCCTACCAATGTAATTTTTCTAGCCCTACATTAGATAAAGAGATTCCCATTGTGCTCATTTTGGCAGCTCTGTCTCTAACAGAGCTTGTAACTGGGTGTGAAGTCCCCATTCTCAACGCCCTGGGGAGGTTATAACCTAAATATAGCCACGTCAGTAGGTCGGCTGTAGTTTTCTTGGCAGGGAACAAGAAGTTTCTTTAAAATATTTATGAACAAGAGCAACTTGAATAACAAAAAAAAGGGGGGACGCCAATGCAAAGAAGAGTTTACTTTGAAAAGACCTGCTATGTCTTTCAGAGTCCCCATCTCTGCAAACTTTTTACCCTAGAGCCAGAGGCTGTTTCTCTCCTCCATGCTGTCCTCCTTGGTTGTCATTGTGCTAGACGACCCAGGAGACCTTGACCTTGACCCTGTCCCCATGGGTTGTGGCCAGCCCCCCCCCTCAACAAGCACAGCACACCATTTAATCAGGGAATGAACACTCGGGATGAACCAGTTAACTCTTCTCTCCTCAAGGCCCTTTCTCCACATCTGGAGGAGAGTAGTAGCAACTGCAGCCCGAGTTGCTTAAAGGCATCTTTGCACAGTGAGCAGAGAACCTAGCCCTTCAGAGAGCAAAGAACAAGTGGATCTCAGCAGCTAATGACCCTGCCGTGCAATGCTTTATCTTGCTAGAAATTTGGGCCAATTAAACATCTAGAACAGAAAAAGTTACTCATGAGATATGTGATGAAAGTGCTGCTAAATGCTTGTAAATGCCAATTCTGGCCTGGGTGTGCTAGGCAGGATTAGACTGGAGGACACATGGGATGATCCATAGCCTTAAGTATTACAGAATGTTGTTAAAAAAAAAAAAATCAAGTCATCAAAATGCAGATGAGGGATCAGTGTTCATCCTTGTCTTTTGAAAGTCTCTATAATTTACTACCTGTTTGTATCCCCACTGGGGAAAAGTAGAACTGGATTGTAAAACTGTACAAACTCTATCTTTACCAAATAAATTCAAGTAACTGATTAGTCTTCTGTATTCTTTTTTTTTTTTTGGCGTGCCTGGTGGCTTGTGGGACCTTAGTTTCCCAACCAGGGATCAAACCTGGGCCCTCTGCATTGGAAGCATAGAGTCCTAACCACTGGACCACCAGGGAATTCCCAGTCCTCTGTTTTCTAAAGCATTAAACAAACACCAGTACATCATTAACCAAAATGCAGCACCTACACCAGGGGAAAGGACAGACGGCATCACACTTGCTTAGATATAACAACCACAGATCTGCATCTTCCACTTTGCACTGAGGAATAGGATAAAGGGGGGGAAACGTGCTGATCTAGAATTCGCATCAAACAAAACTAAACAGGAGGACCTCCCTGGTGGTCCAGTGGCTAAGACTGTACTCCCAGTGCAAGAGGGCCCAGGTTCAATCCCTGGTCAGGGAACTAGATCCCATGCACCACAACTAAGAGTTCTCATGCCACAACTAAAGGTCCCACAGGCCACAAGTAAGACCTGGCACAGTCAAATAAATAACTATATTAAAAAACAAAACAAAAAATCAACAACAACAAACCAGGAACAAAGGAAGCCTTCTCCTGTGTCTTTTCCCAAATGAGGCTGAGCTCAGGCTCAAGTGTTCGACCCAGATATCGCTATACCACAGCCCACATGTGGGCCTGGGGTCCCTCACTTTCTCAATCGGGGAGTTACATAGGCAGAAGATAAGGCAGATTTTTAAGCCATAGGTCGAGGATAGCTTCTGCCATCAATTTGGTCCTTACTAATTTATTTGCTTGGGCTTGTGTTAGATCTACCAGGAAAAACATCAGTAACATAGACCCAATGTTCACTCTTCTGGCAAACACGTGTGTCACAGACTCTCAGCCTCCATGTAGTAATTCCAAGTTTATGAACCTATGTGTTTATATTTAAACAGAGAGCAAGACCTGTTATTTAAAAGTCACGGGAATTTCACTCATGGGAAGTTTGCATAATAATGAAAACAATGACAAAGAAAATTTCAGCTCTCAGGTTCAAGGTCATTTTCTACAGAAGATGACCCACTATAAAAAGGCCACCAAAACTCAGAATTCCTAACACATACAAATTCGCTCTCAAAATGTCAACACCAAAAGGGTTACGTGTAACAAAATTCTTTCATTTTAAGGAGCAGATCTTGGTGCTGTAAAGACCTGTGAGATGTGTAAGCAAAGCCTACTGGTCAACCTGGATGATTTCAATGTGACCGAGTTCTACCAGAAGCACCAGCAGTCCCGGGTAAGAGAACCTCCTACCCATGCTGGGTCCACATGGGTAGAGGTATAAGGCAGGAAGGAGCTCTTTCTCTGATACCAGGAATAATAGTGGAGGTGGGGTGCAGAGGTCCTGTGCAAGGCTCCCAATTCAGCTCGCTTCTCTGAGAAAGTCTGTTCCCAAATCGGACCACTGGAGGATTAGAAGACTTAGTCCCACTGCTGAGGTCCCACTACTGTCAGGGACAAAGTAGGAACCTGAAGTAGCTGACTAGACATATAGAGATAGGAAAAGTCTGGCAAGCTCCACACCCAAATTTGCTGAAACAATTGAAGTTGAATAGCCACAAGAGAAAAAAAATCAGGGTCTTGGAGAAATAGTCCCCAATTTATATATTGAGTAATCTTGGGGGGTAATGAGGAACAGCTTTGCTCAGGGTTTAAAAACATGTAAGCACCTGTTTACCTGTTTACTCTGTGCTTTTTTTTTTTGGCTGCACCCAACCAGGGATTGAACCTGTGTCCTCGGCAGTGAAAGCAATTAGTTCTAAGCACTGGACAACCATGGAATTTCCCTATTGTGTGTTTAAAAACAAAACAAAACAAAACACCTCGTGAATTAACTCCCCTGGGCCATTGGATTGCAATTCTAGTACTGTGAAAGAGTTAACTTTAGATGGGAAGGTGGTTTATGCCCGAAATAATAGTTCATTGCCCATGTCTCAGGCAAACACTTCTGTTTAGAGCTATGCTGCCCAACATGGAAGCCACAGACACAGCTAGCTCACAAACAAGTGGTTACTTCCAGTCCAGATGTGCTGTGTTACACACCAAATTTCAAAGGCTCAGTCCGAAACTAAGAGTGGAAATCCCATAGACAGAGAAGCCTGGTAGACTACAGTCCATGGGACCACAAAGAGTTGGACATGACTGAGCAGCTTCACTTTCACTCTTAAAAAAAAAAATCACATAAATAACTTTATATTATAGTTTAAAATAAATAGTTAGTTGCTCATTTGTGTCTGACTCTTTGCAACACCATGGACTGTAGCCTGCCAGGTTCCTTTGTCCATGGGATTCTCCAGGCAAGAATGCTAGAATGGGTTGCCCTTCTCTTCCCCAGGGGATCTTCCTGACCCAGGAATCGAACGCAAGTCTCTTGCATTGCAGGCAGATTCTTTACCGACTGAGCCACCAGGGAAGCCCGTACTACAGTATAAGTGATATTTAAAACATATCAGATCAAATAAAATACATTATTAAAATTATTAATAATTTCACCAGTTTCTTTCTATACTTCTTTATTGTGGCTCCTAGAAATTTTCAGGTTACATGTGTTGTCTGCATTGGTGGCTCACACGGTATTTCTATTGGGTAGTGCTGATCTGGACGATGCCTGGCAAACAATAAGCAGTCAATAGATATTTCTCTCAAATGAAAACGTCCCATCGTTACCATTATAATTCAAGACTGACCTCCCTCATCACGCAATTAGGGGAAAAAATGATTAATAACCACAACTGTAAAGGGCATAATATAAAAACCATAAAATCATTGTTAGCAACTGAAATGTCACTCTTCAGAGGAGTCACTTTGGCTTTCAGATCATTGGCCTGTCAATGTGTGTGTGCCAAGTCGCTTCATTTGTGTCTGATTCTCTCGGACCCTGTGGACCACAGCCCACCAGGCTCCTCTGTCCGTAGGATTCTCCAGGCAGGGATACTGGAGTGGGTTGCCATGCCCTCCTCCAGATCTTCCCGACCCAGGAATTGAACCTGATAACCCACGTCTCCTGTGTCTCCTGGACTGCAGGTAGATTCTTGACCGCTGAGCCACCAGGGAAGCCCTGGCCTATAGCCAGACCTTTTTTGTGCAAAAAGCACAACAGAGTCGAAATGGTTCCCCTGAGTTTGGGCAGTCCTATAGTTACCTTTTTAAATCCTGGGTTATGGCTCCAGGAGAGAGTCACCACCAGCCTGTGAGTAGGGGAAAGCTGCCATGGCCACCCCACTGCCCCGCAGAGAGGGAACCGGGAGATAACTACCCCAGCCTCTCTCCTCCTGCCCTCTGGTCTCCTCCTAGGACCTGAACACAATGGGGAGCCCAAGCACAAGGGGGCCAAGTAAACGCAACCCATAGAGATCAGCCTCTCGGCCGCAGAGCAGGGTGAAAAATGGAGCTGGAGGGGAAGATGGAAAATACGCAGCACACTAATTACACGACATGGAAGCAGAAAAGAGTTTAAATTAGTTTCGAGGAGAACTTGACAGGCCATCAAAGCCTTTTGAAAATGCCCTTCAATTATAATCACAGGGAGAAACTAGATTGACAGACCTACCCTGGTGGGAGAACAAAGGTCGCAAGAACCAATGTGCAATATTTATCTGCGGATGGAAAGCAGCCGAGAGCTCCCTCTTTTACGGCAGTTCCGACTGTTCCGATGGCTGGTGGTGAATTTAGTAGTGTCTGTTTGCTAACAGTCCGAGTTAAACTGGAGGCACTAGGGAGGTGTGACTTCCACAAGTTCAGAAACTCTCCACGGATGAAGATAGGAGTAACTGTCATTTAGCACAAAGACAGTGACGGGGACTTCCCTGGTGGTCGTAGCTAAGACTTGGTGCTCTCAATGCAGGGAATCCCAGCTTCGATCCCTGGTCAGGGAACTAGATCTCACACGCTTCATTGAAGATCAGAGATCCCATGTGCCCCCACTAAGACCCAGCACAGCCAAGAAAAGACCAGAGAGGAGAAAGAGTGAGCCTTCCACACACAGGCTTTTGAGGACAAAGCCCTCTAAGATACCTCACTTAGCATCTGACCACAGACTGTGGACTTGCCCAGTAGGTGCCCAGCCAGCACTGTCAGTATTCTCTGAGGGGCTTGGATTAGTGTGTGTTTCCCGGCTTTGGTTCAATGCACCTGAGTAGAGCCAGCAGGAATGCTAACCGTGACCTCTAACAGGGCACTGAAATCTGATTTTCCCTCCTTTTTTTGGACATTGGGTGGTCCCCATAGGGTCAGGGCTTGTTACCAGGCTCCAGGTGGCTGGATTAGGAACTCCTAAAGGCTGTCTGGGGGGTGGCCCCATGAAGCTAAAGCAGCTGGAGGGGCGGAGGGGAGACCAGGACCTGAACTAAGCACCTTGGGCTGTGGGCATCAGGCAGTCCATTTATTGGCCTGCCAGGGTTGGCATCAACTTGCTCCCGCCCTTACTCAAAGATGCCTGGAAATTAAGCCCAGCAGGCATTCCACACCCACTGCCCACCTCCCTGCAGTGTTGCCCGTGAAGCAACTCCATATTGTCGTGTGTGTATGTGTGCGCACGCACGCTCTTGAACCTGGAGGTGGGACTCACAATTGATTGATGGATTGGTTGATTGGGTTTCTGAGCGGAAGGAAGAGCTCCTGGATGGCAACAGATAGAGCTCCAAGGAACAGTCCAGGTTGCAAAATGGACCAGGAGAAAAGAAGTTTAAGAAAAACTGAGGTCAGAGATTGTACACTCAAATGCCATAGAGACCAGGCAGATTAACAGCTGCTCAGAATCTCCCAAGTGCCATCCACTGGGAGCGGTGGCGACTATGGCAAGGCAGTGAATACTCCTTCCAGCAGAAGGTGGTCACATCCTTCCTTCTTTCCTACCCTCCTTCCTTTCAACCAGGACACATCCACAGACCAGATTCTGCTTCCTGGCTACCAACTGTTGATCCTTAGCTGAGAGCAGCTCTTTGAGATGGGTGGTTGCCAAACCAGGGCCCACAGCATCATCTGGGAATTTGCTAGAAATGCACGTTCTTGGGCCCTGCCCAGACCTAGTGAATCAGCATTTGGGAAAAGGGGGTGTCCAGGAACTGCATTTAAAAGGCCCTTTCAGTAATTCTGACACGTGTTAAAGTTGGGACCACAAGAGTCAAAAGTCATCACTAACCCAAAATTATACACTTTCCCCCTCATTCTTTGATCCATGCATGTATTTATTGAGCAATAATATTCCAGGCATGGGCCAGGCACTAGGAGCAAAGGGGCAGGCAAGGCACATGTGGTCCTTGCCCCCAGTCCTAGCTTTAGTTCTTGTCTCTTGCAGGATGTTTTCTGTTTTGCGAAATACCACGTCCACTCATATTAGCTCATTTTGTCATCACGCATTGAGGAAATGAGGCAGAGCAGAGGCTATAATTCTCCCCACTGATAAATGGAGTCCCCTTCTCCATGCACAGTTAAAAGTCTTTGCCCAATGTCACAGGGCATGGTGGCCCCAGGCTGCCCATTCTGGGGTTCCCGGCTCCCTGTGTGATGAAGAAGTGCCCCTGCCATCCTGGCCCCTGCCACACAGGAGGGGCTCAGCGGGCCTCTGGCTATCATTGTTTGGAAGCACAGGCCTGACTGTGCTCCCTCTCGGCCGCTGACCGTGCTCCCTCTCGGCCGCTGACCGTGCTCCCTCTCGGCTGTGGACAGATGTCCCTGGACACACGTAGCCACCTAATCCCCCTCACACCTGGGAGCATCCTTGGAACATATTTGAAGACTTGCTAGAACTCTTAGCCAGGCTCTCTTTCTTTGAGCAGATTACATTGAGAATTTCCATCCATAACAAATCTCTCTGCTGAAATGGATTTGAACAAAATAAAAGGGCAGGAGAAAAGGAAGGAAAACATCTGGTAGGTGGGCAGAGTGCCCCCCTGAGCTCCTGCCCACTGCTTCACGTGCCTCCCCACCCCCATCTCTGCTGTTGCACGTGGGCAGCAAAGTGTGATGCACACGGGCCGTGGAGGGTCAGGTCGGGAGCAACTCCAATAAATAACGCTCCAAAAATTAGCTCATCCTGCCCTTACCGACCAAACACGACGGATGGAACTCTCTGATAACAAACGCCTCCCACTTGTGGCTTAGGGTAAAAAGGATGACTCCACGCTGACTATGAAATGTCTGCGCCGACTGGCCCACCCGGCCCCTTTTGTCCAGCATCACAGGCTCTGCAAAGGGCACATAAAGGAGCTGGGCCAGCGAGATTTATGGCACCAAGTGACAGGTTCCCTCCCACAGACCAGGGAAGAGACACAATCTGCTGGAAGTGACTTTTCAAATGATCTGCAGAAAACATTAGTGGATATTTTCCCATCTGCATGCCTCCGGGTCTTATGGAGTCATAAAAAGTAAATGATTTCCCTGCACGCTTTGACAGGCCTGATAGTTCCAAGCCATTTTCTATCTGATTGACTTGCCGTTATGCATCGGAGTGTCTGGGAGCAGAAAGGCTTCCTGGTGAAGCAAGCACTCAGGAGACAGCCATCGACAGCTCATGGGAGGCCCCCCATGAGGAAAAGTCAACAAGGGACAAGGCTTGGTCTGTGTGGTAGGTAGTCCGGGAAGGCTTCCCAGAGGTGGTGGCTCCTGAGACAGATGGCAAAGGAAGCACCGGCTCCTGGGGAAGGTGGGAGGAAGCCTTTAACACAGAAAAAAGAGAAACGAGCCATCTCCTCTCTGCCTGTTCTAGGCCAAGGTCAGAAGAGAAAGGCTAAAAATAGGCTAACCACTAAGGACTGTTGGCTGGAGTCTTTGAAGGCAGGTCTGTAGGGCAGGAGGGGGCTCAAGCAGTGACCTTGAGGCCAGTGGTCACCAAGATTCAGAGCTGGCCCCGATGCAGAAGGGAAGAGCGCAAGGATCTTTGCTCAGCTTGAGCACCTTTTCTGGCAGCCGATCCATCCTGGAAGGGGTGTGCTCTGTGCCGGCTTCCTGCGCTGCCCTCCATGGGATGGGAATAGGACACCGGGCGTGTGAAGCCCCTCGGGCCTCCGGGGGAAAGGAAGGAGGCGGCACTGAGATGCTACTGTGTCAAGGCCGAGCTTCAGTTCTCCTGGGAAAGCAGTCACGGTTTCAACCTTTCCCAAGGGTGATGTCAAGGGCCGTGCCCTCTGCCGGGGCTTCTAGTCCCCTGGGGTTTCCTGAGCATCGTCTGGCCCATCCCCGATCCTCCCACCCTGGAGATCTGACCCAAGGACAGATGGGGGAATAAAGCGGCAGACGGGGAGGAGTCATCACAAATCTGAGAATTTACTGAAGGTCGAGGCAGGTCCACGGGGCGAGGCTCCGCAAGACAGATTGCCAAAGGAGCCAAGGACAGAGGAACCACGGTCACTCGAATGGTCAGATCTTCCCTAGAGGAACCTCCCAGTGTTGTCAGCACCAGTGAGAAATACACCACCACCCACCCACCGAGAAAAAGCAAAGATATCAGCCAGTGCACGACGCGGCATACACAGCAAAGACGAAGGCTTAGGACTCAGGGAGGAACGCCTGGAACAAATGCGTTTCATCGGGAAGCCTTCTGCAAGGAGGCGACCTTGTGACGGCTGTAAAGAAAGTCATGGACACAGCCTTGGAAAGGTGGAAATTGGCAGAGGAGTTTTCACAGCAGAGACATGAAGGGACTTCCCTGGTGGTGCAGAGGCTGAGACCCCATGCTCCCAGTGCAGGGGGTCTGGCTCCAATCCCTGCTGGGAAACTAGATCCCACCTCCTGCCACTAAGAGTTTGCATGCTGCAGCTGAAGATCCCACATGCCCTAACTAAAGAGCAAAGGTTCCGAGTGCTGCAACTGAGACCCTGCACGGCTAAATAAAGATTTTCAACAGAAACAGACGCACAAAAGCAAGCCAACAAACCATGTGAGAAAGAGCACGCGCAGAGGCCTTGAGGTTCACGTGGCATCTGAGGCCCCACTGGGCCTCCGAGGCCCCACCGGGCACATGCTCTCTGGGGCTTAGATGACAATAGGGCAGCCAGGGAGGGTGGGGAGTCAGGGAGCCCCTAGGTGCGACCATCACTAAGCCCAGTTGTGAAGGGAGAAAGTTAGAGAACTAAGGCCTGAGGCCCTTTCCCTGAGCAAATAAGGGATCTAGGAACATCAAATGTTCCCACCATGGACATGTGTCCCAGATTCTCCAACAGACCTGTCTGCCTTCCTGAGTCATACAGTCTTATCCGGTTGACTCCCCTTCTCAGCGGCCAGCGGCTACACGTGTACACACAACATGACATCCAGTTGCCTCCATTCTGCCTAATGTGGTCTCACCGCACCATCTCCCCAGCCCACGGCAAGACTTTTTAAAAATTCAAAGCCAGCACCTTCCCCATATACTCCAGCTACACGAGTAGAGAATTTTGCCCAACAAACACTCCGCCCCCTCATGTGTGTGCGGCCATTCAGGGCCTCTGTCTAAAAGGCCCTGAATGGCCCTCAGAGCCACCTCCCAAAGTCCCTCCCATCCTTTTAGGACCATCAGAGACACTGTCTCCCAGGTCATATGCCACCAGCCTCTTTCTTCCCATTCACGACTCCTTAGTGGCCCTTGACACATCCCACTGATACGGGAGCCGTCTTTGAATGAGGCACACTCTCTCCCACATCACAGAATGGGGTCCCAGCAGGGAGCTGAGACCTTTGACCCTGTGTTCTCCCAACACTCAGCTCAAGGCCATGGCAGGTAACTACTCAGTGAGTGTCCACAGCCCAGGACCAGGCCAGGAGCTTCTTCAGGCATCCTCCACTAGGCAGTCAAGGATTCCAGGATGCCTCCACCCCGGGTCCCCTTCTGCTCTGTTGTCCGGTCCCCCTCCAGAGCAGGCCTTGCCTTGGGGCTTGGGCTCCCATTCCTATTTCTTGTCCCCTCTTGGCCTAGGATCCTCCACCCTATGATTGAGCCCATGAATATTTTATAGATGAACTTAAAGGCTTTCTTGTCCACCTGTAGGTACAAAATGAGCTAATGAATTCAGGCTTGTACCTGGTGTTGCTGCTTCATCTCTATGAACAGAGGTTTGCAGAACTCATGAGACTCAACCACGACCGGGCCACAAGAGAGAGGGTGAGTGGGGCCCCGCCTGGGCCGTCAGCAGCAGCGTCACTGACCTTGCTGTGTGCTTTAGGAGATGTGTATCTGTGTTCAGCTGGTGGGATATGGCACCGTCATCATTGGCACCAAGACTAATGGCTGCCAGCTATAGGCACAGTGGCCCTCTGGCTGAAAAGTGACAGTCAAGTGTGAGTGTTAGTTGCTCAGTCGTGTCTGACTGTTTGCAACCCCAGGGACTGTAGCCCACCAGGCTCCTCTGTCCATGGGATTCCCCAGGCAAAAATACCAACATGAATAGATGAATAGCCATTCCCTCTTCCAGGGGATCTTCCTGACCCAGGAATCGAACCTGGGTCCCTTGCATTGCAGGCAGATTCTTTACCATCTGAACCACCAGGTCACGTAATTGTTTCCTATTAAATATGAGTGGTAATTAAATGGTCATTAATGGTTGTATAAGCAAGTGGGTCTCTAGGGATATTTGGCCCCCAAAATAGAGGCCAGCAAGGCTGTGGGGGCTGGGTGTGCATCACACGTGGATGTCCACTGCCCAAGCAAGGAGGGTCCATGAGAAATAGGAACCTTCCCTGCCCCCAGCCAAGGGAGCTGTTTATTTTGCTTCGGCTCCCAGGGTATGTCATCCCAGCATCTGTGTGTGTGTATATGCCAAGAAACAAAGGTGCTGATGGGGTCCCATCTGTCATTAGAGAAGCGTATTTACCAGGAACGATCATCTGTGGCTGCCCTTCCTTTAATAAAAGAACCAGGGCCCTCTAGCAGACTGTGTGGTGTCGGGGGAGAAGCCTAGATCCACTACTCAGATCAGAATGTGGGAGAACAGGGCAACCTCTGAAACGTACAGACACCCTTGGCCATTATCGAGTCAGAACCCTGAGCCCCAGGGGACTGTCAAATGCGCCCGGTGGCTGGGCCAGGGAAGAGCACTGTCAGGACAGGGGTGCCTTCCTGACCCGAAGGCCACGCCAGGCACGGATATGCTTTTAGTGTTTGGGGTTTCCAGGACACCCCCTGAGCCTCGAAATTTGACCTTCTGCTCACTTTAGAAGGTCACCACAGATTCAGAAGGGACTGAATTCACAGGTTCACAGAGTTCACAAGTTCAGAAGGGACATCCCTGGTGGTCCAGTGGTTAAGACTCCATGCTTCCAATGCAGGGGATACAGGTTTGATCCCTGGTCGAGGAACTAAGATCCCACATACAGTGCCACATGGCAAAAAAAAAAAAAAAGGTCACCATTGGAAAGCAAGCCAGTGTAGCTGTGGACCAGCCGCCAGTGGAACCGTGAGGCAGCTATAGTGATGCTCTGCTACGCATCCCACGCACCTCTTTCTCTTCACCATCTTGGCTCTCCATGTCTCTCTGTCTCTACTTTTCTACCTCAAGTGGACAAGAGGCACCTGCCAGCACCAGTCACTGTCTGAAGGTGAAACCCAATGACTCCAAGTGCTCCCTACACAGCCCCAGTCCCTGCACCACTGGAGGCCGTGGCAATCCATTTGGAGCCATCCCTGCTAGAAATGGGCTTCCCTGGTGGCTCAGTGGCAGAGAATCCACCTGCCAATGCAGGAGATGTGGGTTTGATCCCTGGGTGGGAAAGATCCCCTAGGAGGAGGAAATGGCAATCCATTCTAGTATTCTTGCCTGGGAAATCTCATGGACAGAGGAGCTTGGTGGGCTACAGTCCATGGGATTGCAGAGTTGGACACGACTGAGTGCACACACACGCCACTAGAAATGTTGGGTTCAAACCATTCATCATAAGAATTTGAGACCTGTCTCTATATCTTTCTGGCTTCCATTCTCCCCTTAGACCCTAAGCTCTCAATTAAGACAACAGGCTGCGTCTTCGCCAAGACATCTCCTCAGGCATCTCACCCTCTCTCTGACCCAGGCCTGTCCTTCCTTTTACTCTTCCGTAGTTTTAATGGTGACATAAATTCCTTAGAGACATACATTTTTTTTTTTTTAAGTATAACAGGAAGCAGGAAATGATCCTTTGTTAACATTTCTGTAACCTTATTTTCACGATTCCACATCTTATTTAATGAACTTTTTATTGCACATTGAACTTCAAAGCACCCAGGGTTCAATAAAGGTTACAGATGGCCATACCATCAACAAACACAGGCAAGAGACGTTAGCCTCTGGAACTGTAAGGCGCACACAGGAAGGCAACAGAGAGTACAACCCACTGGATGAAAAACCCACGCCCTTAAAGCATTGACTCTAGAGAATGTTCTGGTAAAACTATCCCAGAGAAGGAGCAGGTAATGTGGGGAGCAAGCTGGGAGCCAGCAGGGAAGGAAGCAGGAAGGACAGGGCATCACTTCTCTCATCACAAGCTTACTTGTAATTTGAGATTCCCCCGAAATATTGGGTGGGCCAAAAAGTCCTTTGAAGTTTTTGTACCATCTTGCAGAAAGACCCAAACAAACTTTTTGGCCAGCCCAGTAGTTCTCACCCATATAAACCACCAAGCAGTAAACAGTACTAAGAACTAGTTAAGAGGTACCCGAATGGAAGTAGGAAAACAGGTGTGAATGTGCTCAGTTGCTCAGTCATGTCTGACTCTTTGTGACCCCACGGACTGTGGCCTGCCAGGCTCCTCTGTCCATGAGATTCTCCAGGCAAGAATACTGGAGTGGGTTGCCATAACAAGTGGCTTTTGTCAAATTGATTCTCTTCTGGATTTGAGTCTCAGTATTTTCTTGCAGAAGATTCTAAGGGTGATGTTTAGCAAGAGAGAGTCACTATGATGGGAAGGAACACCTCCTCCCCTCTTCTTTACTGAGCAGAACCTGAAAAGCCATTCATAACAGGCTCCTGGGTGTGTCTCAGTAAGACACAGTGGTGAAGGCCTGTCCATGGTGGTGATCACTCATTCACACCTGCATATCAGGTGCTGAGATGGGGACCTGGGAAAGTGGCTATCAGACATGATGTCCCTTTCTTGGAGGAGTTAATAGTCAGGTGGGAAGGTGAGACTCACATATAGGGAAAACCAGGAAATAATAAAAAAAAGTAGCCCTTGATCCAGAGAAGGCAATGGCAACCCACTCCGGTACTCTTGCCTGGAAAATCCCATGGACGGAGGAGCCTGGTAGGCTGCAGTTCATGGGGTTGCAAAGAGTCAGACACAACTGAGCGACTTCACTTTCACTTTTCACTTTCCTGAATTGGAGAAGGAAATGGCAACCCACTCCAGTGTTCTTGCCTGGAGAATCTCAGGAACAGCAGAGCCTGGTGGGTTGCTGTCTATGGGGTCGCACAGAGTTGGACACGACTGAAGCGACTTAACAGCAGCAGCAGCAGCAGCCCTTGATCAAGAGAACTAACAGATCCAGTGAATTCCCAAAGGCTGTGAAATAAAAAACCCAAGATCTTCCCTGACAGTGGCTTCCTGGGGTTTTCAGTGATCTTATAAACAAATAATTTGGCTCCCCAGTGAGGCTGTGAGCCTTTTTAAGGCAAAGTTAAACCTTCTACATCTATCCTTTTCCTGAAGCTGGACACACAATGAATCATGTTTGACTGCTGACCAAGTCCCAGACACTATGGATGCCAGGAGCGCTGAGTGGTTACAAACTTGCTAAATTACTGCCGGAAAAGGATGTGGTCTGCTAAGGGTTGCAGGGGTGGGTCAGGGGGAGGATATGGTCATTGGCAAGTTGGAATAAGGAACACTTACCTCTTTTGTACACCATGCTCCTCCAGTGCCTTGAAAATGCCTGGCACATACTAGGTACTCAGTAACCTCCTGATGCTCAAGCAATGAAAAAGTGAACAATACTTGCTTCTTCCAGAGGCAAGTATTGAAAAAATTGGAGAAATTTGGAGAAAGTGATAATATAAATTTATGGAGAAAAAAAAGCATTCTAGGTAAAGGAACACTTTCAAGTTCAAGGTATATTTGAGTATTCAGAGGTTTTCTACATGTCTACCATGTGCTAGGTTCTAAACTGTGCTCGGTCTGCTCAGTCATGTCCAACTCTTTGTGACCCTATGGACTGTAGACCCCCAGGCTCCTCTGTCCATGGGATTTTCCAGGCACGAATACTCCCTCCTCCAGGGGATCTTCCTGACTCAGGGGTTGAACCCGTGTCGCCTACATTGCAGGTAGATTCTCTAACCACTGAGGCATCGGAGAAGCCCCTGGGTTCTAAACTAGATCCTGGGAAATATGAAGATGATCAAGACACACTTTGCCTAAAAGGGATTCAGAGTCTAAAGAAACAGATGGGTAACCAAGAGTATCCAAAAAAATAAAAAGTGCCTTGTGTTATTTCAGGAGATGGAGCTGGATGTGGAAGAAGGCAGAGTTAAAGGACAGGAAGGGGCCGCTGTTCGTGCCCCTCCTACCCCCGCTTCTTCCATACCTTCTGCAGGACAGACCCTCCAGGCAGGAGGGACACAAGCCAACGTTTCAGAGGGCTTTGCTTTGAATCCAGTTAGCTTGTACTCTTTGCCATCCGTCTTCCCACTGCTTTGGGAGCCTGGTGGCAAAGCTGCTTCTGTTATTGCTCCTGTCAACCGATCAGCTGAGGAGGTGATGCTGGAACTGAGTCTCAGACCAGTGCTGGTGGGGAGGGAAGGGCACCCAAGCAGAAGGGAACACAAAGGCTCAGGAAGGAAAAGACTTGTGTGTTTGGGAAAGTCAAGGCACTGAGTGTGGCCAGAGCTGGTGGGAAGTAAGGAGGATGTGACAGGGTTGGGTGCAGCTCTGGGAGGCTATGTAGCCTGGGGTTGACAGGTCAGGAGAGCTCTGTTTCTGAGAGGGAGTGGGAGCGGCCATGTGGAGGGTGGGCTGAAGGGGGAAGAAGCCCAGCTGGGCGGCTGCTGCACTGGGACAGGGTTAGGGGGCCCATGGGGGGAGCACTGGAGGTGGGGGGCCAGATTTAAGTGGGCACAGAGAGTGAGCTATGGGCTGAAGGGAGCAGTGACTATTATGCTCTGCAAATGCCTAGCGGGAAACTGGCCTTTCCTCTCTTCAGCTGTTTACAATGGGAGCATCTCCAGAGAACATGGGGCCCCACCAGCCTCACCTGACCTATTTGGTTCACCCTTTAATCTCATGGGGACACAGGACTGTTCTGCAGGGTGAAGCTAAATGGACATGCCTTCCCTCCGCCTTCTCCCTTTCAGCGCCCATGTGGCACACTCCAGTATTCAGGGACTGCTCCCTCCGGGGTTCCCTAACCTGGGCTTCCTCCTGGCTGTGGGTTTTGTCTGTGCCACACTCTCCATCCCCTCTCAATGAAATGACCCTGTACCCGAAATTGCTCTCCCTGCCTGCCCATGTGTGTGTGCGCACTGAAAGGCAGAGCGCAGACGGGACCCCATGGCTTCCACGATGCCCTCCTGGCCCAAGTACCCACCTGTCTTCTGCCACAGGGGAGCTACTTTCACAGTTCACTTGGAAGGGGAGGGGAGGGTGTTGAAGTCGCTCTGAAATCCCACTGGCCTATCCGTGTGAGGCTCCATGGATTTTCCCTAGGCTCTCCCCATTCACACCATCTCTACAAAACGGAAAACCCTTGCCTCAGAAGACCATATCTACCCAAAATTATGCAAGGCCCAGACTTGGCGGACTGTTGGGAAAGCTTGCCTACTCACCAAGTTGGCGCCCCCTGGTGGCCATCATTAGATAGCCACCATCTCCGGGCACAGAATCTAGAGGCAGGATGAGGTCGTCCTAGCAGCCTGGGGAACACGGAGGCCGTTGCTAGCACCGCCCGATGTATAATTTACCAGGTAACCAGGACTGCTCCTCTAGAAGAAATTCCAACCTTCTGCCCTTCCCCCTGGCCTTCTGCGGAGAGGGACCCAGGGGCTACACTGACCAGGCAGTTGCCCCAGTAACAGTGTCCAGCACCCCTTGTTTTGTCCCCCAGCCTGTCACAAAGGCCCTCCTCCCGCTGGGGGGGGGAAGGGCACAAGCCCCAGAGCCCACATCCTTGCAGCCTGGCACAATGGCCTCCCACGGAGTACACAGTGTTTCTCATTGTGGCATAAAATGCCATAAAGTCAGAACAAAGAGGGAGCCCAGAGCCTTGATGGGCCTGCTGCTTCCTGCCGGGTGGAGAATACAACCGATTGTTTAAAAGCCAGTGGTGAGGCAAGTGGCCAATTAGCACGGCTTTCACCCCCACTGCCTGGAAATGTGACTCTGGACTGTCAGGATGGGGTTCTGCTGCTCAGATCAATTGCTGAGAGGTCGCAGGTCTGTTCACACTGCCAAATTTAGACAGCCCAAACAGGCGAAGGTGACCTGCGCTATCGCTGACGCTGTCTTTAGGAGGCGCCTACGCCCCACAGGTGCTGAATATCCACACTGCCCTCACACCTTCACGCCTCCTTCTCTGCCCCTTTAAGGTGATGTCAGGGATTCCTAGAATATTCCCGCGACTAGGGGATTAGACATCTGTTCACAATTGCTTTGGAAAAAAACGGTTCATTTTTCATTGTCTTCTTTCCCATAGTTGTCAAGAAACTACCCACAGCCCAGGCTGGAAGAAAATGAAAGTAGGTGTTGGGGATCGGTCCTGCCATGTTGAGGGTGTTTGGCAATTTGCTGTCTTTCTGTGGCTGTGTTGAACCTAATCCTATGGAAGGAAGTAACAACCGCCCCCTGCCCCCAGAGGCAAAAATAACCCCACAAAGCTGGGGAAACCCTAGCTGCAGCAGTCAGCAAGGCAGTCCAAGTGTGCTGGATGCAGAAGAGATGAGTTTGAACTCATGCTGAAAGCGAAAGCAAAGGCGGGCAAAGGGAGGATCAGTCTTCCTCGGACTTAGGATGACCTGCTGCAGGTTTTTTTTTTCTTTCCCTTTACTGGGATTCTCCAGCATCCAGCACTCGGAGGAGCCTCTTGGGTTTTCTTCTAAACCCCGGAAGGGCGCTGTGGAGCCATTACATAAAGGGCTATGTATTCACATAGCCATCACTCACAAGTTAGTATTGGAGTTACTGGATTTTCTCACTCTTCCGCCCAAGCCAGCGGGCCTGCTGGATTCAGAAGTTGAACAAGGAAAACAAGTGTCGGGAAAGGGCCAAGAAGCCAGGCCAGCTGTCTCCAAAGCAGGCTTATTATCCCATAGAAAACCTGACTCAAGAAAACGTGCTCAATTAAAGCAGGCAGGCTGGTGGTCAGATGTGGGAAGAACTTTCCTCATCAGCTGGGAGGATAAACGTTACAGTGAACTAAGGAACGGGGTGCCAGAGGTGACAGTTCCCTCCCCAGAGGCTGTTCTGGAGAGAAATGTCACAACTGCCTGCCTTAAAAGGTTTAAAACAGCTATTTCCACTCAGGCTTTGCCATCAGAATCACCTGCGGAACTTAGAAAAATACAGATTCCTGGGCCCCTCCCAGAGACACCGATTCAGGCACTGGGGGGTGGGCCCCTGGTGACCGTGATACAGTCAGTGGTCATGGTAATGCTTTGGGGACCCACACCCCGCCCCCCGCAACCGACCGGCCCGCAGAGGCTGAACCAGCTCAAAGCTCCACAGGGTGGGGCCCAGATGACGACCCTAGAGCACCCATCTATTATTCAGGGCACGCAGTCCCGAGAAGCCGGCAGATCATTTTCAGAGTGGGGAGGGCTCTACAGGGCTCTCTGTTCACAAAAGGAACTCGCAGGGTCCCAGTCCCCGGGCGCCACCGCGGGGGTCCAGCCGAGCCGGGCGAGGGCCCAGAGGCCCCTCGCGCCCTCGCAAGGTCGCGGGGCCTCTCGGTGGGCGGCCGGTCCCCTGGCGTCGTCGCCTGGGTCGACCCCGAGCAGCTGCTCCGCCTCGGGCCGCCGGGAAGGGAGGCCAGGCAGGGAACGGTGAGAGCTAGGAAAGACCTTTGTGTGCGGGCGCACGCACCCCGTCTGCGCCCGGCCTTTGCCGAGAGCCCCGGCTCCGTCCAGAGAGGGCACCCCGCGCGTCGGCCGGGAAGGCTCGGTGGCCCGAGGCTCCGGGCAGGGTCTCGGCGCCGCGCCTGGCCGCGCCCGTCCCCAGCCCCCGCCCCGGAGGCGCCCGCGCTCTTCCCGGTTCGGGGAAACCTGCAGCGGCGGGCGCGCCCGGGCCGGTCTGGCTGGGCAGGGGCGACCCCTAGTGCCCAGCGGGGCCCGCTGCCGCCCTGCCGCGGGGGGCGGCCCGGAGCAGGATGCAGAGCCTCCCTCCACACCCCGGCTTGGGGATGCGGAAGGGCACCGCGGCTCCAGGCCTGGGGCCCCCGGGTTGAGTGCCATCTCTAGAGGACGGGAGAAGAGCGCCCCCGGGGTGGTGCTTAAAAAGGAGCCTCCACCGAGGGAACCCTGCCTCCTGTGTTGCTCCGAGGCAGATGGTTCCCGCCCCCAGCCCCGCACCGTGTCACCAACCGCCTCTCTTCAGGAAGCTGGGACTAGCTCTAGGATCCACCCCCTCCCGGTAGAGTCCTAATGTGGGAGCCTCAGATTTCCCCCTCTGGAAACGGGTCCAGGCCCTTTCCGCCTGTCCCAGCCCTGCGCACACCCCAGGCGCCGGCAGGGGCAGCCCCGCGCAGAGGGACCGTCTTGGCACGCTGCTCAGACGCCGCCGGGGCCTGGCTTCCCGCCCGAGCTCTGATCAGGACAAGAGCCAGGGCAGCCAAAGGCGGATCCACACGCCTCGCGCCCTCCCCCTGGGGCCGTGGCTTCTCTGGTCCCCGGCAGCCTGGCAGGACTCACCTGGTTGGCAGCGCTCTGTGAAGATGGGTTGCTACAGCTGAGTCACGGCTGTGACCCGTTGCCCTAGCCCCATGCAGGTAAACAGGGAGGGAAAAGGCAACACATCAGGGCACAGCAGGTGACACAAAGATGCCAGCCTCTGTGGTTCATGCCAGCCTTCTCACTGGGCACCCTGTCCTGGGCTTCTGGGAACCGAGGCTGTGCACAAGATGCCACAGGTGGCACCGAGGTAAGGGCTGCTGGGGAGAGGCCCTGGGTGGGTGTGCCTGGGTCTAACAAATTGTCACACAGCCCCCCTGACAGCTGCTTCTTGGCTGGCACGAATAATGGTCACCACAGCCAAGTCCAAGTCTAGGGAGGGGAATCATGCCTCCAGCAGCCATCAATACAGGTGTGGAGAGGAGCGGCCAAGAAGGCCTTCAGCCAAGGCTGGGCCAGAGCACCTGCCCCCTACTCTAAATGTACAAGTCAAGGCAACTAGATTTGGAGGAAAGAGGAAGGTGAAAGAAGGTGGGCAGCTCTTGGAGCTGGGGCTGCGTTGTGGTGGAGGAAGAAGCTGAGAGCGTCCAGGTAGGGATGGAGGGAGGCGATTACTCTTGTTCCCTTGCCCTTCACCAGTCAGAATGTGCTTCCAAATAGGGAGCGCTCACTGCAGCCAATGAGAAAATAAATATTGAGAATGAGAATCTTTCTCAAGAATAAAGAAAGCACCCCACCTGGCCTCCTCCTCTGACTCCACTGCTTCTCACTGCCCCTGTGCCCCCCCATCATATGACCCTCTGTGTCCAGCCAATTTGATCCCTGAAAGACTGCGGGGTCTCTGTTCCTCACACTGTTCCAGGCACTGTAGCATGTGTGGTGTGTGTGTGTCTGTTGTGTATTGTCTGTGTGTCTGGTCACTGGTGCTGGGGCAGGGGCTTGGGGGAGCTGGGCAGGAAGGGCAATGATGCCATCCTCCTCCACGACAGAGTCCGCAGCCTGAGCTTCCTCTTGCTTTCCAGGTTCCGAGCTGGGAGATGGGAGTGGCAGCAGTTTGTGAAGGCAACAGCCGAGTTGTCTAGCAAGGGAGCTGGCCTGGAGCTGGCCAGGCAGAAGCCTCTCCTCTTGGCCACCCTTCCTCCATGCCCACAAGCCTCCCTTCCTCCTCGCCACTGAAACCGAAACCGATGTTCCCAGTTATCTTTTTCACCTTCTGCCACTCTCTTTTTGGGGTCTGGCTCGAGCATCCACAGACAGCAACAGCGACCCGCTCAGTCCCAGACTTGGGCTTGCTGAGCCCCCGCCAGCTGCCCAGCTGCTGCCCTTCCACCCAGAAGTCCAAGGGGACCCATTGGCCCTAGTGGGCCCCATGGCCTGAGGTCCCTCTGTGGAGGGCACCCCTTCAGGTCTCACTCCACCGAGTGGAATCAGTAAACTGACGTTGTTCACCCAGTTTTGTGTTGTGCTCATTCCAGTCCCCTTGGACAAAGGCTCAGGGCCTGAAACTCTGAGGAGTACACCTCCCACACCCCCCACTTCCCCCCCACGTCTCACCTCTCCTTGCCCCCCACCATCACTGCCACATGGGATGACACCGCCTGGGCCCCCAGAGGCTGGCTGGCTGCCCCTGTAGGTACCCACTTAGGAGGGTTTGGTACATTTACTCCACACTTCTCTCCTACTTGCATCTTATCATCCAAAGACCAGATCAAGACTTAGGATGAAAAACAAGGCAGAGAATTTAGTAAGAAAAGAAGAGGTAGGTGTGGGTATATGAGACAGAGACAAAGCCAAGTCAAAAAATAAAGATGGAGGGAATGAACTACTGATACCTGCAAAAACGTTACAGCAAATGAAAGAAGTCAGTCACGAAAGACTACATACTGTATGATCCTATTTACATGCAATTTCTAGAAAGGCAAACCAGAGAAACAGAGCAGTGCTTGCTGGGGGTTGGGGAGGGAGCGGAGAGGGACTGCACACGAGCTCGAGGGGACTTTGCGGGGTGATGAGGGGCTTCTGAAAGCTGGTCTGTGGTCATGTTCACACAACTGGATGCATTTACTGAAGCTTATTGAACTGTGCGCTTAACACAGGCGAACTCGGATATAATTGTAAAATATGCCTCAACAGACTTTCTAAACAACGGAAGAAGGGGCAGAGAAAGGGTAAGAGAGAGGAAAAGGTAAAAGGGGAAGAGATGCTTCTCAAAACGCCTTCAAGACCTGCCCTCCTCAGAACAATAGTGACCACTGAAGATGTTGCTGCCAAAGGGTCCCCTCAATAAATTACAGTGTCAGTAGGGTTTAGGAAAAGCTAGATGTCAAAATCTTGTCTGATATGTTCCACAGTTAGGCAAAGTGACTCCAGGACTGCAAACAAATTCCACCAGGCTGCGTAGATCCAAGAACCAAACAAAAGGACATCTTTAAATGTGCATAGTCCCTAGAAGAGCCACTCAGGTTGAAAATATCTCCATAATGTATATAAAATTCCTATAACCTCAAGTTTCTCCATTCACCAGTGGAGCTCCAAGCCCTGATCATTCTATGAGAGAATGGGTCTTTATTTTTAACTGAATTGTAAGGTCAACTGAAGATAAAGGATTTGTCCAGGAGCCAATACTGAGAAATACCTAAGGGACAATGCATATTTTAAAATAAGGTTTACAGAGAACTTAATGGAATTTGAGGTGGCTGGGTAAATATTCTGGCAGGCCAAACCCACAGGAAGATGTAGCAGGGTTTGAGGCAGCTACCCTGAGACCGTTATAGGTTTACATCAGCCGGTGTTGGGTTTGGGGAAACTATCTGAAGGATTTACAGACAAAAGCAGGAGTGCCTCCTGTGAGGTCTGGGTGGCGAGAGGTGCAACATAATAGACCGCACCATTAATTCATCGTCACTGCAGCCCAGGGGTCTGCCGATGGGGCTTCTCATGGCCCAACATGCCAAAGTACCAAGTCTCCTTTATTAAAAGACAACGATGGGTCCAGTATTCTTTCCTGGGAAACCCCACGGACAGAGGAGCCTGGCAGGCTACAGTCCATGGGATGTCAAAGAACCGGACACAACTTAGTGACTAAACAACAATGTGGATTTGTCAGTTTCTATTATGTGTGTGTGAGTCACTCAGTCGTATCCAGCTCTTTGCAATCCCATGGACTGTAGCCCGCCAGGCTCCTCTGTCCATGGAATTCTCCAGGCCAGAATACTGGAGTGGGTAGCCTTTCCCTTCTCCAAGAGATCTTCTCAACCCAGGGATGGAACCCAGGTCTCCTGCATTGTAGGCAGATTCTTTACTAGCTGAGCCACAAGGGAAGCCCAAGAATACTGGAATGGGTAGCCTATCCCTCCTCCAGTGGATCTTGCTGACCCATGAGTACTGCAAGAAGCTTAACAATTAAATGCATTATTTGTGATTAAAAAAAAAAAAAAAGACAATGATGGGGACTTCCCTAGTGGCCCAGCAGTTAAGAATCCACACTCCCAATACAGCCAGCCCAGGTTTGATCTGGCCAGAGAAGTAAATCCCACATGCTGCAAAAAAATACTGGGTGCTCCAACTAAGACCTGGTACAGCCATATAAATAAATTTTCAAAAAATACTTAAAAGAATGATGAAAAGGGCTATCTCCCTCCCCTATAACTGGCTAAATATTGGCAGAATCTACTCGAGGCTGAGGCACATTGGACAGGACACAGGGTCTTTCTATGCCTTTGGCTCTTTAGGCAGCTTTTACCAACTATCAACTTGTGCTTCGCTGGTGGCTCACAGGGTAAAGAATCCACATTGCAGGAGACCTGGGTTAGACCCTTGGGTTGGGAAGATCCCCTGGAGAGGGAATAGCTACCCACTCCAGTATTCTTGTCCAGAGAATTCCATGGACAGGAGTCTGGCGGGCTACAGCCAATGGAGTTGTGGAATTGGACTCAACTTTCACTTTTTTCAACCACGCGTAGGTTGTGAAGACACAGGGGGAAAATGCACAGCACCCACCTCCTTGGAGCTCAGTTCTCACTGGGGCAGCAGGACATGTGTAGAAAACATCATACTGAGGTAACAGGAGCCCACAGGTCGTGCTTACAGAGCACGTCCTAGGAGCTGGGCCTGAGGGTAAGCGTTTTACATTTATCTTTAATCCTCACAATACGCCTGTGAGGCAGATACGAGTAACCTCATGTTACATGGGAAGGAATGTGCACTAGGGTTCTCTAGAGAAAAAGAGCTAATAGGATATATAGAAAGAGATTTAGTATGAGGGATTGGCTCACAGGATTATGGAGGCTGAGAAGTCCCACCGTCTGCCATCGGCAAGCTAAGGACCTAGGGAAGCCGGTGGTGCGGTTCCAATTCAAACTTGGGCCTGGGAACGTGGGGGTGGGGGTGGGGGTGGCAAGAGTGTGAACCCTGGTTGGCGTCTGAAGGCCTGAGAACCAGAAGTGTTGATGTCTGAGAGCAGAAGATGAGTGTCCTAGCTCAACAGAAAAGCTGTCCTTTCTCTCCCTTTTTGTTCTATTCAGGCCCTCAATGGATTGGACAATGCCCACCCTCCCACCCTGGGGAGAGTGATCTTCTTTACGGTTTATTGATTCAAATGCTAATCTCTGGACTTCACTGGAGGTCCAGTGGTTAAGAATCCGCCTGCCAATGCAGAGGACACTGCAGCATGTAAGCTTCCCTGTCCTTCAGTCTCCCGGAGTTAGCCCAAACTCATGTCCATTGAGTTGGTGATGCCATCCAACCATCTCATCCTCTGTCTCCCCCTTCTCCTCCTGCCTTCAGTCATTCCCAGCATCAGGGTCTTTTCAATCAGTCGGCTCCTCACATCAGGTGGCCAAAGTTTGGAGTTTCAGCGTCAGTCCTTCCAACGAAGCACAATTTGAAAGCATCAGTTCTTCAGTGCTCAGTCTTCTTTATGGTCCAACTCTCACATCTGTACATAACTACTGGAAAAAACCATGGCTTTGACTCTATGGACCTTTGTCAGCAAAGAGATGTCTCTGCTTTTTAATATGTTGTCTAGGTTTGTCACAGGTTTTTCTTCCAAGGAGTAAGCTTCTTTTAATTTCGAGACTGCAGTCACCCATCCTCAGTGATTTATATACACTACTTTGTACAAAATAGAACACTAATGACAACTGACTGTATATAGTGCAGGGAACTCTACTCAGTGACATAAATGGGAAGGAAATCCAAGGAATACAGGATATATGTATACGAATAGCTGATTCAGTTTGCTATACAATGGAAACGAACAACATTGTAAAGCAACTGTACTCCAATAAAATAAAAGTAATGAAATATCCATAATAGTGCAAATGTCTCATATATGAACCAAGCCCCCACTTCATTTCTACACATCCTAAGCAATTCTCCTTTTTTTGGCCGCAGAGTGCTGCATGCATGATCTTAGTTCCCCAAACAGAGGTCAAACTCGGGCCCCACAGTCTTCAGCACTAGACCACCGGGGAAGTCCCCATCCTATGCAATTCTGCGCATTGAGTGCCATGCCCAACCCCAGCCCAGGCTAATCAGGTGTCCCTCCCCCGCTGCCTCAGGAATGGAGGCCAGAGAAAAAGGAAAGGAGAGAGGTCACTTTTAGCCCTTACACTCAAAACAGGCTTCTGAAACTCAGCACAGATGTCTCAGGTTGAGACAGAGTTCTTGAGCCTCAGAGTCTGACTGTAAGATCATGGCGGGGGAGGGGGGGTTCTCTCCTGTATCCCATCCCCCAACCTTTTTATAGAGCAGGGAGGGTGGAGAAGTGATCAGCCAAGTCCTTCCCCTCTCGGTGCCTCTGTTTCCTCGTCTGTCAAGGGGCACAGTCACAACCAGCTGATGATATGTTGAGAGGATAAAATGAGTTTATTCATGGTAAGCAGTTAGAACAGGGCCATACCTAGTAAATAATAAGTATCTTGATCATTGCCATCATCATGGAGGAATGGCCCGTCTGAGGCAATGTCCCCGAGTTCCCTGCAGCCCCAGAGTAGGAAAAGACACCATCCAAAAGTTTCTCAGGTCCCAGAGAGAGATAGATAGGCCTCCCTGAGTAAGCCGGCAGGGCTGTGCAATGACCGAGGAGGGCCAGACCCCCGGACACACCACAGGACCTCAGAACTTAAGAGATGCCCGGCAGGAAAGAAAAAAAAAAGCTGACTAGAAAACCTGAACCGACCAGGGTTTCCCTGGAATGGCTACAGTTCTGCCATCAGCCACTATCAGAAGCTAGTCCATTTTCTGCTTTGACTGCGAGCAACAAATCCATTTCAAGGGGGAAATGCATGCATGCTGCTTTGTCCCTTTCCTTTCTCCAGGGCTGGCCTCCCTGGCTGCTTTGCTGGACAAGGATTGCCACCTGCAGATCCAACGGGGCCGATTCAGTGGGGAGTCGAGACTAAAGTCAGCCTTCACTGGGCCTCCTGGCCCCACTGACCCCTGAGACAGAGACCTGAACATCTGAGCACTTTGATCTCACGCCAGTCTCACTCAAGGCCGCTCCATGTTCCCTCCACCGCCCTTCCCTTTCCTCCCGCTTCCTGCTCGCCTTTCTCGGGAACTGCCTCTCCCTCCAGATGCAGTTCTTGACCTTGTCCCTGCCACAGACTCCTGCCCTAGTGCTCCAGGCAGCTTGGCAGGGCCCGGCCAGCTCTGTTCCAGGAGAGCCATGTGGTGCGGCTGGCCGGCTCCTCACCCCTGCGGCCTCGCAGTGCTGCCCGCTGGGCCAGGCCAGCTCCGCCAGGACACCTGGGAGCAAGCCATCTCTGATCTGACAAGAAGAGGTTGTGAGAAGGCCTGACACCACTCTCTGGAGAGCGGCCCGTTCATTCATGGATTCAGCGAGCCGTCCCGGAGGCCAGGTGGCCAGAGCTGAGCCGGTTTTCGCCCCACCAGTGCCGGCTGGGCTTGGAGCCTGGATTCAGTGCCCTGTGCCCAGGCACCAGGGGCTGGGTCTCAGGGCATCATAGATGGAATGTAGAAAGGCTGAAGGCCTATTGCATGGAAATGAGCAGAAAGAAAGGAGTTTCTCCCACGCACCCTACCAGAACCAGCATTGGCCGGGGGCCAGAGGCAGATGACCCCAGTCCCAAGCCTTCCTCCTGCCCACAGAGAGCCACCCGGAGTCCCCCAGCCCTCCCCTGGGCAGGCAGGAGCCCCCAAGCAGAACAAGGTCTATGGGGAGCCCCCAGGTGCATGTGAAGCTGTCTGAAATGCTTCTGGGTGGGGATTCAGGCTCTGGCAAAGACTAAAGCCACCTGAGGAAAAGAGAGAAGAGTGGGGAACAAGTATTTCTGGAGTGATTTAAACCAGGGGTCCCCAACCTCCGGGCCATGGACTGGTATCTCCTGTCAGATCAGCGGCAGCATTAGATTAGAAATAAAGTGCGCAATAAATGTAAGGCGCTCGAATTACCCAAAAAACCATCCCTCTCCTCCCGGTCCTTGAAAAAATTGTCTCCCATGAAATCTGTCCCTGGTGTCAGAAAGGTTGAGGACTGCTGACTTAAACCTCTGGACACACAGCAGCCACTGGCCCCAGGTAGCCTTGGGGCATTTGGGTCCTCACTCCTTCAGCTGCTTCTCCCACCCCCAAACCCCACCTGGGAGCCTGTGTCCCTGCCTTCACCCCTAGGCTCTTCCTATCTCTCAGGGCAAGGGTCAGCAGCCAACTCCCCAAGGGGCTTGGGCTCAGCCTGCCCTAGCCATCTGTGAGTTGTGGCTAATGGCCGGGCACTCAACTCACAAAGGGAGCTGTTCCCCACTGTGGAGGGCTAATCACTTCAGGCTGAAGTGGATTAATCATTAAGGACCCCCACACACACCCACAGGATTGGGGCTCCCTCCCTGAAGTGACCAGGCCCCTCTGTGTGTCCTGCTGCTGCTACAGAGAGAGGAGAATAGGAAGAGGGCCTTGGGTTTCCAAGGCTCCGAAAAGGCGCTCCCAGATTCAGACATGGCACCTCGTCTACCCCACTGTGCTGGAGTCACTTTCTCAGTATCTTTTCCTATCATATGGGCTTAGGCTTTGAACCACGTGACAGGATTACCGATTTAGAAAACAAGAAACTTGCGTTTAAAAATCACCAAGGCCAAACATGCATGTGCACACAACCTCGCCAGTTGCCACAGACAAAATGATCCAAAGCTCCGGCTGCAAAGGTCAGACTAGCCATTCCCACTGACTTCCTGCTGGACCTGACATCCACATTCAGGCTTTCTAGGCCTGCCTTCAAGCCTCAGGCAACCAGGCCCCACCACGCTCCAGCCAGCCTGGCCTCCTCACTGGTCATCTGAAGCCCCAGGGGCCCCGCGGCAGGACCCAGCCCCCTCCCCCTAGCGTTCCCCAGCCCAGGACCTGGCCCGGATGCTTGCACCACCTCCCACCCACCTCCTTCAGGTTCCAGCCTCACTGCCACTGGAGAGACCCACCCCAACCACCCAGCCCAAAGCAGCTCCCGGCCCCTCGGCCTGCTTCAAGCCTTCTCACTGCACCCAGCGCGACCTGGAACAGTTGACCATCCTTGGCTGTCAAGGTCTTCTCTGTTTGCGGCTCTAACTCCAGCTCAAACATCCTGAATGGAGGTGATGGTGGTGGGCGGGGTCCTGTGACCCCCTCCCCTGCCTCAGGGCAGTTTCAGAGCCCACACTACCCAGGGACAAATGTGTACTCACTGTCTTGCAGCTCAAATGCAGGTCTGTCTTGGAAGCATGGTGGTGTGGGGCCCCCACCGCGGTCTGGCAGGGGTACCTCACACGCTGGCCTGGGAGCCACAGCCCAGAGACAAGCAGTACCAGCTGACGTTTATGGGACAATTACAGCTCGAGCGCCAAGGCCCTGTGCAGATTGCTTTGCCCAGGTGATCTCACTTAATCCTCAACCTCCTTAAAGGAGCTCGGGAGGTGCATCCTGTTCTCCTGTTTTACACTTTGAAAGGGGAGCCAAGTTGCCCAAGCTCACGCCACTGTCCTTTGGCTCCTGAATGCTTACTCTCACACGTATCCCCAGGAGCAGAGAGAAGGCTGGGGTCCCGTGGCCCCAAGACAGAAGCAAAACAGATGCAAGCCCCCCAAAATAACATGTATCTTTGAAGCAGTATGAAGGACAAGACTCCCAACAAAACAAAGTGGGGACCCTTCTCTCTCAAGCCTCTGAAAGGTGTTTTATTTGTTTGCTTTTCTTTTATCTTTTTCTTTTTAAAACAATAATGGCACATTAAAAAAAATTAAGAACTACAAAAAGGACCGTGTCTTGGAGTCTGTGCTCACATTGCCCTGGGCCATGGCGCCAGGACTGGTGATTCTAACTGGGGCTCCGGCCTCTTGGAAAGGTTCTGGGTGGGTCGTCTCCCCCACACAGGGGCCACTCCAGGGGGTTCAGGTGCTGCTCCTCTGGGCCCCCCTTAGAGGGCGCACCCCAGCTCCCACTGACCCTGGCCAACCACCTTCTCTCTCTCCAAACTACAGCCAGGACCTGAAAACCTTAGGGAACTTACTTTGGTCCCCACAGGGGACTTTACAGGGACAGAGCCCTCCTCTGACCGGCAGGAGATGACACCCCAGCCCAGCCCGGTCATCCCCAGGAGGTCAGGGTGTCTCTCCCCGGACCTGTCTCCAGCCCAGCTGATACCACAGTGATGCTCCGGTCCTCAGTCCCAGCCCAGAACCCTCCCGTCATGCCCTACGGCCACCCCAGCAGGCACACAATTGACAAATGCTCACCCTGTGACCCCCACCAACAGCAAGAGAGGGCTCCCCAGACCCCAGGGCCCTGGCTCAGAAGGAAGGGCTGGGAGAGCAGGCAGGATGCAGGGCGGGCGGACAGCGGGTGGGGGGCAGGGAGGATGTGGGACGAGGAGCTGAGCTGCCAGGGTAGGGGAGAAGCGACAGAGGCCGGCTGAGGGCTCAGGGAGGCTCCTCAGACTTTGCAGCGAGAAGAGGGGGTCCCAGGGTTGGGGGACAGGCCTGGGGGGTGGGGGCAGGGAGAAAGAGGCTCCTGTCCTGCCTCCGGTGACCATGGGGGTACAGGCCCGGGTGACAAGACCTTAGGGCCCCCCCAAAAGGAAACGCCATGCTGCACTCAGCCAGGCCTCAGCCCAGCCCTCATGGGAGGGAAGGACCCCACCAGCCCAGGCCCTGCCAGCCTCAGCTCCCCACAGCGCTCCCCAGGGCGCCACCTCCCCCCATAGGCCGACTGGACCGCAGCTGGTGGGGCGCCCAGCTCCCCCGGCCCCGCCCACGCCCTCGGCCCCGCCCACGCCCTCGGCTCTACTCCTGCTGCTCGTTCATTTCCATGTCGGACACCAGGATGTTCTTCTCGGTGGCCTCGCTGGGGCCGGAGGAGCTGCGGCTGTAGCGGGCACCCTCGAAGGCCCCACGCTCGACGCTCTGTCGCCGCCGGTAGAGAATCAGGGCAGCCGTCAGCAGAGCCAGGAGCAGGAGCACCGCCATCAGCACCACCACCAGGGCCGCGGGGTTCTCCGGGAGGGCTGCTGTGGCCGGAAGGACCCTTGGTCAGAAGCCCCGCCATGCCCGCCCGCTGCCCAGAATGACCAGGACCCGGGGGGAGAGGGCTAGTCCTGCCTGCCACTCACCTGATGGGGAGAAGCTGCTCGCCTCAGCTGTAGGGGAGGAGGGACCAGTTAACAACAGTGGTAGTAACAATACAGTAATAATAAGCAAACATGCAAGAACATTTCCTGCAGTGCCAGACACTTCATTGGCTCATTTACTTCTCTCATAGGTACTCTTATTACTGTTGTTGTTTAGCCGCAGAGTCGTGTCCGACTCTTCTGCAACCCCTTGGACTGTAGCCTGCCAGGCTCCTCTGGCCATGGGATTTCCCAGGCAAGAATACTGGAGGGGGTTGCCATTTCCTCCTGCAGGGGATCTTCCCAACCCAGGGACTGAACCCGCATCTCCTGCGTTGGCAGGGAGATTCTTTGCCACTGAGCCACCTTCAAAGCCCATAGGTACTTTTATTACCCCATTTTACATGAATAAACCGAGGCCAGAGAGCTTGAGCAATTTACCCAAGGTCACAGAGTTGGCAAACGGTTTGGCCTGGGCTCGAACCCCATATCCCTGCCTTTAACCACTACAAAATGGTTACTGTCTACCAATGGCTGTCTACTCTGGCAATTTTCAGGAAGGGCCAGTCCTTGGTACAGACCAATTGATCCCAGAGGAGGGTCCCGGTGACCCCAGGCCTCCCATCCACTGTGTGGCCTGCAGAATGAGCAGCGGCCCGGGCCCCCCCGCCCCCCAGCACCAATGTCTCCCGCACCTCGAGGGAGCTTACAGACGACGCCCATGCTGATGTTGGTGCAGGCCCCCGGGCGCCACAGCCCGCTGCTGCTCTGGATCCAGTAGCAGCTGTTGTGGCTCAGCATGCTGGGGCCCAGGCCCGGGGGCCCCCAGTTGGAGTAGTTCACAGCTGTGTTGTCCTGCCAGACCAGGGTGCCCCCTGTGGGAAAGGTGGCATGGGGGGGTGCATTGTTGGGGATGGGGGGGCAGCGAAATGGAGCAGAAGCAGCTGGGAGAGAAGAGGCCTGTTCTAGAAAACCCCCACATCCCACAGATCCTCACCCCCCTCCCACAGGCCCTCACCGCCCACCCCGCCACCCTTCACCACCAGCCAAGCCCCAGCGGAGGGCCTCCCGCTGTAGCCCGAGGCCTGCCCCTCCTGACCCTATACCCAGGAGGCCCACCTTTGGGGTTGAAGTTCATGCCCAGCCAGGCGCCCCGACTCTGGCCCTCAGAGCTCTGCAGATGCTCCCAGACAAACACGTTCTCCATCTCATCCAGGATGGACAGGACCGCGCCGCCCGCTGGACACAAAGGAGGCCGACGTCAGGGCAGGCGAGTCTCCTGGGGGGTAGCAGAGCCCCCGGAGAGGCCCCGCCCTCTTCCCTGGCAACCTGAATAGAGGATGGCATGGAGACGTGCGTGTAACGGGGGGCTACATTTACATCCATGTCCCGTCCCAGGTGGTCTGTGTGGATTGGACCCTGAGGGGCACTGAGAGGTGAGTGCAGCCGACAAGCAGAGTGCAGCACGGGGACTATATTCGTGGGGTCTCTGAGCGTCCTCGAGAGGGGTCGCCACCCGAAACGCCCAGGTGGGGGCGCTCGCCCCCTCCCCAGCCCACCTCTCTGGCAGCGCTGCAGCGCCTCCTTGTGGCCCAGCAGCAGCTCCATATGGAAGGAGTAGCAGTGCTCTCGGAAGGGAATCCATGCCGAGTCCGCCAGCCCCTGGGGACAGCTCCCGTGGTAGCTTATTCGTCGCGGAGGAGGGGGCCCTGTGAGGGGGGAAATGCAGGATTGAGGAAGTGGCCCAGGGTCCTCCTAGGGTCGGCTTCTCCCTGGCCAGCCCTTGCCCCAGCGGGTGGGCACTCACCGCCGTGAACTCCACACACAGCACCCTGCAACTTGGTGTCACAGCTGGTGGTGCGCCAGGCACCATCCGTGTCCACGTAGGCGCAGCCCCCGGGGTGCTGGGGCTCCCCGTCCTGCCAGCTCACGTAGCTCAGCGGCTCCTCCGAGACCCAAGAGTACCGCCGGGAGCCCTGGGCACAGGGGGCCATCAGGACGGGAGCAAGGGGACCAGCCAGGGCCGGATGGAGGGGGGTGGCCACGGAAGGCAGGGGGTTAGGAGGAGACAGGGAGGGAACTGGGGGTAGGGGGCCCCAGCCCAGTGCCTACCTCCTCACTGGCCAGCCCAATCCAGAGTGGCGTGCGCAGCCCTCGGGCGGCCTGAGTGAGGAAGGCCTGGGTGTAGGGGTCAAGCACGTGCGCCAGGCTGGCATTTCGGCTCTCACACAGCAACAGGGCGTCGTGCCAGCGCAGCGGCTTCTGCAGCAGCCGGAAGGTGCCGTTGAGGTAGGAGAGCTCAGCGCCCGGGGCAGGGGGCGACGCTGCTGGGGATGGGCTCAGGGAGGGGTCTACAGGGAAGGGGGCAGGACTCAGGCCGGGCTCTGCTCCCCTCACCCCATCCCCAGGCATGAGGCCGAGGGGGAACAGCAGGCAGAGACCAACTCTCCTTTGGGCATGGTAACCGTCGGTCACTGTTGTTATTAATAATATGTTCTTACTAGTAAAGGGATGAGGAACCTTGAGCCTGACCAGGAACCCAGGGCAGAGGGACCCCTGCTCAGAGCTGCAGAAGCCTCAGATGTTGAACCACGGGGTCCCTGCCACAATGCATGCCCAATGTCTTAGTTCTTCCTGGGTAGCCCTCCAAATCCCAAACCTTCCTCCTGCAACCCCTGGATGCTCACTGCCTGTCCCTCTGATCGGTGCCTGGCCTTTCTGCCCATCTGCTTCCCAAGCAGAGTGGTCCCCTGAGATCAGGGACCATGCCTCATTCCTCCTGGCTCGGCCCACAGCATCCAGCCCTGGGCTGAGGTTTCCAGGCTCCCGGGTGATACCTACCCGTGGCCTTCTGGCAGATGAAGCCATGGGTCTCCTCTGCACAGCTCCGGTCATCCCAGCGGCCAGTGAAGTGGGTTGAGGGGCTATGCAGGACCACGGCACAGCTGGTCTGGGGGGAAGGAGCCGCTCAGGGGAGCCCCAAGAGCTGCCTGCCTTGTGCCACCACCCCCAAAAGTCTGTACTATGAGCAAAGAGGTTGCAAGGGGGTCCCCAGGTGTGAAGACACGTGCTGCGGGCCAGGGCGGGTTAGCGGGTGAAGAGGAGAGCATGGGGCAGGGGCTTCCTCACCGGTATGTTGCCGCTGGGAGCAGGGCTAGGGCCAGAGGGCTCCCCAGGGGCCCAGTTGGCGTACTGCAGAGGCTCCTGCTCCACCCACTGGAAGTCCCTCTTCGAGGCATGGAGGCCAATCCAAAGGTCAAAGGTCACATTGGGCAGGCTGGCTGTGATGAACGCTACAGTCCCCCAGAAGAGACCGTGATGAGCCACAGGGCAGCAGCCCCCTCCTCATTCTGCTCTAGCCGTCTAGGGGGACGGTATCAGAGGATTCTGGGGCCTCCCCCTGGGCTGACCCTACCTTGCTCTAAGGGGTTTGCAATGGTGACCAGTTGGGCCTCTTGCTGTTCACAGGAGAACTGTGCCTCTGACCACTTCACCCGGTCCTGGGGGTCCTGGCCTTGGATTCTGAAACACTGTGGGGCGGAGGGGGGAGGCGTGACACCCAGCTCCACCTCCCTGGCCCCCACACCCAGGAACTCCGACCCCTCAGCGCCAGGCCCTGGGGAGGCTTTGGGGGTTGGGAGAGAAAAACAGGAGAACCAGGACATCTGGGTCTCCTTGACCAAGGCTCTGATACCCTCCCGACCTGGCATGGCAAATTCACATACACTTGCCCACCCCTGAGGAATTTTAAAGTGGGAAGATTTCTCTGGGCCACCAAATGCTGCACTACCTATGACAGCAACCCCTGGGCCATGCCTGGGGACAAGGTCTGTCTGGTTCTTGGCTTCATATACTTCAAAGGCCTTCAACAGAATTATTGGTATCATTACAATGATGCTGACAAATTAAGAAAGGGACCGGTTACATATATGAAATATATTGTTTTAGATTAGGTGGAAGAAGCCATAAGAATAAGCTTTTGGAGCAATTCAATGACATGGAGAAATACTCAAAATACAACACTGAGGAAAAAAAGGTTGGCTACAAAATTGTGCTATTTAGTATGATCTCAATTACGGGGGAAAAGTCAGAAAGTGGAGTGACAAATATGGATAGTGGTTATCTCTGGAGAGTATAGATGAGTTTTAGTTTTTTTTGTTTCAAAATATAAATAATACATCTTACTCTTTTTGTTTTCTTTAAGGCAGAAAAGGTGTATTATTTGCTTGAATAATCTGAAGACAGTGAGAGCTCCATGACACTATGAGCTGGCTGCACTCCAGCGCATGACAAAGATTTATGGATTATGTTATCTAGTGTTAACTAATCTAATCCTCACAACTCAGTTAAGCAGTCTTACAGTGTCCGGCAAAGAAGGCATGATTCAAAGCTCATACTAAGGATGCCAGGGAAAACCACAAGGAAATAGCACACTTTGCTTCCTGGGATAAGCTCTTTCAGCCGCTAGATAAAAACAATGAAGGTCTAATCAGGTTGGATGAATCAGCCCATGGGTCACTAACCACTCTTGGAAAGAAACTCACACTCTAGAAGGAACATTTTGAAAACATGTTTAGAGGCACATCCATCCTGATTCTCTTGATTGCCTCAAACTCTCCTAGCTGTACACTCAAAATGGTTGGAAAGAGAATCTTCTAAATGTTGTTTTTTAAAAAATCTTCCAGAGACTTTTTTTAAACCCTCTCAATCAGTTCTTCTCAGTAGTTTATAAGGCAGATTCATTTAAATGCAAAAATTGATGAGCTAGTTTTTAAACAAAAATCGCAGAAGGACTGAAAAATTTAATTGGCATTTAACTGGCAGAAGGACTGAAAAATGGAGAGAAGGACTTAGAAAGCCCAGCCAATGATGGATGAACTTTCTTCATCTATTTGTCTTTGTAAGGCAATCTTTTCATCTACAACAACCATTCAATCCATGTTCTAAAATAATTTGAACTCCAAACAAGACCTGTGAAGTCTGAATCAGTGTCAGACCTAGATTTTTTAATAAAGTATAGGGACTTCCCTGGTGGTCCAGTGGTTAAGAATCTGCCTGCCAACGTAGGGGACACAGGTTCTATCCCTGGTCGGGGAATATCCCACATGCCACAGAGTAACTAAGCCCGTGGACTACAACGAAGAATAGCCCCAACTCGCCACAATTAGAGAAAGCCTGCAAAGGTCCTGCAAAGGAGGACCCAGTGCAGCCAAAAATAAAGAAATTAAAAATTAATAAATAAAAATAATGAAGCATATGTGATCACTTTGCTCTTATCAAAATTATTTAAAATAGTAATAATTATTATAATTGATCAATTGAAGACTGAGCACAAAATGTTTTTCATACCATTAAAAGGAAAATTTTTGAAAACTTAAAAATACTGTTTTAAAATCTTTCATTTCAGTTCAGTTCAGTCGCTCAGTCGTGTCCGACTCTTTGCAACCCCATGAATCACAGCTCGCCAGGCCTCCCTGTCCATCACCAACCCCCGGAGTTCACTCAGACTCACGTCCATTTAAAATCTTTAGCTCAGGCTTTAGATTGTTTTGTTCTTGTACATATTTTATTATATATGACATCAGTCACATTAATATGGAAAGTGAAAGTGAAGTCGCTCAGTCGTGTCCGACTCTTTGCGACCCCATGGACTACAGCCTACCAGGCTTCTCCATCCATGGGATTTTCCAGGCAAGAATACTGGAGTGGGGTGCCATTTCCTTCTCCAGGAGATCTTCCCATCCCAGGGATTGGACCCGGGTCTCCCTCATTGTAGGCAGATGCTTTTACCGTCTGAGCCACCAGGGAAGTCCCAATATGGAAGTAAATACATATATTTACTTTTGCACACATATGTAAGGCACACATATATATTTTGTATGTTCAACATTTTGTTTTTAATAAGAGTTCATTATCAAGATGTTTGGTGACCAAGGATCTAGAAAACTCACCAAACGATATGGGCAACGTTATTACTTTATGAACTGGAAGGTGTCACTACGCTGAGTTAGTGTCCGAGGGGTCTAGCCCTGGTCCTGGGGCTGAGCAGGGGAGAGGGTGGTAGGTTCAGGCCAGAGGCCATGACTCTGAGGTTGCCAGAGGGCCAGGACTCCTGAAGCTCAGCCTTCCCCTCAGGCCCCCTCCCTACTCCCTACCTTGTTCAGGAACTGGCTCCAGCCAGAGGGGCAGCCCCCTGTGGGCGGCAGGTCTGGGGGCTGCTGCTCTCTGGTGCTGTTGCGCCGCTTGCAGATGTAAGGCAAGGCTGTTGTGCACCTCTGGTCCCCCCAGTCCTCTGTGAAAAGTGAAGAGCAGTCACTCTGAGTGTGGGGCTGGGCTGCCAGCACCTGGCCTCACGCCCTGAGAGGAGGCGGGGCTGGGGCTCGGGTCCTGTGTCCAGCTCTGAACTCAAGTGCTCTGCGGCTGCTGGACAGGCACCGGCCTGCCCCTCTCTGGATCCAATCCTTTTTGGGTTGGGCGAACAGAGAGAATGAGAAGAGACTGAGGGCCCCTGCCTGGGCTCACCTCGCTGCCCTGAACACCAACCCTCCCCTCGGCTTCTGCACCCTCTCTGCCCTACCCTGCCCTCACCTCGGCTGGCCATCATGTACACGCACTTCTTGTCCTTGCCGATGGGCCGAGGTTTGCCGGGGGCCCAGGAGATGAAGTTTATAATGGAACCATCTGTCCACCTGCAATGGCACAAGCAGGAGTGATCCCAGTACAGGGCACCAGGTTAGACCTCCCCTGAATGCAGAAGCGAGGGGGCAGAGACCAGGGCCCAAGTCTAGGGGCTCAGGGCCACAGACTGAAGAGCGAGGCTACTGAGCTCAGTGCAGCAGGAGTCCAAGGACCCAGTGCCTTCCATTTCTCTAACTAGAAAAGAAGTCTAAGGATCCCAGAGCAGGAGTCCAGTGGCAACGCTGTGCTCAGACACTCATGTGCTCTCTGGTCTTTCTGGTAGGTGAGCCCTGAGCATGAAGAGGCCCCTCTGGACCATCATGTGTTCTTGCCCACGTCTTCAGTGGACCTTTTTCATGAGTGACCCCAGCATAATACGAATTGCTGTTATTTAGTGCCCATGGACAGAGGAGCCTGGTAGGCTGCAGTCCATGGGGTCGTGAAGAGTCGGACACGACTGAGCGACTTCACTTTCACTTTTCACTTTCATGCATTGGAGAAGGAAATGGCAGCCCACTCCAGTGTTCTTGCCTGGAGGATCCCAGGGACGGGGGAGCCTGGTGGGCTGCCGTCTATGGGTCCCAAAGAGTCAGACACGACCGAGTGAGTGAACAATGAGCTGGATGCAGCACCAAGGATTCAGACACCTTATTTTTAGTCCTAAGGACAACCCTACCAGGCAGGCCTCGTTGTTTCATTTTCTGGTGAGAAAACCAAGAGAGGCCCAGAAAGGTTAAGTCACTTGCTCAAGGCCACACAGCCCGCAAGGGGCAGAACCGGATTCAAAACCAAATCTTGTCTCTTGTGTGCGATGCTGCCTCTCATTTCCAGCCCGAGTCCCTGCTAGCCATCCACGCATGCGCCCCGCTGCCCAGCCACACCCACCGCCCGGCCAGGACTCCCACCTGAAGCGCCCGTCGCTCTCTGAGGTGTGCAGGCCGATCCACCAGTGCTGCTCCTGGCCCCGAGAGAACTGGGGAAGCCGGGCAGGCAGGTGAGGATTGGCAGGGCCTTTTCCCTGGCTCCCGGGCTGCCCTCCCTGCTTGCTGGCATGCCCACCTTCTGCAGGTTGTGCCCCAGGAAGTCCAGCTCGGCCTGGCTGTGCACTGAGACCAGTTCAGCCTGGAACCACGTGCAGATGCGCTGCGCCTGCGCCCACGTGGAGTGGTGCTCGAAGAACTTATACTCAGCCTCCTGGAAACGCAGCCATTCCCGCCGGCCTGCAGGGGCAGCATGTGGGTGGAGTCCAGGCTTCGGCTGCCTGCCCACCCCGCCCAAGGAGGACAAGGCGGGTTCAGGGCAGCCAGGGCAGGCGGGCCTGCGAGCCCATCTGACCTGGACCAGTAATGTGCCCCGATCCCCTTTTCCCTCGGCTCAAACCCTTAACCCCCTTCCCTTCTGTCCTGGTCAAGCCCTTCCCTGGCCGGCTGCCACGGGGTGTGGGATGGACAGGAAGCCTCACCTTGCGGGCTGACGTCAGGCTCCCGCACGTCCGTGCCTACGGGGACAACAGGGACAGACACGCTGCAGAGAAGGGAGACCCTTCCTTGGACCCCGGGCCCTGCTGCCCGTCATCCCTTGCCCGGTCCGGCAGCGCCGCCCCACCAACCTCGAGGGATCTTGCAGATCCAGTCCAGCTGCGTCTCGCACTGCATAGCCACCCACTGCAGGGAGGCCAAGTCGAGCACCGTGCAGCTGCGGATGTCATCATCGTCGTGCCGGCTCCGGTCGAAATTGTGGTAAGAGAACTGGTGACGTCAGAGGGGGAGAGGGGCCTCAGGCACAGGCTACCCACAACCCCAGAGCAGACCAACGAGAGGCCTGGCATAAGCTGCGACCCCCCCCCCCCGCGCCCCAACCTGGGCTAGGCACCCCCACCACCCTCTCCTTGCCATAGGCCCTGCCTCTACTGAACCTCGTGCACCTTCGAAAGGCCACGCCCACTCCAAAAGGCCACGCCCACATCCCGTCCATCCGCCCCGCTTCCTCCAGGCCCCCTTACCCCAAGTCCATCACTCCAGCGCCAGCTCTGCCCGGCTCCGGGGTCTCGGCGGTTCAGGCCGATCCAGAACCAGTGCTGCTCGTGGATCTCGGGCTCTGATTCACTTCAGCACAACCCAGGGGTGGAGACAGAAGGCATGGGGAGGGTCAGAGTTGTAGGGGAATCCTTGCAGTTGTGACTCGGGCAGTCCCGGGGGCCTGGAGCCTCTCCATCTGGGGTTCACACTGAAAACACTGTTGAGCCCACCGTAAAATGTCTTCTCCCCAGAGAGAACTGGGCCAGCTGGGCCGGGCACCCCGCTCACTAACTGAGGGCAGATGTGGCCTGGCCCCTTCCACTGCTGCCCTTTGGGTAGGGTGTGCCCCTCCAGCAAGTCTGCAGACTTCCACTTTAGGAAATAGACAGGGGCAGTGCATAGACCTGGGGCCATGGACTCAAACACACCTCGACTCCAGTCCTAGGTCATCCCTGGACCAGCTAGCTCTGTGACCGTGGGCAAATAACCCAACCTCTTGATCAGCCCACAAGGGATAATGTCTACTTTGTAGGGTTGAGGAGAGCATTGAATGTGGGTTCAATGTTTACTGCAGCCTCTGGCACACAGCGAGAAGCGATCAACATGGGCTCTAATAATCACTAGTCAAATAATGTCATTGTGCTGTTTGCTGGGAGGAGACGTCCCTGGAATTAAGATCTGGAAACCTGGATCCATTTGGATGTTTCCCAAGGCTAAGGGATGATGGGGTTGTGTGTCATAGGAACCCACGAGACAGAGACAGGGTTCTGGGGGGAACCCCCATGGGTAAATGCTCACTTTTGCAGCCTTTCTCGTCCTGTCTCTCAGGAAAAGCTGTTTATTGAGAAGTGTGGGTTATTATGGGATGGTGTAGGGTTACAGGAAGGGGCACTCACTTGGATAAGCTTATAGATTTTGCCAAGGAGAAGGAAAGATGGTAAAGATTAGGGTTGTATGTGTGCTCAGTCAGTCGCGTCTGATTCTTTGTGACCCCATGGACTATAGTCCACCAGGATCCTCTGTCCTTGGGATTTCCCATGCAAGAATACTGGAGTGAGTTGCCATTCTCTTCTCCAGGGGAATCTTTCCGATCCAGGGATTGAACCTGCATCTCCTGTGTCTACTGCACTGAAGGTGGATTCTTTACTGCTGAGCCACCAGGGAAGCCCCTAAGGGTTAGGGTTAGGTTTGTGTGATCTGAGAGTCCGAGAGGGTGCTGTTGGCTCACATGAGCAACACAGGATCTCCGACTCCAGCGAGACCAGGGTTACTTAAGTGGGGACAGGGCAGGCCTGGCACTAGCAGCAGACACACAGGTCATTCCAAGCCTCGGGCAAACCTCGCTGGGGTCCCCTTCCCCCTGCCCACTGCCCTGTGTCCAGCAAAACCAAGAGCCCCACACACGTGCACATGGGCCAGCGCCTTAAGCTCAGTACCCGAAGATCTTGTTGAGCATGTTGGCCACAAAGTGCTCCTCTTCGTAGCTGGCCAGGCTCAGCAGCTGGGCCCCCAGCTCCTGGCAGGCCCCCTGGGCCTGGACCCAGGTCTTCTTATCCTGCAGCCGCTCCGAGCTGAACACCTGCAGGGGCAGAGTCCAAGCTGTCCCCCGGCCCACCTCCCCACGGGACACTTGCCCTCCATGACTTGTGTGGAGAGGGGGCTGGGGCTTCAGTGGACAGGGTGTCGAGGCTAGTTAAGACAGCCCTGCTCATCAGAGAGGAAGCCCCTGGGGAGGAAAACTGGCACAGGCACCTCCCAGAGATGGTCCCAGTGACGAGTGGGGCAATCAGGGCTCTTATCCCAGCAGAGCCACAGTTTGCTGTGGGCAAGTCCCTCTGCTCCCTGGATTTCAGTATCTTTCTATAATAAAAGACCCTGGACTACCTCAGTGGCTCCCAAACCCAGCCAGGTTTAAAAACACAGATCACCAGGCCCCACCACAGCCCACTGAATCCCCATCTCTATAGTGACAGCCTGGAAGATTTTTAAATTTTTTTAAACCGAAGTACTTCTGTACTTTGGTTTAAAACATTGATTTACAATGTTATGTTAATTACTGCTGTACAGCAATGTGATTCAATTATAAATATATATATATGTGTGCGGGCTAAATCGCTTGTCATGTCCTATTCTTTGCAACTCTATGGACTGTAGCCCACCAGGCTCCTCTGTCCATGGGATTCTCCAGGCAAGAATACTGGAGTAGGTTGCCATGCCCTCCTCCAGGGGATCTTCCTGACCCAGGGATTGAACTCGAGTCTCATTATGTTTCCTGCAGTGGCAGGCAGGTTCTTTACCACTAGTGTTACCTGGGAAGCCCATAAATATATACAGATTCTTTTTTAATATTCTTTTCCATTATGATTTATCACAGAATATTGAATATAGTTCTGTGCTATACAGTAGGATCTTGTTCTTTACTTATTATATATATAAAAGCTTATATCTGCTAACCCAAACCTCCTACTCCATTTCTCTGCCAACCCCCTTCCCTTGGCAACCACCAGTCTCTTCTCTACATCTGTGATTTTGTTTCTATGTCATAGAAAGGTTCATCTCTGTCACATTTTAGATTCCACATATAAGGGGTCACATATAAATCACGCTCCCGGGGCAATTCTAAAGAGCTGCCAGCCTGGCCCCATCTGAGCGTCTCTAAAACTGATGGTCTCTGTGGGTTTTTCAATTCTTCAATTGTTTACTGAGCACCTGCTGTGCACCAGGCCTCAGAGGACACTGACAAGAGTTTCAACAGAAAGGACCTAAGGGGAGAAGTTTCTCTAGGGCCCACCTGCTCGGATCATGGCTGGGTCCCATCGGGACCACCCACCCCACCAGGGATGCTGTCTCTTTGCTCTTGTTTCTCTCCCCCCACCCCGAGGCCCACAGGCTGCCTACCTTATAGCAGTGCCGGAGTTTGGGATCTGAGCCCCAGCCCTGCGGACAGGCGCCGGTGAGGCTGGGCGTGGGGTCTAGCCCAGGCAGCTCAGGCGTCACGGGCGTGCCCAGGCTCTGGCGGCAGATGTAGCGAGCCCGGAACGATGTGCAGTTCTTCACCTCCCACAGCCCCATGGCACTGCCTGTGGCCAGGGCCACGCAGCCCCCACGGCTGTACCCTGGAGGAGGGAGGAGGGGACCCACACACTGAGCCCTGCCCCACATCCCCGAGGGGCACCTCCATGGCCCCCGCATGGGGAGCCAGCTTGGCCATCTCTGCAGGGACATGTGCTGTGGGGTTGGGGGTGGCAGGGCTGGAGAGAGCAGGAAGGAAATGGAGGCAGAAGCCTCACTCTGTGTTGGCTCCTGTGAGATCTTAGGCAAGTTGCTTAACCTCTCAGAGCCTGTTTCATCATCTACTCCATCTTTGAAAAGGCTTAAAAAAGATAACAGGGGACTTCCTTAAAAAAGATAACAGTGGATTCACGGTTAAGAATCTTCCTTCCAAAGGGATATGGGATCGGTCCCTGGTTGGAGAACTAAGATTCCACATGCTGTCGGGAATGTGTACTGCAACCACTGAGCCCGCGAGGAAGACCCAGCACAGCCAAAAAAATAAAAAAATAAAAGATTTATAAAAAAAATTTTTTTTAAGATAATAAATGTGAAATAGCATAATAGGAAGCACTTGTTCTATGCCCACTATTCCAAGGGCTTTACATATATTAACCCATGCAAGCCGCATGTCAGCCCCGTGAGGAAAGAACCATTATCCCCATTGGACAGATGAGGAAACTGAGGCTCAAAGATGGACAGCTAATAAACTGCAAAGTCAGGACCTGAGCCAGGCATTTCAGCTCTGGAGGCCATCCTTCTATCCATATTACCACACTCTATGAATGCTGTCTCCTATGAAGCCCTAGGTCTCGGTCATGGCAGGGGTGATCCACCATGGCCCTCCCGGCTTCACCAAGGCACCGCTGAGAAGGGGGCTGAGTGAGGGGCTCACCAGGCTGGTCCCGGTTCCAGTGGGTGTACATGACCTCGTCCCCGCTGAGCCAGCGGAAGGAACCGGTGAAGTTGAGGTCCTGCAGGGCCGTCCAGAAGTACTCGCCATCCCAGTTGTAGATGAGGCTGCTGACAAAGGCCTGCTCGAACCTGCGGGAGAGAGGCTGGTCAAGGCAGGCAGCTCAACCCCCACAGCTCCGGGGGCCCCAGGCCAGACGGCCTGCTCAGGGAGCCTGGGTGCTGCAGCCGATCGGAAACTTGCTCAGGGAAGTGGGGACCCCTGGGGAAGCTGCAGCTGACACAGCTGACCCCCGCTGCTGTCTGCATCTCCACGCCTTGCTGAGAGAAAAATCAGACACGAGCCAACTCTTGCCTGGAGAATGCCAAGCACAGAGGAGCCTGGCGGGCTACAGTCCACGGGATGGCAAAGAGTCGGACAAGACTGTGAGACTAACTTTCACTTTTCAAGGCCTCTTTGGGGCATCCAGCCCACATAGAAGCCTGTTTCTGCCCCGGCCCAGGAACTGCCCCATGCTGGGGTCGCCTAATAAACAAGAGTCATTCTTATGATAATATTAGAAAAAGGCCCTGGAGATAGTTGAAGCTCAGAGGGACTCAATGCTCAAGTCCCTCTGGACTTGATGGCAGGCTGCTGGCCCTTCTGGTGGAGGGACCGCATTCGACCAGGACATAGGGGTGGGCTGGTCCCCCTCTCATACCTGTTGGTGATGGTGACCAGCTGAGAGCCGTGGTCGGTGCACAGGCGCCGGGCCTCACTGTAGGTCACCTGGTCCTCTCCCAGCCAGTAGCAGGAGGGGCTGTGCCACGTCCAACCCTGGCTCAAGAGAGTGGGCAGAAAAGGGGGTGTCTGGGGGAGGGCTTCTTCTCTCTCACTGATAAATCCTGGGGTGGGGATGCCAGCAGTGGCACCACTGAATTTTCTGCAGGCTTGAGCACAGGACTGAGGGGGCTGGTTTGACACCAGAGCTGGCTCTTCCTGTGCTGTCTGCACTGTGCCACGCCACACTGCCCCGCCTACCATCACCCACAGCTGCCAGGTCCAGAGTGGAAGCGTGGCCCAAGGGAGGCAGCCAGTCACCCGGCCTGTGGCCTGGCCAAGAAAGATGAGTGGCCCACTGGACTCCTCTCCCGGGTATTTGAACCAAGAGACGTATTGGGAAAACTGCCAGCTGGCTGGGAAATGAGAGCTGAAAAGCTGGGAGAGCGGCCAGCAAGTGGAGGGGGCTGGTTGATTCTCAGGGGCCTGGAGAAGCTGGAGTAATGGAATGGAGGCAGTGCCCGCCTGAGGGCGGTGGGGGCGGAGAACAAGCCCTCAGTGAGGGGCAGCAAAGTTACAGTAGACCGCCCGTCCTTCACGGCTGGCTCGCAACAGCCCCCCCAACCCACCCCAGGAGACCAGGGAGGCTTTACCCCACCAACCCATGGCCCCTTGGGTCGCCCTGAGGGCCTCTCCGCCCCTGCAGACAAGGACCTGAGGCTCTGAGACATTACATGGCTTGATTTTATACAGACTGTACAGGTGGAGCCCAGGCCTGAACCCACGCCACAGAGACTGCATCCATCCCCGCCACAGCCCTGCTCCTCCTAAAATGACCCCAGGTGCCTACCAGGGTCTTCGCCTCCAGCAGGCCTTTGAGGGGGATACCTGGGGCGGGGGCGGGGGCTGGAGCCCGGGAGAGAGGTGAGGTGGGGAGAGTGGGGCAGCCCCCTGGGCAGGAGCCAGTTCAGAACAAGCTGGTGTGTGTATATGTGTGTTTATGTATGTGTAGGTGTATGTGTTTAGTCGTATTTATGCATATGCGCATGTATGTGTATATGAGTATGTGTGTGTACGTGTGTATGTGTCATTGATGTTTAGTCTCTGAGTCATGCCCGACTCTTTGCGAACCTATGGACTGTAGCCCACCAGGCTCCTCTATCCATGGGATTTTCCAGGCAAGAATACTGGAGTAGGTTGCCATTTCCTAGTCCAGGGGATCTTCCCAACTCAGGGATCGAACCCACATCTCTTGCATTGGCAGGCGGATTCTTTACCACCGAGCCATCAGGGAAGTGTGTGTGTGTGTGTGTGTGTGTGTGTGTGGATATGTGTGTTTATGTATGTATGTATATGTATGTATGTATATGTGTGTGTTTGGGGGGCTTCCCTGGTGGCTCGGACAATAAAGAATCTGCCTGCAATGAAGGAGACCTGGGATCAATTCCTAGGTTGGGAAGATTCCCTGGAGAAAGGAATGGCAATCCACTCCAGTATTCTTGCCTGGAGAATTCCATGGACAGAGGAGCCTGGCAGGCTACAGTTCATGGGTCACAAAGTGTTGGACGTGACTGAGTAACTAACACTTTCTCTTCCTTTTCATATAGGTGTGTTTACATGTGTATGTATATGTGTGTATGGGGGGAGAGGCACAGACCCCCATATTCCAGCAGGACTGTGCTAAGACCCCTGGCTCTCTTGGGGTGTTAACCATGGCAGCTCAACAATCCCCCACCCACTCCAGGCCGGCCCTGGCATGGGACAGTTAGTAGTAGCCCCTCTGCTTCACCCAGCCTGGTCAGAGCCCCGGCCAGCCCCTAACCACGCTGGCCCCCACACTCTTCAGCCCGGTCCCGTGTGCTCTCCCTTCCTCCCCACTAGAGCTCATGCCTGCAGGCATTTCCTGCTCTCCCCTAGGGGAGAGTTCGGGGTGCAGGTGGGTGGGTGTGATAAGGCGGCTTGATCCAAAGGAAGATAGAGTGAGGAACCAGACTGGCAGTGAGGGGCCGGCAGGGGGAACGTGGCTTCGGCAGAGGGAGCCGCCAGGGGCCCAGACACCACAAAGTGGCCTTTATGAGCAGCCTGCCCACACGCTCCACACTGCTCACATCCCTGCCTGTCGGGGCAGGGAGGGGGGTAGGCGTGGGACTGAAGGAGGGAAACGGGTCAATCCCTCGCCCTCACCCTCACTCACACCCTGTCTCCCCGACTCATTCACAGGGAGGGTGACCAGAGTGGCCTGGTTCCCCCACCCCCACCCCAGGAGAAAGACAAGCACACACTGTGTCTGTGGCTGGTGTGCGTGCCAGCAAAGATGGGTGGGAAAGCGGGGGCTGGGGGAGAGCGAGGGTACACAGAGGAGACCTAGGTGGTCCCCAGCAGCCTCCACACAGGTGATGACTGGACCAGACTTGGGGGTGGGAGTGGGGGGCCCGCCTACCCCCACCTCCGAGTTCTCTGCAGCTTTCCATGGAGAGGGGGCTCAGGGCTGGGGTGGAGTGGGGAGCTCCACTTCCTCCCAACAGCTTTCTACCCCCACCCCACCTCATCCTGTATCACTCCTTCTGGATGGAGCAGTTTGGAGGGCAGGAAAAAGGAAGGATACCACAGGAGGCTGCGGATTCCTCCTGCCCTCCTGCCCCCGGGAGCCCCTCTGGCTGGCCCCATCCGGGGCAGCTCCAGAAGCACCCTCACCTTCCGGCAGCCGTGGTCCTCCTCGGCAGCCCCCTGGCTCAGCTGGCCTGCCTTCTTGCAAATGGACGGCAGGGACTGGTTACAGGGACTGTCGTTCCAGCGACCTTCCTAGGGACACAGGGTGAGGGGCAGTGTCAGTCTCTCTCCCCCAAACCTCCCAAACCTGGCCCTGCCTCTGACTTGCTGTGTGACTCCAAGCAAGAAGCTTGACCTCTCTGTGCTCCATGGTGGAAAATGGGTGGGGGCGTGCAGGATTAGTGCCATAAGCCTCACTAGGCTGATGTGAGCACAGAGTAGCTGTGCAGATGCCTCCAAACTTTGACAAGCACTGTCAAAATAGAAAAGGTGCTCATTTAAATTAGCTCACGTCATAAACACCAAGGACAAGCTGGCTAAGACAGATGAGATTCCCAGTTTGGCAAGGTGTCCAGTCAGTACTCGCAGATCCAGGGCAAGCAGAGACTGTGTGCCCAGACCCTCCCCTCGTTGATGGAGCTGAAGAGGAACTTAGTTCAGCCCCTCCTAACAGCTTTGGTGCTTCTGTGCTGAGTGCATCCAGCCAGCAGTTTTTGCCTGCCTCGAGTGCCATCCGGAGGGCAGAGGTGTCTGTGTGTCTCAGCCCCCAGGAAAATGTGCAGTATTTAGCAGATGCTCAATAAAAGCACGCGTTCTCAATTGTATCGGACTTTTTGTGACCGCATGGACTATAGCCCGCCAGGCTCCTCTGTCCACGGGATTTCTCAGGCAAGGATACTGGAGTAAGTAGCCATTTCCTAAAACAGCATCCTCTAAGCCAGACGCCTCTGGGGTCCCTGGCACTGTTGGCTGTATCTCAAGGCAGAATGTCCTCTCCGTCTCTGAGGTCGGTAGTCTGTCCTACGGTTTTGTCTTTTAAGGAACAGACTTACCTCTGCTTGAAACCCTGTATCAATTCCTTCATCCGCCCACACTGTCTGAACCACAGCCATGGCAGACAGTCACAACGCCACCATTTCTTGAGAGGACAGGACCCTGCCCTGGGGTAGGGCTGGCAGGGAGCAGCCCTGCCTGGGGAGCTTGTCCCCATAATGTGGGTTCTGACGCCACCTGCTGGCGGGGAAGTGCAGCCCGCAGGAGATCAAGATGATCGCCGGGAGACAAACGTCCAAAGGTTTCATTGAACTCCTTTAATCCTCATGAAGACCCTCTGAGGATGGCACCTTTAGAGTTCCACTGACAGCTGGGAAAACTGAGGCTAAGGAAACTCAGCTAAGGAAACCGAGGCACAGAGACATTAAGTAACTTGCCCAAGATGACCCAGCTAGTTGGAAGTGGAGAGGAGAGTCAAACCCTGGCAATCTCTCCACGCGGACGGGAAGGAGACAAATGGGGAGGAGGGATTCCGAGAGGCAAGGGGGTGGGGTCACAAGCAGGAGCCAATAACTGTACACCCCTCAGCTGCGGTGGCACCGGGAGGCGGGGTCTGGGGGCCCTGTGAGGAGAGAGGTTCTTACCGGCCCCCAGATGGTGACACAGTCCTCCAGGCTGTCTCGGAAGTTGTTGGGCTCAAAGGGGTGCCAATGGGTGAAGCTCACGAGGCTCCCGTCGGACCACTCAAAATTCATCTGCAGTTTCAGGTCGTTGAGACCAATCCACAGCTCCTCCACCTCTGGGGGGGTGCGGCAGGGGAGAGGGGACATCAGGAGGTCGGCCTTCTCCACTGGCAGGGGAGGCGAGGACAGTGCCTGAGCCCCCAGGACGGGCGTTGGGGAGGCAGCCCCTCACCCTGCTTGATCTGCTTGGTGATGAACTCCAGCTCCGCCATGCTGTGGATGCTGAGCAAGTCGCCCCCACCCCGCAGACACATCTTCTTGGACTCCTGCCAGCTGCGCTTCTCAGCCTGCAGGCGGTAGCAGTGGCCCTGGAAGGGCTGCCAGCTGGGCTCACACTCCACCTTCACGTTGGCCCACACATCTGCGGAGACCAGAGAGGCCGCTGTTCAGGGGCCGAGACGCCCAGCATGGGCTCAGACCCCCTGGGTGTCAACGCAGACAGGGCCTTGAAGTCCACCTCCTCCCCAAATGTGTCTTAGATCCACTCTTCCCACCAAGCCAGGTCTGAATACTGAAGGATGTTGAAAAGACAAAACCCTCAGGGCAGCTGGAGCCCTGGGAGATGGTGGCAGATTCCACTCAAGATAGGATGGCCCCTCCAGCTGGGGCTCTCAGAGGGAAAGATGGATGGGGACTCAGAACAGAACTGCCCCAGGAACCTCAGTTTCCTCCTCTGTAAAATGGGGCTTCCTGCTGTAAGATTCCAGCTTAGCTCATGTCCACCTCACTTCATAAATGACACAGCCGACACTGTCTCAAAGGACATCTCTGGGGACTTCCCTGGTGGTCTGGTGGCTGAGACTCCATGCTCCCAGTGCAGGGGAGCCTGGGTTCATTCCCTGGTCAGGGAACTAGATCCCACCTGTTGCAACTAAGAGTTTGCATGCCACAGCTAAAGATCCTGCGTGCTGCAACTAAAAAAAAAAAAAAAACCATATGCCACAACAAAGATTGAAGGTCCCACCTGTCACAACTAAGATCCGGCGCAGCCAAATAAATATTAAAAAAAAAAAAAGAAGAAAGAAAAGAACACCTATGGAGCAGGCCACATCAGTCCAGGATGAAGCAGGTGGGAAATGCACCCCCCTCCCAAGTCAGCAGCTCATGAAGTCACTGCTGCCCGGCAGGCATCTGCTGGTTGAAATTCTTCCTCTCATTCCCTCCACCACCCCTTTTCCTCTCCCTGAACCCTAGGGCTGAGAAACCGACCGGTCTTAGGCCCCTCCTCACCCCCATCTCCGTGCATTTCAAGTTCACCCTCTAGGGATTGGGGTCCCAGGGCACCTGATGCAAACAAGCTCTCACTTGGGCCTTGGCAAGAGAAAACAGGACTTCATCAAACCACCTACAACATTGGGTTCGGGCAGGATTCTGCCTGGCTGGGCAAGAAAACATGTACCCACTTGAAGCATCATCCCACTGGGATACACTCCACCCTGGGAGATGCTCCAAGGACTGGCCATACTGTCTCTGGCAGACCCGGCAAAGTGGGGAGGGCTGAGAGCCTAAGCGGGCTCCCTCAGTGGCTCAAGACCTGTCAATCATCTCTTGTCAGCAGCTGGGCTAAGACCCGAGGCTGCCACCTGGACAGAAGAGTTTAGTGGGAGGGAGGAAGCTCAGGAAACGTGGATGCTTCAGGGCCCAATGGTGCCTGCCTCTGAAATGACATGCTTCGAGTGATAAGTGCTGGAAGGCAGGACCCACCCAAGAAACTGCTTAGAAAATAACACCCTGGGACTTCCCTGATGGTCCAGTGGTTAAGAGCCTGTGCCTCCACTGCAGGGGGCGCGGATGCCATCCCAGACTGGAAAACTAAGGTCCCACGTGCCATGCAGTGCAGCCAAAAGGAAAAAAGAAAATATGCCTCACGCAGAGAGATGTGGGCTGGGATGAAAGAGGAAATCCAAGGCTAGAGACATATTTGCAAGTTCATGAGGCCCCAGGGGAGGGCTCCCCACAGCAGCCATGCTGGGCAGATCCAGGGTACAGAGGACTCGGTGAGGGGCCAGGCCCAAAGGGGACCATGTGGGCAAGGCCTGCCCACACCAGCCCTGTGACCCTCCTTTCTTTGCCTGCCCCAGGCTCCCCCGTGTCCACCCCCAGGGGGAGGTGAGGTGCCCTTGATGTGGGCACCAATGTTTTAAACCTTTGCTCCTGATCCCCTAGGGGATGAAGGGAAAGAACAGTGGCCAATGGCCCCAAATCAACCTTTGGCAACACTTTAATGGTCAGAAGCAAAAGTCTGCTCTGTAAGTTCTCCACTTTCTGAGTTTTGTGAATTTTTGTTTTGTCTTGCTGTATTTCTTTATATAAATCCCCTCTTCACCCATGGGGACTGGACTCCTGCAGGAGCCACTCCAGCCCATGGAGATGCTCCTCTGAGCCAGGCCAGGTCTCCAGCCTTTCAGCAACCCTGCAGGGGATATGAGTTTACCTACCCTCAATCGGCACCTCTGAGACTAAGCTGCTGGATGAAGGCCACACCCCAACTCAGCGCCCTGCCCCTAAAGCTACCTCGGTGAATCACAAATGTGAGCAAGACACTCCCTGCCTTAAAAGCCTGCAAAGGCTCCCACAGCCTACCTGGCCCCACCTGAATTTCATCGGGAAGCCAAAATCCTTTAGGGACTGGCTGCAACCTGCCTTTCTGAACTGTTCATGTCCCCGTGCCCTCTAAGCCAGTACTTCTCAAACTCCACACCAGTCACTAAGATCTTGTGAAATGCAGGTTCTAGTTCAAGTAATTGGGGGGAGGAGGGGCGAGGCACCTGAGAGTCTGCATTTCTAATAAGCACTTACAACATCACTTGGGAAGGTGCTGTTGGTCCAGGGACCACACTTTTTTTTACGTTCTCACATAATATATTATTATGGACGACTGTTCTGGAAAAACATGGACAGCGTGAATGCATTTGGGACCCATCACAGACACTTAGAAATACACCATAGTGTAAAAGGAGGATTCGATGACAAGTGATGTTGGGTCAGCCTGTTCCAAAAGCAAGCAGAGAATCAGGGGAACCACCACGGCTCCCCGAGGGAACCCTTGGGTGTGTCCCTTGCTGCCCTTTGGGTGGGGCGCCTTGTCCATGCTGGCAGCACCCATCTCCTCTGTTAAACCACAGCAGCAGCAGAAAACGGTAGCACTCCTTTGGTGGTTTTTTGTTTTTGTAGGTTCCCAGTTTTTTATTTCCATCTTCCTTTTCAGGATTCGGTTCCAAATTCTTAAAGTAGTGTAGGTGTCTAGCATCTTTCATGAATTTTTCAGGATCCAGTTCTGCTCAATGATAATGCACTGTGCCTGGCCCACCTACGGGCTCCCGCTCAGAGGACATGTCCCCCTCTGCCCCGCTGCCGGCTTTGTGGTCTTCCTTGCAGGGAGCACTTCTCTTCTTGCTTGATCCGGAAGGCCCTTTGGCTCTGGCTTTTTCTGTCCTCTGTTGTTGCTTTTCAAGCTTCGACAGGTGTTCTGGATCAGAGGCGACAGCACCAGGGGCCGGAGATTCCAGTTCCATGGTCACAGGCCCGTCGTTCTGAATGTGGACTTCCAGGCAGGCGCTGAACTTGCCACCTTTGATGAGCTCTGGCCTCTCCGCCTTGTACAGCGGCTCCAGGAAGCCCTTGTAAAAGGCCTCAGCCTGCCCTGTGGGCATGGCCAGGTGGAAGTCGGGCTTGTTGCCCTTGAGGACGCACTGCAGAGAGGACTGGCACAGCACATCCTATTGCTTGTCCATCATGCTCTTCGACCAGTGCTTCCCACTTTCATCCTCAAACACACACAGGTTTAAGATCTTCCGGACCACATGCCCCAGTTCCAGGGAAATACCCAGCAACACGCCGATGACCCATCTGATGGCGCCTATCTGCTCTCCTCCAACTGTGATGCTGGCCTGGGTGATGCGCAGCACCACAGCCTTCATGGTGGCAGCTGGGACAGGGACCACGCTTTTTTTTTTTTTTTTTAATATTTATTTATTTATGGCTGTGTTGGGTCTCAGTTGCAGCATTCTGGCTTCTGTCTAGCTGTGGATGTAACACACTAGCTGCTCTGCAGCATACGGGATCTTAGTTCCCAGACCAGGGATTGAACCCACATCCCCTGAATTGGAAGGTGGATTCTTAACCACTGGACCACCAGGGACATCCCGGGACCACACTTTTAAGTAGTGGCCATCTGTACTCTAACCTTCAGGGTGCAATCCTCGCCGACCTTAGAGCTGCTGTGACCTTCCAGGCCTCCATGCCTTTGCACCTGCCCTTCCCTCTGCCAGTCATGCCCTTTCCCCACACCTCTTTATGGCTTTTTAAACTTATACTTCACTTGAAAGGCCCAAATGCAATGTCACCTCCTGGAAACCCTCCTTAGCTCTCAAGAGCTTGATCAATTTCTTCTCAAAGCTCTCTAATATATATTCTATTTTTTACAACAACTCGGGATATTCCGTTTGTGGGTTGACATGTCCATCACCTGCGGCAGACTGCGACAACCAGGAGGACAGGATGGGTCGTGAAGCATTTAATACAGTTCCCAACAAATGTCCCAGAATGAATGAATAGCACATTTCAATTTGTTCAGATTTCAGCAGAACCATTTAAGAAGAGGGAGGATCCGAGCCCCTTGTGCTGTGAGGGTGGGTGGGCAGTGGCTGTGGCCTGAGGAGCCCCCCACCACCCACGTCCACCCCACTCACCGGGAGGTGGGGGCTCGGAGGCCGTGGCGTTGGGCTTCTTCTTGCAGACGTAGGGCAGCGCGATGCTGCAGTCGCGGTTCTGCCAGCCGCCGGACGACTCCGTGCGGATCACCCCGCAGTTCTCCTCGCTCGGGTTGTCCGGCTGATCTGTGGGGAGCGCAGGGCGCCAGCGCCCCAGGGGAGAGGAACTCACCCCCTGGCCCGGGAGCCCTCCCCCGAGCCTCATGCTTCCCTGGAAGCCTGAGCCCGCTCAGATGCCCAGCGCTGCGCTTCGGCTCTCTTGCCTCCTCCCCGGGGCTCACGTGGTCCACGACCTTCTGCCTGGGCCAACCATGCCCACCCTCCCTGGCCAGGCCTGCTGAGGGCCCCAGTGCCCGTAGCTGAAGGGTTGCATGGGGTTGAAATCCAGTCCACCTTCCAGGCCAAGTGCCACCAGGAAAGGGCATCATTCCTAATTCAGACAACGTGCTGCACGGACCACTGGCACCCAATCTGGAGTGGGTGGAAATCTGCTGGTCTAGAGTAGGGTACCAGGGAAGGAGTACCTAGGAGACCAAGTGCCTGTGGGATCCCCAGGCCGCCCTGCACCCCAAACCCGGCGCCTCACCACTCTCCCAGTTGAGGTACTTGAGAGGCGAGTTGTCTGACCACTGCCAGCCTCCACTGGTGTCCAGGTCGTTAAGGCCAATCCACAGTGTGGAGCTGTAGCCAGTGAGGAGCCCTGACCACAAGAGGGCGACAGTGAGGTGGGGGGGGTCATCCTAACCCCAGTCCTCCACTCGCTGCCCCACCAACTGCATCCTGCCCTCCAGCAGCAGCAGAAAGGGCTCAGGGCCACCCTTCAAGGTGGGGACAGGTCTTGGGGTCCTGCCCACTGCCCCCTACCCCCGCCTCACCATTGATGTAGGTCTGCTCGTGGATCTCCGTGATGCTCAGCAGGTCTGCCCCCTGCTGCTCGCAGCTGGCCCAGGCCTCCCTCCAGGACAGCGTGGACTGGAAGTTGAACTGATAGCAGCTGTCGGTCAGCTGGTCCTTGTCCCAGAAGGTCTCGCAGTCGTTACCTGCCACCATGACAGCCAGGTGTGGGTCCCGCCCCAGCCCGCTCTGCGGGGTCCAAGGGGAGGTCCCTCAAGGAATATGCAGAGACCCTATGGAGGTGGGGGGTGGGGGCACTTCTCGCTCGAGTCTGGAAAGTTCCACCGCCCACACCTGCTGCACTCCCCACCCCAGGGCCGACCTCCTGCCACCCCACCCACTGGCCCTCACCCTTGATGGGGCAGAAGCCCCAGCGCTCGTCCTTGCCGTAGTCCTGGGTGGTGGCGCACCACAGGTGCCCATCCTCGCGGCCAGTGCTGGTGCAGCCATGGAACCACTGGTTGTCATATTTGAAGGGGATGGTGCACGGCTTCCCGTGGGAGTTGCCCTGGATGGTGTAGACCTCTGCAGGAGAGGGGAGCCAGGCCCTTGGCATCTGGACCCCAGAGGCTGCCCAGCCCGCTCATCCCTCAGGGAAAATCCCCTACGGCCTCGGGAGCCGGGGTGGGCAGGGGTCAGCAGAGAGAGGGAGGGGGCAGCGATGCCAGACAGTGGCCGGAAGGCTGCCTCTGCCCTTGGGTCAGCCCAGGAGCCTGGGAGAGGTCCCGCTGCTCATCCCATCGGGCTGGGAAAGGGGGTCCCCTAGGGCCCCTAACACCTGTCCAAAATTCAGCTGCCTCACATGCCAAGTTCCATCTGGGCACTCTAGGAGGTATCCTGGGAAAGGGCCTCCAGGATGGAGCTGCCCACCAGGAAAGGCTTCTCACAGGGTGACTCCAGTCCCCATTCACCCGTGCAAAAGGGGGATGGAGACACCTGTGGACGGTGACCCTGGGGTCCCCTTGAAGAGTGGGCCTGGGAGAAAAGGGGTTTCTCTTTCAGTTGTACGTTATACACTTTTGAACTGACTGAAGTCTTTACAAGAGTGTATCAGGTTTTGTAAGTTTTTTAAGGCAAATAAATGCTCTGAAGTTCATTTTCTCCATGATCCCCAAATGCTTCCCATGACGATGAAAGAGCTGACTGCCAGAGGCCTGTGGAGGCCAAGGTTTTGTCTCCCCCGCATCTGTCCCTCGTGGCTCCAGGCCCCTGACACCAGGGGTAGCCTCTCACCATAGTAGGGCCGCGCACACAGGTCCTCATCGCTGCCATAGATGCGCCACTGGCCGCTGCGGGTCTGGTCACCGCGCTCGGGGCTGCCAGCCTTGGATGTGTTGCCGACACGGCCCCCCAGGAGCAAGGACAGCTGGTCGCCCAGGGTGCGACAGTTCCAGCGAAGACTCAGTGCCTCGCGGTCACACTCGTACATGCCCAGGGAGGCGGTGGTGTTGGTGCCCGGCCAGCCCGTGCCCAGGCACTGCATGGTGCCCAGGTTGAAGAGCCGGTTTCGGGAGACCCACTTCCAGCGCTGGGCAGGAAGGCTGGCATTGCAGGCTGGAGAGACTCGGACTTGCCCACCCTGGGCCTCCAGGCAGCCCTGCAGTCCATGGCTGAAGATGACGAAGACGTTGGGCTCTGGAAGGAAAGCAGGACACGAGGCCATCACAGGGGTCTCCTGGCTGCTGCCGACGGCCAGGCTGCCTGCAGACACTGACGCTGGTAGTGGGCTGTGGGCCTTCTTCCTATGATAAATCACTCCATCCTCACGACTGGCCCTGTGCATGGGGTGGTGAGAGGCACGGCTGGCCCCCTGTGCCCAGTCAAGGCAGAGCCCACATGGCCAGCCTCTGCCCTGGTCCCACAGCACCTGGAGGAGGACTCAGCCTTCCGTCCTGTCTCCCCCAAAGCAAACCAAACTCCACAGGGCAAGTTGGGGGCTGTTTCCTTTTATGAAGATCTCAGGAGGAGGGGGAAGGTGTTTACATCAGACACCGCACTGCGGCCTTTATCAAAACCTCTGTTACATGGCATTGTTTTTCCACCAGAGTTCTCCACCCTGAAATTGCTTTGTCTCACTCTTCCCCGCTGCTCCTCACATTCACTGGCTCCATCTTTTCCTCTCATTTAGAATCTTCCCAAACCACTGGCCAGGCCACCCCCAGCAAACCCAACCATTCACATCCCATAACCATCTCACTCCTGAGATTTTAGACAGCACTTAGCTCTCTGCCTTCCCCAGTCTCGCATCTTCTCACCCATCACCTCGCTAAGCAGACACTCTATGGAAGACACTGAAATCCAACCTGCCCCCTGCCAAACACTGATGAAGAAATCAAGACTTAAATTTATAGGAGGTAGATCAGTGGTTCCCTGGGGCTAGGCTGGGTAATGGGAATGGGGAGTGGCTAAGAAAAAGCACAGGGTCTCTTTAGGGGGAATGAAAATGTTCTAAAATCAAACTGGCATGGGACTTCCCTGGTGGTCCAGCGGCTTAGACTCTGCGCTCCCAGTGCAGGGGGCCCAGGTTTGATCCCTGGTCAAGGGAACTAGATCCCGCAGGCTGCAACTAAGAGTTCGCATGCCACAGCACAGACTGAAGATCCCTCTTGCTCAACTAAGACCCAGCGCAGACAAATAAATAAACCCAATCATTTAAAAAATAAAATTAGATTGTCATGATAGCTGCACAATTCTGTGAACATACTAAGACCCAGTTAAATGCATATTTTAAATGCGTGAGTTTTATGATATGTGAATTATATCTCAAAGCTTTTATTATATCTCTAAGGTTTTGAGAGAGAGAAAGGAAGAAGCGGACATGCATTTGAGCCACAAAGCGACCCAGTCGTGGTATCACACAGCCAGGAAGCAAACCCAGGTCTCTGTGACCTCACGTTTTGTGCCCTAGCTGCCACTGAGTACAACACCACACACACAGCACCTCCCAGGCTCCAAAGCACTTCTGCATCCACTAGCCACCGGCTCTGCAGGACAATTTTCACGCCTCAAAAGCATGAGTCTGACTGCCAGGGTTCAGATCCCAGCTATGCCATTTAATGCGTGAGTTGGGTGCACTGTTCAGCTTCCTCTTCATGAAACTATTGTAAAGGTTAAATGAGATAATACATGTCAAGTGTTGGAACAGGATCCAGCACATAATAAGAGCACCATAAATGTTCCTGATGATTCCATACTATAGCCAAAGAATTTGACTATGGGTAGTGTAACAGTTTGACCAGAGTCTTGAGACTGAAATCTGGCCCTCCATCTTCTGAATCCAAACCCCAAGACCTTTCTGCTCCATCATGCAGGCCTGATCCTCCCTCTGTAAGCCATTCATCATGGCCACGCAGCATGATATTTTAAAGATAAATAAGTCCTAAAAAAAATTTTTTTTTTAAATAATATTGGAGTTTTCTGTGCTCGCAATGCAGGGGGCCCATGTTCAATCTCTGGTCAGGGAACTAGATGCCACATGCTGCAACTATGCCCTGGAGCAGTCAAATAAATATTTTCAAAAATAATAATAATAATATCAGTGTGTTGAAAGTCATAAAGAAAACAGTGGTAAGTTCAGTAACATGATTTTTTTCATGGCACAAAAAATGCCATAAAAACAATCAGAATTCAAGTGACAAAAATACATGTAACTTACTAGAGGCAAATAGTTTATTCCCTAAAATGAAAACAGCTTCTACAAAAAAAATATATAATAAATTAGGAGTAAAATGGCACCAATATAGTAGAAAATGAGTAAAAGACATGTATACACAGCTAAAGCAAACGAAATGTAATTGGCGGTTAAATATTTGAAATGACAGCTTCTCTTATAGCAAAAGAAAAAGCAACATGTCATGTTAGTCTCTCTCCCGCCTTCAAAGGTGATTCATCATTCTATAAATGAAATTCAAACTCCTTGCTATGAGCCATCAGATCCCACATATTCTGGTCCTGCCGATCAGTCTAATCTCAGATCAAACTGCTCCCCCTTGTTCAAGTCACAGGGACCTCCTTGCCCTTCCTTGAACAGGCCTAACTCTTTCCTGCCTCAGGGCCTTTGCACTGTCTCCTCTGCCTGGCATTTTGCATTTCAGAAAAAAAAAAGTCACATCTTGGGGACTTCCCTGGTGGTCCACTGGTTAAGACTCTGCATTCCCCATGCAGCAGGCATGGCTTCAATCTCTGGTCAGGGAACTAAGATCCCACATGCTCCTGCATGCCACACAGTGCACCAAAAAATAAAAAATGCAGGTGCCCAGGTACCACTCCAGAGACTGATTTAATTGGCCTGAGATTGGTATTAAAAAAGGCACATCTTTAGAGAGGCCCTCTCCGATTTCCATATCTAAAGTAGTCAGAGTTACTCTCGAGCATAATTATCTCCCCATCATTTATTGTTATCTGACATTTTCCCAACATCTGGGCTATCTGTGAGTCTGGGTCTGCTGACTATTTTTTCTGTTGATTATTCCTGCTGTTTGCATGTATAGTAACTTTTATTACATACTGGACATAGTGGATAATGTTACCAGGAGCATGTTTCTTTTTTATTATTATTATTGCATATTGGACTTGTGGATGACACGTTATAGGGCGTCTGGACGCATTATCTTCCTTAAAAGAATGTGGAGTTTTGTTGTGGCAGGCAGTTAAATTAGTGGTAGATCATCCTGATTCTGCAGGGGCTTAGGTTTGCTAGGGTGGGGCTGTTCCGGTTTTTAGTTTAGTCTTAAGGTGTGGCCCTTAACCTTGGGTTTAATCATAAGGTGAGGCCCTTCTATCATTTCAAAAGAAAACCTTAGGCAATTACCAAGCTCCTCGAACTCAGTGGAACTTGAACTCCAAACTCTTGTTTTCTCAGCATTAGGCAGCAACTGAAATCTCTTCTTCCCCACTGCTGTTTCTCGCTGGGTTCCCTAAAGCGTCACTCTGCCTATGCAGTTTCGAGCTGCCAAGTATCTGAGGAGAATTTGAATGAGGACATCTCTTGCCTTTCTAGGATTTTCCCTCTTGATTTTTAGCTTTTCTGGAAGCCCCACACTCTGACCAGTAAAGCTGTCCCATTCTGTTGCAGCTCCTCAAACTGGATAGTGTTCTCAGGAGGAAAGTGAAAAGTGTTAGTTACTTAGTCATTTCCAACTCTTTGTGACTCCATGGACTGTAGCCCACCAGGCTCCTCTCTCCATGGAATTCTCCAGGCAAGAATACTGGAGCGGGCCCCCATTCTCTTCTCCAGGGGATCTTACACACCCAGGGACTGAACCCTGGTCTTCTGCATTGCAGGCAAATTCCTTACCGTCTGAGCCACCAGGGAAGCCAAAAAGCTGCTTAAATGAACCACTCACTTCATCTTTTCTCTCAAGGACTGTTTCCTCCTTGGCTCTGCCTGGTTTTGACTGCTCGTGAACCACTGTATTTTATGTTTTATCATTAACCGATAAGGGCTTTTAGCCAGAGAACCAGACTGATAAAAGCTAACCTTCCATTTCCAGAACCAGAGCTCATGAACTAACATGGTTTTGTTTACTTTCTGTCTCCCCTCTTGTTCAGAAATTTCCAAGACTTCCTCTTCACACTGTATCCTCAGTACCTGTAACTCCACTCAACAGATGGTACTGCTTAATAAAATAACAAATGAACAAATGAAGAATGAATGAATGGATTCCATGCCTAGATAACAATCCAGAGAAGGCAATGGCACCCCACTCCAGTACTCTTGCCTGGAAAATCCCATGGACGGAGAAGCCTGGTGGGCTGCTGTCTATGGGGTCGCACAGAGTCATACATGACTGAAGCGACCTAGCAGCAGCAGCAGATAACAATCACAACCAACCTAACTTTCTGCTCCTCGTCCCAGCTGCCAAATCAATTTCACTAAAACAGAGCACCACAGCTCCTGTCACTGCATGCTGAAACTCCACAGTGGGCAGCTTCCCTGGTGGTCTAGTGGCTAAAACTCCACGTTCCCATTGCAAGGGGCCCAGGTTTGATCCCTGGTCAGGGAACTAGACCCCACATGCTGTAACTAAGAGTTCTCATGCTGTAATGAAGATCAAAGATCCTGCGAGATGCAACTAAGACCTGGTACAGCCAAATAAATAAATAATAAAACATTTTTTTAAAAGATTTGTTAGAATTAAGAAATAAAGGAACTCCAAAGTGGGAAGGCTGGTGGGGAGGGACACCGGTCACTCTATTCTTTGATGACACCGGGATGGGGTCCTCTTTAGACAAGACACAGGTGACTTCCTGAGGGGCCAACAAGCATGACCACCACAGCAAAGACGTCCCTGTTGCCCCCCGCCCTAACCTGCTCCTTCCCTTCCAGCTCCTCTCCAGGAACCATAAACTGGCCCAGGACTCCATCCAGGCCTGCCCGAGCGTTTGACTGAATTGGGCATTTGTTTCTCAGAAACTCCACTCCAGCGAGGACCATCAGCAACAGAAAGTAACCCTCGGCAGGAGGAGGGAAAGGGTCCGGGGCCGGAAAAGGGAGAAAGTAGTACTTGCTTTCGTAGGTGACCTTAGAGACGGGGCTGGACACACAGCCCAAAACATCACAGGAGCCTATAGCAGCCCGGGGACCAGTGTCTTCCCTTCCTCCCCAGCCAGAAAACCCAGGCACGGTACATCAACTTCGCAGGCGTGCAGTGGTAACAAGGGCAAGTGAAGGCTCCAAAAGAGGCCCACGTGGTCAGGAGACGCCACCTTCCCAGCACTGGATGAGGAAACTGAGGCCCAGAGGGGGAGAGAGCAGGACGCCCAAGCACAGCACCTGTCAAGGCCTCAGCGTCCTCCTTTGTCACCCGGTTCCCTGCTGCAAGTCCCTCCTCCCTCTGCCGTCCAAGGTCCTGGGTTCAATGACCCATCTCTCTCTGCATATATCCCAGGCAATGCCAGGAACACGAGGAGACACACCGTACTGTCCCAGCTAGAGACAGTGGGTCTGGACACAGCAGGAGACAAGGGCAAACAAGCCCTTCAAGTCCAGGTGTCTGGGAGCAGCAGAGGGAGCTGGGCCTTCGGACTCTGAAGTCACTGAGGATCTGGAGGAGACAGAGGGTGAGGGATGCAGGTCACAGAACTGCCTTGGCAGCAAATGAGAAAAGGAAAAGGAATTTGGGAGCAGCAGGGAGGCCGAGGGGAATTCTCAGCAGTGGAACCCTGGGGCTTTGCTAAGGAGGGGGCTGGGGGCCTCTGGGGAGAGCATTTTCCACCCAGAGTTGAGGGGTGGGTCTGGGTCCCCCCAGAAAGAAAGCTGTTTCTCCAGGGGTCAATGGAAGCAGAGATGAGGCCCAGGCTTGGCCAAGTTAAAGATGCTCAAGGGATGGGAAGGAAACCAGGCATTTTGGAAACTGACTCTGTACCGTCATTCGAGCTCTGCTCTCTGCAGGCACACGGGAGGTGGCAGGAGGAGCTCAAAGCGAAGACCTGATGCCCCTCATCATGAGAAGGCTCTCCCACCCAAGAAGGTCCCCTCCACCCTTACCCAGCCCTCTAGCCCTGCTCCACTCACCTGGGAGCCTCGGGTGGCTGTGCAGGGAGTGGAAGTGGCCCTCACTGGGACCTTGTAGGGTCCTCAGTGAGGACAAGGATGACCCCCCGTATCTGGATGGTCACACCAACACCACCACACCAGGCACCCAGGTGTGGGTCACAGTGCACTTGTTCAGGGAGTGAACAAATGAATGAAGCCAGGCAGGTAACCATGCATTGACGGCCATCTGTACATCATGCATTTATTTGTTCAACAAGTATTCCCTGAGAATCTCACGGGTGCCGGGCAGGGTGCCAGGCACTGAGGGTCCAGGACTGAGTCACACAGATACAACCCAGCCTCTGTCGCCATATGGGCTGGTAGGGGCCAGGCTCTGTGCGGAAGATATGGAGAGGGTAACAGAATCCCTGACTTTGTGGAGCCACCCACAGTCTCTGGTCTTTGTTTTGTCTGCCCAGCAAACTTCCCGTCCTCTTCCCCTTCTTATTTATAAAGAATTTTCCTGTATCTCTGGCTGAGTGGGCACCAGGCTCATTGTGCTGTGCTATGCTAAGTCGCTTCAGTCGTGTCCGACTCTTTGTGACCTCATGGACTGTAGTCTGCTGGGCTCCCCTGTCCATGGGGATTTTCCAAGGCAAAAATACTGGAGTGAGTTGCCATGACCTCCTTTAGGGGATCTTCCTGACCCAGAGATTGAACCCAAGTTTCTTGCATAGCAGGAGGATTCTTTACTGTCTGAACCATCAGGGAAGCCTAAGAATACTGGAGTGGGCAGCCTATCCCTTCTCCAGGGGATCTTCCTGACCCGGGAGTCAAACCGGGGTCTCCTGCGTTGCAGGCGGATTCTTTACCAGCTGATTTACCAGGGAAGCCCATGAGGCTCACTACTGGCCAATAATCATGTCCATTCCCAGGCCACAGTGACTGGCACTTAAACAGGGCCAACCAGAGCCCCTCTCAGAACACTGAAGTCCCCTCTCTAAACTGGGGCTGCCACGTTTCCTACCACGAGGAAAAGAGCTTTCTGCTGTAGGCAAGGAAGGGATACTATGGGAAGAGATACAAAGCTGAGAGATGGAAGGAGGGGGAGCGAGTGCTCAGGGTGCAGAATGTCCAGCCCGTCCCTGAGTTCTTACAGCTCTTCCTCTGTTCCATGCATCATTCAGGATCATTTGCAGCTACATTTCTCTCTCTTTTCTTTTTTCGCTGAGCTGGTTTGCATCAGGATTTTGTCCTTGTAACCAAAGAATTCTGATAAACACACAGCCCTAGGTCCTGGAGACAGAGCCTTTCTCCCAGTCTGGAACACCAGTCCATGCTCCTGACTTCCCTGGAGGCCTGGTGCCTGGGTCCCCTCTGATCGTCCGACCAGTGATGGGTTGTTTGGGCCGGTGGCTGCATGGGCCACGTCACAGGAGGTGCTTGGAGGCTGGACCCACCCCATTCTCCTGACCACCTTTCTGGCTGCTCCTCCAGAGGTTTTCTCATTTGTGACAATGACAAGTTTTTGTGAAGCACTGAACAAGGTACTACAGGGAAATTAAGGATATGGTTTCTGCCCTCAAGATGTTTACAGTGAACCTGGAAAGGCAGAACTCACAAACCTAGTCATGAAAAAGTTACAGGCAATATAACAACGTGTGCAAAACCATCAGGTCTAATTCATACTGCATGGTTTGGGTGGTTCTTGTTGTTCGGTTGCTAAGTCGTGTTTGACTCTCTGCAACCCCATGACTACAGCAGGCCAATCTTCCCTGTCCTTCACTATCTCCCGGAGTTCAAACTCTTGTCCATTGAGTTAGTGATGCCATCCAACCATCTCATCCTCTGTTATCCCCTTCTCCTCCTGCCTTCAATCCTTCCCAGCATCAGGGTCTTTTCCAATGAGTCAGCTCTTCGCATTAGCTGGCCAAAGTATTGGAGCTTCAGGATAAGTCCTTCCAATGAATATCCACGGTTGATTTCCTTTAGGATTGACTGGTTTGATCTCCATGCTGTCCAGGGGACACTCAAGAGTCTTCTCCAGCACCACAGTTCAAAAGCATCAATTAAAGTGGATAGAAATGATTTTCCAGGTAACTGATGGAATCTTTCTGGTGTGGAGTCTCTGCTTCTCAGACATCCAGGGCATCACCCTGGAAGTTTACTCCTGTGCTCAGAGGTAACTGGGTTTCAAAGCTACTTGCCCTACACTGAGTAACTCCATCTCCTCCCTCCTGGGTGAGGGTCACCGTGGCCTCCTTTCCTTTCCCGTCTGCTGCAAAGTTTACACAATGGGCTGGTCCTGAGGCCAAGCACAGAGGCTCACACTGTCTCTCTCTCAGGAGCTAGCCTCCCAGCTGTCCCGACAGCCTCCGGGACTCAGCCCAGCAGTGGAGGCAGCCAGAGGTCTGACCTCGGATAAGACGGCTGCTCCCCATTACAAGCTGAAGACATCATGCTGAAGGAAGCGGAGGGGAAGTTCATTCTAGCACAAGGCCTGGCACGCAGCAGGCTCTCCAGAAATATCTACTGAATGAGAGGTTATGTCAAACAAAACCCTGAATGGCACAAGCAGAGACAAGGACACGGAGAAGGTTCCAAGTTGGGGCATGGAGGAGTAAAGACTGGGGACCCAGCGACCAGCCTGGCTCAGCTCCTAGAGAGCTGGGGACCAGGGACCAGGCAGCGGGCCGGGGGAAGCTGACCAGATTTGGTTCCAGAGGACACAGCAGGGGGCGCTTCCAGCCACTGAGCCTCACCCCTCTCTCGCCCGTCGGCACCCCTTTCTCCCCCATCGGCACCCCTCCCCAGGCCACGCAAAGGCCAGGGGTCATCCCAGGGAGAGCCAGGGGCCGCCCGCCCGCAGGGCCGCCCGCCAGAAGGAGCAGCTGGTTTCAATGAGCCGCTGGGCCCTGAGGCCAGGCCTGGAAATGTCTGAATCAGCACAAGCTGCCCGCCCCGCCCTGCTGAGGGGCTAGCCCTGAGGACCCCAGCACCCCACCCTGCACCACCCTCTACTAGAGGCCATGTCCATGTCCCGGCTCACACACTGGACCTGAGGGTGGCGGGAGGCAATGCATTCCTTCCATGGAGAGCAGGAGAGTCATGTGACTTTGAGGCCCACTACCCGGCCCAACAGTGCAACAGCCCCACCCAAATCCTGGGATTAGTGTGGACTTCTCCCCACGCACCATCTACCCTCCAGGCTTTTCACACTCTCTGTCCTCCCGCCCAGCTCCTCCACTCCAGCCAGGCCAAAGTGCTGGCCTTCCACTGCTACAGAGCCTGTGACAAAGCTAAACACATACAGCAGCACTCCCACCACCCCAGGCTCTGCTGACACGCGCACATGTGTTTGTGTGTGAGTGTGCATGAGCGCAGTGTCATGCAATGTCTCTCAGTTCCCCCACCCAAGGGGGAACTAGCATTCATTTCTAGACACACTCTTCTCTTCCCTTAAAATGTCTGTGTTCCACAATGTGATACACTGCTTTGCATGTGCGCTAGGTCACTTCAGTTGTGTCCAACTCTCTGCCACCCCATGGACTGTAGTCCACCAAGCTCCTCTGTCCGTGGGATTCTCCAGGCAAGAATACTGCAGTGGGTTGCCATTTCCTCCTCCAGGGGATCCTCCCCACCCAGGGATTGAACCCCCAGCACCCACGGTTCCTGCACTGCAGGCGGATTCCTTACAGCTGAGCCACTCCGAAGGGCCACGCTGGGTTCTACCAAGATGTTAAAGCACTCTGGCAGAGGATGGGTTAATAGATGGGTTTGTCACCTAATAAATGCACCACAAAGGTACACAGTGAAGAGGGAATGGGAATTCAGGTAAATTTCGTAAAGGCAACTTTCACCCTCCCATGGCTCTGCCTGGGTGCCCCCCACCCCCGCCCGCGGCGCCGGCTGAGTGGGGCTGCCCCCCTCCCCCGCCCCCCCGGGGTTCTCTGGGACGCAAATCCTCACCCGCCCTAACCTCCCCACCCCCTACCCCACCTCCACCCCCACTCCCCGGCGATTTAGAGATGTTTGATTTCATTCCCTGCTGGGGTTTTGTCTTCTCCGACTGAAGCATCAGGATCTCTTCGGCTTATCCCTTCCCAGGCCCCGTCTTGTAGGAAGGCTAGGAGGGGCGGGGGTTGCCGAGCCTAATTTCGCCCATAACCTCTTGGGAGGACCGGGCACCCTCTGCTCACGGGCAGCTCCCGGGGCCTGGCTCCCGTGCCCGGTCCCCACGTCTCTTCCTCACCAGAGCATCCCAGGGGTGGGCCACCTGACCCCGTCTTCCCTCACACCCGCCTCCAGGACCTGAGATGCTGGGACCCGCCCGCCCTCGGAGTTCCGGATCTCCGGCCGCTGAACCCCTCCTTCCCTAAACCCGGGCTCTACGAGGCGCCCTCCGGCCCCCGCAGTGCACCCCCACCAAGGCCAGGCGCCCTCCCTCCGTGATGCAGCCCCGACCCATGCCCGCGTCCCCATCCCCGCCGCGCGTCCCGGACGTTTGGGCGCTGACCTCCCCAACACGCACCCCCACCCCGCCACGGCTCCGAGGTCCGCCCGGCTCCCCAGCCCAGCTCTGCGAACCCCGGGTCCGCGGCCCCCGGCGGCGCCGTCTGCTTGACCGCAGCCAAAATAAACAGCCCAAAGCCACTTCCTCCCCCGGGGGGCAACTTTCACAACAACGGCCGGCTCCGGTCGCGGCAGGAAGTGGCTTTCTGGGCCAGCACAATCCAACCTCACTGACTGGCCAGCGAAGGGCAGGATTCAGGACCCGGGGTTGGAGCCGGGCCCAGCTGCGCATTTGCGCCTGGACGGAGCGCGCGTGGGCGAGGGCGTCTCCAGCCGAGGCCCAGCAATCTCCGGCCCCTCTCCGCGATCACAGCCCGGACAGCAGTGCCCACCTACTTGTGGACGCGGGCCCGAAGGCCCATGAGGGGCCACACTTGGCTTATTTATCTGTGGGAGTCGTCAGCAGATTATTTTATAAAATCACGGACAGGAGCGTGAGCCCCAGCGGCAGGACCAGATCAGACGCTTCCTACCTGGTTGACTGAGGAGGAGTAGGCTAATAAGGAGAGGAGTTATGAACAGATATCCTGACAGACTGAGAGAGAGCAACTTTTTGAAAACTTCGTTTTGGGAATTCCCTGGCAGTCCAGTGGTCAGGACTCCGAGCTAATATAGCAGGGTTAGGGCCGGTGTTAGGGTGAAATCAATCCCTGGTCTGCAAACTAAGATCCCTCAAGCCACAGCTGGCCAGAAAAAAAAACAAACAAAAAAAAACCAAGAAAAATTGTTTTAACTGTCAACAAAGTGGCTGCAGAAGTGTGGGGGTGCGGGCAGTAACTTAAGGGTAAAATATTAGAACCCCCCCACCCACCGCAGGGCAGTGCAGTGGTTAAGAATCCACCTGCCCCCTGCCAATGAATGCAGGAGATACAGGCATGTACCTGGGGTGGGGGGGTGGGGGGGCCAGAGAAGAGTCCCTGAAGAAGGAAAGGGCAACCCACTCCAGTATTCTTGTCTGGAAAATTCCATGAACAGAGGAGCCTGGTGGGCTACAGTCCATGGGGTCCCAAAGAGTGGGAGGACTGCCCATGCAGGCACAGTATCCGCTTGCTGCAGAGTCCGCAGAAAGAAAGAAAGAATCTCCTTTAGGCCTTTCTGCATTTCCCATGGTGAAAATTTTTTTCAAACAACAATAAAAGAAACGTCTGTAGAATTAAGCTGAAATGTAATTATTTGTTCGCGAGAAATTGAGATTTCAAATATAAACTTTGGATTCACAAGAAATATTTTATGAATCATTTCTAGCTAAGTTTTTCAAATATAGAAAAAAGGGGTAGGATCCCCACCCCCATTCACACAACACAATAACTTTGTCATTGGCTAAGTGCCCCTTGGGGGCCCAGCTGTATCCTGGCCTCTCCATGTCCTGGGCATTTGCCTGGCATAGTCTGGCCTCATGGTAAATGTTTGCCAAATGATAGAATGAATATGAACCAGAAAGTCTTAGTAATCATCGTGTCAATCCCTTAGAATGTGGAAACAGAAACACAGAAAGGTTAAGTGATTTGTCCAACATTCAAACAATTGGAACCATGACATTTCCATTGAGATAAAACTTTATGCAAGCCTTGAAGAGTATCAGCCAGTATTTGCTTATATAAGTTGACCATAGAGTTTACTGTCTCATATTGAGAATGAAAAGGGGAGGCAGTAATCATTATAGCACGACCACAAGCTTGAGTCATGGCTGTCCCAGGCAAGCGACACATGGTCGCCCAGCCCTTACGGAAAGAGACCACAAATAATGATATAAGTGACTGTTTACCATGAGCTTGCTAGGTACCAGGCACTGGCTTCCCAGGCTTTCTCCTTAATCCTCACAGCACTGCTCAGAAGCAGGTAAAATTCTTATCTCCATTTGACAGATAAGAAAACTGAGGTATTAAAGACCTCAGAGATCAACCCTCTTGATAACACAGCTAGTAAGGGGCAGACCAGAGATGAGAGACCAGGGAGACTGGTCAGTTCCAGAGCTGAGCACCAAACCACTACTCCAAGTACTTTAAATTGATAAGTGAAAGTGAAGTTGCTCAGTTGTGTCTGACTCTGAGACCCCATGGACTGTAGCCTACCAGGTTCCACCATCCATGGGATTTTCCAGGCAAGAATACTGGAGTGGGTTGCCATTTCCTTCTCCCCACAGGCAAATCACACACAGCCTTCACCATATGTGAAAGCAAAGTGAGCCAACATTGAAAACGGGAGAGATTTCACATAAAAATCTGAATCTTCAGCATCTCTCAGAAACATTGGGAGGCCTGTCCATGTTGAGTCAGTGTACCTGCAGGAAGCCAGTTACAGATTCTGGGGCTCCTGCCCATCTGAGACGGGGCTCACCGGTTTGCCACATCACCCCCATGTGCACCCCTACCCCAACACTGAAGTGGAATGGGAATGGCCACATGTGATCACTTTTGAACTACTGTTTTAAGGAGAGTGGAGAAACATTCTTCAATATTCTGGTCTCTATTAAAAATGACCAGAGGGCTGTACCTAGTTCAAAACTGGAAAAAAAAAGAAATGTGTTGGGAAGGGGTAAATTAGGCTCCACTGCCCCGCAACCACAATGTCCCTGCGACAGGCAGCATTCCTTTACCAAGATGTGTCTGAAACACACCACGATATGATTCTGAGAAATCGTGACACGTTTCATGACAAGCTTTTGCTCTACTCACTGGCAGTCCCGTGACTTTCTGACATGGCAGTATTCAAGGAGGACTTGTTTGGTTCTCAGAGCAAGCCATGGCACTCTGTTTTAAAAAGCTGTGATGAGAAAAACAACCCTTTTGAGAAGCTGCCTTGGCCTTTTACAGCATGACAAGCCTGCTCACACCCAGAGTCTGGACATTTAGATAAGGGCCTGTATTTGGGATTCCCACCGTAAGTTCCTGCTTTGCTTTTGAGGGGTACCTTTTATTTTTTATTTATCTTGTGGCTGTGCCACACCACGAAGCATGTGGGATCTAGTTCCCTGACCAGGGATCAAACCTGTGCCCCTTGCATTGGCAGCGCGGAGTCTTAACCACTGGACCACCAGGGAAGTTCCAGGGGGCTGTTTTTAAAATAACCACTTAGAGTTGAGCCCTTGAAAAAACTGTGACCTCCACCCACACCACCTTGTAAGTACCAGGTGCCTCCTACCTGCTCTCCATCTCGGCTCCCTGTGTCTGAGGGATGCCCTTCCCTTGGTCCACTGCGCCACCAACCCCCTGCCCCTCACCCTGTTTCTGAGATCAAAAACCAACAAATTGTTGGTTTTTTCCTCCTCTGTGTTGGTTTTTTCGGAGAAGGCAATGGCACCCCACTCCAGTACTCTTGCCTGGAAAATCCCATGGGCGGAGGAGCCTGGTGGGCTGCAATCCGTGGGGTTGCAAAGAGTCGGACACAACTGAATGACTTCACTTTCACTTTTCACTTTTATGCATTGGAGAAGGAAATGGCAACCCACTCCAGCGTTCTTGCCTGGAGAATCCCAGGGACAGGGGAGCCTGGTGGGCTGCCGTCTATGGGGTTGCACAGAGTCGGACACGGCTGAAGTGACTTAGCAGCAGCAGTTGGTTTTTTCTTCCTCTGTGTTGGTCCCTTCAACCTCAGCAACCCCAGGGTTTTCACTTCCCCACAGTGGGAGTTCAGTGGATGTGGAAATACCTGCCAACGGACCCCAATCCACGTGGGTGGCTTGTGCCTGCTCTAACCCGCATATCCTTAACAAACATACCAGTTCCAGCTTCTCAACACAGAAGTTAAATGAACTCAGAATCTTTTTGCTCGGGAACATTCAGGATCTCCCTAAAACTGTATCCCAAAGAGTAAACACTCGCTGACTTCTGCAGTGACAGACCCATGGAAGCTTCCTTCCCCCACACTGCCTCCAGAAGCCCGGAGAAGGGCTTAGGAGGGTGGCTCTGGAATCTGGACCCACCCAGGTCCCAATCCCTTCTGGGGCCAGCTGCAAGCCTCACTGTAGGGAAGACACCAATATCACCCAACCCATGAGTTTCGGGGAAGATTAAGCAAGAGGATGCATAAAGATGTTCGGTACCTTTAGCCCTTGGTAATGGAAGGCCATTACTGTTTTTTGACATTGAGGAGCCTCTGCCCGGGTGGGGGCCGTGAGCTCCAGAATCTGTTTCACAGCAGAGAGCCTGGGAACCAGGCCTCAGCAGATGCTGCAATCTGGATAAGAGGAAATGATAAGAATAAATAAAGCCAAGGACTCGAGTGCTTAAGCTGCTCTTCAGAAGAATTAAAAGAAAAATAAATCCACAGTCCAGATGCAGAATCCTCCCCAAGTTCCCATGGGTGGGTCCCTGGCAACTATTGTTCATTTCTGACCTCTGAGTTTGGGGGACCCTCCTCAGGTGCGCCTGCAAGGGAGATGCAAGGAGAAGAGACTGAACAATGCGATGGGAGAAGAGGGGGGATTTCTGGGGAGGTCGGGGCAGCGTGGGGCGGGCTGCTCTCCCCACCTCATTCTGGTGCTGCAGAAATCGAATCCACATGCAGCCGTAAAGGGAAAATGAGGTCACAAAACGCAGCTGGAAGGGAGTGTGGAAGGAGGTGGTGCAGGGCCCCCACTACTTGGCGTGGCAGTGGACAGAGTCTGCATGGGACTCTCACTGGGACTCAGGCACTCATATGGCGGTGGGGCTCCAAGGATGGGAGGAGAGGGACTTCCCTGGTGGTCCAGTGGCTAAGACTCTGAGCTCCCAATGCAGGGGGGCCCAGGTTCCATTCCTGGTTAGGGAACTAGATCCCACATGCCTCAACTAAAGATCCCCCATGTGGTAACTAAGACCCAGCACAGACACATAAATGAATGAATAAATAAATAATTTTTAAAAAAAGAATGAGAGGAAAAGGTTGGGGCAGCACAGGCTGAGAATCTAGGAGTTCTGGCTCTGATTCTGCTATTACAATGTAAATGACCTGAGGGGATTCGGTTTTCTTACCTGTGGATTGAATTCAAAAACACCTTCCCTGCCTCTCCATAGGCTTCTGGGGAGACCTCCAGGGAGAGATATATGCAGATATTGACATGATTCTTTCAGGGTCTCTATTTCCCACTAAATGGCTCCTGCAGAGCAGGAGCTGTGTCTTATCCATCCATCCCATTTGTTCAGGGCATACAACAGATGCTCAATACATGTATGTTGAATGAGCTGGACCAGGGGAAGTAGAAAGGCAAGCTGCCCTGTGTCCCACAGGCAAAGGTTTAACATCCTCTGAATTTACATCCTCCTTTAACAGAAGATCTTGGACTTCTCTAGTGGTCCAGTGGTTAAGAATCCACCTGCCAACGCAGGGGACACCAGTTTGATCCCTGGTCCAGGAAGATCCCACATGCTGCAGGGCAACTAAGCCCATGTGCCACAACTACTGATGCCCACGTGCCCTAGAACCTGTGCACCACGAAAAGAGAAGCCGCTGCAGTGAGAAGCCTGTGCCCCGCACCTAGAGAAGCCGGAGTGCAGCAATGGAGACCCAGGGCAGCCAAAATAAGTAAGTAATAATAATTTTAAAAGATCACGTGTGGACAATGAATAGAAGACAATAAGGGAAACATGAAATTATCTGTTGTGTGACAGTACCATTTCAGCTAATCAGGGGAACAACACGTATGGCAGTCAACACTCACGGAACACATTCCCCGACCTCTTTTTTCTCATGGAAAGGCACATAAGTGTCCTACGAGTGTCTTTACACAGCCCTGAAAGTGCAAAGAAACATGTTCTTGTGAACTTTGGAATTGGGGCCTGATGGCAAAAGAAGTATTTTTCTACGTTGCCAGGAGGTTGGAATTATGCATAACTTTCTATTATTATAATGTTTCTAAAGTAAATAAAACTGAGGGAAGAGAGACACAGTGGAGATCTTCTTAAGATCTTTGAAGGAACCGAACCTCTCTGCACTTCCCACAGAACTCAACTCGGTGCTCAGTGTTTGGGGATTTGACTTGCTTTGCCCTGGAAGCTACGAAGGGTCATATATGTACACAAGACCACCATATGTACACACGTGACCACCGTGACAGCACCCAGACCTCCAATGGCAGAACAGACTTGACCAACAGAGGAATGTCTGTGAGGGCCCTCCAAATCCGTCTCCCTCCCCACCCTTTCGCTCCCTTTTTCTGATTCTGTCAGTGTAATTTTAGGAGCATAGTTTTAAGAGTACTCCTCCCACAACCATCACATTCCCTCCCTCTCTGATATTAATGAAAAATCAACAGCATGGTTAAGACAGCTCAGCCTCTGGGGTCATCACTGGGTTTGAATTCCTGCTCCTGAACTAGTCATTCGACCTCTTCATCCTTCAGTGCCCATACTCCTGTTTACTGCACAGACCAAGTACTGAGCACCTGGAATGTGCCAGGAGCTATGCTGGTGCTGCCCACTGGACGGCTGGCAGGACTCGCTGAGACGAGGGGCAGAGTAACTGACTCACCTCACTGTCCCACACAAGTGAACTCATGGTGGCAGTAGCCCTGGAGGCAAACACTTCTGGAGAAGACGGTCCAGTCTTCAAAAATACAGACACTTGACCCAGAGTTCACTTCTTAGGAATTCAACTTAAAGAAATAATTAAGAATCTATGCAAATACGGATGGCTAATAAACACATGAAAAAATGTTCAACAGCATTTGTTATTATGAAAATGCAAATCAAAATTACAATGAAGTATCACCTCATACTAGTCAGAATTATTGTTGTTCAGTCGCTCAATCATGTCCGACTCTGCAACTTCATGGACTGCAGCACACCAGGCATCCCTGCCCTTCACCATCTCACAGAACTTGCTCAAACCCATGTCCATTGAGTCAGTGACGCCATCCAACCATCTCATCCTGGCGGTCCCTTCTCCTGCCCTCAATCCTTCCCAGCATCAGACGGTTTTCCCCCAATGAGTCAGCTCTTCGAACCAAGTGGCCAAAGTATTCTAGCTTCAGCTTCAGCATCAGTCCTTCCAATGAATATTCAAGATTGATTTCCTTTAGGACTGACTGGTTTAATCTCCTTGCAGTCCAAGGGATTCTCAAGAGTCTTCTCAAACACCACAGTTTGAAAGCATTAATTCTTCGGCGCTCAGCCTTCTTTATGGTCCACACTCACATCCACACATGACTACTGGAAAAACCACAGCTTTGACTAAACGGACCTTTGTTGGCAAAGTAATGTCTCTGCTTTTCAATATGCTGTCTAGGTTTACCATAGCTTTTCTTCCAAGGAGTAAGCATCTTTTAATTTCGTGGCTGCAGTCCCCATCTGCAGTGATTTTGGAGCCCAAGAAAATAAAGTCTGTCACTGTTTCCATTGTTTCCCCATCTATTTGCCATGAAGTGATGGAACTGGATGCCATGGTCTTAGCTTTTTGAACGCTGAGTTTTAAGCCAGCTTTTGCATTTTCATCAAGAAGCTCTTTAGTTCCTCTTTGTTTTCTGCCGTAAGGGTGGTGTCATCTGCACTTGTGAGAATGGCCATCATCAAAAAATCTACAAACTATAAATGCTGGAGGGGATGTGAAGAAAAGTGAACCCTCGGGCACCACTGGTGGGACTGTACACTGATACAACCACTATGGAGAACAGTATGGAAATTTATTTAAAAACTAGGGGAAAAAACTACCATATGACCCAACAGTGCCACTACTGGGTATACATCCTGAGAAAATCACAATTCAAAAAGACAACACGTGCCCCATGTTCACAGAAGCACTATCTACAACAGCAAGGACTTGAAAGTCACCTAGATGTCCATCAGCAGATGAATGGATAAAGAAACTGTGGTACCTATATACAGTGGAATATTACTCAGCCATAAAAAGTGAATTTGAGCCCGTTCTAGTGAGGTGGATAGAGCGTATTAAATACATAAATTAAATAAAAAATTTATTATTTTTTATTAAAAAATTAAATAAATAAAAATAGAGGATCTTAAACAAAATGAAGTAAGTCAGAAGGAGGAAAACAAATACTGTATACTAATGCATATACATGTAATCTAGAAAAATGTACTGATGAATCCATCTGCAGGACAGGAATCGAGATGCAGACACAGAACAGACTTGTGGACACAGCAGGGCAAGGAGAGGGTGGGATGAAGTGAGAGACCAGTAGCACTGAAACATACACATTAGCATATGTAAATTAGATAGTCGGTGGGAATCTGCCGTATGATGCAGGGAGCTCAGCCCAGTGCTCTGCGAGCACCTAGACGGTGGGAGAGGGTAGGGGCACAGAGGGAGGGGACATAGGTATGCTTGCAGTTTATTCATGGTGAGGTATGAATCAGCACTACACTCTAAAGCAATTATCCTCCAATTAAAAAGAAATACATTTTAAAAAAGAATCTATGCAAAGATTTTGCTACATAGCATTACCGATAACAATGACTGGGTGGAAATTAATGTCCAACAACATGGCGTTGACACAGCCAAATGAAATACATTCATGCAATGCGAAACTACGCAGACAACACTAATCAACTTGCAGGAGTATTCTGACACGTACAGACGTTCACACTGGAACCGATTTTTAAAAATTCAATGTATAATATGACCTTGTTTCTATTTACTTTTAAATCAAGTAAAGTCTGAAAAGACCTTTGTGCATGCTTTTTATTAAACGTGGGAGTCCAAATCTCCAGGCATGCTTGTTTACAGAGCAAATGCCCAGCCCTAAGGTGTGCGCGCATGCTAAGTCACTTCACTCCTGACTCTCTGCGATCCTATGGATTGTAGCCCGCCAGGCTCCTCTGCCCATGGGATTCTCCAGGCAAGAATACTAAAGTGGATTGCTGTGCCGTCCTCCAGGGGACCTTCTGGACCCAGGGACCGAACCCAAGTTCTTCTGCTTTGGCAGGCAGGTTCTTTACCACTAGCACCACCTGGAAAGCCCCAGCCCTACAGCCGGCCTGCTGAATTAGAAGCTCAGAAAGAAGGAATATCTGCATTGTAAATAAGACTCCCAGGTGATTCTGAGGCTCACCAGAATCTCAGAACCACTGTACATGCCTAAGTGTTAACAGTGGTTATTACTGACATACGGGACAGCTGGTGATTTTTATTTTCTTCTCTTTGTATTTTCCAAATAAAAAGAGATATGACCTGAATGTCTAACATGGGCTAGTTATGGTACATCTGTATAATGGAATCTTACACAGTCAATGGAAGCACTGGGTGGAAACACACTGATGACACATTGGCCTATGAAAAAATGTTACAAGCCAAAAAATGTTACAAGCCAACACTGAAACCTTTATGTCAAGTTTTATACAGAGAGAGGAGAGGAGAGGCGAGGAGACAGTTCGACAGCATAGTGGCTGTTTCCTAGCTGTGAAATTTTACGTAACCTTTTTTTGAAACTTTTTCAACTTTTGAATTGTGTACTATTTGTTTATAATCACCAAAATGTATTCTGATCCTGAAAAAATATATACATAACATTGTCCTTCTGCAGCTTTATTCAAGTTTGCTAACTGAAGCTGCCCACAAGTTCAGATGAGCTGCTGAGGGTCCTGAGGAAGTGAGAGGGCAACAGAAAAGTGTGGGTGCCTAAGAGGGTGAAGCCTTCCGGTGAAGGGAACCCAGTCTGACCCCCAAGGGTTTTGTAAACTTTACTGAAAAAAAAAAACAAGTGTGTGTGTGGGGGGGGGAGGTTAAAAAAGATACACAGACACACACATACACGCACACACACACACATACATATACACACACTGTATGTACTACATGGCTTATGGGACTCTATTTACCAGACCAGGGGTTAAACTCAGGCCCTTGGCAGCGAAAGCCTGGAGCCCTAACCACTGAACCATCAGAGAATTCCCCCCAAAATAAAAAACTTAAATGAACAACCAACAGGGGAAAGATATTTCTAACAAACACAGCAAGAAGTTCATATAAGCCAATGAGAAAAAATATAGAGACCCAGTAATTTTAAGCCCCTAAGACCTGAAGAGATGAGATGATAAAGAATATGTCTGAACAGGCAGTTCATCAAGAAGAAATATACATATCTAATGAAGTTATAGAAAAATGTGTAAACGCATTGAAAGCACTGGTAATACTGGCAATGTTATTTATTTGCTGGATCCAATCCTTGGCTGTTGAGGAAGTGAGAGGGCAACAGAAAAGTGTGGGTGCCTAAGAGGGTGAAGCCTTCCGGTGAAGGGAACCCAGTCTGACCCCCAAGGGTTTTGTAAACTTGTGAAAATTCATTGAGCTGAACATTTACGGTGTTCACTTTCCTGTATTTATATAGTACACCAAGAATGAAAAACTTTAAGAGCAAAGCATGGAAAATACAAAATAAGAAATTGGGTGGGAGGAACAGGGTGAGAGAAAGAAGTTCATGAGTAAATGTAAGTATTGCAAAGTTCTCTCTCTGTCTTGCCTAATGTCCATTATATTATAACGCATACTTACTTGTTTACAAAAATAAAACAAGACCACGCAGGAAACCAAACAGACGGGGACTCTGCCACTCACGAGATGCGTGATCTGGCTCACAGCCTTGCTGGCTCAATTCCCTTATCCATGAAATGGAGCAATGTGAGGATTAAAAATATGGGGCATGTACAATTGCCTAATACTGACCCTGGCAGATTAGACCTGCTCAGTGAGTATTAACCTGGTTTCCATTTCTCTCATTTGTTACACATAAAGATTTCAAAAAGGAGGAAGCCTTCCAAAAGCCTGTCCCTTGACTGGCACTTATCTGATATGCACTCCAATCTTGTCCGTAAGGACCACCACTTAGTAGATGTATTATTGAGTTTGCCTTCTCTCCGGCTGTCCCTTGAGTAAACACTTGGTTGATGAGCACCAAGAACAAGGGGTTTGCATTTGAGGGTCTGTTAATGCAAAGAGCTCGAGTCTGGTGCCTCATCCATTGTCCAGCTCTTGCTACTGAGCATCCTGAGTGCACCTTCAGGAACCCATCTCAGAGGGTGACCCTCCTACACCAGCCTTCTTGCCAGCCAGCAGGTGAAGCCCAGCTCCAACTCGTCATTAAAAAAAAAAACAAAAAACCAAGAGGGGCAGGCGGGGAGTGGCTTGGGAAACTAAGCAAGGTCCCAGCCAGCTGGGTCTCAGTCCTGGGGGCCACCCACCCCCCACCCAGTGTCCACTCTTCCCTTCTGCAGCCAGGCGGGCCCCGCTGTGCTGGACCCACCTGACAAGGCTCCCTTCAGTTCAGTTCAGTTGCTCAATTGCCTCCGACTCTTTGTGACCCCATGAATCGCAGCACACCAGGCCTCCCTGTCCATCACCAACTCCCGGAGTTCACTCAAACTCATGTCCATTGAGTCAGTGATGCCATCCAACCATCTCATCCTCTGTCGTTCCCTTCTCCTCCTGCCCCCAATCCATCCCAGCATCAGGGTCTTTTCCAAAGAGTCAACTCTTCGCATGAGGTGGCCAAAGTACTGGAGTTTCAGCTTTAGCATCAGTCCTTCCAAAGAACACCCAGGACTGATCTCCTTTAGAATGGACTGGTTGGATCTCCTTACAGTCCAAGGGACTCTCAGGAGTCTTCTCCAACACCACAGTTCAAAAGCATCAATTCGGTGCTCAGCTTTCTTCACAGTCCAACTCTCACATCCATACATGACCACTAGAAAAACCATAGGCTTGACTAGACGGACCTGTGTTGGCAAAGTAAAGTTGGTCATAACTTTCCTTCCAAGGAGTAAGTGTCTTTTAATTTTATGGCTTCAGTCACCATCTGCAGTGATTTTGGAGCCCCCAAAAATAAAGTCTGACACTGTTTCCCCATCTATTTCCCATGAAGTGATGGGAACAGATGCCATGATCTTAGTTTTCTGATACATATGACTTCCGCTAAATTTTGGTGTGATCTTTACCAATTTTATGTTGCCTACTTACTTCAAATACAAGTTATGTTCATTTATTGATATATACTACACTCCCAAACAAATGCTTCTGAGTCTTGTTTTGCACTTAACATTTTAGAAAAAGGACTGTAATGTGTCTTTTAATTTTGTAAAAACCATTTTAACGGCTGTATGCTATTCCATGACAGCATACATTTCATTTACTCATTCTCTAGCTATTACTAGTCTTCAATTTGTAAGCAGATTCTCCTCAATTATAAATAATATTATATTGAATGTATTGTTACATCACTCTTTGTTGGTACTTTGATGGTGCTCTGAGAAGGGTATCTTTTTTTTTTATTGCTAGTGATTTAAAACATTTTCCAAAGCATATTGGACATCAGTATTTCTTCTTTGTGAACTCTGTTCGCAGCCTTTATTGGCTCATCTTAAATGCCTTAAAACTAGTGGAGGAACATCCCTGGTGGTGCAGTAGCTAAGAATCCACTTGGCAATGCAGGGGACATGGGTTCAATCCCTGGTCCAGGAACTAAGATCCCACATACTAAAGGGCAACTAAGCCCTTGCATCACTCTAGAGCCCATGCTCCGCAATGAAGACGCAGTATAGCCAAAACAAATAAATTCAATGATAATTAGAAAAAAACTAGTGGAGGTTCCTGCATTTTTCTCATTGGTTTATATGAGCTTCTTGCCACAAATGTTCCAGATATCTCCCGTTTTTCTTCTAAATGTTATCTGCGACACCTTCTGGTTACAGCTTCTTCCACTAGGGGTAACCGCTGTCTGACTGCAGGCAGTGTTACCCTCTTCTTTGCACTTCATATACAAGGGATCATTCGGCATGGATGCCTTGCTTCTGGTTCAGTAGTTTTGTGCGCTTCCTCCACACTGTCACACGTGTTGTATTCTCAGTGCTGTATGCTAGAACTGTGTGGAGCCACCACACCTGAACCATTCCATTGTTGATGGGCGTCTGGGGAGTTTTCAGTTTGGGGCTATTATGAATAGCGCTGCTAGGAGCAACTTTGCTTTTTAAAGAATATCGTTTAGTGTCTTAAATTATCTACCAAATAAAAGGAGAAAAGGTACCTTTTTAGTGGACAAATCTGGTAGACACCATCTGAACCAAGCGATCAAAGTCAGCAACACCAATAAGGGAACAAACTAACGTAATGTGACACAATGGAAAGAACTCATTTGTGTCCCACACCTGCGCTTTTCCTCCCAAAAATGTTTAGCATGAATTTAACGATTCGACAATCAGATAAAATGACTGCTAACATTCTATCAAACGACTGACCTGAAGTCATCAAAAATGGAATGTCATAGGGACTTCCCTAGCGGTCCAGTGGCTAAGACTCCAAGCTCCCAATGAAGCTGGCCTGGGTTCGATCCCTGGTTGAGGAACTAGATCCCACATGCCACAATGAAGACTTGGCACAGCCAAATAAATAAATATGCAATGTCATAAAAGAAAAAAAGACCAACCATTTTAGATTAAAAGAGACTGAGAGACACGACATCAAGTTAAGTCCTAGACTTAAACAACAGCTGATATCGTGGGGACAACTGGAGAAATTCAAACACAAACTGCATATTAGAAAAAAAGAACTGTTGCATCTGTTATCTTTCTTCGATGTGATTACGGTTTTATAGAATGTCTTTGTTTTTAGTTGATACATGATGAAATACTGATGTGAAATGCCATCAGTAACGCAAAGCTTCAGAGCACGCACACACACACACACACACACACACACACACACACACACACACACACACACACACACACACACACACACACAGAGTGAGATAAAGCAAATGTGGCCAAACGTTAACCATTGGTGCTTCCAGGTGGAGAGTATACGAATGCTCACTGCATTTTCCCCGCAACTCTTCTAGTCGTTTGAGACCGAGTGTAATACCAATGTAGTCCTCTGAGGTTTTTTTTCCCACTCAACATTTTGTCTCTAAGAATCACTCACGTTGATGCATGCATTGAGGTCTGCCAGTTTACTACTGCATTATATTTCATTGTGTGTTTCTACTCTATAATTATCCATATTTCTTTCAAGGTGCATTTTTGTTTTGGCTACTGTAAAACAGTGCTTCTAAACCACTCTTACTTATCTCCTCAGATCCTCAGAAATGAGGTTAAGCATCTGTGAAGTTAGCAAACCCTTTCCTTGGGGACCAAGACTGACTACAAGGCCATTTCCTGTTGAATTCCTACTTGACCAGGCTGCTCTGACTCAGGGCTGTTCTCTTTGTGGTCAGACAGGTTCCTGACCCTGTGTCTGATATTTCTGAGCAGTCTATTGCTTCCATCTTTCTTCTAACAAACTTAAAATTGCACCTAAAATGAAATCAGTGCAATTTGCTTCTGGAACATTGCTCTCCGCTGGGGGTGGGGTGCTGCTCTTAAAATGTAAGCTTCAGGAAGGCAGGAGCCATGCCTGCCTCGGTGTCCTCAGCATCAAATACTACACGTAGCACATTATCAGCGCTCAGAAAACAAAAACAACAGCTAACCGAATGAATGAGAAACTGCTTGTCAGGGATCAGCCATGTATCTTCACTTAATTACTACCAGAGTAATTACAAATTATTTTGTAAGCTTGTTTTGTGGTCATGAGAAGTTTCCTTCTTAGATATATTTCCACATACTGGCATTAGTTCTGTATTTGTTGTTTAGAACTACATAAGTTGTCCATTGTGTTAAGATATCTTGGTTTGATTAGCTACGCTTTTGCTATTGGGCTTCTAGATGGTTTCCAATTTGGTTTGCTACTACAAACAGTCTTTCTATGAACATTTTTTTTTTCCTTTTTGCGGTTAATGACTTACAAATCCCCAAGCGGAATTACGAGGTCAAAGGATATGAAGTGTTACTTATCTAGTTTCTTACATCTTGTCTGAAAGACTGAATCCAGAAAAACTGAACTAATTTACATGCCCCAGTCATACAGATAAGTTTCCTCACAGATGTGCCATGATTAGGTTTTCTGTTTTCACTAGCTTAATTATGTATTTTTGAAAGTTAATTTCTAGTGATCTTTGCACTTTCTACATGACAAACTCGCCAGCTGAATTGTCTCAGCTGCAATCAGCTAGAAATTGAAACTAAAATTTTAAAATTATAATCCAGTTGTCCCATACCATTTACAAGCACGGATTCCTTTTCATATCAGTGTGTTGTTTCTGGCATGTCCCACGTTAGTTCTTGTAACAGTCTAGATCTATGTTTGAAATTTACTCCAGTCTACTGGACTCTTTTTCTGTTTAATTCAATGCCATATGTTTTTCACGATTGTAACTCTGGAAGGGCAACTCTCTTCATTGCCTTTCTACTACTACAAACACAAGTCTCATCACAGGAATAAATTTACCATCATGTGAGGGGATGGACAGTATGATAACTAAACGTATGTGGAGATCATTTTCCAATGTGTGTACTGAGTTGCTCAGTGAGTTTGACTCTCTGCAATCCCATGGACTGTAGCCCAGCCAGGCTCCTCTGTCCACGAAATTTTCCGCAAGAATACCAGAGGGGGTTGCCATTTCCTACTCCAGGAGATCTTCTCCACCCAGGGATGGAACCCACATCTCGGAGTCTCTTGTATTAGCAGGTGGATTCTTTATCACCACACGACCTGGGAAGCCCCATTTTGCAATATACACAAACATCAAATCATTATGTGTACACCTTAAATTTAATACAATCTTATACGCCAATTACACTAAATAAAACCTGTGAGGGGAGCTCTTTGGAACACCTGTCCGCTTTGTTTGATTCAATTAATATTTACTAAAGGATACCGTGTCCAAGGAGAAGGCAATGGCACCCCACTCCAGTACTCTTGCCTGGAAAATCCCATGGACACAGGAGCCTGGAAGGCTGCAGTCCATGGGGTTGCTGAGGGTCTGGCACGACTGAGCGACTTCACTTTCACTTTTCACTTTCATGCATTGGAGAAGGAAATGGCAACCCACTCCAGTGTTCTTGCCTGGAGACTCCCAGGGATGGGGGAGCCTGGTGGGCTGCCGTCTATGGGGGTCGCACAGAGTCGGACACGACTGAAGTGACTTAGCAGCAGCAACTGTGTCCAAGGTGGGAGGCTGTGCCGGGTTGACAAAGCCTTGCTCTGGAGGTTCTTCCAGTCGGCGAAGAAGAGGGAAGAGTCTCCACCTGGCCGGCGGCAGCGATGAATTGCGAAAGGAGACGGGAGAAACGCTCCTTTTAGAAGGCTAAAGCTGCAGGTCAGAGCGGAGACTCGGAGCCACACCTGCGGAGCCACGCCCTCCTGGCGGCGGAGAGAGAAGCAGGGGCTTCACAGGCAGGACTCAGGGCATCTGAACGCGACTTGCTCAAGGGTTTGAAGAGACAGGCTAGACCCTGACCGTGGAAGGCCTCAAATTCTCAGTTCAGAAAGTTGAGACTGGCGATAAAAGCGGCCCTTTTGATCATAAGTCTGGCAACGATGGGGACTCTGGACTGAGGCTGGAGGCGGAGACCCCGGATGCAAACCACATCGCAGAGGTCAGAGCGAGAGAGAACTTCCAAACAGTGTCCATCAACAGGGAAGCAGCAAAAAACCCAAAAAAGACAGTACATCCTTCCAATGGACTACTGAGCACCGTTAAGAATGACACAGCTCTGAAGCCTGTCATGGAAAGGCCACGAATATTACAAAATACAATTTAATGTATTGTACAGCATAAAACATGGTCCTGTTTGTGTAAAAAGAGTATTTGTCTGTGTGTACGCAGAAAAAAGGGAGGGTCACCTCAACTACCGACAGTGACTACTGTTAGGCTGCGGGTCAAGGGAAGTGAGGACCTCAAATCTTTAAAACTTTACCCCTGTAGGGCTGACCATTTTCCACACAGCATGTATTATAAAACAGGCTATCGGCAGCACGCATGCTACAAGGTGAGGCCAGAGCAGGGGCAGGGATTTAGTAATTAGGAAGCCTAATTACTAGAACCCCTGGGAGGCAGCTTCTTAGGGGGAAGGCTAGATGAGGGGGAATGACCATTAGCTGAAAGGGCAGAGTCCCAGGAACTTGGCTCCAAGGTAATTTTAGCTGAAGAAGTTTCATTATAAAGAGAAGCAGCAGGAGGGGAGTAAATTGAGTGGCTTAAGGGGTAAAGACAACTGAGGATGGGTATTTTTTTTTTCTTTAGGATTTAAATTTACTTTCATAAAAAGTATGGTTACTTTTAGGCACTTAACGGTAGTTAGCAAAGTGTCACCAAGCAATAATGGATAATCAAAGAGCTACTTTGATTAAAAAAGTGGCTGCAGGTATTTAGAACTTTGTTGAGGATTGTATTTTTTCATGTTTTCTCTCCCCATAATAAAAAACAGCACTAATTTAATATTATTTGCTGAGACGTGACTGTCCAGCATTGTTTCATGTATTTCATACATCTATTATGTCATGTCTTATGACACCCCTATGAGGGACTATTATTTTATTTTTACAGATGAAGAAACGGGAGCCTCTGCCCGAGTTCACACAGCTGTGCTGATTTACCTCTAAGAGGAAGCAGGGCGGGGTGCTCCCAGCCACCCATCTCCTGCCTCAGTCTACCTTGTGGTGAGCTGTGTCTGCCCTCCATTCCACACACTTTCTGAGGATGTCGGGAGAGTCTGGGCAATGGGCTTCCTGTTTTTCCCTGTAGGAGCTCCAAGCCCACTACAGCAGCTTCTCACCGTGTCCTTCTAGAGATGACCTCCAAGGAAAAAAGGCCACCCCTCCATTCTGGTGTTTATCCCTGTGTTTACCCTCTGTGAGCTTGTCTCCTTAGCCCAGGCGAGCCCAAGAAGCAGTGACCAGGACCCCTTTGGGTCCTTCTGAGACTCCTGAGTCTTGAAGGAAGGGCAGTGGCAGTCAGGCCAGAAGAAGGGGAGGGCATGCCAGGCAGAGGGAAGGGTATGTGCAAAGGCCTGAAGATGGCAGGGGATAAGGTTGGGGGGCAAAGGTTCAAGGAGGCAGGAGGAGAGCAGGGGTAATGCGTGGGGGCCTGAGAAGAAGCTGAGGGTTCCTAGCCACCATCTAGCAACACAATCAGGGCTTTTTTAGGGGTGGGGAACTCAAGTTGGGGGAGGGCAGGGCTGAGGAGAGACAGAGAGCATGGGCCCAGCCAGGCAGGCAGGATGGGAGGGGTATACATGGTCAAGGGGCTCAGAAGAGGGGACAGAGGATCCAAAGAGGGGGAAGGGCAGGAAGGCACCTAACTGGCCACCGGAGTTCCATGTGGGGCCGAGGGTGGGGTCCCAGCCCAGCCTGTCCTCTGAGGAGCTGGAGCTGGCTGAGGCCACTGTGCAGCCTTCATCCTGCCTGTTGACGACACAGCTCCTGCTGAGGAGTAACTGGGATCTGCAGGGCCCAGGGTGAGGTCCAAGAGCTGCGTCACCGCTCAATGGCCCACCCCACCCAGCTTTATAGGATCCAGTTATGGGAAACTGGTGGCCCCCCACCCCCCTCTCATAACGGACTAAACAGGAAGGACACTTCCTGTTGGCAATGCCCAGGCCCTCCAAGCCCAGGGACCCCCACTGGGGGTGCAGGGAAGGTGGGCTCACAAGAAAAGGCGGAGGTCATTCCTGCTTGCAGCACCGCCCAGGCTCAGTAAACATCCTTTGACAGACTGGCTGAATGAACATGAACCCCTGACCTCGGGGTAGTGGGGCTCTTGCTCCACCGGACCCCTTCAGTCCCTTGGGAGCAGGCACCTCAGACCCCCTGAGGACACCAAGGGGGGCCCAGCCCTGCGTCTGGGGTCCAGGGGACGGGGGGAGACACCAGACAGCTGGGGGAGAACAGAGGATGCCCGCCACCCCTTCCGGGGACTCCCCTCTGGAGGACATGTGCAGAGCACGTTCCAGAGGACTTGGAGCTCTGGGTGGGGGGGTACCCTCTACCACAGAATTTTCCAGCCTTTCCTAACATACCTATTTCACAGTGTTAATCTTAACAGATTCTCAGCGAGGTCTGGTACTGAAGTGCCGAGGCTGAGTAGCCACACCTGGGTTTGAATCTCACTTTGACCACCTTCTAGCGGCGAGGAGGTAGGGTCTTGTGCAAACAACCTAACATCTTTCAGCTGTTGACAGCCAACATGTGAGAGGTTATGAGACTTGGAAGAGCCCTTGCCCGGACAGCACGCGTGCAGCCCCGCGCCCCGCGCTTGAAGAATGGTAGCCACTGCGAAACCACTTAACCCTGCTGAAGGGGCAATGGGGCTCCTATTCAATGCTGAAATTAGTGGTGAATGCAAGTGAATGCTCTTCTGAGAACTTCATGGGGCTTCTGAAATCCTCTCATCGGCCCAAATCAACCACACCCTGCAGGCCTCAGAAAGCTGAGATTTCTCTCCTGTGTGCGATGGGGACCAAGACCCTGGCCGCCTCTGCCTACGCCCTCACCTTGTTCACGTCACCCCAGGGGAGGGCCAGATCTCAGCACTAACCACAGCTCAGCTGGGCACTGTCTCAGCCCTGGCAGCTCACAGAAGGTCGGGGGAGCAAGGAAGACTGACTTCTGTAGGCGGATGGGCGGATGGGGGCAGTAAGAAGGCTCTGAACTCCATGACTCACCAGGACCTGGGCCGGAAGTGCAGGCGATCTGTCTGGCTGACTCCGGCAGTAGCAGCAAGTACCTGATGCCTTTCCAAAGGAATGCCTCCCTCCCTGTCCTTTAGACAGCAGAGTCTGTCCCCATGGAAAGATTTCCCAAGGTATCCTGGCTCCTGCACCTGGATACCTGATCCCCGGGGCTCCCAGCAGCCCTCTTTCTAATCCGCACCTCATTCCTCTGCTCAGAAACTCCCAGGGGTTCTCCAGGGCTCCCCACCGCCAGCCAGCAAGTCGTTCCCCCACTCTGGCCTCTTGGAAACCTGGCCAGTTTCCTCTTCAGTCGAGCTTCTCCCCCACCCTACTCAGGATCTCTCCACCCCAGCCAGGCCAGCTTCCACAGCCTCTCCAGCACAGCCCAGCTTGCCTTCCCGGTCTCCCTGCTCTGCTCTCCTCCCTGCCTCCCTCCTGGGGGCCTTGGTGACCCCTTGCCTCACAGTTTCTTGTGCCACCAACAAAATTTTCTTTCTCTGAGGATGCAACTTAGACTCCTCTGTACCTTCCTTCCTCCCCAAGTATTTGGCTCAGCACTGAGCAGTAAAAGCTACAAAAATGCATCAGTACTGCAATTAACAGAGAGTCTTCCAGCCACAAGCTGTGTGGGTACTCCTCTGGGTACTCCACAGGGGATGGTGGAGAAAAGATGGATTCTGCCATCCCACACCAAGGGGCTCTGCGGTGTCCCATCCTCTCCTCTCCTGGTGGTCAGGAAGCACCCTGCCCCCAGGGTAAGTTTCACCCAGCAGGGCTGGCCTGCCAAACCAAATCCTATCTCCCACAAGCATTTCCTGGGGCCATTCGGATCCTGGTGCTGGTAAATTCTTCCCAGGGACCACCTAATTCGTCAGGTAGAGGGGGATGAAGAAGGAATTTGCTGAAAGAGGAGTATTCTAGGCCGAGGGAACACAGCAGGGAAGGACCTGCAACGTCTTGCTCAACTGCTGCTTTGGGGACCAGGCCATCCCCACCCCATGTCCCCTCCATCCACCCCTGCTCACACCTAAGCTTCTTCGAGAGTGACCAATGCAGTGCCACTAGGGACAGGCCCCTCCACGGCTATGGGGGCTTCAAACCCACGGACACAGCCTGAGGAAGGGCAAAGTGGGGCCAGGAGGAGACCCAGAGGCAGAGGGCCACTCCAGGCGGTTCCCCAGACCCAGCCTCTACCCAGGCATTTCCAGCTCACTCTGTCAAAGGCGCCACAGGGGAAAAGGCTGAGTCAGCACTCTGGCCACAACCCTCCCAGGGCCTGCCTGGCTTTACAATGTGCTCTGGGGCTCTGGGAATGGCTCCTCCACCCCTCCCACCGGGCCTGCCTTCACAGGGGGCGAAACTGCATGCAGGAGAGCAGCAAGGCAAGGCAGGGGGCAGCCTGGGTGCCTTGACCTGCAGCGGGTGGGGAGTTACTGCTTGGATTCTGTTTGTCTGATATTCAGTTCCAGGTGGGTCTGGAATTCAGCAGGCGGGGTCTGCTCGGCATGAATATGCGTCACCCCAGCCCCCACCTCACGCAGTGGCTGGGCACAATCTGGGCAGATAAGTGTCTCGGTCCCCTACGGGCGGGCAGGCAAACTCAGCAAGCACTGGCCATGGCTAGAGGTCCCGGATCCTCCAGGGGGCTGTCTGGGCTTTGCACAAAACTACACACGTTGCACTGACTGTCCCCTTTCACTCAGCCTCATCCCTAAATTAAACATAAAACAAGACCAAGCCTTTTCCATAGGCCCAGCACCTGGGCTGTAATAACCACACTCCCGGGTAGTTCCAGCTCTGACTCCTGCGTACCCCCCGCCACCGCCCCCCCCTCCACCCCCGCAAGCAGATCTTCCCCTTTCCCCCTGGGATTACCGCTGAGTGGGTCTGTCTGTCCCCACACTTCACTGTCACCCTTTGAAAGAGCAGCAGGAAGAGAAGACACAGCTTTGGGTTTTTGTTTTCTGCTGGTCGGGTTTGTGCATCGTTAGCAGCTCTTTGGCCGTCCAAGATCTGTCCACTCTGGAGGGGTGCCAGTTGGGTCAGAGCCGCCCACACAACACTCTCTTCACTACACACACACAAACACACACACCCTTGCCGAAGCCTGCTACATCCTTCTGATGACACAAAACTGCCCCACAGAGCTCCGTTCAATTGATGCGGATGCCGCCCGCCACGGGCTGTCCTTTGAAGACCAAGTGTGGAAAAGAAAATACCAACACCCCCGAGGTGCCAGGAAGGGCAACCAAGCCCTAACGAATAATTCAAAAACAACAATAACGCTTTGGTCCCGAAGCAAAGCAAGGAGCCCGGCCTGGAGTCTCCGCTGGTTTCCCCAGACGCGCCCTGCAGGTCCCTGGGCCCAGCGCAGGGCAGGCGCCGGGTGGTCCTAGAGGGCGGGCGCGGGGGTCCTCCCGGGGCCCGCCCTCTTCCTCCGAGGCAGCTCGAGACCCCCGGGCTCCCCTCCCCCGCCGCCCGCCACATCTGGTTCCACTCAGGTCCTCCCCCACCTCCAGGCGCGCTCCTCCTTCCTCACCCCTGTCCTCCCCGCCACCCTCTGCCCCGCTTTCAGAAAAGCGGAGACGATTTTTTAAAACCCAGCCACACACATACACACACACACACGTCCTGCAAAGGCGGGGGGCGGGGGGAAAGGAGGAAAAAGTCGAGAGAGACCCGCTCCCCGGCGCTCCCCGCGCCCGGCCCCCGAAGTTGACCAAGTTGGAAGCGCCTTACCCGGGAGGGCGGCGGCGGCGGCGGCGGCCGGGCGGCCGAAGTGCAGACCCCCGAAGAGCAAGGCGCAGCGCAGCAGGTGATGAGGCCAGGGCGCGAGGGCCGGCCGGCCGGGCCCCATGCCCGCGGCGTGGCGCGCGGGGGATGCGGGGACCGAGGGAGCGCGGGCGCGGCGCGCGGTGGCTGCAGGGGTGCTGGGCTGTGGTGACCGCCCGCGAGGGGCTCGCGTCTTCCTCCGGGCCGGGACGAAGTGATGCCTCCCGGGGAGAGGAGGGGAGGAGGAGGAGGGAAGGAGGCAGGCCGGGAGGAGGGAGGGCGGAGGGAGGAGCGCAGACCCGGGGAGGAGGGCTGGAGGGGCAGCGGGGAAGGGAAGCGGGCAGCGTGGGAGGGGAAGGGGAGGAAGAGCGGGCGGGCGCGGGGCCCGGGAGGGAGAGGGGGAAGCGGGAGAGGAGGATCCGGGGGGTCGAGGAGGACCCCGGCGTGCACTCTTTTCCTCTCGCTCTCCGCTTCCCTCTCTCCCAGCCTCGCCTTCCCTCGCTTCTCGGTCCGGGCTTGGAGCCCCAGACGCTGCGTCACAACTCCCCGGCTGGCTGTGCAAAACTTTCCGCAAACTTCACCGCGTGGCGGGGCGGGGGCGCGCGGCTGACCCAGGCGGCCAGACCCGGGCCACTGGCGCCCCCTGCGTCCCGCCTCTTTCTGCCAGCGTCTCCAGCGGCCGCTACCTCCACGCGGAGCAGGACCCACCCCTCCTCCGGCCGGGTTGGGAAGGGGCGGAGCCCAGGGCTCAGCCACCCGGGCAAAGATGGGGGAGGGGAAGGCAGGGCCCCCGTGCCTGGTGCGGAGCGCCAACATTTGCAAGTCTTGTTTTAGCATTTGTGTGAACCCCATGTCAGCGTCCCTGTCGCAAAGGGGTGTCATGATTTTGCTAGATGGGGGCTGTATCCAGAAAGCCAGGGGAAATCTGTCCCTGGACGTCCCAGAAGACAGCATCGCTCTCACCAGCAACCGGACTGCTGGCGGATCTCAGAGGATCAAATGGAAATTTCATAAAAGAGAAGACAAACCACAGTTATTCCGTATTATGCAACAGGTCACCGCAGCGCACAACACTGGACTGAGAGGGTGTTAGAGAGTCCAGGACCACGTCCATCTCTCCTTTCCTGAGCGACCTTAGAAAAGTTACTTGGGACGTCTGGGCTCAGAGCTGGACGGAGACATTTAGATCCTAATGCAAAGAAGATTCACGTTCTGCCACCACGAGTGATCAAATAAAAACACTATGAAACGGTAATATAAATTTTATTGTTTCCTGTGCTGTCCACCTCAGTGCTGTTTTTGGAAATAACAAATTCAATGTTGTTTTCTCCTTTTTTACTACCCTTGCCTTGGGTAAATCTTTCCCCATCGCTGAAAGGAGGGTATGGGGCCAGAGCTGCTCACTTGGTGCTTTCCATCTCTGCTGGGCTGAGATTCTTACCAAGTATCAATCCAGAGGCTGCAGGACCCCAAAGTGAGCCCCCATAAAATCCCCTAGAGTCCCCTAGAATGAGTCCACTATCCACCCTTTGGCCCTAAAAAATGGTTAGCAGTCAAGCTAGCAAAGTCCTCGGCACCCCACAGCTAGCTGCTTGACAGAGCTAAGTCCCTGCTGGTGACTTTCTTCACTGGGATCCCAGAGTTCTGACCACACTGAGCTGCCTCAGAGATCATTCGTGTGACCTCCCCTTTCTCACTTCATTTTCAAGGAGGTTCAGAATCAGCCAGCTTCAGCTAAGCTGCCCTCTCTCTGTTCCTGTCTGAGCAGTCAAAACACAGGATGCTTCTTCTCAAAGTCGTCTCACAGGCTTCTTATCTGCTTGCCTATCTCTAGATGTGCCAGCCACAGTTCTCCAGGGAGCCCCCTGGCTTCTGGAAGGGAACTCAGGCAGGGCTCCCAAGGCGCCCTCCAGGTTCTGAAACAGGGTTGGATATCCCTTCCCCACCAGCCCAAGTGGTTTGGGCATTCCTCCCATCAGCAGGGCAGAAAGTGACAAGCTGACAGTGAGTCATTTGAGTCCAGAAAGTCCACCACTGGCCAGCACAGTGCCCTGAGCACCCCGTCCACAGGAGATGCTCTCGTTTCTTCCTTCAGGCTTTCAAAAGCCCTAGTGGCTAGCGCTGGGGGAACAAAGAGGAGCAGAGTCACGATCCTAGAGGAGGTTTTGTTCAGTGGGGAAGATGACACAATTTTTGCCACATTCCAGGCAGAGAAGCTGCCACGAAAGGGCTAAGGAGCACGGAAGTGTGCTCCGCTAGCAGGGACAGCTGTTTGTTTCAGTGTCTAAAGCCGTAGTCTCTGCCAAGGGTGAGGCCTCCCGCTCTATCCAGTGGGCCAGGGGTAACGCGTTGTATTCTGCGGAATGTCCAGGTCACATCTGCGGCCACCATCTGTCTTAGATCTTGAGCTCGCAGGGCAGGGAGCCGGTGACATCTGGGCGATTCTCCCTGTGGAGAGTCCAGCCCAGTCCCCTGCGGCTTAAAGATCATGTGCAGGGTCAGTTGTCAGTGGAAGGTGGTCACAGTCTGCAGGAGTACTGGGTGCTGCGAGGAGGTTGGGGCTTTCCTGGGGAGCCCCTCATCAGAACCTCATCTACTTCCAAAGAAGGGTCAGTGTCCTCTGTGCCTGCTGCCTCCTCCATTCCTGTTAAAGCTCAAACAGCCATTTATTGAGGGCCTACTATGTGTCAGACATCAGGCTAGGTGCTGGGGACTTAGCCAGTCCAGGGGATTTTTGCCAAGATATTCACTGTAATGGAGTCTATACTGAGAAGTGGCTCTGACATTGTGAGCCAGCAAAGGAGCTGTGGGTCTGCTGATTTCATCAGAACCAGTTTAGAGGAAGATGCACAGACTCCAGAGAGACCCGAGTTAGAATCTTGACTTCCCATACCCCCGTTTGTGACATGCAGTGAGTTACTGAAGCTCTCACTGAGGTTACAATTCCTATTGGTAAACAGGGCAACAATTCCTATCTTGTGTTCCCTCCCTGCTTCTCATCATCCTTTGTCATGTGGACATCAGGTGTCTCCCAGACTTCCTACCCTGCGCTCTGCCGGCCTCTCCACCCCACCCTACCGACCATAAGGTCTGCACAGGTCAGTTTCATCAGGACTGCAACACTGGGTGTTTTCCTTTGCCTGAGGGAACAATACAACCTCCCCTCCTGCTCTCAACATCTCCATGTTTAACTGTACACAAAAATGGTGTTCTGAAGTGTAAAGTAAGCCAGGTAGAAGCAGCTCTCTGCTTACTTCTGCTGACTAATGAACTCATGTCCATAAGAAGTGGAAGATGGGATAGGGGACAGAGTTGAACTGGAATTCCAGCTCAGCCATCCACTATCCATGTGCCCTCCAGCAGGTCACTTCCCTTCTGAGTCTCGGGGGCCCCTTGATGTACAAGTTTTTGTATCATTACTCACCGTGCTTAGGGCTCCTCTTGCATCAGTCTCCTCCTCCCTGGCTCTGGAGCTCAGTAGCCTCTCCAGCCAGAGGGTGCCCAGGGGAGCAGAGCCTGTGGACGCTCTGGCAGCCGGGCCTACAACGAAAGCTTAGGGAAGAGGAACACAAGGCAGGGAGAGTGCAACTGGATGGCCAGGTAGGACAGGAGAAGGTTAAGTAAGGGAAAGACGAGGTCAGTCCTTACCTGTGGCAACTAGACAAGAGGGTATGAAACCCAAGGGGCACCCGCACGTTTCTTAGCCAGGAGAAAAGTCTGGCCAAGCGTGGGCTGGTCTGGGTGGATCCCATCCCCTCCGCCCTCCCTCTGGACTCCTGCCCTTGACTCTCCACTCAGGCAGTCTGCCCTTGCAGTCCCCCACTTGTCCGCAGCACTGAGGACCTGCGACGGAAAGAAGAGGCAGGCTTGGGGTTCAGATGGACCCAAGTTTCAAGGGTTGGCTCCACCTCTTCCAGGTTGTGTGATCTTGCAACAGTTAACCTGAGATAACTATTTCTCCCACATCCACATTACTGGGGAATCTGATGGCTGGCTGTCTTCTCCTGACTGGTCTACCCATCAGGGCCAAAAATATAACCAAAAACAAGTCTGCCCACCTTCCCCAGGTTCTCTCCCTTACTGTCTTCTTGTTGGAGGAAACCCAGCAGGGCTCCCCACTCCCAGAAGGACCGATGGGTTTGTATCCACTCACTTTCAGCCCAAGGAGGGGATAAGAAGACTTCCTTTGAAGGGAAGCTTTGTCGTCCCCAGGGAACAGGAGATAGTTACTTCAGGACTCTTCCTATCAGGAAGCAGGATGTGCAGACCTTCTCCCTGTGTGTCCAGCGTGCATCCAGAGTTTGGATGTGGCCTCCCAGTTGGAGCAGTCACCAGAGCGATGCCCACAGCTATCAGCAGGGCCCCAGAGCAAGCTCAGAGTAGGGGGATCTTCACTGGCTCCTATTTCTACTTGGGCTTCAGCAGGTCAGAAACAAGTTGGCCAATGGCAGTTGAGAGAGGGGCAGAGGCTGACCCGAGGCAAAGAGGGCAACAGAGCTGAGGGGCAGAACCAGCTGCAATTGGGTGGGATGCAGCTCCCAGAACCTTCCTTCTGCCGCCCACCCAGCTGGGGCCAGGGCAGGCAGGGAATGATGTCGCCTCACCCTGTCTGCTCTACAGGGACCTCTTAGCCTGTCCTCGCACTGAGGGCTGGGCAAGCCAGGAGTCGAGGCCTGTTCTGGTCCATAGCTCTGGCTGGGCTGGCAGCTTCTGCATCCCTCTGTTCAAGAAGTCACTTGAAATTTCAAGAGGGAGGTCCCGACTCCCAATTCCTAACTCACGAAGGACAGGCAGCATTAGGCTTTCTCTAGTCTCAGAACTTGACCCTCTGAGTCCAGGGTCCTGCCCACAGTCGTGTGTGATCCTCAAGGACCCTGGCCGGAGACAGACCCTCCCCTGGTGGAATCGAGCCCCAGATGCAGGCGGCTGCATCCAGCTGACTCACTGTCTGCATTCCAGCTTCCAGAGGCTCACCAGACCTTCCACTGATGCAGCAAGAAGTGGACGGGGGCACCAGTGGCCGATGACCAACACTTTTTTTTTAACTGCACCATGGGGGCATGTGGGATTTCAGTGCCCCAGCTAGGGATTGAACCCGTGCCCCTGGGTTGGAAGCACGGAGTCTCAATCACTGGACCAGCAGGGAAGTCCCAGTGACCAACATTTTTAAGATGAAGTAAAAGAGTAAATATCAGTGCACTGCACATAAGCTAACAATTCTAGTCTCTGAAATGTGCATTGGGCTGAGATGCTGCCATGAAAAAATTTTGGAAAACACTGCTGTTGAAGACCTGGAACCAGCTACACAGGCTCCCTGGCTGTCCCTGCCCAGTCCTGCTCACTCCCGGACAAAAGACCTGCATCTGACACACACACACATACACAAGCACGCGTGCAAGCAAGCAAAGGCTGAGGTGGAGTGAGACAGGATTTTTCACTCCTTCATCTATAAAGCGAGATGACATGAGGAGAGGGCTTGGGAACCTGAGGCAGGAATCTTCTGTGAAACCATGGCCCCATCTTCCCACCTAACTTCAGTTCTAGCTCAGGACGGCAGAGGGCAGGGCTGCTGCCCAGGCCATCTGAGTCTCCATTCTAAGGGCCGGTCCTGAGGGACCAGGAGGACCCAGTAAAGCAGGCAGCAGGCGGGGTGTGGGGAGCCCCAGATTAGAGCAACATATGCCTCTGGCTGGGAGCCCGGGTGCAGCCTTCACCTCTGGTGCACTCTGCCCAAGGACGGCACTCAGAGAAACTGCCTCTTAAAATTTTCAAGCCGGCAGTCCCTCCCCTTCAGTCCTCTACCTATGGCTCAGCACTCAATCTTGCCCAACTCTTTGCGATGCCATGGACTGTAGCTCACCAGGCGTGCCCTCCTCTAGGGGATTTTTCTGACTCAGGGATCAAACCCGTGTCTCCTGCATCTTCAGCACTGGCAGGTGGGTTCTTCACCACTGAGCCACCTGGGAAGCTCCCTCTACTTCCTAGCTGTCACCAAATCTATCTGGGCTTTGGTTTCCTCATACACAAAATTAGCGAGATGCTTCTACCTTGCCCACCCTAGGCCGGGAAGCCACACGGCTGAGGAACTTCTCTACCAAGCAGAAGAGAGCCCCTTCCCTCTGTGAGTCTTGCCCTCGGCACCCCCACCCAAGCTGCCTTCAGGGTGAAAAGGCTGGGACGGCACAGACGCCACTGCAGTTGCAGGCAGTGCCTGGAGGCCAAGGAGGTTGAGGTTCCCACAGTTCTCTGCCAGGCACTTCCCACCACACCCAGCAGGACTGCCTGGTGGCCAGGGATGGGTGGGGCTGAGTCAGCCAGCGTGTAGCTCTTTGACCCCTTCACACCATGGGGTCTCCTGCCCAACACTCCGGCCCTGCGAGCTTCCCCAGCACAATAGGTCTCTTTATTCCATGCCCCCACCATATCCCAGCCCTGCTCCCAGGCCTGCCTGTTTTGCCAGCCTCTGGCAGGTTCCCCCAAACCACCCACAGAGCCCCCCTCCTCTCCCCACAACCTCTCTGCAGCTCGCTCCTCCCCAAGCCCCTTCCAAGGAACTATAGCTCAGCCCTACTCGTCTCGGCCCAGATCCCAACTGCCAGGCTAGACTCACAAGCAGACCCAGATCTCAATCGTCCAGCAGCCCTGGAACCTCATGTAAAGAGAAAAATGTGACAAACTAATTCACAAGAAGGATGAGTTTATACACACACACACACACACACACACACACACATTTTTTTTTTTTTAAGAGAAGGCCAAAGGTAAGAAGCTTTGCCAGAAGAAATGAATGACTTGAGAATACTGTTAGGTAGCAAGGCACCTGTAAAAGGTTATAGAAGTATGATTAGCAGTATGATGTTTGGTCCCAGGATAGCCTGGAGCTTAAAGCAGATTTTTATCCCCAACACCAAAAGTAAAACAAAGCCATCTCTGTCTTCCAGCTGGGTGAGTTTAGACAAGCCGTGAGAGCCACCCTCCAACTGCCCCCTGGCTAAGGTGGATGAGAAGGTCAGGAGGGCTTATAACCTTCAGTGCTCATGCCATCTGGGAGACAGATAAGGGGAGAGGGTGGCTGAGAATGTACATTCCTAACAGGTTCCCAGGTGATACTGCTGCTGCTGGCCTGTAAGATGCCTCCTCCCAGAGCAGTCTTGAATGCGGGATAAGAGAAGACTGCTGACTTTGCAGGATAGAGGTTGACAGTGAATCTCAAGACTGAGAGGAAGGTTCCCCAAGGTCTGCATCCTAACCCCAGGCAAAACCTCCTGACAACCTGGAGAGTAGAAAGGCTCTGAGCCTCAACCAGCAATCTTGGTCTCACTAAATCTTGTTATCTTTTTTAAATCACATTTTTTGATTCCCCCCTTGTGTGCCAGGTACTTTAAATACCTCACTTCTACTCCTTACTCTAACCATGCAAGGAGACATTCTTAAAGCCAGTGGAGGCGGGGCTTGAACCAGACCTAATTCTAAAACCCAGGCTCTTAATCTCTAGGCGAGGCTCGTAACTTCTGCCTTCAGAAACTAAAACAGCATAGCTAGTTTGTGCATCCTGTCTCTCCCCCACTTACCCCAGGTGGGTTTTAATTACAGGCGAAGAGGGCTTGAGTGACAGGAATGATGCGTGCTGGAGAGAAGGAAAGACTCTCAGAAAGCAAAAGACTGCCAAAGGTGAGTCAAATTAGTTGTAAACTTCGCCTTCTTAGGGGCAAGGAGCTAGGCCAAAGCTTGCTTCTAGCTCTAGGATTCTAGGAGATAACTATGTTTAAAGGGAGTTATTTTCTAAATTAAGAAACTCAAGAGCTCCTTGACTGCTAGTCTTCGCAGCTGGAGGAAAACCTGTCCTTCCTGGACTAAAAGGCAAGCAAAAAACAAGCCCTCTAAAAAAGACAGCAGACCCGTCCAGGCCAGCCACACAAGTGGGGATCACAAATTTCTGACTGGCGAGACTCCATTTAAAGCTGCCTGTGCGTGATGGGAGATGGAGAGCCCAGTTCCTTCTCTTTGACCTCTGCATTTCATGTCTTCCTGTGCCCAGTGCCTCCAGCCCTGAATTATGAGTTCATGGTCACGGCTGGGCCTTCCCCGTTCTGTTCACTGTGGGTATTCCCACCCACAACTCTAGCTGTTGGCACATCAGGGTGACAGATGTCATATGAACCCACACATTCCCATCACGACTGTGACATCCACTGGGACTCTGCCAGCTGCCAGGGGTCCTTGAGCTACACCCCTAGGTGCTGAGGGCCCTGATTGAAGCTAGAGAACTAGAGTAAAATCAAGAGGCTAGGAAAGTCACTTCTTAAAACTTATTTTAATATCCTCCCCACCCCCCAAATTGGGAAAGGCCAAAACAGTCTGGCTGGGATAATTACAAATTAATACACATTTTTTTTTTGTCATTGTTTAAAGGAAATCAACATTGTGGCAATAAGGGATTATCCTTGGAAAAAGTGAAACCCATATTAACAAAATATGTCATGGAAGAACTCCACTTAGTGATTTCACTGGCTACTTACAAGTCTAGAAAAGGTCACCATTCTGCCTGCCCCTGGGGCTTATCCATGCATTGGAAAGAGGCCGTGCCCAGACTCAACCAAGCCCAGGCAGTTCCAGCCAAGCCCTAGGCCCAATAAGAGCACGAAGAGAGGGCACCCCTTCTTCAGGATGAGGGCAGAAAAGACAGATCACCAAATACAGTCCTACACCTTGGCTCATAAGAACCTGGGGGAAAGGAGGCAGGAAATTAGAGGGAAGGCTTAAAGATGCAGCATCCCTTCAACATGAAGAAAGTTAGAAATTAAACAAAACACAACTCTTCAAGATCACTGAATGAGAGAGAAGAAAAGAGGAATAGAACTTATTGTCTTGAGTAAGTTTAAACATGGTCTCAACTTCATTCATCTCTTCACCTATGTAGACACCATCCTTACAGTGTTGTGCTCAACCTTTGAGACCCCATGGGTACTCTGCTTAGCAGCTTGAAAGTAACGGTTAAAGAAAAAAAGATACTATACACACATGTGCGTAAATATATATATTGCAGTAAGATTGCTTTGGAAAGCTGGGGGGCAATAAGCACTCAGGAGCTGACTTCCTTCCCTTCAGAGTTCCACAGGACAACACCTGCCCATGAACCTCTCTCTAATCTGAACACTCCATCCTCCCTTAACATAGCCTGACACTGGGGAGGGGCAGGTCCATAAAGGGCCTGGAGAATGTGTCACTACTGGTACTCTTCACATGTCAAAGAAATACTGGTTGTGAGTCATTTGAGCGCTCTCTACCCTTCCTGACTGCCGCCACCGCCGCCCCCAGCCCACCCCTTGCCCAGGCAACTCGCATGCCTGAGTGCTGCATCTTTAAATATTTCTGGCTGAGCCCTCTTGCCACATATGTCAGTAACATTCCAAGCTGGCTACCACATGTTCAGACTCTGGCCTCCTTCCCCCTCTACTGTCGAGTGTTCTGCTGTTTCAAGGGCATGGTGGGGCCACGCAGCTCCCATTTCAGCTCTGTCTTCAGCTGATCATCCATCTCAGAAACAACCACATTAAAAAAAGAAAAAGTTCCAAAAGAATGTTCATATTTGAAATACCTATTTCCTTTGAGATTATTTTTTAACTTCACTCAATCAATCAATCTATTAAAGTGAGTTAGACAAAGTGTGTGTGTGTGTGTGTGTGTGTGTGTATGTGTGCATGCGCGCGCACACACACACACACACCCCAGCACATACCCACATAATTCAGGTGGCTGGAGGTTGTTTCCTGTCAAAAGATCTAACAGAGGAAAGCTTATGTGCTGATCAAGTTTTACAGTAACTGTTAACGAGAAACGCACACCGTTCAGCAAGTGCACGGGGTCTGAGGGTGGGAAGCCCTGCCCCCTGGAGCACTGGCTCCCCAGCCTGAGTTCTGCCTGCCCTTGGAACAGTTTCAATGGTTACTACATTCAGAGAATCCAAGAGGACTGCATGGACAGATGAACCTTTATTTAAAAAAATAGCACTTCAAATAAATTAAAAGGGACAACCGTCAAGTGTTCAAATTGTGAAGAAATAGTTGAAAACCTAGAGAGACTCCAAGCTGCAGAGTTCTAATCTCATTCTTTGTCCAATGGCAAAACCCCACACATCTCAGTACTCCCACTCAATTTTTTCCCTACTGAGATGAAGGAAGCAATTGCAAATAGGAGACCAGACGGAGGAGAAAGCTGCATCTGATTGGAATGAACATTGCCACGTACTTGCTAATACGGGTTTCACTTTATGACCAAATGTATTCTTTCAAAAATAAAAAAGGGGGGGAGGGAAGCTGCATGTTTTAAAAAATTGAAATTATTTAGGGATAAAACACTAACTCTAGTGCCTTTAACGGGCAATAGCAACTTTTTTCCTCCGAAGTCAAACACCATCCCCAGCCGAGCCTTTGTGCTACAAGCTTTTCAGGAGATGTTACCTAAACTTTATTAAAAGAAAAGAACAAGTTTAAATATAGACACTGGACTAGCCCAGTCTGTATTTTCAAGTCCACATTCTTCATCTGAAGCACTGCATCAGGGACCCCCCTGAGTCTGCATGTTTTCAAGTTCACAGTACATGGAACCAGTTTTTCTTTTTAATTTTTTCCTCACTCAGAGCAGCCACACGCAGTGGCCGTTGACGCCGGAACCTTGGGCGGGGCCTTTTCCTACGAGGCCTGGCCAGAGCTGCCCGAGGTTTCTCCTCACTGAGAATCGATGCTGTCATGCTCTATGGATGGGAAAAAAGCAAGAAAATAAAAGCACCTGGTACAGGTTTCATGAGATCCATTTGGATTCGCTATGTTCCAAACCCGCTGCTGAACGCCATTTGTCCACTCTGTGTGTCGAACAGTCTGTGGCTGGGAGTGAGTCTCAATTCGAAGAACTGTTATTGGACGCCCCCGAGGTTGACGCAATAGCAGCTCCAGCAGGGCTACTCGTGGAGACCGACTTTCGGATGTGAGGAAGCAAGTAGGGGTCACAGGCCAGCTGCTGGACGTCGATGCGGTCCTCCTTTCGGTAGGCCAAGCATCGTCGAATAAACGCCTGAAAGGAAAGTTTCTTGAAGAAGCCTGAAGAGATAATCTTGGCACCCCAAGAGGGAACCCAGGAGGTTCTGTAGCAGCTGCCAGGGCCCAGAGCAAAAGTGTCCTAAAGAGAAGGGGCTTAGGGCCTTGCCTGGAAACCACTAGGCAGACCCAGAAAAGACGTGCCAGATGCAGCGCTGCTCTGTGGCCACCGACTCCTTCTCCAGCACAGGTGCCTGAGCCATTCCCGAGGGGGAATGCGGCATGACCTCTACAGATCTCTGTCCCCAGAGCACAAAGACCAAAAGAAAAATCTCTCCCTGCCTTGGCTGGTATGCATGGGCACAGCCTAACTTCATAGTTCTGCATCTGGTCTCATGGGAACTTCCTGAGGAAGTGAAAACTGTAGTGACAAACCATCAGCATATGAAAGGTGGTGTGATGACACTAACACTGCCGTGTGTCACATGCTGGCAAGTGCTCTCTCGGTGTATCTTATTCTCCCTTGAAAAGTCGTTAAGCAAATGATCAGGCACACATCTAAGTGAAGGAGCATCTGACCAGGACTTGTCTCCCCAAGAGTTCTGCAAACATACAGGCTTACTGTGAGTGGGGTTTGATTTGGATTCCTAATTTACTACTAACAGGGACGTTTCCTTTGTGCTGGGTATGAAGAGCTACATAGCCTCAGTTTCTACAATTATTTTTAATTTTATGTTTATTTATGGTTATACTTGGTCTTCATTGCTGTGCAAGGGCTTTCTCTAGTTGCAGCGAGCAGGGACTACTCTCTAGTCGCGGTGCACAGGCTTCTTCTCTGGGCAGAGGCTTCCCTTGTTGCAGAGCACAGGCTCTAGGTGCGTGAGCTCAGTAGTTGTGACACAGGCTTAGCTGCCCCACAGCATGTAGGATCTTCCCAGACCAGGGATTGAACCTGTGTCCCCTGCATTGGCAGAGGCCCTTACATACATTATCTGTCTTCTCCTATTTTTTAACCAGATAGCTCTATTTAATAAAACCTTAAATATAATTATTTAAACAGCTGAATCAGTTTTTTTATTTCTAAAATAGTATCATTCAAAGTCTGTACTTTGCATTAGGGTGATAATGATGCCTGGATGGAGGTCCATTGATTGTAGAGATGCACCATTCTGGTGCAGGTTGCTGACATTCTGGTGGAGGAGGCTGTGCGCTGGGGGAGTGTGCCAGGGCAAGGGGAGAAGGGTTGCAGCAGCAGGGAGTATATGGAAATGTTTACTTTCCACTCAGTTTTGCTGTGAGTCTAAAACTGTTCTAAAAAGTAAAGTCTACTTTAATATATCTAAAAACATAAAATGAACTACGGATTTTTTGTTTTTCCATGTTTAATTGATACAATTCCTGGTTTTTCAAAAACAAAGACATCTATAGGCAGTTGCTTTATTAAAGCATTTGGAAGATAACAAATTCATAGAAATGAACATAGTGGTCCTTGACCTTTAAAAATGAAGCTTCTTTAGTGAGGTATCTGGAGCTCGACAGTTTTCTTGGCTTGGATACCAACTCAAATACACACCTTTTGCCTTGAATCTTCCCTCTACACAGCTCCCAGGGTAGGCTTTTGAAAGAGCAATCAGATTACATGGCTGGCCGGACAAAAACCTTCAACTGCCTCCCATAAGCTTAAGTCCATCCTGCTGCCTCTCTCCGCTCTCCTCTGCTCTGCCTGCTCTGGGGACTGGCTAAGCTCACACTCACATCTGAGCTTCATTCTCTTCTCTCTGTTCAGAATATTCTCCCAAGTCTACACATGGCTCCCACCTTCACATCCATCAAGATTGTTGAAAAAAGTCACTTCATCATCTAGACCTTCTCTACCATGACATCAAAAAAGGAGGTTCCCACCTCTCCCTTTCCGTTAGTCTGATTTCTTCTCTATAATATTTATCACTATCTGAAAGGTATTCATTTTTAGTTACCATTTATCTCACCTAGTAAAACATACATGTTATGAGGACAGAAACCTTGTCTATGTAGTTCATCGCTGTACAGTCACAGCTCTCTCCACTACCCAGAACAGTGTCTAGTACTTCCACCTGTGCTTAGTCGCTCAGTCATGTCCAACTCTTTGTGACCCCATGGACTGTGGCCCGCCAAGCTCCTCTGTCCATGGAATTTTCCAGGCAAGAATACTGGAAGGGGTTACCATTTCCTACTCCAGGGAATCTTTCCCACTCAGGGACTGAACCCACGTCTCCCTCTTCTCCTGCACTGGCAGGCAGATTCTTTACCATTGTGCCACCTGGGAAGTTGTCTAATACTAAGTACCTAATAAATATTTGTTGTGGGAAGAGACGGGGAGAAGAAGATAGAGGTTGGAGAAATCACCCAAAGAAATAATAGAGAAGGCAAAGTAGACATTTCTGTTGGCCAATGGGTCAAAACTTACCTTTGCTTCAGGTGTTACTACTGGCTTTGGCGGGAACTGCACTTCAGTAGCTTTGAGGATAGTATTTTCTTGTAGAATGTCTTGCTGGGACTGATTATGGCCAAAAGGCTATCAAATAAAAAAACAAACAAAGGTAGACCTCTGGTTAAAATTAAAGAAAACACAATTCAAAAGCAAAGAGATGGGAAAGGTAAACATATACTTCCACAAGAATTGCTGGAAGGAACTTTAGGGATGATCTCCTCTAATTCTCTCATTTTATAGATAAAGGATGGAAAGGCGTGGATTTGAAGTAACTTGCTTTTGAAGTAATTTCCTCAAGTTCCAACATCTAGGTTAATGTAGAGCTGGGACCAGAAGCAGCATTTGCTATAGCACAGTGCCTTTGCTTACAGCAAAGATAAGGAAGATTCAGAACACGAACCAGCAACCTCTTTTGCCCAAAGTGGTAATATGTATGTGTGCCACAGATGGACCCAAGACGCAGATAAAAAGGTAGGAAGGAAGTGAAAGAGGAGAGGGATCAGGACATAGTTGGGGGGTGGGAGAGCTGGGGCTACTAAGTGAGTGGCTTCATCTGTGCCACAAATCGCTATTTTCTGATAAACTCCTAAGAAAGAAGTTCACACCTGGTGTCCTCTATAGTGTTTCTACTGAGATTGCTGTTCTTGTTAGATAACCTCAGCCACCATTATTGCAGCACTTCTACAATACCAGAGTATAAATAATAATTAACCCCATTAGTTCTGAATAGTTTCTGAATGTTAGATAGGTACGATAAAGAAACAAAGACCAAAGCGAAGGTAAAGACTAGGCTGAAATCTGAATTAACAGTTTGGTCTGGGGATTGTAATCAAAGTATTAGGAATCTAAGTGAGTTGCAGAACTCCCAAATAGTTTATACCCACAGCCCAGTGGGGAACGTTGAAACATACAAATGTACTGGTAGCAGAAACAGGAGTATAAATATACAATGGATCCCAGTATATACATTTACAAGATATTATGCTCACAAGGAAAACATAAATGTGAAAATTCATTATGTGTAGTTAATACCTAGCTTTTCACTTATTCAAATAATATATTACCTTTATTAGAAGTAACAAAAAATAAGTACTTTCTGGCACCAGTATAGAAATACGAAGCGTACTTTATGCTAATGGGGTGGCTGGGAGTAAGAAGCCTTGCAGGTATTTCAAGTTTCAGTTCTCACGACCCTCAAGAATGGATCTTGGGAAGATTGTGTGTGTGTGTGTGTGTGTGTGTATATATATATATACAATACTTATTTATTTGGCTGCATTGGGCCTCTCTACTCATGGCATATGGGCTCTCTCGTTGTAGAGCATGGGCTCTCTAGATCTAACTGTGAATGGCGAAAAAAGGATGTCTTCAACAGCCCAGCAGAATTCATTAGATGCCCTGGAACTGGAAATTTCTGCTTCTATGCATAAAGCTTCTATAATTAAGTCTGTATTTTCTTCGAGCCACAGCTTTCGGGATTCCATTCTGTATGACCCAATGATTAGTCCAAGGGAAGAATGCACACAGCGCCACTGTGACATGCACCCCCGAGACAGACGCCACCACATCCCGCCGTCCTCATTACCTTCCTTCCGTAAAGACACTGGTAGAAGATCACACCCACTGACCAGACGTCAACTTTATTTGAGATCTTTGGTGGTTCTTTCCCAACCACAAAACACTCTGGCGGTAAATACCTGGACAAAAGGGAAATAAAAATTCTTAGAAAAGCAACTGTATAAATCTAAGACATGTACAAAAAGGCAAACTAAGGACTTTGATGAAAATTAAAATATCTGAATCTTAACATCTGAAAGCCAACTTAGATCCAGCTGATAAAGACACTCTATGTTAAGGAGGTGGTCATGTCCTATTTCTTATTTACTGAGAGAGGTAAATATTCTCCCTCGTTCCTACTTTACCCACGCCAGCATTCTTTTCCAGGCCTGCGCCTAGTGTAAAATGTCATTCAGCAAGTGTTTGAAAGAAGGGGGGGAACACAGAAGTGCATTTCCTTTTATGATAGCTGTAGCAACAAACATTAAAATACAAGTGGTGTGATTTCCTTTCATGCTGACAGAAGAAACAGTCTCTAAAATAAATAACTCTTAAAAACCCAAATGAATTCAGGAGCCAGTATAAATCTCTGAGGGGAGTGGCTATTAAGTGTCTTCTTAAGGTAGCCTCTTCTGGAAATCTAGACTGACTACAATTATAATCAATGGTAACATTAAAGTTCAAATTATGAAGGTACATTTTATATTTCCTACTTTAAGGATGATCAGGGGCTTATGGAAGACTAACAAATAGTGCCTAAAAGCCAAATAAACTTCTAGCTGTTGGCCCAACTCAATCCTCATCTGAATTCCTTCCCTCCCCACCCAACTCCTGACCTCTAAAAAGACTAGCTGGACAGCCAACCATACCAAATTGTATGGTGTGGAAGGTAAGTGCCTCTTAGCATTTAGGAAACCAAATAATATGCCTCTCCTCACTGCCTGGAGTCTTAGCCATGGCACAGCTGGAAGGCAGAATTCTAAAGATAACAGATAGACCTCTGCAGATTTCATGCTGGCAAAATCAATTTTGTGAAAAACTATTTTAAACCCTGCTGTGCTTCTGGTGTAAAAACCTAAATGTATAGCTGAAAGGGGATCATAAGAGTTGAGAGGCAGAAAATGTTCAGATGATGGGCTTTTTTTTTTTAAGAAGTTTAGTTTTACGCTATTTCTTTTAATAGTCATTTTAAAATTATTAAGACCATTGACCTAGATTATTATTTCACAATGAAAGTGTCTAGCCAAAACACACACTGAAAAATGAAAATATAGACAGAAAACTCACAAGGGGAGCATGGGGAAAGAAACGTAAAGAAATAAAAATATAGATCAAAGAATCTATAAAAAGAATAGCTCATCCAAATGCCACTAAAACCTCCCTGAATCCCAGGTTTTCATGGCTCTTAATTCTTTAATATACATAATTTAAATATGAGTTTGGATAAATAAAATCTTGATTCTAAAATGATCTTTTAATGTACTTATAACTTTTTTGTGGAAATGGTGGGGAAGAAGTAAGTTCTTGTTTGTGGTGAGGAAAAACAGAGGTTGCTGGACTTATCCAAATGCAAAGTAATACTGTGGTCAAATAATGAGAATACAGAAGACACTGTCCCTTAATAGTTTAAGTTCAGCATATCACTTTCTGGGTCTCAGTTTCCCCATCTATAAATGAAGAAATAGACTAGTTGTTCACCCACATAATAAGCATTCTAAGTCCCTATCAAGGACTTTGGGAGGGAGAATAGAAGATATTGCACTAAATTGTGTTTAAAAAACAAACATAATTGCATACGCCATCATGATAAAATCCTCGTGGAGAAAAATGATTCTCAAGGCCTACTCTACGGGTTACTTGTTTAAAAGCAGTGTTCCATGTAGAAGAATTCTGGAACAACCAAATGCTGCAAATGCTCACTTAAAATTTGTTAAGTCCTCACATTCTGTCTGTATCTTTCTGGGACATAATATGAGGATGACAGTGATTAGAAACACCAATATGGAGAATTTTTACTTTTTAAACCTTCACAGAAACTCAAACAATTTAATTTTCTCAGTAGCTTCCTTTCTACCTTACTCTTACCATGAAAAAAAAAAGTCTTCAAATATAAAGTAGAAAAACATCATAAAATGAACCCCCAAGTAAACATCATCCAGCTTCAGTAACTGTCAACACGGCAATCTTTGTTCATGTACACCCCTCTTAATCTCCCCCAGATTCCTTTGAAGCAAATCCCAAACATTACATACTTTTATGTAAATGCCAAACTACTAAATTTTATAGCTTAGTAAATACAGCAACAGGAAGCAATGAGATAACTAATTTTAATGTGAAAATTCTTCACCTTTAAGAAAGAACAAGCTATCAAATGAAAAAGCTCAAATCCAAGTTCTAGTGAATTTATAAAACAGAGGTATAGACCTGCTTCCAGAATTTCCAACAGCAGATATTTTTGTATCATTTACTGACAGGAACCCACAAAAACCACCAAGTGAATAAACACTGTAAGTGTAGCTTCTATTTTAAACCTAGAATCTCAAAGTTTTAATTTAGGGACCAATTTTCACTATAGGTACCATCTCCACAAACAATAAGGAACAAGGGAAAGCTGAAATTGTATGTACACGGTGCTTTTAGCAGGATATGATCAATTCTTCAATGTGGTGGGGGTGATAACAGGGCTGATGTCCCCCTCTTCTCTGTCTGCTTCCCATCAACACCCTCATTCCCAGACAGTCACTAACTGGCTAAGGGCCAGGGTCCTCCAGTCTCAAACATCAGTGATCTGGCCAACTGACCTTGGGATTTAACTGCACGCATTTCCCCTCCCTTAATGCTACAGGAGGCTTCTCCATGTTCAGAATCAAACATTCCAATGTGTGGCTTTGTGTTACCACCTCAGAAGTGAAAAGGAAGCTCTGTTAACACCTTTACAATCACAAAGTCAAATGCCTGAGCTGCAGGTATCTTTTATGGTGCTCACTGTCAAAAGGAGTATGAGACAGAGTAAGACAGGGCACAGAACAGGCAGGCAGAGCCAGCTGGGCAGAGTGGTCGGGGGTGGACGAGTGACGACAGATGGGAAGAAATGCGGCTCAAAACCTTTTGGAACATGGCTGCCAGAAATGGATACAATTCTTGGCAAATTATGCTCACTTTTTCCTGTTTAGATTTCAAGGAATGCTGTGCTTATTTTACATCCTAATCTTCGTAACTCCTGGGTTCTTCAGTCCACCATCTTCAGGCAACTATAGAAAAAACTTCCTCATCCCATCAACTCAGGAAGAGAGAGACCTGCATTTGAAATTCTGAAAGGAAGTGAGGGCCGTTCTTTACATACACATAAGTAATCTCATTCTCTATGTACACAGTAGGGCCTGACCTACGGAGCAAACACACAACTCAAAACGCCTGGTCATGCATAATCCCTCTCTCAATGGTTTTTAAGAATAAAAAGAAAAATTAAGACAAATTCATGTAAATACAAAGAGCCAAACTGCTGACAAGACAGCAAATATTTGGAGAGGAAAGTCTACTATGACATACAGCATTTCTGCCTAAGCAGACAGAATATAGTCTAATGAACAATCACCAACACCTCAGCATAGCACAGTCGCATCTCCAGCCAACTGGACAGACCTCTCAGATACCTACCAGTAAGTACCAGCACCTTGTGATGTTAGCTCCATGCCATCCACTGAATTGTAGCTATCATCATCCATTATCTTAGAAAGACCAAAATCTGTGATTTTTATCTCTCCACACGCTGTACCATTTACTAAAAGAATATTACCTAAAAAGATAAAAATCTTCATGAATAAAAGAGAACTTACTAGGAAAAGCCAAGGTAGTAATAACAGACAAGAAGAGGACAACTGGACTCCAACTCTTACACATAATAGCAAACATTTAAATCTCTGGAATAAAACAATCTGGATTCTGGATGCTAGAGGAGAGTCGTAAGTGTCTGGCTGCAAATTTCTCTTTTCCAAGAATCACCTGCTTAATGTGCCAAAACCAGCACTATGAGCAGTGGAAAAAAATAATTAACTAGCCAAAGTAAAATATCATTTGTATGGTTGGTCAAAAATAGTGGGAAACTTTCATCTGAGCTTTCAGTACGGATCTCTAAACCACCCTGTTTGGACCAGTAGTTTGGGGAGGGTGGTGTGGAATCAAAGGAAACATACAGGGGAATCTAAGTTAGTACCACAGCGCCACCTACAGCTCCCGGGCCGGAAAATGTAACGGATTCAGTAATAGAAAACCCAATCACACAGTAGCCATCTTTTAAAAAATCACTTCCTTGTAAGGAATTTTTTAGTTATTTATTTAGTCATTAAAGGGGCTTCCCTTGTGACTTAGCTGGTAAAGAATCTGCCTGCAATAAGGGAGACCTGCGTTCGATTCCTGAGTTGGGAAGATGCCCTGGAGAAGGGAAAGGCTACCCACTCCTGAAGAATTCCATGGACTGTATGGTCCATGGGGTCGCAAAGAGTCAGACACAACTGAGCAACTTTCACTTTAGTCATTAAAGAATAGTGAGATTTAATATGTAGCTATCAGAAGAGGATGGCAAAGTTAACTGTCCCCACCAGGAGGTAAAGGGGACTCTTCCCAACACCTAAGCTCAGCTGGATAGAGCCGTCTAAAGAGCACACAGGCAGACTTCTAAGCAACAGCTGAGGATGACAACAGACAGAAGTCAAGCTGCTCTCTCCCCTGCCAACAACTATCAAAGTTAGATAGTAACCATACAAAAAGATGGAAAACTCTGCTCAGAATTTAATGAAATGGGGGGCATATATGGAAAAGAATTTGCTAATGTGAGGGCACTTATCAAAGAGACTTGGGGTAGAAGGATTGCTGTATAGGGTGAGTAATGGGAAAAAACAAAACCAAGCTTGCCAGAGCAGTTCTTTCTTAATTGGACTGACATCATGAACTGCCCTGGCTCTAAGGACAAGGGCATTGTTTCTGCAGAGCGCTGAATACGACCCAACCTCCTAAACCCCATGCTGTGTAGCCAGGACTCTCTTATTCCCACACCTACCCAGACAATTTAGAGTCAGATTTTATTAGGCCTTTTTGGCCCCCACCAAACCCAATAACTTTATAAAATTGAAAGTTACTTATAAGATCAAAGAAATACCACCAATACTGTCTCCTAAAAATTAGACATACCTGGTTTGAGGTCATAGTGTATGATAGGAGGTTTTATTTCATTTAAGTACTTTAAAGCATTCACAATCTGCATGATAATGGATCGGGCTTCTTTCTCCGACATTAATTTGTGCTGTTTCAGGTAGAAGTCCAGATCATTTCCCTCACAGTATTCTAGTACTGTACAAAACCTAAAGACAAATAAACCAACACTTGATCGTGGGATAAAAGCAAGCAAATTAAGTCTAACTAAACAAGCCCCAGTGAAACCATCAGGTACTTCAGGGGTCCCCAACCTCTGGGATCTAATGCTGATGATCTGAGGTGGAGCTGCTGTGATAACAATAGAAATAAAGTGCTTAATAAATGTAGTGAGCTTGAATCATCCCAAAGTCACCCCTGACCCCCTGCCCCGTCTGTGGAAAAACTGTCTTCCACATATATGATCGGTCCCTGGTGCCAAAAAGGTTGGGGACTGCTAAGGTAGATAGATAGCTTCTCACTTCCTTCTTTGCTCTTTAAAATACCCTTCTATTCTTTATTCAGTAGTAGCAGTTTACAGGAAGTAAATTGACAACTCTCTTAGTGAAGAGTGTCTGCACCCTTCACGTTGGAACCTGCTCTGCTAAAGTTCACCCAGGGCACACCGCTTCTTGAATCAGACTTTAGGAATACTGACAGGAACTGTCATGTATGTAAGCTAGACACTTACTCTACTATCCACAGGATGCTCCATTTCTAAACAAGTACATCATGATCAAATATACAATCCTCACTGCAGACATTTTATATGACCCTGGGTGCTGACAGTAAGGAAGAATCTGGGGTCTGCCAGGTCCCCATGGCTGACTACACACTACTGCTCCTAGCAGACTGCATGTACTATGATTTTTCTTTGTTAAATACACAAGAGATAAAAGAGCTTTTTAAAGGACAGTATCTGTAGTTCTAACAAATGTATCATTATACAGTATGAGTTTTTTCTTTCACTTATACCAGTATGTCACACAGATCTAAAACTACACAGCATTCAGGATATGTAGGGTCATGTGTCTGTCTTCCAAGGCAGTCATAAACTGAAGTAAGGCTTCCTGAGAGATGAATACCTTTTAAACTATTTTAAAAGCAGAGATATTACTTTGCCAACAAAGGTCCGTCTAGTCAAGGCTATGGTTTTTCCAGTGGTCATGTATGGATGTGAGAGTTGGACTGTGATGAAGGCTGAGTGCCAAAGAATTGATACTTTGGAACTGTGGTGTTGGAGAAGACTCTTGAGAGTTCCTTGGACTTCAAGGAGATCCAACCAGTCCATCCTAAAGGAGATCGGTCCTGGGTGTCCACTGGAAGGACTGATGCTGAAGCTGAAACTCCAATACTTTGGCCACCTCATGTGAAGAGTTGACTCATTGGTAAAGACCTTGATGCTGGGAGGGATTGGGGGCAGGTGGAGAAGGGGACGACAGAGGATGAGATGGCTGGATGGCATCACCAACTCGATGGACATGAGTTTGAGTGAACTCCGGGAGTTGGTGATGGACAGGGAGGCCTGGTGTGCTGCGATTCACCGGGGTTGCAAAGAGTCAGACACAACTGAGCCAGCGACTGAACTGAACTGAAGCTGTAACAATGTGGCTAAATCACTCAGGGTCTTGCTGGCAAATAAAAATTACTTAAGTATTTAGAACAGAGAGGCTTTAATTCAGAGAACTAATCACACAGATGATAGAAGAGCTAAGAAGACAAAGTGGCCAGTGAGCACCCTAGAAATCATCTAGAGCAGGAAGTCATTAGCACCTTAAGGCCAGAGGGTGGAGATGGCGCAGTCAGAACCAGGGTCACCAAGGGAACCTGGGAACCATGGGGGGAGGAGTCTCCACCCACCACCACCTCTGTCTCCCCACTGAATGAATCCCACTGAACAAAAACTGACAAAGGAGCCTGGTGAACACAGCCTACAAGGGCCAACACATCTAAGATGGAACACACGCAGGACTCACACTCAGGGCCTATGGAATACTGAAGACCTTCAAGAAGCAAAACAACAAAATGTGGACACACACAGTCCCAAGGGACCCCCCCAAACTGACCAACAGCTCATGCTTCTTACAAAACATAGCATGTCCCAACATGCTAGCATTCTATTTGAGAAAATAGGCCTAAAATGTATCAATTTCTCTGATCTGATATGCTGAAATCTGAGGCATAGAGTCTCAGGCTTAGTGAATTTATTTTGGACCCAATGCAAGCTGAAAATAAAATCTCATTTTTAATACTCAACTCTCAGAAAACTTTCTAAAACAATGATTTGACTTATTTTGGGGAAAAATTCACCATACACACAACAGGAAGAACAAAGTAAACAACCCAAGAGTAGTGTAAAATCAACTCAATTTCTCAGATTAGTTAAAAGTGTGTATACAATTCAAAACAGCAGATAATCCAAGTCATTGTATTTATTTTTGAAATGATTTTTGTGCTTATATTTGGGGGGTATGAGTGTCCTTCCTAGTATTCAAGGAACTTGTTGAAAGCAAAACAATAAAGCTACCCTGTGGAAATCTGCTTTTTAACTCGCTGTTTTTCTGAACCCCACTCCACACCACACACAGCACTGTGCTGACTGCACTTGACTGGAAAGGGGAAATCCCTGAGTGGATGCTTCCAAAGGAAATTATGGTCTCCCTTTGGGGCCATTTCTAAATCTGGATGGGCTCTCTCGCACAGCAAGCTCTGAGACAGCCGCCATCTGGAAGAGGCCGAACACCCTGGGAGGCGGAAGGAAACCCCTGCGGGCCAGGCCTAAGCATGCTTTCCTGATTCAGTTCAGACTCCAACAGAGATGTTTCCAAATGCTGAACTATTTCTAAACTCCGGATAAACCAAGAGATGGAGAGCTTACCTATACAAGTAATGAAATACAACAATGCCTACGATTATTAAAGATCTCAGACAAGTCATGAACTTCTCTGGTCCTCAACTCTCCACCTACAAAGTGAGAAGGCTGGACTGAAATCTCTATAAGCCTCTGAACCAACCTATATTTTCAGATATAGCATTAGACTCTGCCACATTTCATTCTAATTCTATGATGAAATCATACTGCTAGAACTTCAAAAGGCCCATCAGTGTTCATCAGCCTCACTTGACTGTTGCTTGTCTGCGGTATGCCAGCACCAGTTTGTACCAGTTTCTAAGAGCTGAGAGTTAAATTCTCAGAAATCTTGTGAGCTAGTTTTTAAGCCACTGGTAGGATAAATGGATAAACAAAAGGTAGTATTTCCATACAGCAGAATATATTTAGTCATAAAACAAAATGAAGTACTGATAAACGACACAAGAAGAACCTTAAAAGAACACCATGCTAAGTGCAAGAGGCCAGCCACAAAAGTTCACACACTACATGATCCATCTTATGAAAGTCCCTGAAGAGCTGATCTATAGACACAAAAAGCAGATAGGCGGTTGCTTATAGCAGGAGTGGAGTGGAGGAAAAGGGGGATGATAGAATAAGGTACAGGATTTCTTTCTGAGTGGAGAAAATGTTCTAAAACTGACTACAGTCATGGCCGCAATATACCTATGAATACTGTGTACTTTTAAATGAGTGAACCATATGGTATATAAACCTATCTCAATAAAGCTGCCCCCCCTTTTTTAAAAAACTGGACATGTTCAGAGTCTTATTTCACAGAAACTGGCAAACAGTACCCATCAGCCCTATGCCTCTCCCCTCCATGCTGGTTGTGAAACACTGATCAGCACACAACTGCACCCATCCTGTGGCCAAGAAATGTACATCTTGCTGGCCCCAATGTGAATTCAAATACAATCATTTGCCCATAAATACATTTGGCCCCCTCAGACAGTATTTTCTGGACCCAGCTTTAAATTCCATTCCATGAGTCATCAACACACTGCAAGAAAATAATATTTTCTGCTACGCTAGAAACGGCACAGTACTTACGAGTCAGTGTCCAGTGAAAAGTAATCATACAGCTTAACTATTCTGGGATGATCCAGTTCTTTGTGAATCCGGTATTCCCTACATGCATGCCTGTGAACCAAAGGGAGACATTCTGTATTCTGTTTAAAGGGAAACATTTAACATTTTGTACCCTGTCCTGTCTTTCAGAACTCTTCCAGGACCCTCCCAATTCATTCTCACACCCCCATTGCTCCCGCACATCCACTCCATTCAAGGCCATCTGGTCCTCTAGTCTTTTTCACCCCGTTTTCTCCACAGGTCTCTGCCAAGCTGTTGGGAAAACAGTAGGCACCAACTTTTATCCTTTGCAAGTTCATTCTGTGATAACCTTACCTCTTTTATATTGATACCCAAACAGCAGACGTTTAAAAATGATAAAGACAGCACTTTTTTCTTTTCTCTGAAGCTGATACTTTCCACCTACAAATGTTCATACCCTGGGGTTCCATCACAGGGATCAATTTGGTACGTAAACTCACTGAGTAAAAGGGCTGCTGGTAAGACAAGGCAATTACAATGCACTGGATTTGTTCTTCAATCCTACTCTTTACAAAAAAGAATTTACAGGACTATCAGCATTACTTTCTAAGAAAATGCTAATTTGATAAAAAGTTTGAAACTATGGGAACCTTAGTTTTCTTAGAATCAAAGACGTTTTTTCATACATGTCTTTTTTCTTTAGTAAGATAAGGAAGAAAAATGTACTATGTAATCTGACATATTCATATACTGAATTTTAAAGAATAAAATTTAGTTCTTACTTAAAAAGAGTAATAGTATATTATTATATATATATATTTTAGGATATTATATTTTAAGTAACCTAGCACCATTTAGTTTGGGGCATTTTGTTTTAAAAGTCAAAAAAGGAAAACAGTGATGTTTTCTGAAATGTATTCCAGCATGTCAAAAATACACAGAAAGTATTCAATCGAAGAAAACTGAGGAACAACTAGGGGAAGAGGGAGGGGAAGAATAGGAATCTAAAAGTGATTAAATGTTCTTCCCCAAAGAAAACCTTGTTTGATTAGGTTTATTTTTTAAGTGGCCATTTTGGGCAGTTTTGCTTCTTCATACGCTTCATTTCATCAGCACTTTTTCTTTAATTTTAAAAGACTTTTTGGCTGCTCTGAGTCTCTGTTGCTGTGCACAGGCTTTGTCTAGCTGTGCTGAGTAGGGGCTACTCTCTAGTTGTGGGGCTTCTCTGGTTGCAGAGCATGGACTCTAGAACGTGGGTTTAGTAGTTTTGATGCACAGGCTTATTAGCTGCCCAGCAGCATGTGGAATCTTCTGGGACCAGGGATCAAACCCATGCCCCCTGCATTGGCAGGCAGATCCTTAACCACTGGACCACCAGGGAAGTCCTCATCAGTATCTTTATGTCTTTCTGAAAAGAAAAACTTGTCAGCACTGAGTCGGAGCAGCACCACGCTTCCAATGCAGGGTAAGCAGGTTTGATCCCTGGTGAGGAACTAAGATCCCACATGCCTCATAGCATGGACAAAAAAAAAAATGTAATACCTCATTTCATTCGGTAAAATAAAGGTAGTACTGTTTCTAAAAAAACAAGTTCAGAAACCTATGGTCTAAACAGATTACTGTTAAGTCATTTCTCATTCTCACACACTAGAAATCTATCGTTCTCCGCCCTTTTAACTTTTTGATTTTGTGCATTTCAGAGTAGAGACCAATTTCTCCATGGAGGTATTAAAAAACTGAGGAAAATAAAGGAAGAAAAAAGTATAAATTAAAGAAACTGTCACAAGTCCTTGCCAACTAAGGAAACTTTCTGTGTGTCATGAAAGGACCCCCCCCAACATCACGCCGGGCTCTAAGGCCATTTGCTACAGTTCACCAGGCAGAGCAGAGGTTCTCCTTATATTCTTACATCCTTCATATGTTCAAATTTCAACTAAACGTCGAAGGGACTAATGCACTATAAATAAGGAAACAAATAAGAAACTGATCCATTTAGTCTTCTACTCTAAGGAGATATATATTTAGACTTTCAGTAATTATATTCTAGAAAACTAGAAAAGAGTATCATACAAGAGTACAGATACAGTTATTTCTGTGGATAGCTTTATATGAAATTTTTCCTACCATAAATTTCTTAATATCTATTTTTGGAGGTTAAAGAAATCAAGTAATGCCTATTAATGCTTAATAATGCAAAAGCAAAACAACCAGTTTACTTCTATTACTTTCAGAGAAAGGAGAGGAAAGGGGGTGCAAAATAGAACTCTAAATAAAACAATACAATAGCCTTTTATTTTCTTTGAATTTTTCTCTTTTTCACCCAAATACATGTTCTGATTCCAGATGGGGGTGGAAAGTCATCCCCATGAAGGAAAAAGCAAGCAGAAGATCTTACTATATGCAGGTAACAGCAGTATTTTCATATTTTATAATGTGACCACAACACTGAAATTACTCCTCTTCAGCTTCACACTGACTTTTTGAAGCACTCTCTAAAATCTGTTCAGCCCCTGACATGTCTCCCTAATCTCAGTTCAAGGGGGTTAATGCCATATTGCTAATTCACTATTATTTATAGCCTAACATTCCTCTGTTATGATTTATTATCACTTAGCAAGCAAAATCTTTCCAAGAAAGGTGGAAATGCTGTTAAGAATTTTCCCACAAGGATGAATGGAGGTCACAAAAATTTTGCACCACCCGCCCCCCCACCAGTGTGTCTATCAACTGGGAAATGGCTCCTGCCCAGATGGCTCCACAGAAGATGCTCAGGAGTCATGATTCCTGCCTTGGTGAGGAAGCAAAGAATAGGAAGGCAGCGCTGGGAGCTGGAGCTGAACCTCTAAGAACTCAGACACGAAACTACCCCCTTCAGCTGCTCTGTGACTCCATCTGGCAGACAAATGGGAAAGGAGACCCCATCCACACGCACCAGGACTCAAACAGCTTGCCAAGTGTGTCAAGGAGGTCCTGGTGTCCATCCCTCACTGCTTCAAAAGGCTACAGTGAGCACAACCCCCATGGGCAGTCACCACAGTCTTCGACCCCTGAGTTCTCTTTAAACTCAGCCTGAAAGCTGGACATGGAGACGAGGCAAAGTCTGTATAAATCTCTGCAGAGGAACTATCTCCTCAAGGTTCATCAAGGTCCATCCCTTGTAGAGTCAGCTGGTTTAGAGTTGGCAGAACACACAAGCTGCAGAACAGGCTCCGAGGATAGCCGAAGGACACTGTGAAAGAGATGCAGGTACTGTTCCTATACCCTAAGGTACTCTTTGAGTCTCAGTATGATGAGGACATTTCTCACCATCTTCCTAACTGGTCAGAACATGTGGCTGTCCTCTCCTCAGTGCTCTCTGGCAACTGCGGCCGCATGCCATTTGTCCCTGCCTGTCGAGTGCCTGGAATGTACCTGTAGTAATGTAACTGCTCCTCAAAAGCATCTGGACTGCAGCCGCCTGTCACACACGGACACAGGCAGAGTGCCATGCACAGAGCACACAGCACCCTTTTTCCCTTCTCTGCTAAGCGCTCTCTCTCCTAACGCCACAGGAACCTTCTCTCCTCCAGCACTGAGCACCTCTGCCAGCCTGCACAGAGCAGCAAGAGTTCCTGGGTTCCTGATGAACAGTAGCCATAAGGCAGGAGTTGCCTTGCTCCAAGCCTCAAGAATGGGTTAATGATGTAGAAATGTTTTATTTTTCTACTGAGATTTAGAAGCCACCTAAAAGGCTCTTCAAAGTCCACTCTTCTGCCTTTTTCCTTCCAGAGTACTATTTATAAGAGAAAGCAAAAGTGCTTTTATAGAATGGAGGTAGACTGCTTTCTAGCAAAAGGGGCTGTCTCTTCTTTCAGGGGTAGGATATGTCTAACACAGTACTTGTTACTACAAAAAGGAAACAATATTACGGCCAGGGGAGATTCTAACAGAAAAGTCTGAGTAGCCTCCAAAGCAAGTGAGCTATAACTTCAATGTTCTGAAGCTCAGGGCAGAGACAGGCAAGGGCTGATGTTAGTGGAAGAAAAACATTCCTACCTGCACGTGTAAAAACTGTTCATTCTAAAGAGTCACCCTCCCATCCTGCACCCCCAGTACAGATGAGGGCTGCCACAATGGCATCTAGAAAGGGGCAAGCACAGCAAGTGGGACACTGAGGACAAGAGCTCTGAGACGGGAAGCCTGTGACAGGGGAGGCGGGTCCAGCACTGAGGCCCACACTGAGGGCGCCAGCGCCGCATGTTCTTCTCCATGATGAGACTGAGGCAGCAGCAGAAGCCCCACCCCCTGCTCCCCGGGGTCCCCAGGCCACTAAAGAATGCTCTCACATTTTCTACAGACAAGCAACAATGATTTATGAGGCTTTACTTATTTATTATAGCTACTTTTAGAGGCACAATGGAAGGGGAGGGTTAAACACATGGGCCTGGATTAAAGGAAGTCTGGATTTAAATACAGGCTCAGCCATTTTTTAGCTGTTACTCAATTCTGTAAGTATCAATTTCCTTATCAGTAAGATGGAAGATTTATTTACTCTCCAAGGACAGTTATGAGGATTAAATGAAACAACAGCAATGCATGTAAAGCTCTTAACACAGTGCTCAAACTACAGCTATTAATACTAAATTTTGAAAAATCAGATACTCTAGTATCACTTACTTGTGGTAATTCTCCTTTTTCTCATCTCTCCAGTTTTTATTTAACTGGTGAATTTTCACAGCTACGTATCTTTGTTCTGTTAGATCAAATGCCTATAAAGAAAAGGAATAAATTATACTGTGGATAATGCTAACAAAAATTACAGGCTACTGACCAGAAGCTTCTGTTTAACAGACCAACATTTTCAAAAGTCCAAAATGCATTATTAAATAACAAGGGCAGTGGAGAGCACACTTCCTTCAGAGTTGTAATCATCTTTCTTGAAACTTGTGATGAGACAATCGAGAAGTCTCCAGACACACTGGCACCAAGGGGTTTAGAAAATAAAACCTAGCATATACAATAAACAGAAAGACAGTCCATGCCTTAACAGTCACTTCTAAACAACTCTCTTTCTGGATATCATCTACCCTATTTGGGACCTTTCTCACCTCTTGGCTCTTGTCCCTTAGCTGGTTCTGGGACTTGACATTCTTCAACAGTAATTCCTGCCACGTTTTTTTTTTTTTTTTTTCCTTTTTGTAAATATTTTTTAATAGGCTTTATTTTTAGAGCAGTTGTAGGTTCAGAGGTCCTGCCACTTTTGAAATGCTAGGGTCATAGACTATCTGCTTTCTTAAGAAACAGGACACACCTCTTTGCTAAGTTTGTTTAATTGCACCCCTACATACTGGATAAATAAAAAGTAATTTTGGACCTCAACAATGTCAGAAGCTAGTCGCTTATGCAGCACCGTCCAAAAAAAGGGACATGCTTTCCCCAAAGGCCACCACTGTTGGCACAAGCTCCAGATCAGCTCAGCGGTGCTAGATTATGGGGTTAAAAAAAGATAACAGATTTTCAAGGACGCCTGGCGTACATCACAATTTGAAAAAGTAAGTAGCATTTTACAACAGATTTCCCCAATACAATTTTTTGAGGAACTTTTTTAGAATGAACTTGGCTTTAATGTCCAAATTAAAAACTTACTGCTTCAGTTCCAATGCTATTACCACCTATCTACCAGTTTCCACAAACATATGAATAGATGAAGACAACAGGCAGAGGATATATAGTCCATGAAGAGTGGTGATTACTCTACAGATCTTTTAAAAGACAAGCTACCTCTAGGAAAGCACAGGATACAAGAGAGGCCTGCTTATAAAAGAAACTTCTAACACATACCAAATTTAAACCAGTATTTTTAAAATACAAAAACCATTCAATTCAAACAGAGTATCTTATTTCACAGAAATGGAAACTTTTGAACTCTATTTTTCTTACAGAGTCTAAAGTCCACCTGTATGCATGTATCCATCATGGTTTTATAGGAGGGAACCATTTCAAGCCATTAAAAGCCAGATTAAACATCACCTAATTTGTAAGAGCACCAATGAACTACAAGTGTCATTTTTTCCTATTATCAAAACCTATTTCTGAGTTCAAGACACTGTGATTCACCAATGATCGAAGAAGGGCTACATGGAAGACAGCAAAAGAATACATTGATGTACATATTGTTGTAAGAAGCATTTAGACTTCAGAAGTGTTAAAATGTTTGAAGAACAGGAAAAAATATGAAGAAATCACTAACAAGTGAAGCACCAAAAACCAATTTTGATGATTTTAAAAAAGAAATAGTCCCACTTCTGGGTATACAGCCAGAAGAACTGAAAGCAAGATCGCAAAGAGGTATTTGCACATGCGTACTCAAAGCAGCACTCTTCACAACAGATAAGAGAAGAAAGCAACACAAATGTCACCTGACAGATGATGAATGGATAAAGAAATGAAGTATATATAAACAATCTCAGGGTTATCCAAGTTTAAAAAGAAGAAAATCTTGTCACATGCTCCAACATGGATAAACTTTGAGAACATTATGGTAAATGAAATAAGCCAGTCACAAAAAGACAAACACTGTGATTCCTCACATGAGCTACCAAAAAATAATCAAAGTAATAAAAATATAAAGTAGAATTGTGGTTACCGGCAGCTGGAGAAAGAAGGAAAAGGACAGCTGCTGATTAGTGAGTAGAGCTCCTGTTCTGCAAGATGAAAAAGTTCTGAAGATCTGTTTCAGAACAACATGAATATATGTAACACTACTGAACTGAGAAGACTCTTGAGAGCCCCATGGACAGCAAGGAATCCAAACTAGTCAATCCTAAAGGAAATCAACCCTGAATATTCACTGGAAGGACTGATGCTGAAGCTCTAATACTTTGGCCACCTGATGCAAAGAGCTGACTCATTGGAAAAGGCCCTGATGCTGGAAAAGACTGAAGGCAGGAGAAGAGGACAACGAATGATGAGATGGTTGGATGGCATCACCAACTCAATGGACATGAGTTTGAACAAATTCCCAGAGATAGTGAAGGAAAACGAAGCCTGGCATGCTGCAATCCATGGGGTCACAAAGAGCTGGACATGACTGCACGACTGAACAGCAACAACTGAACACTTAAAAAAGGTTAAGTTAGTCATTTTATGCTATTTGTTTTTTACCACAATTTTTAAAATTACCCCAAATAAATAATAAACTAAGTATATGACCCAAAATGAAAACTAAACAGAAGGAAGATTTGAAAGCAAAAGTCAATGAAAACAGAACAAATCAAATAGTACATCTGATCAACAAAAATAAAAAGTTAATCTCCAGAGGAAAAAAGAAACACTAACTAACCTCTGGCCTATTAGTCAAAAGATACAAAAATAAACATTTCATAAGAGAAATAACTTATAAAGTATGGAAATCACGATGAAATAGGATGATTTTCCAGGAAAAATGAATTATCAAAACTAACTTAAGAAAGGGAAGAAAGTCTGAATGGGTCAATATTTGTAAAAGAAACTGAAAAGACTATTTTCCTCTAAAATGACAACTACCCAGCTGATTTTATGATTTAGCACTAACAACTTCCACGTAGCCAACATGTAATGCAAAACACTCCAGAACATGGGAAAAAAGAAGTTTCACAACTCCTGGAATAACTATGACATCAAAGCTAGACAATGCTGCCTGCACATAAAAAAACACTGTAAGCCAATACCACTTATGATCATAGATTAAAAATATGAGCAAAATACTAGAAAATGAAACCCAGCAGTACACTAGAAATATTATCATAATTCTGGAAATGGGAAGTGATGATACTTTCACAACACTGTACATGTAATGCCACTGTATACTTAAAAATGGTTAAAATGGTAGGTATCATGTATACATCACCACAATAAAAAAATTCACATTAAAAAAGAGAAAAAAGAAAAACTAATGTTTTTATCTGAAATAAGTATTTCACTCAAAAGATTTTCTATATAAAAATTCATATGGGCATAACATAAATCATTAACAGTATAGGCTACAACTTAGAAAAGAGGGAATTACTAGGGTCATACAGTAAAGACAAATTAATAAACTAATTGGGCATTTAAATGCCAGGTGCCAGAAACAGAGAAATTTAAGGAGGTTGTGGTTGGTGTATTTAAAACAGGCAGAATTTCTCATTCACGGAAAATCAACTGGAGGCCACAGTAGCCTGGACTTTGCTGTGCCAACTGAAGCACTCTAAGCCAGGACAATCCTTCAGCAAAACCAGTGTTACTAAACACTCTGACATGGAAGATGCCAACACTTTAAAAGCAAAAACCAGGTTTTCAAAGAATTAATTTTTTAGTACATCTATTTTAAGCATTATATATATATATATATATATATATATAAATTTTATTAGAATAAAAGTAGCATTCATCTCTAACAAATACAGATGAGGCAGAAAGTACAAAACCAGAGTAAAAATCACCACTATTCCATTACCCAGAAATGGTGCTATTTTCTGTTTGTTGTTTTTTTTTAATCTGTAATTACTCTTCAAACTTGATAAACAGGGTAAAATATTGACTCCTGCTTAGTCACAAGTTTACTAGAAGCAGTTCTCCCAAAGATAGTTGTTGTTTAGACTCTAAGTTGTGTCTGACTCTTTTGCGAGCGCATGGACCATAGCCCACCTGTCCATGGGATCTCCCAAGCAAGAATACTGGAGTGGGTTGCCGTCTCCTTCTCCAAGGGATCATTTTGATACACAGGTTCTTAACAGTTTGGAACTTTGGCCAGTAGATATCAGTCACAATTCTATCGCTATTTTAAATGTTTTCTAAGTTTGTAATAACCAATAACTTAACTCTCAGTCTCTATACCCAGTTCCTCATACTTACCTTGTAAACTTCACTGAAACCTCCTCTACCCAAAAGATGTAACAACAAATATCTGTCATTTAGCGTTGGATGATCTTTAAATCTGTGGAAACAGAATATAAAACAACATTTTGAGGTCAAGTACTACACAATTTTCCTTGTTTGTGAAATTTCCAGAATGTCTGACGTGTTATACATACAATTACAGATGCTGCCAACAGTTTGGCAATCACCGCAATATAGCTAATTCTGAGCATAGGAAAAACTCTATGGTTCAAAGAGAAGGCGTAACTATGATGAACAACATTAGCTGTGGAGTCGTGAGACCCAGGTGCCAGCTGCAGCACAGCCACAATTAGACTAGTGACCCCTGTTGACTTCCCTCTCTTTCTGCCCTGCCATCAAGGAGGGGGGTGCAGGGCTGTACACTGGACCAGGGATTTCCAAACTGCTACTAGGGTCCTGCAAACCCCTCAAGAACCACACGTCCCCTCCATCCAAAAACATACAATAAAAACCCAAGATAGTTTCCATGGCCTTAAGATCAGGTCTCATTATAAAGTGAGTCACATGCTCTACGTGCATTCATTTTCTCTCTTTACATCTTCATGATGTAACTGTTTTCCCCATATAGGATTCCATCTTGTATCATTTTCTAGCAATAAGATAAAGAAATGAGAGATTCTGGCAAAAATAACTTTTAGGTGTTTCTACCTAGTTCCTTATCAGCCCTACTAATAATCCTGAAAGTATTTTGATTTTGAGACAGTGGCACACCTGTGGAGAGAGGTGATATCACTGCATAGGATTTCACTGTGGAGTCAGAGCCACATCTCAACTCTTTGTTTGGCCACACTAGTCGCTAGACAAGTTAACTTAATTTCTCTAAGCCACTTTCCAGATCTATGTATTGAAGATGACCTACTGCAATGGGCTACTGTGACAACTAAACAACAGAACACAGGGGCACTTAGCACTCTGCCTGACACAGAGAGTGCACAGTAACGGTAGCTACTGTTGCTGCCACTTACAGAAAGCAAAGTCCATGGCTCACTCTGGCCAAACAAAAATATACAAGCTGTAGCTATGCCAAAACCTCCATGTTTCAGAATTAGAAAAATGTGGGGGGAATAAAAGGATTATCGTTAGAAGCCACTTGCCACTTACAATCTACTTTTCACAGTTTTAATTCCTTAAATGACTTACAAAGATGAGCATTTATCTACAATTAATGTACTGAACTTGAGTCTTTCTTAAAAATCTCAACACTTTAAAGACCTATAAAGGTCATTCAGAAACTGAGTGTCATTTTCAACCCAACCGTCTTTCCACACCACCCCACCGCCACCCTAATGCTTCCGCTTCAGGAAGGCTAGGAGGGTAAATCTGAGCACACAGTGTACCTAAACCATTGGCGACTGCAAAGTTACATTGCCTTAATGAGCTCTATGTGCGTAAAAGTGCTGTTTGTATAAACATATACTTAATATATAACCCTAATATATTTTTATGTATTTAAACCAATGAAAATCATAATTTTGTTCATAAAACGTATTATTACACCTACAACAGAGTTAAATACACCATGGAATGGTTTACCAAATTTACAATAAGCAAAAATATCATTCTGGACAATTCATGTCAGAAAGTATTCAGCAATCTCCAACCCAACATACCCCCAAGTTGCTTACTGTGAATTATCTTCATTATGTATCCTTTTTAGTTCCCTGATATGTAGATTTCTAACCCTTTCTAGCCTTTCCAGCTCTGCCTGGATCTCTGCTTCCTCCTAAAGTGAAAAGGAAAGAAACAGCTTAGAACACAGGAAACTTTACCTTTTTAGACTCTCATTTCAAAAACAAAAGCAGACATCCCTCTTAAGAAAAGCTGAGATGTTTTCCACTGAAAAAGATTTTTTTTAAGAACTGGAATTTTAATCTTAAATATGATCCCACAGCAAAATAATAAATAAAACTCAAACCATACAGAGAAGAACAGCAGGAAAAGTGAAAAGCTTCCACCCTCTCCATGGCCACTCCCCAGATACAATCACTGTTAAGTTCCTTGTGTAAGTTTCCAGAAATATTTTGTATGTATACATACAGGCATGCAATCTTTTTTTCTTTTTTTTAAAAACACAAATCAGGTTTTTAAATCAGGTTTTTAAAATCAGCTTCTCTAACTGGTTCTGTTCTATAACTGTGATTCTACTTAGTGCTTTTAAATTCCACTGATTTAACAAGATCTGAGAAGGGCAGGGAGAGATGATAAGCACACCTTAAGAGCAATCTATTAAATACTTATTGATCAACTTCCTGATAAGCAGCACCCATCAAAAAGCACACACTACTGAATTTAAGAGACGAGTGACCTATATCAAAGACACCTCTGTGAACACTGTCAACACCAAATTCCACGTGGGTGCCTTTGTGTTACAATACAGTTGGTGCGCCACCTCCTCTTCTCAGCCAGCTCAGGTGACAGACAAGAGCTGCTATGCATTTACAACAGCACAGTAACTTCACTTTCAGAACTGTCTGCTCTTACTTCATATTTATTTTTTACTAAAAAGATAATCACTTGTGGGGACCTATGAGGCATACAGAATGAAATATCGGTATATCATTGGTGGAAAAGGCACTCTCACTGGGGGCTTGGAGCTGACTTGCAAGTTGAAAGACATGAACTCCACCATTAGAATACAGGTGTGACCCAAAGTAACTATTAATGATTTCCACAGGTATGTGAAGCTATTATTGCCCAAATGACCAAACAACTTCAACACCAAATGTAAACTAAAAATTCCATTTCTTCAGACACATTTTCTCATTATACTTACCTTTTTAAGATGACCTAATCTGAGTTTGAAGATTTCTTCTTGTTCATGGTATTCTGCTAATGTTAACCTGGAAAATAATGACAGAAATGTCAGTAAATTATTTGAAATCATATTTAAAGAGACATGCCAAAGAATACTATACAGTATATTCACTTTAACTTAGTTAAAATGACCAAATGATAGATTATCTTGCAATTCTTTGACAAGAGAAAACTGTGATTTATCAGATGTGATGTATACAAAGGACTTCAAAGCTGGAAGTCTATTAAAAAAAGGTGAGAAAAATAAATGACCTCTATTTTTACATTACTTATGAGATGAGTTTGGTCATATACCTTATTCAGATGAAAATCCATTGGAAGAGGTAGCCAAATTATATGTCTAAAAGTTTTTTAAGGGGGATATTAATAAGCCAACATATTTGGTTATTTTTGATAACTCTTGGACTTTGATACAAGGAGAAGAACCTAGAGGACAGAGTCCAGGATCTGGAGTCTGAGGACTAGGGTTCACAATTCTGACCATGTGACCTTGGGCAAGAAACTTTAACCTCAATTTCCTAAAAACACAGCAAGCAATGATATCTATCTAAAAAAGCTGTTGTGACTATTACAATGAGAATATGAAAGGAATCTATACTTTGTGAAATCCTACTCAACACAGTTCTCAAAGGGCTGACTTCATGGGTGATCATTTCATGTTCTACCTACCCTGATCGCATCCTCATATCTCAAGAATGAGCATGTAAGAAGTGATAGCTTACTCCTCCATCTTCACCCTCTTCACATTCTAGAAGCACACACATATACTTCAAAATTTTAGATGTCACTGTTTAGATATATTCTAAATAGCAGGAGAAAGAAGAAACAACTATCCTATCACCCAGGAAGAGCTACAAAATAGAGTCGCTGAGGTCTGACTAAAAGAAGATAAAAATAGCAAGAAATACTCCCATCAGGGTTCACACACCTATCTTTCCATAGTTGCAGAAATACTTACATCTATTATCCCATATCATACCAGTAAAAAAGGGAGAAATGAAAAAAATCATAGCTTAGAATTCTCTCTACCTAAAACACGTTAAGTACCAGGAAAGGATAATAAAACCCATTCCAACACAAGAGGAATATTTTTGGCTTCTGGCCAAGGGAATGAGCCATGGATACTTAATTATTAAAGACTAGACCAAAGGCCTTCCAGCTTGGATTTTACTCAGGACTCCAGATGGCAACTGCTTACTTACACTCTACTGGCTTAGACCGAATTCTAATTATTATTCTATGGCAAAAAAAACACAAAACATAACAACCTGTGCCCACTTTGCTATTTCTAAGCCAATGGTTTTATTCATTGGCATGAAATAATTTTCAAATAATACTGGAAGAAGAGTTCCTTCACAAAATAAATGTAGGAGTTATGAAAGAAGACAATAATCAGAGTAATGTATACAACTTTTGCCTGAAGAATTCTTCAAAACTGGGTTCCTACTTGAACATTTTTTAAAAATATTTTTATTTATTTATTTGGCTGCTCCGGGTCTTAGTTGCAGCATTTGGGATCTTTAGTTGTGACATGAGAACTCTTAGCATGTGGGATCTAGTTCCCTGATCAGGGATCAAACCCAGGTCCCCTGCGTTGGGAGCAGTCTTAGTCACTGGTTCAGCAGGAAAGTCTCCCACTTGGACTTTTTTTTTTTTTTCCACTTGGACTTTTTGAAAGGGGATATTGCTTAGAATCTAGTGAAGACATTTTCCAGACTTAATCACTGTGCATACCTTTATCACGATACTTAAAAGTGACTATTAGTTTATTCATCTGTTCATTTTCCCTAAATAAACTGTGAGTCCTAAGGCTGGGCTGTCTCCTTCAGCTTTGCACCCTGGTGTCCAGAACAGGGCTGAACCTATAATAAGCATTTAACACAGACTTACTAAATGAATGTCAAGGAAAAGGCTCCCCAAGACATCAGGTATGTATTGGGTGAGGACTGGTGTTAAGCCAGCTTTCTCACTGGAATGAAGAAAGATACATTTCTGGGATGTCATGGACTTTTAACAATGGTAATAAGTATTTTTATACTTGAAGTGGATTATGGGTTAATATGTTTTTGTGAACTAATATGAAAACACTAAAGGCAAAAGACATATTAGTCAATAAATTACATGGTATCATTAGCTCTCATTTGTAGCTACAATTAAACCCTACAATGACAGCTTTAAGAAATTTCTTTTTCCCTTGAAAAACCAATAAGGCCACTAGGGAAATACTGATTATAATACCAATGAATATTTCTATGAAAAATATGTTTTATATTTCAAACATTCAAACACCTAATTCAGAAACTGACATTATGGCTACCATCAATTCTATAGAGATTTTCTATACATTTATAGATCTCTTCTTCCTTTTTAATTGGAAAGCCTCTTAAAGATAGTGGTGATGAGCATGAATAAGAAATTTTTAAAATAGGTAAGTAATTTGCTGGTTTTATTTCCCATGCTAATTCTAACTGTTCAGCAGTCCTGCCTACTTGGCAAACTACAACCTGTGGGCCATTCGGCTAGTAATCTGTTCTGGAAATAGCCACATCCATTCACTTACGTGCTGCCTATGAATGTTTTCAAGCTATAACAGCAGAGTTGAGTAGTGGCAACAGAGACTCTCTAGTGTGCAAAGCCTGAAGTGTTTACTATCTGGCCCAATGGAGAAAAAGTTTGCCACTGCCTGTCCTAGTGGAAGATTCTCTTAGTGGTCAAGAATTCAAAAGTCAATTAGGGAAATCTGATATGGGGAGGGACTGAAGAAAGAAGGCATCTGTACTCTGAATATTCTACTGCTCCTATTCATGGTAACTAAGGAATACTTGTTGACTAGCAGTGAAAAAGATGACTACACTGCAACTGAAGATACTGGCGTTTTCCTTAGGTTCTCAGAATAGAAAAAAATAAATAAATAAACAACAATTGGGAATGTCAAGACTTGGCTTACTGGGAAAATGTTCTTTTCCTAAAATAATACCTATTTTTTCTTAGGTTCCATCTAAATTCGTGAGTGGTAACTAGTGTTCTTCAGACTACTAAATAGCATTCTTCACTTGTGCGTTCTTCAGTCTGAAATAGAGCCAGATAATCCCCTTAAGGTGACACCAACATACCACAGCCTGGAAGCACGCACAAGCAGTTACATCATTTGAATACCTAATGACATCACATTTGTTTTAAGACTGGCCAAAGAGCATGACATCAAGTTTAATGACATTCTTTTTCTCCCTCTCATTCGAAACTTCTTATATAAGATTAGGACTAAGAAAATGAGTTAATTGTGTACAACTTTTATATGAGTTGAGCAAATCTATTAATGTAACTAAAAAGAAAGGTTAAGCTCTAGAAATCTCCACAATTTATCACTTCTTCCAGTGGCACTCGACAGGAGGTTTGTATCTCAGGGGAGAATACAGTATCTTAGTTCGCGTTAATAAAGAACATACGTTTCATTCTCAGCTCCGTTGGTCTTGCTTTTCCGCTGTTTCTGCTCATTGGTTGCTGGAGGGGCCTGTCCCATGGCAGGAGGTTTCCGCTTCGCTAACATTTTTCGTTGTCTTTCTATCTCTTCCCTCTGTGAATTTATCCTTTCCTGTTGCCTAGAGATACAAAAGATGTTGCACAGAGGAAGGTCAAAACTGTTTGAACATGGCTAAGGAATAAACATAAATATTCTTGTCACCTGCATATTCGATAGACTTCAGAAAAATAAACCTAAGTAGAGATTTGATTTTAACTTCAGGTTTGAAGAACCAACTATCTGGTGATAGAGCTGTTTTTGGTAATGAATCTGTACTTTTAATATACTAATTACAATAATTCTCAGAGCAGAAAAGTGGGCAGGAAGAAAACAGTATCAAATTTCTATTGTGACCTAATTTTCCAACTCAAAAGGAAAAACTTTGATTGCTTTTTTTTCTTGACTGCTTTTTTTTTTTTCCTTATTGCTTTTTAACAGTTAAGAAAACAACTCCTGGTAATGAACCCATTAAATAACTGTTTATGTAAAAAAAAAAAAAAAAGGGGGGGGGGGTTCCAAGTGCCTTTTTATTTTTTAATTGGATTATAGTTTCTTCAAAATCTATCTAGAAAGATACCAAATTTGAGGAATGATAAACAAAGGAAAAAATGTTTTCCTTCTGAATCTATCATTTATTCTAATCAAGTGAGCCATTACCACTCCCAAGTCATTCCCAAACACTAATATGGTAGAAACCCAAACTAAGTTTTTTAAGAACAAGGATGAGCATTTAGAGAAAGCAAAAAGAAGCCTTTCAACAAGTAAAAACTCCTCAGAAAATGGTACACAAAATGAATGAATAAAAAGACATATGAAAGACTCAGGATATTTAACACCATTTCTATTACAGCATTTCCTGCTGCTGCTGCGTCACTTCAGTCGTGTCCGACTCTGTGCGACCCCACAGACGGCAGCCCACCAGGCTCCCCCATCCCTGGGAATCTCCAGGCAAGAACACTGGAGTGAGTTGCCATTTCCTTCTCCAAATAATGAAAGTGAAGTCGCTCAGTCATATCCGACTCTTCGAGACCCATGGACTGCAGCCTACCAGGCTCCTCCATCCATGGGATTTTCCAGGCCAGAGTACTGGAGTGTGGTGCCATTCCCTTCTCCAGAGTACTTCCTAATAATGTCTAATTTTTTTAAAATAAACTAGCTTATAAACGAAAAGTCAATACAAATATCAATGTAAGTATTTCACTTTCTCTCATGAATCCTGCTACCTGACAGATACTAAGGTTTATAGACCAGGTATATAAAAGCATACCAAGATTTGGGATTACCCACTTAAGAGACTGAAATCTTTAAATCACTCATCATAGTTGACAAGTCAGATGCTGGCTCCTGTCCTCTTCTCTTTCTACCATGCTTTTAGCCCCCCATCTCCCTTTCTTGATCCAAATTTCACTTTTGCAGAATGACAGAATCTAATTTTTTAAACCTATATTCTCAAATGATGTCTACTTGACCCTCTTCTCTGAACGCTAGTTGTCAGTTTCTACACTATTTCCAGATTCAGGATACCTTTCTTAAAAGAACGGCAACCAGAAAAACAAGACTATACCCCAGAGCAGACCCCCATAATACAACTTATGCTGCCACATCGAAAAGGGCAACACTGTAAGTAAGCAAGGTTAACCTCATCACAGTACTGCAAAGAAATACCAGTTCTTTGATAATACCATTTTCTTGGCTTCAAGATAAGCTGACTTACAGATTAGATGTCAATTTATTTACTTTTTTTAAACTTTATTTTAGTTGGAGGCTAATTACTTTATAATATTGTAGTGTTCTTTGCCATACATTGATATGAATCAGCCATGGATTTACATGTGTTCCCCATCCTGAACCCCCCTCCCACCTTCCTCCCCATCCCATCCCTCTGAGTCATCCCAGTGCTCCAGCCCTGAGCACCCTGTCTCATGCATCAAACCTGGACTGGCGATCTGTTTCACATATGATAATATAAATGTTTCAGTGCTATTCTCTCAGATCATCCCACCCTCACCTTCTCCCACAGAGTCCAAAAGACTGTTCCATACATCTGTGTCTCTACATGTGCTGTCTCACATATAGGGTTATCATTATCATCTTTCTAAATTCCATATATATGTGTTAGTATACTGCATTGGTGTTTTTCTTTCTGGCTTCCTTCACTCTGTATAATAGGCTCCAGTTTCATCCAGCTCATTAGAACTGATTCAAATGTATTCTTTTTAATGGCTGAGTAATATTCCATTGTGTATATGTACCACAGCTTTCTTATCCATTCGTCTGCTGATGGACACCTAATGGGACAGTAGAAATTTTCATTCAAGCATTGTCTGCTTGTCTAAAAAAATCTTTTAACTATTAGAGATATACCTTTCCCTCCAAAAATGTATGTTTATGAATAATTCATGGCTTGAAAGATTTCTGGATTAGACACAGAATCCTTAGGTAAAAATCACAATCTTCCTTCTCACTCAATGAATGTCCTTGAGGAAAACATGTATCTTCTCTGAATATGAGTTTCCCAGTCAAAACAATTGGTAAAATATCTTTAAGCTCATTTGCACCCCTTCAAGAGCCATGAGTTCAAAGCACTCTGAACTCTCTGAAGGTAACCATACAATATATAGTTTAATTATAGTCCATAGTGTACCAGAGGAGTACCACAACATTTCATCTACTGGAGACTAACTGCTTTGGAAGGTTACTTTAACAGTTACCCTTATTAAATATAAATAAAACTTATTTGCTATTGTTTTCAGGGAGAATCTGCACATTTGATTTCCAAATTCACAAAGAAAGGAGCCCCATCGCCATTATATACAAATCATAAACAAAGGGTACTCTGGTGCCAAAACACCATGAGACTATCTTCAACTGTACATTCTGAGAATAAGAGAGCTTGATTGCACATGAAAATTGATATAACAAAGATCAACTCTTGTATGTAATATGCATTCTTACATTAATTCTTGATGTTGAAACTGTTCAATTATACTTATAAAAGTCACCTAAAGTAGTCTATTAGTGACATTTCATTTAGGTTTGTTTTGGGAAAATAAAGTCTGATTATGTCAAACTGTAACTTCTCTTAGAACAAGAACTGTGTCTTATTAACCCTTATATGTCCAACACATATGACAGTGGTGTTTTTTTTTAATTGAAGAGTAACTGCTTCACAGAATTTTGTTTTCTGTCAAACCTCAACATGAAATCAGCCATAGGTACATATATCCCCTCCGTTTTGAGCCTCTCCCCCATCTCCTGCCCCATCCCACTACTCTGGATTGATACAGAGCCCCTGTAGTTGCCTGAGCCATGCAGCAAATTCCCATTGGCTATCTAATTTACATATGGTGATGTAAGTTTCCATGTTACTCTTCCCATATATTTCACCCTCTCCTCCCCTCTCCTCATGTCTGTAAGTCTATTCTCCATGTCTGTTTCTCCACTGCTTCCCTGAACATAAATTCTTCAGTATGATTTTTCTATATTCCGTATATATGTGTTAGAATATGATATTTACCTTTCTCTGACTTACTTCACTCTGATAATAGGTTCTAGGTTCATCCACCTTATCAGAAATGACTCAAAGGCATTCCTTTCTATGGGTGAGTAATATTCCATTGTGTGTATGTACCACAACTTCTTTACCCATTGCTCTATTGATGGACTTCTAAGTTGCTTCATATTCTAGCTATTGTAAACAGTGCTGCAGTGAACAATGGGATACATGTGTCTTTTTCAATTTTGGTTTCCTCAGGGTATATGCCTAGGAGTGGGACTGCTGGGTCATATGGTGGTTTTATTCCAAGTTTATTAAGGAATCTCCACACCGTCTTCCATAGTGGCTGTATCAATTTATATTCCTACTAACAGTGCAAAAATGTTCCCTTTTCTCCATACCCTCTCCAGAATTTATTGTTTGGTGACTTTTTGATGATGGCCATTCTGACTGGTGTGAGGTGATATTTCATTGTAGTTTTGATTTGCATTTCTCAAATGAGTGATGTTGAGAATCTTTTCATGTGTTTGTTCAGTTCAGTTCAGTTCAGTCGCTCAGTTTTGTCTGACTCTTTGCGACCCCATGAATTACAGCACACCAGGCCTCCCTGTCCATCACCATCTCCCGGAGTTCACTCAGACTCATGTCCATTGAGTCAGTGATGCCATCCAGCCATCTCATCCTCTGTCGTCCTCTTCTCCTCCTGCCCCCAGTCCCTCCCAGCATCAGAGTCTTTTCCAATGAGTCAACTCTTTGCATGAGGTGGCCAAAGTACTGGAGTTTCAGCTTTAGCATCATTCCTTCCAAAGAAATCCCAGGGCTGATCTCCTTCAGAATGGACTGGTTGGATCTCCTTGCAGTCCAAGGGACTCTCAAGAGTCTTCTCCAACACCACAGTTCAAAAGCATCAGTTCTTCGGCGCTCAGCTTTCTTCACAGTCTAACTCTCACATCCATACATGACCACTGGAAAAACCACAGCCTTGACTAGACGGACCTTTGTTGGCAAAGCAAGGTCTCTGCTTTTCAATATGCTATCTGTGTTTGTTAGTCATCTGTATATATTCTTTGGGGAAAAGTTTGTTTAGTTGTTTCTTCTGCTTTTTGATTGGGTTGTTTGTTTTTCTGGCTTTGAGTTGTATGAGCTGCTTATATATTTTGGAAATTAATCCTCTGTCAGTTGTTTCATTTGCTATTATTTTCTCCCATTCTGAGGGTTGTCTTTTTACCTAGCTTATAGTTTTCTTTGCTGCACAAAAGCTTTTAAGTTTAATCAGGTCCCACTTGTTTACTTTTGTTTTTATTTCCATTACTCTAGGAGGTGGGTCATAGAGGATCATGCTTAGATTTATGTCATTGAATGTTCTGCCTTTGTTTTCCTCTAAGAGTTTTATAGTTTCTGGTCTTACATTTAGGTCTCTGATCGATTTTGAGTTTATATTTGTGTATGATGTTAGGAAGTATTCTAATTTCATTCTTTTACATGTAGCTGTCCAGTTTTCCCAGCACCATTTATTGAAGGGGATGTCTTTGTTCCATTGTATATTCTTGCCTCCTTTGTCAAAAATAAGGTACCCATAGGTGCATGGGTTTATTTCTGGGGTTTCTATCTTGCTCCATTAGTCTATATTTCTGTTTTTGTGCCAGTACCATACTGTCTTAATGACTATAGGTTTGTAGTATACTCTGAAGTCAGGAAGGTTGATTCCTCCAGCTCCATTCTTCTTTCTCAAGACTGCTTTGGCTATTTGGGCTCTTTTGTGCTTCCACATGAATTGTGAAATTTTTTGTTCCAGTTCTGTGAAAAATGCCATTGGTAATTTGATAGGGATCACATAGAATCTGTAGATTGCATTTGGTAGTATAGCAATTTTCACAATGTTGATAATTGCTACCCCGGATCATGGAATATCTCTCCATCTGTTTATGTTGTCTTTGATTTCATTAGTGTTGTATAATTTTCTGTGTACAGTTCTTTTATCTCCTTCAGATCAGATCAGTCGCTCAGTTGTGTCCGACTCTTTGCAACCCCATGAATCGCAGCACGCCAGGCCTCCCTGTCCATCACCAACTCCCGAAGTTCTCTGAGACTCACGTCCATCGAGTCAGTGATGCCATCCAGCCATCTCATCCTCTGTCATCCTGTTCTCCTCCTGCCCCCAATCCCACCCAGCATCAGAGTCTTTTCCAATGAGTCAACTCTTCGCATGAGGTGGCCAAAGTACTGGAGTTTCAGCTTTAGCATCATTCCTTCCAAAGAAATCCCAGGGCTGATCTCCTTCAGAATGGACTGGTTGGATCTCCTTGCAGTCCAAGGGACTCTCAAGAGTCTTCTCCAACACCACACTTCAAAAGCATCAATTCTTTGGTGCTCAGCCTTCTTCACAGTCCAACTCTCACATCCATACATGACCACAGGAAAAACCATAGCCTTGACTAGACGAACCTTTGTTGGCAAAGTAATGTCTCTGCTTTTGAATATGCTATCTAGGTTGGTCATAACTTTCCTTCCAAGGAGTAAGCGTCTTTTAATTTCATGGCTGCAGTCACCATCTGCAGTGATTTTGGAGCCCAGAAAAATAAAGTCAGCCACTGTTTCCACTGTTTCCCCATCTATTTCCCATGAAGTGGTGGGACCGGATGCCATGATTTTCGTTTTCTGAATGTTGAGTTTTAAGCCAACTTTTTCACTCTCCACGTTCACTTTCATCAAGAGGCTTTTTAATTCCTCTTCACTTTCTGCCATAAGGGTGGTTTCATCTGCATATCTGAGGTTATTGGTATTTCTCCCAGCAATCTTGATTCCAGCTTGTGTTTCTTCCAGTCCAGTGTTTCTCATGATGTACTCTGCATATAAGTTAAATAAGCAGGGTGACAATATACAGCCTTGACGAACTCCTTTTCCTATTTGGAACCAGTCTGTTGTTCCGTGTCCAGTTCTAACTGTTGCTTCCTGACCTGCATACAAATTTCTCAAGAGGCAGATCAGGTGGTCTGGTATTCCCATCTCTTTCAGAATTTCCCACAGTTTATTGTGATCCACACAGTCAAAGGCTTTGGCATAGTCAATAAAGCAGAAATAGATGTTTTTCTGGAACTCTCTTGCTTTTTTGATGATCCAGCGGATGTTGGCAATTTGATCTCTGGTTCCTCTGCCTTTTCTAAAACCAGCTTGAACATCAGGAAGTTCACGGTTCACATATTGCTGAAGCCTGGCTTGGAGAATTTTGAGCATTACTTTACTAGCGTGTGAGATGAGTGCAATTGTGCGGTAGTTTGAGCATTCTTTGGCATTGCCTTTCTTTGGGATTGGAATGAAAACTGGCCTTTTCCAGTCCTGTGGCCACTGCTGAGTTTTCCAAATTTGCTGGCATATTGAGTGCAGCACTTTCAGAGCATCATCTTTCAGGATTTGAAATAGCTCAACTGGAATTCCATCACCTCCACTAGCTTTGTTCATAGTGATGCTTTCTAAGGCCCACTTGACTTCACATTCCAGGATGTCTGGCTCTAGGTCAGTGATCACACCGTCTCCTTAGGTAAGTTTATTCCTAGATACTTAATTCTTTTTGTTGCAGTGGTGAAGGGATTGATTCCTTAATTTCTCTTTCTGATTTTTCATTGTTAGTATATAGAAATACAAGTGATTTCTGTGTATTGATGTTGTATCCTGCAACTTTGCCAAATTCACTGATTAGCTCTAGTAATTTTCTGATACGATCTTTAGGGTTTTCTACATACAGTATCATGTCATCTACAAACGATGAGAGCTTTACTTCTTCTTTTCCAATCTGGGTTCCTTTTATTTCTTTTTCTTCTCTGACTGCTGTGTCTAGGACTTTCAGAACTATGTGAATAATAGTGGTGAAAATGGGTACCCCTGTCTTGTTCCTGATCTTAGGGGGAATGCTTTCAGTTTTTCACCATTGATAATAATGTTTGCTCTAGGTTTATCATATATGGCCTTTACTACGTTGAGGTAGGTTCCTTCTATGCCCATTCTTTGAAAAGCTTTGATCATTAATGGGTGCTGAATTTTGTCAAAGGCTTTTTCTGCATCTATTGAGATGATCATATGGTTTTTATCTTTCAACTTTTTAATATGGTGTATCACACTGATTGACTTGCATATATTGAAGAATCCTTGCATCCCTGGAATAAAGCCAACTTGGTCCTAGTGTATGAGCTGTGTGATGTGCTGAATTCTGTTTGCCAGAATTTTGTTGAGGACTTTTACATCTATGTTCATCAATGATATTGGCTTATAGTTTTCTTTTTTGTGTGTTGTCTTTGTCTGGTTTTGGTATCAGGGTGATAGTAGCCTCACAGAATGAGTTTGGAAGTGTTCCTTCCTCTGTAATTTTTTGAAAGAGTTTTAGAAGGATAGGCATTAGCTATTCTCTAAATGCTTGATATAATTCTCCTGTGAAGCCATCTGGTCCTAGGCTTTTGTGTTTGGGGAAATTTTTGATCCCAGCTTCAATTTCAGTGCTTGTAATTGGGTTGTTCATAAATTCTATTTCTTCCTGGTTCAGTCTTGGAAGATTGAACTTTTCTAAGAATCTGTCCATTTCTTCCAGGTTATCCATTTTATTTCCATATAGTTGTTCAAATAGTCTCTTATAATCCTTTGTATTTCTGCATTGTCTGTTTAACTTCTCCTTTTTCATTTCTAATTTTGTTGATTTGATTCTTCTTTTTGTCTTGATGAGTCTGGCTAAAGGCCTGTCAATTTTATCTTCTTAAAGAACCACCTATTAGTTTTATTCATCTTTACTATTGTTTCTTTCATTTCTTTTTCATTTATTTCTGCTTGGATCTTTATGATTTATTTTCTTCTACTAATTATGTTTTTTGTTGTTGTTGTTGTTGTTCTTTTTCCAGTTATTTTAGGTGTAAAGTTAGGTTGTCTATTCGATGTTTTCCTTGTTTCTTGAAGTAGGATTGTGTTGCTATAAACTTCCCTCTTAGAACTGCTTTTCCTGTGTCCCATAGGTTTTGAGTTGTTGTAGTTTTACTGTCATTTGTTTCTAGATTTTTTTTATTTCCCTTTTGACTTCTTCAGTAACCTGTTGGCTATTTAGAAATGTGTTGTTTAATCTCCATGTATTTCTGTTTCTTAAAGCATTTTTCTTGTAACTGATATCTAATCTCATAGCGCTGTGGTTGGAGAAGATACTTGATACGATTTCAATTTTCTTAAATTTACTGAGATTTGATTTGTGACCCACGATGTGGTCTATCCTGGAGAATGTTTCATGTGCACTTGAGAAGAAGGTGTATTCTTCTGCATTTGGATGGAATATCCTGAAGATATCAATGAGATCCATCTCATCTAATGTATCATTTAAGACTTGTGTTTCCTTATTAATTTTGTTTTAATGATCTGTCCATTGGTGTAAGTGGGTTGTTAAAGTTTCCTACTATTATTGTATTACTGTCAATTTCTACTTTTATGTCTGTTAGTGTTTGTCTTATGTACTGAGGTGCTCCTGTGTTGGGTGCATAGAGATTTACAATTGTTATGTCTTCCTCTTGGATTGATTCCTTGATCATGATGTAGTGTCCTTCTTTATCTCTTGTAATCTTCTTTATTTTAAGGTCTATTTTGTCTGATATGAGGATTGCTACTCCAGCTTTCTTTTGCTTCCCATTTGCATGGAATATATTTTTCCATCCTCTCAGTCTCTCTGTGTCTTTAGACACGTATACGGGGTTTCTTGTAGACAGCATATATATGGGTCTTGTTTTTGTATCCATAGAGCCAGTCTGTGTCTTTTGGTTGGAGCATTTAATCCATTTACATTTAAAGTAATTATTGATATATATGTTCCTATTGCCATTTTCTTAATTATTTGGCATTGATTTTCTTGATCTTTTTTCTTTTCTTGTATTTCTTGACTATATAAGTCCCTTTAACATTTGTTGAAAAGCTGGTTTGGTGGTACTGAATTTTCTTAACTTTTGCTTGTCTGAAATGCTTTTTATTTCTCCATCAATTTTGAGTGAGATCCTTGCCAGGTACAGTAATCTTGGTTGTAGATTTTTCCCTTTTACTACTTTAAATATATCCTGCCATTCCCTTCTGGCCTGCAGAGTTTCTGCTGAAAGATAAGCTGTTAAGCATATGGGGTCTCCCTTGTTTTTAACTTGTTGCTTCTCTGTTGCTGCTTTTAATATTGTGTTTACTCTTGTTACTTTGATTATTGTGTGTCTTGGTGTGTTTCTCCTTGGGTTTATCCTGTGTGGGACTCTTTGTGTCTCTTGGACTTGAGTGACTATTTCCTTTTCCATGTTGGGGGAATTTTCAACTATAATCTCTTGAAAAATGTTCTCATACCTTTTCTTTTTCCTTCTTCTGGGACCCCCATAACTCGAATGTTGGTGGTTTGATATTGTCCCAGAGGGCTCTGAGACTATCCTCAGTTCTTTTCATTCTTTTTACTTTATTCTGCTCTTTGGAAGCTATTTCCACCATTTTGTCTTCCAGCTCACTGATTTTTCTTCTGCTTCAGATATTCTGCTATTGATTCCATCTAGAGTATTTTTAATTTCAGTAATCGTGTTGTCTTTTTATGTTTATTCTTTAATTCTTCTAGGTCTTTTTTAATTGATTCTTACATTTTCTCCATTTTGTTTTCAAGGTTTTTGAACATCTTTACTATCATTATTCTGAATTCTTTTTCAAGTAGTTTGCCTATTTCCTCTTCATTTATTTGGACTTCTGTGTTTCTAGTTTGTTCCTTCATTTGTGTAGTATTTCTCTGCCTTTTCATTATTTTAACTTATTGTGTTTGAGGTCTCCTTTTCCCCAGGTTTCAAGGTTGAATTCTTCCTTTTGGGTTCTGCCCTCCTAAGGTTGGTCCAGTGGTTTGTGTAAGCTTCTTAGAGAGTGAGATTTATGCTAAATTTTTGTTTGTTTCTCCTCTGACTGGCAAGGCTGAGGGAAGTGGTAATCCTGTCTACTGATGATCTGGTTTGTATTCAGGTCTTGTATTCAAGTGGTTTCCTTTGTGTGAGTTCTCACTATCTGATACTCCCTAGGGTTAGTTCTCAGGTAGTCTAGGGTCTTGGAGTCAGTGCTCCCACTCCAAAGGCTCAGGGCTTGATCTCTGGTCAGGAATGAAGATTCCACGAGTAGTTTGTTACGGTATTGCTACAGCTGCTAAGTCACTTCAGTCGTGTCCGACTCTGTGCGACCCCAGAGATGGCAGCCCACCAGGCTCCCCCATCCCTGGGATTCTCCAGGCAAGAACACTGGAGTGGGTTGCCATTTCCTTCTCCAACTGGCATTAAGTGAGATTAAAACAAATATCCAAAACGAGAAACCAGAGATGAACCCCAGACAAATGACACTTACAAAATCAGGCAAATAATAATTAAAATAATGGAATATACATATACACCCACGAGCAAAGTCAAAACAGTCCAACAAAAATACAGTATATTGACCTGGCAAACAAAGGAAATAAAAAATTATATTTACCAGTTAAGAACAAAACTAACTAAAGCACAAACTGGAAAACAAAACTAAAGCAACGTGCCAAGTGGGGAATAAAGCAATGAAAACAAAATGAACAAATATGTTGAGAGGAAAGGGAAGAAAGCAAAGAAAGAATAGATATGCAAAGTTAAACAGAGGTAGATCAAGATTTATATACATTAAAGATTAACTGCAAGGGGAAAAGAACAGTTGGAAAGGCAAACAGAGGAATAAATGTAGAAAAAATATAACAGTTTTTTAAAAATTAAAATTAGGAAAAAGAAAAAAAAAAACAGGAAGAAGAAATTAGAAAAAGGAAAACTCCACAGAATGCAAAAGCCCAATGTAGAGGCAGAGGTTTATAATAACAATAAAAAATGTGACTGAGGAAGTTCTAAAGCTTAATTAGATTTCCTAGTGTCAATAAAATCAACAACTACAACAGAGTGGGGTAAAAAAGGAAACAAAAAGAAAAAAAAAATCCAAAAGAATCTATAGAACAAGTCAAAAGATAAGAATAATAAATATTTTTCTTGAGTCACTGCTGTCAGGATCCTTTCCCTCACCTCACCTCCCTAGGATGCCCTCCAACAATGTACTGATCTCTGGACCTGTTGTGGGGGCAGCTCAGATTCTAATCTGGTCCTACTCCTGGGTGTTTTTGTCTCCAATGTCCACGGCTATCAGAGCTAGTGTGTTTTCTTTTGTGGGAGCTCTCAGTGACCTTTCATATATTCCATAGACAGAGTCTGCCTAGTTGATCGTGTGGATTTAATCTGCAGTTTGTACAGCTGGTAAGAAGGTTTAGGGTCTTCTTCCTCAGCCACACTGCCCTGGGTTTCAATGGTGGTTTTATTTCCACTTCTGCATGTAGGTCATCCACTGGGGTTTGCCCCTGAGGCTGCCCTGGAGGACTTGGGTTTGCCTCTGTGAGGACCAGGTGTGGAGGTGGTGTAGCTGCTTGGGTCACAGTGGTTCTGGCAGCACCAGGTACTCAGGGGAGTTGGAGGCTAGAGCAGCAGGAAATATAGTGCTTTAGAAGGGTATGGCAACCAGTATTAGCCAATATGCTCCAGCATTCTTGCCTGAAGAACCCCACATCCTGACACAGAAGCCTGGCAGGGCACAGTCTATAGGGTCGCAAAGCGTTGGACATGACCGAAGTGACCCTGCATGCATAGACGCAAGATTTTTTTTGCCTATGGCAGCTCTGCCCCAGTGAGAGTTGAGAGTGAAGGTGGCACAGCTGCTTGGCTTACACCTAGCGGTGCAAAGTGTGCAGAGACATGGACTGCCTCCACCCCAGGAGTTATGGCCCTATCAGAATCTTTTTTTTGAGCCTCTTAGGGCTGGTGATCAGAAGGTCTCTTTGACCAGTCTTTCTCCATAGCTCCGCCAATTCAGGCACTAAGAGGGCTCCCTTGCCTGGGGTCCTTCTCTGTTGTTCAGTGCATCACGCACAGAGAGGGGCCGCCTAGCTGGGGTCCTACTCTAGATCAGTGCGTCAGCCACTTAAAGGGGCATCCTGAGTGGGGTCCAGGTCCGTAGTTCATTGCGTCAGGGTTTGACGGGCCGGCCTCTCTGTTGTTAAGCTGCTGATGCTGGCGTGTAGGGAGAGAGGCTATGGCGATGGTTCCAGCCACTACACGTGACTCAGCAGCATCACCTTGCTTCCATGGCTGCATGGCTTTCCTCCATGGGCATTTCCCACCACAATCTCCTCCCCCATAACCCCTCAAATCTGTTTCTCCACAGTCAACAGCAGCCCTTGCCCTAGGATTGCTCCACAACCCCTAAACTCCAGCTCCCAGCTGCTGCACCTTTCAGGGGACCCACGTCCCTGTCCGGGATATGTATGGCTGTGGCAAGGACTGTCTGATTCTCATTCCATTTATGCTGTCACAGATCAGCTCACTCTCAGCCATAAATGTTTCTCCTCTGACTCAGACAATTGCCCCAATGTGGGGATCAGACTCCTGCTTCAGTTCCCCCACCAGCCAGGGGCAGGTCCTACTAACACTTGTTTTTCCCCCTAGTTCCTTGGTCCTACCGAGTTCTGCGTGGTTCTATATATTCTATTCTTCTGGTCAGGTACTCCTGTCCACTCTCAGCTGGTGTTCTGCATGCACTTCTGTGTCTGAAGGTGTATTCCTGATGTATCCGTGGAGACAGATGTTCTCCACGTCCACCTACTCCTCTGCCATCTTCTCTCCACAGTGCCTTTTATAGACCTGCCTGTTAAAGGTTACTTCCATTTCATCAATTTTAGGGAATGCTCACCCTTTACCACCCACAGAAAGAATATTTGTACTATCTTTTACAAAAGTATTGACGACCAGATAAATTTATGTCACTTAAATCTAAGTAACTCTAAAAAGTCATTATTGAGATTTTCCTGGTAATCTAGTAGCTAAGGCTCCGAGCTCCCAATACAGGGGGCCTGGGTTCAATCCCTGGTCAGGGAAATACAATAGATTACACATGCCACAATGAAGAACCAGCTCAGCCAAATAAACAAACAGCAAGCCATTATTTGTCAGTTATAATAACAAGACAATCAGTCTTAGGTACCATTATCAGTTGAACTGTGCCACCCAAAAAGACGTGTTAAAGTGCTAATCCCCAGTACCTCAGATTATAACCTTTGGAAATAGGGTCACTGAAGATTTAATTAGTTAAAATAAGGTCATACTGGAGTAGGGTGGGCCCTTAACCCAATTTGACTGGTGTCCTCCTGAGAAAAGAAGACACGCAGGGGAACACTATGTGAAGCGGAGGCAGACTGAGCTATGCTGCTGCAAGCCACTGAACACTAAACAAGGATCCTCCCTAGAAGCCACAGAAGGAGCGGCCCTGCCAACACCTTGATTTAAGGTTTCTGACTTCCTAAACTGTGAGAGAATTAAATTTATGTTGTTTTAAACCACCCAGTTTATGGTATTTAGTGATGATAGCCCTAGGAAATGATTATGAAAATGAAAGTGTTAGCTGCTCAGTTCAGTTCAGTTGCTCAGTCGTGTCCAACTCTTTGCGACCCCATGAATCACAGCACGCCAGGCCTCCCTGTCCATCACCATCTCCCGGAGTTCACTCAGACTCATGTCCATCGAGTCGGTGATGCCATCTAGCCATCTCATCCTCTATCGTCCCCTTCTCCTCCTGCCCCCAATCCCTCCCAGCATCAGAGTCTTTTCCAATGAGTCAACTCTTCACGTGAGGTGGCCAAAGTATTGGAGTTTCAGCTTTAGCATCAGTCCTTCCAAAGAACACCCAGGACTGATCTCCTTTAGGATGGACTGGTTGGATATCCCTGCAGTCCAAGGGACTCTCAAGAGTCTTCTCCAATGCCACAGTTCAAAAGCATCAGTTGTTTGGCGCTCAGCTTTCTTCACAGTCCAACTCTCACATCCATACATGACCACTGGAAAAACCGTAGCCTTGACTAGACGGACCTCTGTTGGCAAAGTAATGTCTCTGCTATCTCGGTTGGTCATAACTTTCCTTCCAAGGAGTAAGCGTCTTTTAATTTCATGGCTGCAATCACCATCTGCAGTGATTTTGGAGCTCCCAGAAATAAAGTCGGACACTGTTTCCCCATCTATTTCCCATGAAGTGATGGGACCAGATGCCATGATCTTAGTTTTCTGAATGTTCAACTCTTTGCCACCCCATGAACTGCAGTCCGCCAAGGTCCTCTGTCCATGGAATTCTCCATGGAAGAATACTGGAGTGGGAAGCCATTACCTTCTCCAGGGAATTGAACCCAAGTCTCTTGCATTGCAGGCAGAGTCTTTACCTTCTGAGCCACCAGGGAAGCCCAGGAAACGATTCTATGTACCCTCCATAGCAAAACTATATCATAACTAGAACAGGTGTTAAAAAAACAAATGCACATTATTTGCAGATATTATTTTGACCAAAGTAATTTTGGTGGTGATCTACAGATAGTACCTGAATATCCCAGGTAAGAATTTTTAAAGAGTCCCAGGATTTCATGTTCTGTGTCTACTAGAAACTGGTATATACCACCCAAGGGAGAACTAATACTTATAGGATCAACAGAGTTGTCTCTCTAAATATCACATGATATCATTTATATGTGGAATTTTTTTTTTTTAATGATACAAATGAACTTATTTACAAAACAGACTCACAGACATAGAAAACAAACTTATGGCTAGCAAAGGGGAAGGATGGGGGGATAAATTTGGAATTTGAGGTTAACAGATACACACTACTATATATAAAATAGATAAACAACAAGAACCTACAATATAGCACCGGGAATTATAGTAAATATCTTGCAATAACCCACAATGGAAAAGAATTTGAAAACAAATGCATATATATAACTATAACTGAATCACTTTGCTGTACACATCTGGAATACTGTAAATCAACTATACTTTAATAAAAAAATTTTAAAAAGCTTTATCACTTATTATGGGTCATATGCCAAGAATCAGATGGTTCACATGAAATCACTTTAAAATGGAATTCTATAATTCCTTATACACCAGAATATAATCGTGGACTAGGACAATGATGTTATACAATTTCATTTACTCCCTCTGATGATCCACGTCTTAAACAGCCACAGTTTTGTATACAGGTCAAATCCCCGTATTTAATGTTGTTTATGTCAATATAAAGAAAATCTTAATAATAATTTTTTTATTGCCTTGCCATTGACTATTTGAGACTCCAAGACTTGTTTAAATAAAAAGTTACATACTGAATAACAACAGAATTTATTGTAACTAACTTCTCAGAACTATAAAATATGTTACTTTTTCAACAAGTTCAAAATACTTTTAGAAAAACTTACTAACCTGGTCAAAAATCATTACAAATCTTTTAGGATCTTTTTATTAGACAGCAAATCTGTTTTAGAATCTTAATAAAGATCAGTCAAAATAGAGCCAAGGTACAAACTGAGAATAAAAGAACTGTGTTGAGGCTACTGTTCAGACTATATTTGATCACTTGATTAAATTTTTAATGTCAAGAGGTTTGCTCTTTCTATAAAAATTAGTACTGCAACCTGGTGTTCAGGTACCTTACCCACCAAGTTATGTGTCATAGAGCTTCTTATACACAGATAATTATCATTTGTAAGGATATCAGCTACAGCCTTCTATAACTAAAGAACTTCAATTCTGCATTAAAATTAAGAAAGGAAATTGGTTTATTAAAGCACAATTTTAGAAGATATTATTAAAATACCTAAAATTAATAGATATTAGCCAGGGGACTTTCCTGGTGGTCCAGTGGTTAAGACTCAGCATTTTTACTGCTGAGGTTCAGTTCTTAGTCAGGGAACTAAGATCCCACAAGTTGTGCAGTGTGGCCAAAAAACAAACAAGCAAATAAAAAAAGGTATCAGCCAGAAACAGCTTCCCAAGAGGAGAGATGGATAGTCTGCAATTTATATTATTTAAAATCATCAAAAAAAATACTATCCACTTTGGAGAAACAACTCTGATTAGGGATCTCGTGTAGATAATACCAAATTCTCTGGTCCGAAGGCTCTACAGCAAAGTCATCCTTTTGTACTCTATGCAATTTCCAGAACCTTCTGGGCAATAGGCTGCTTATAGAGCAAAATGATAAATACTTGCTACTATCAGCAAAAACTACAATCACATCTTAAAAGTAATTACATTTTATATCTCTAAACAAATCCACTAACCACTCAGGTTTAAGTCTTTAGACATTTTAAAAACTGCCATCTGAGGAGTAACCATTGTCATGGACTAGTAGGGGTCATTATCACATCTGGGACTCAGTGTGAGCATTAAGTGACTTTGGCCAATCATGGGGGATGTGTTTTATCTTCCGTCCCATTCTGACAAAATTGGATGGAGAGCCACTTCCAGGGCAATTTGCTCATCACAGTCAGGGTGTTGAGGAACAGACATCATGCCTCTATGCAGCAGCTGTTTATACTGCCCTAGTGCAACTCTGTTAACCTGAGCACAGAGAGCTGAGCATGGATACCACATGTATCACACATAAAGCAAAGACTATAATCCAGAGGTAGGTTTCCACAAAGTTTGTTTTGTTTTAGTTTGGCCATGCCACATGGGGCGGCGTGCAGGATCTTCGTTCCCCAACCAGGGATCAAACCTGAGCTCTGGCAGTGAAAGCACTGAGTCCTAATCACAAGACTGCCAAGGAATTCCCATTAACAAATTATTATTAATAGTATCAGTACCTATACTTTTCTTTCAGACAAATTTGTTATTTATGTTTCATTAGTATTCAAAAGTAGTTGTATCCTCTCCAATCAATGCCCAATATGTTATTTCACCAAGGAAAAAAAGGTAGGATAGGCAGTCTATGGAACCCTTGAACCTACAGTAAACTACAGATCAGAAGTGTGAGAGCCCATGATTAAAGATACAATGTGCCACCCACTGCAACCCAGTCTCAAACGGAAACGATCTACAAAATCAAAATAAGTAAGATACACCAAAAGGTATCGCAACTTTTAAGACTTCTTTTTTAAAGTCCTGAGCTGATATTAGCTATTTATGCAGTTGGAATTTTAGGATTTTAAATGTTAATTCCCTCCTTGGAGTAAATACTTGAAGGTTTTAAACCAAAGTTATAATAAAGTGAAGGAGGGTTCAAGATTCCAAGTTATTGACAGGCACAGGCAGTGCGACTGCTCACCAGCCTGACCGCTGGCACAATGCTCACCTTCAAGAAGGTGCCTATCTCTGCTGACTGGATACTCTCCCCTTAAAGAGCCCCAGGAGCATGTCCTGTACGTTCTTCCAAGGTTTTTTTTATACCAAACTCGGGAAATCCTTCCTTGGGTCTTTGCCTATTTCAATCTTCTGTGGACCCAGAATAAATGCTGGGAGTGGGCAGACTCCTCATGAAAACTTATTACGTAATTAAAACGATATCAAGTAAAGTCTTAGCTTTTTCTTCCTTAGTTTTGGCAATTCTGATTTTTTTAAGCTTTAAGATAGAACTTGTTTTTTATTCCTCTGATTATTTGCCATTTTTTCAGGACTTTATCTCATTCCTTACAATTCTTTACACATGTGGAGACAAAACTGAATGAAAAAAAGACTACCATTACTAAGACATTAATGACTACAACTACAAAAAAATTTAAAAATCCAAACCAACTTTCAATTCTCAACTTTATCATCACAATTCACTTACTTAATAAGGTTCTGGAAAGCATAACCATCTGTCCACTGTTCAGTAAACGAAGCCCCATGTCGGACTGTGGTAAAGTGGCCCAGTCTCAAGCGATCTTGCATGCTTTTATCTCTACATGCCATCTTCTCTTGTTTTGACTTAGGGGAAAAGGACAAATAGAAAATAATCGTATTTTCCTACAAGAACTCAGATGCAGGGCTATGTTTGTTTTTTGTACTATACTGCTCAAAGTTTAGGACAACTGGCTCAATCTACACTGATTTCAGGAAGTTCCCTAAAGCTATAAACATTTTATATAACCCATAAGCATTCTACATCAACATATACTAACATACATTTCTGTTATAAATGTGGAATTTCCCTTCTATAAAATTAATGAATTAAGAGATGAAGCAAAGTTCTCCTCAGTATCTTTGACATTAATAATTCACTTCACTTTTTATCAGTGTTCCCTGTCCCTTTAATAGCATTTCAAAGATTTCAGCAAAAAAACAAACCACTAGTCTGTCTCAAACCTCTAGCTTATAATAATTTCATTAGGAAGTACTGTCATCTTCAAACTTTTCACTGTAAGATAAATAACTACTGGAGATATGTTTTACAAATTTTAAGACATTAATTATTTATGATATATAATAAACAATTAAATATTTATTTCAATAATTATAAGAAATAATTACTAAAGGCAAATTGCAACTAATCACTTACTATTAATATAATAAAGGAGGCATCAGCCAATTAAATAATCATATACAAGTAATTGCCAACTAGTTTAAAATACAAAACACTTAATTATCACATTATTATATATATAAATTACTCTAAATACCATATCTGAAATGGACATAAAACTATTGCTAAATGTCTGTATTAATAGGATGTGCTGTGTGCTCAGTCACTCAGTCGTGCCTGCCTCTTTGCAGCCTCATAGACTATTGCCCACTAGGCTCCTTTGCCCATGGAATCTTCCAGGCAAGAATACTGAAGTAGGTTGCCATTTCCTACTCCAGGGGATCTTCCCAATCCAGGGATCAAATCTCTTGAGTCTTCTGCATTGGCATGTGGCACGTGGGGTCTTTAACACTATGGCAACCCAGTAGCCCTTTCCTAAACCCAAAAGCCCTTTGTTGGTTTTTTGTTCTTCTTTCCAAAGAAGAGACATGGATTTACATAAATGTTTCTTACCAAAGAAGCTAGGCACACCCATGCCCACATAAGACAGAGAACTAAAGCTGTGGTCAGTCCTTTCCTACTTTGAAATACTTTCATTTCAGGTAAAAAGTTAGAAGTCACAACAATGGCACACCCTAAGCATCTTGGAATACAGAGTTGAGGCCACTACTTATCACTTACCTTTTCTATAAGCAGTTTCTTGCTCATCGTCACACATCGATTTAATCGTTCTTTGTATTTCTCTAACATCTTTTGCTGTTCATCAATCTGCCGTCTCAAATCACAGTTGGCCTTCAATGGAAAAAAATTTTTTAAATTAGCTCCAAGGAAGACAGATTAATACAAAAGCAGTTTCTAGGGAGTCTGAAAAGCATTTCTTTTGTTAAATTATAAGCAAAACTGAGATTTAAAGAGGTAAGAGTAACTATGACTTTAAAAAAAGAAGGTAAATACTTTGTTCCTTGATTTTCTTTTAATAAACTTATCATTTATTAAAGATGAATTCTGCTACTAGAAGCAGGATGTTTTTCTACTGGTCATACTTTACTCCTCCCCAAAGCCAGTTACAGATAAATCCAGTACCCCACACATGCTAATACTGTCATAAAATAAAAGAAAAAATCTATCATGAATGAGATGTTTATTTAGAATTCATTTAAGTAGCACTTTTAAGCATTTATAGATTAAATACTTACAAAGGGTGAATAAGCACTACTAAAAAAACAACACATAATGTTCTTTATGTTCAATTGTTGCTCTTCTGTTCTTCCTTCCAAAGAAGAGACATGGATTTACATAAATGTTTTTTACCAGAGAAGCCAGGCACACCCATGCCCACATAAGATAGAACTAACAAACAAGCTGAATACAAGGTCTTGGTTCAAGAAAACCAGAATGTAAATACACAGTTGATTTAGCTGTGGTCAGAAGGGTGGGCTAAATACTTTGAAAAATTCAAGACTCCTACAATAACAGAGAAGCGAAGAACCACTAACCCCAGGTCAATTTTGACTTGCAACTCCTGAGTTTACTCTTGTGTTAAACAAAAGATATCTACTCTTTTGGCAAATAAATGATACTATAGCACACTCGATTTTTGAGACTTTGAAGCTTCATTTTAAAGTGACCATTGTGCAACAGTTTCCATCTCCAAGTATCTACTTTCCTCATAATTTCTTCCTATTAGTTCTTCTGAGAGCGCTCATGAGTTCCATGGACCACATTACCAAAGGCCAAGTACAAGGACATTTGGTTAAATATGTCTAATTCATACTTAAAAAATCTGCAAGCCAAAGATCATATAATGCATATATATGAAGTCCAATCTACTTTTGGAAGGTGAACATCCCTTAAAATCTATAATCAAATTTATGGAATCAATCTCTGGCAGTTTATTTTAAATTTTAAAAACTCTAAATTTTTGTGGTTTCCAACACTAATGATTTTGTGTTCAGGTTTAAAATAGCACCTGACTAGCAGGTCCTGATGCAGCCTTACCCAAACATCTAACTAAAATGGAAAAACTCAATCAATGGTCCATGCCTGTCTGAAAGGAGACAAAAAGAGCAGTGGTTATTCCCCTGTCCCTCCGAATCAGAAACACAAGCTCTCATCAATTTGAAAAAATGGCATCTCTCCTTTGTGTCTTCTTTTCTGACGTAACCATTCCATTGGCACTGTTCTAGATCCAAAGAAAGACTACAATCTTCAGAAAACAAAGGATTAGAAAGACGGGAGTGGCAAAGAGGACATACCGTTTCCTGGGAAATAAAACCATATTTTTAAAACTCCCCAAAATAATCCTAAGTTAGGGTCAGTTTTTTACATACTCCATCTTCTCAATCTTAAGAAAATCAGATGATGAAGAAGACAAGCCCATGATCCTTTTTTAGCTCAGCAGAGCTACCCTGGACAAAAATCTTAATTTTTTGGTTTAGATTAGACAATTAGACTAGGATTTCTATAAACACACAATATCTAATTATAAACCTTGGCAATTCAATGAGCACCCAAGTGAAAAGAAGAGACGTTAAGAGCAACACCAAGCAAGTATACATGCTAACAACGAAAGATGGAAAATAGGTACTGAGTTTAAACACGGCTCTTCTCACTGAAGGATGGAGAAAAGCAAACTAAGAAACAAAACCACCAGGCCTAAGGAAAAATGTTTCTGAATAGAAAAGGGAACATCAGCTTGAGAACAATAAAAACATTGGAGATTAAAATGTTAGCCAATTTTATTTACAAATTGGTAGTATTTATGTATAGATGGATTCATGTACAGGGACTTCGATGGCAGTCCAACAGTTAAGACTTCATGCCTCCACTACGTGGGAATCCCTGACCAGGTAACTGCATCCTGTATGCTGCGTTTTGTGGCCAAAAAATAAAAATAAATAAACAATTTCTTTAAAAAATTTTATATATGCTATAAATAGATCAAAAATTACTATAGTAAATATACCAAATGTTTTAATTGCAGTTAATGGAATTATGGGTGTCATTTTATTTTTTTTACTATTTTTACTATTCTCTAAATTTATTATAAAGAGTATGTGTTGCTTTTTACAATAAGAAAACAATAAACCTTAAAATATTTTTAAAAGGGTCAGTCAATATGCCAAACTGTATATTAAAAATTATTTCAGAAAATATCATGGTATTACTGTATAGCACAAGGAACTCTACTCAATATTCTGCAATAAGCTATATGAGAAAAGAATCTTAAAAAGAATGAATATATGTATAACTGAATTACTTTGCTATACATCTGAAACATAACAATGTAAATCAACCATACTCCAATAAAATAAAAAATTTTTTTAAAAATCATTGTATACTTTCTAGAGGTATATTTTAAACTCCATAGAGCTACTTTTAAAGTTTCTCTTGTGAGCACAAAACACTTTAGACGAATAGGTTATAAAAGATATAAAATGCAAAACCAGGACTGCAAAGTACTTGTGAAATAGTTTTTAAAATTCAAATACACATATATGTGGAATCTAGAAAAACGGTAGAGATGAACCTATTTCCAGAGCAGGAATAGAGACACAGACGTGGAGAACGGACATGTGGATGGGGGGGTGGGGCGTGGGGGGTGAGGAGGAGAATGGGAGGGTGAGACAAACTGAGAGTCTGGGATTGACACATACACACTACCATGGGTAAAACAGACTGCTAATGGAAGGCTGCTGTAAGCACAGGACGCTCAGCTTGGTGTGCTGTGATGACCAAGAGGGGTGGGACGGGGGGTGGGAGGGAGGTCCAAGAGGGAAGGGATATATGTATGCATATAGCTGACTCACTTCATTGTACAGCAGAAACTAATACAGTATAGCAATTATATTCCAATAAAAAAATCAATAAAATTTTTAAAAATTCAAAGACATTAAAAAAAAATTTCCCTGAAATGGGAAAACAACACTCTATATACATATTCTCACAGCTTCAACTCTCCACAGATATAGTCCTCTAGTATATATTTAAATACTAAAATTCTACAATTAAGATGTCCAATGTAAAGGTACCATTTGGAATATAGTTTGATCCTTGTTACCTACTCAGATTCCCTCAGATCAAAGGAAAATATCCAAATGTCTACATTTTAACTTTATTATTTAGTTACAGTAATTATCTCCATGATATGCACGTAATTCACACATATAAATATAGATAAATCAATCACTGCTTGTTATAAAATCTCGTATGACATTTTAATACTTACTCTTAATAAATCATCTATTCTTCCTTCCTTCTTCTCTAAATCAGAATTCTTACTGTTTTCTAGTGCAGATATTTTTTCTATTGTGAGGTCAGACTACAGGGATAAGCAGAAAACAAACTCAGGATTAGTCTCAAAATATTACATGTCATCAGATTTTTCTCATTACTTTTCTGAAAAAAAGCACTTGATGACACAACTAGCCTGGAATCACATGGCTCAAGAAATTAAATCTGCCTTTCTCATCTCATTCTTTAAGCATTACGTTCTGCTATACTTGTCCTTCAAAAATATATTAACTCTGGAATAAAATGTATGAATTCTCAAAATACTGTGCACTGAACAGTACAGAAACATACTCTCTAGAAATGAAACTAACTGAATAGAAAAGGTCATCAGAGGAGAAAGAACCCAAGTCTCTAAAGAACAAACATGCCACCTAGTGGAAACAGAGCAACCAGAAGAAGAGAGATGAATGCTCAAGTACCGAAGTCTATTCAACTATTCAAAAGTTTAATTCAAATAAAATTAAAATCTGCTCCTGAGGGCTGTTTAGCTCTTGTGACTTAAGAAATTCTCCTAGATTTCCAGGCATCCTGTCTTGAAGGTAACAAGGTACCAACAGGCTTCAAGAAAACAAGGTATAATATTTGGTGAGCTCAACACAACAAAATGGAGGATATATCCACTATCCTTTTAGCAGATATTATTTCTGAATATTCACAACATTCCCTAAATTAAGGAGTTTCTGAAGACTGTTAAGGAAGAATTATGTTGGTGTGCCACGTGTTAAAGAAGTTTAAAACAACAAGGTTTTACTGTGTATCACACAGAACTATATTCAATAGTTTGTAATAAACCATAATGGAAAAAGAATCAGAAAAAAAAAGAATACAGACACATACATATATATACGTATAACCAATCACTTTGCTATGCATGTGAAATTAACACAACATTCTAAATCAACGATATTTCAATAAAAAAGATTCCCTGCCGCCTACCGTAAGTACTGTGCCAACAAGTGTTTTGTAGATACTAAGATGATGATAATCAACCACATTTTATAGATAATTTGAACTGAAGAAAAATGAGGCCCCAAAAGATAAAGCATAAGTTGCAGAGCTAGAACCTGAATCGGGGTCCTGAGTTCTCCAAAACAAGTGCTTTTTTCCTTGATCCCATGCTGCAATAGAATCATCTCTGTCCATAATCTTTCTGAATACATCAGAAAGGCAAAGGAACACCTCAAAAAGTTAAAAGCACCTTCCAAAAGACTTGAAATATTCATAATGCAAGTTCTGAATACAACACACACAAATAAGTGAGATGAAGTCAGAGAAATAAAGGGAGAGAGAAGACCCAGGTTTTACACGCAGTGTTAGCATTTACTCCGAAGCAGTGCCTTCCCTCTCTGTTTATCAACCACTGACCTACCTGGGTCTGTCTGTGCTGGATGGAGATCTGTTTTTGGGAGCTGCAGGAATGCTCTGTGTTGCCAGATCCCGTAGATGAGGGACTGTTTTGCTGAGCCTGGAATAAAGGTGTACCACCAATCACAAGAAGTTTTCCATCTTTCTCCATGAGCATTTATATGGATACAAACGATTACATAAAACAAATACTTCCTGATGCAAACCAAGACTCAGGGCCATGGAGCCAAGACGAAAGTATACACAATTCAAATGAAAAGTAAGGGCTTGACAAGGTGGCTTAGATCATTTTACTGTAAATAGTTTAAAACACCAAATGCTTACAAATGAATTTTTTAAATATGGAAATTAAGTATGTAAATGTCCTTTTCATGGTACAATTGATGCTTGAAAAACACACGGGTTAAGGGCGCTGACCATCCACCCTCCTCCCCCCACCACGCAGTCAAAAATCCACAGGTAACTTTACAGGTGGCCCCCTGGATCCATAGTTCTAAATCTGCTGATTAAACCAGTCTCGAATGGTGTAACACATAGTATGGATCTATTAAAAAAAATTCCACATCAAAGTGGACCTGAGCAGTCAGTCCAAACCCACACGTCTTAACAGTCAACCGTAAACGTGCTTTCGCAGGACAGGCTGGTGAAGCACTCAAGCACCAGGGACGCCCATGACTCAGGCGGAGAGGACTGGAAACTTCTATTCAGAAGCACATCCGAGACCCTCAAACTCTGCCCAGGAACACACAGTGGGCCAAAAATTTTGGCCGATTTACAATATCATCACTTGTTTACTGTGACATTTTACACATAAATAATGGGGCATTCTAAGGCACTTTCAAATTTAGAAGGTTTAGGACTTAATATAATTCAACTGTTCAAGACTATGCAATCACTATACAGATGGTCACCAACTTAACAACGGTTCCACTTAACAAGTTTTCAACTCTATGATGGTGCGAAAGCAATAAGTTCAGTAGAAACGGTACTTCAAATTTTGAATTTTGACCTTTTCCTGGGTTAGTAACATGTGACACAGTACTCTCTCATGATGCCACACAGCAGCAGCAGGCCACAGCTCCCAGTCAGCCACAGAGTCATGAAGGTAAACAACCAGATACACTGAGAGCCATACACCCAGACACCCATATTGATTTTTACTTTCAGTATTCAATAAATTACATGAGATTCACCACTATATTATAAAATAGACTTTGTGTTAGGTGATTGCAGGCTAATATACATGTTCTGAGCACATTTAAGGCAAGCAAGGTTGAGCTATGATATATTCAATAGCTGAGGTATATTAAATGTATTTTTATTTACAAGTGGTATTTTCAACTCATGACCTGTTTATTAGGACCTAATCCCATCATAAGTCAAGGAAGACCTTTACTCCAAAGAGTCCTTTTAAAAACAAAATTGCACTCAACATAGTACAACCTATCATAATACATAATTAGACATAATTACAAAATACTGGATATTCTGGGGATTATGGGCTAATGGAAATATCATCTCATCAGAGAATACAGTGTTTCGAATAATGTAAGTTTCATCTGATACTTCCTAATTATTCCTTTATTTCTTTATTCGTTAACATTAAAACAATGTATAACCATCACCTATTGAGCAATTACTGCCATGATCACCAGTAGTCCTTCAGTTCAGTCGCTCAGTCATGTCCGACTCTTTGCAACCCCATGAATGCCAGACCTCTCTGTCCTTCACCAGCTCCCGGAGTTTACCCAAACTCATGTCCATTGAGTTGGTGATACCATCCAACCATCTCATCCTCTGTTGTCCCTTTCTCCTCCTGCCCTCAATCTTTACCTGCATCAGGGTCTTTTCAAATGAGTCAACTCTTTGCATCAGGTGGCCAAAGTATTAGAGTTGCAGCTTCAACATCAGTCCTTTCAATGAACACCCAGGACTGATTTCCTTTAAGATGGACTGGCTGGATCTCCTTGCAGCCCAAGGGACTCTTAAGAGTCTTCTCCAACACCACAGTTCAAAAGCATCAATTCTTTGGTGCTTAGCTTTCTTTATAGTCCAACTCTCACAACCATATGTGACTACTGGAAAAACCATAGCCTTGACTGGATGGACCTTTGTTGGCAAAGTAATGTCTCTGCGTTTTAATATGCTGTTGAGGTTGGTCATAACTTTCCTCCCAAGGAGTACACGTCTTTCAATTTCATGGCTTCAGTCACCATCTGCAGTGATTTTGGAGCCCCCAAAAATAAAGTCTGACACTGTTTCCACTGTTTCCCCATCTATTTCCCATGAAGTGACGGGACCGGATGCCATGATCTTAGTTTTCTGAATGTTGAGTTTTAAGTCAACTTTTTCACTCTCCTCTTTCACTTTCATCAAGAGGCTCTTTAGTTCTTCTTCACTTTCTGCCATAAGGGTGGTGTCATCTGCATATCTGAAGTTATTGATATTTCTCCTGGTGATCTTGATTCCAGCTTGTGCTTCCTCTAGCCCAGCGTTTCTCATGATGTACTCTGCATATAAGTTAAATAAGCAGGGTGACAATATACAGCCTTGATGCACTCCTTGTCCTATTTGGAACCAGTCTGTTGTTCCATGTCCAGTTCTAACTGTTGCTTCCTGACTTGCAAACAGATTTCTCAAGAGGCATGTCAGGTGGTGTGGTATTCCCATCTCTTTAAGAATTTTCCACAGTTTGCAGTGGTCCATACAGTCAAAGGCTTTGGCATAGTCAATAAAGCAGAAATAGATGTTTTTCTGGAACTCTCTTGCTTTTTTGATGATCCAGTGGATGTTGGCAATTTGATCCTTGGTTCCTCTGCCTTTTCTAAAACCAGCTTGAACATCTGGAAGTTCATGGTTCACATATTGCTGAAGCCTGGCTTGGAGAATTTTGAGCACTACTTTACTAGCGTGTGAGATGAGTGCAATTGTGCGGTAGTTTGAGCATTCTTTGGCATTGCCTTTCTTTGGGATTGGAATGAAAACTGACCTTGTCCAGTCCTGTGGCCACTGCTGCATTTTCCAAATTTGCTGGCATATCGAGTACAGCATTTTCACAGCATCATCTTCTAGGATCTGAAACAGCTCAACTGGAATTCCATCACCTTTACTAGCTTTGTTCATAGTGATGCTTCCTAAGGCCCACTTGACTTCACATTCCAGGATGTCTGGCTCTAGGTGAGTGATCACACCATTATGATTATCTGGGTTGTGAAGCTCTTTTTTGTACAGTTCTGTGTATTCTTGCCACCTCTTCTTAATAGCTTCTGCCTCTGTTAGGTCCATATCATTTCTGTCCTTTATTGAGCCCATCTTTGCATGAAATGTTCCCTTGGTATCTTTAGTTTTCTTGAAGAGATCTCCAGTCTCTCCCATTCTATTGTTTTCCTCAGTTTCTTTGCATTGATTGCTGAGGAAGGCTTTCTTATGTCTCCTTGCTATTCTTTGGAACTCTGCATTCAGATGGGTATATCTATCCTTTTCTCCTTTGCTTTTTGCGTCTCTTCTTTTCACAGCTATCTGTAAGCCCTCTTCATACAGCCATTTTGCTTTTTGCATTTCTTTTTCTTGGGGATGGTCTTGATCTCTGCCTCCTGTATAAGGTCATGAACACTGTCCATATGAACAATGTCCATAGTTCTTCAGGCACTCTGTCTAGTCCCTTAAATCTATTTCTCACTTCCACCGTATAATTGTAAGGGATTTGATTTAGGTCATAACTGAATGGTCTAGTGGTTTTCCCTACTTTCTTCAATTTAAGTCTGAATTTGGCAAAAAGGAGTTCATGATCTAAGCCACAGTCAGCTCCTGGTCTTGTTTTTGCTGACTGTATAGAGTTTCTCCATCTTCGGCTGCAAAGAATATAATCAATCTGATTTCAGTATTGACCACCTGGTGGTGTCCATGTGTAGAGTCTTCTCTTGTATTGTTGGAAGAAGGTGTTTGCTATGACCAGTGCGTTCTCTTGGCAAAACTCTATTAGCCTTTGCCCTGCTTCGTTCTGTAGTCCAAGGTCAAATTTGCCTATTACTCCAGGTGTTTCTTAACTTCCTACTTTTGCATTCCAGTCTCCTATAATGAAAAGGACATCTTTTTTGGGTGTTAGTTCTAAAAGGTCTGTAGGTCTTCATAGAACCATTCAACTTCAGCTTCTTCAGCATTACTGGTCAGGGCATAGACTTGGATTACTTTACAAAACCCTATAAGGAGGTGCTGCTATTTCCATTTATAGATAAAGAAAATGCAAATCCGAGATATTAAGTACCTACATGGGGTCACAGAGCTAGTCAGTGGGAATAAGAATTGAGGGCTATCTGCATCCACAGTAACCAATCTCTATGAGCACAGTACACTGACTCTCACATCGGCCATTATGGGTACTGCTGTGAACAGGCCACAAGCAAGCTAAGCACTTCATACACACAACTTAACTGAAGGCTCACACAGTCTTGTAAGGTAGGCGATAATATCATCTCCGTTTTTATTTATTCACTCATCAAGTACTCACTGAAACATCCCCATCTAAGTATCATGTTAGATGCTCGGGACGCAATGGCCAAGAAAAACAGAAACAAAACCTAAAGGCCCAGTCATCACTCTGCCTTATAAAACTCATAAACCAAGAGAAGATGTATAAAACACTGGATAAATACTTGTTGATAGAAACTGTTAAACAATCATATAAATAAATACAAAACTGCAATTAAGGATATGTGCTATAAGCATACACAACAAGGTACCTAACCTAACTTAATGAATTGAGGGTGAATTCCTTGATAAAATAATATCAGAGTTAAAATTTGAAGGAAATAAGCAGTCAAAGAGAAGAGACGATAGGGTCATTCCAGGTTCTCACATTCCATACAAGAACCCAAGTGGAAGAGAGAGAACTGTTGTGGGGATCAAAAAGTGAAAAATGAGGAGTCAGTCTCAAAGAGATAAAACAATGTACACAGCCTGTATGTCAGAGCAGTGATTAGAGCCAGGTTTAGGAGAGTCTAAATAATTGATAATGTTCCCTATTCTTCCTACAATGTGGCAAACCTAACCTCGTCTTATTGATGAAGGGTTATGATTGTAAAACTCACATACTATACTGCACTATGATATAACCATTATCTCTTTCAGTTATCATTAGATTGCTTTTAAAATCCTATCCTTTTAAAATCTATCTCTAAATAAACATTACTGAGCTGCTTTTATAATAAACACCAACAAGAATCACATGACAGGCTAAAAGGCTCTTTCTATGAACTTCTAGATTTTGGTATATGGGTTTTTTATTTTTTTTAATGCTTTTTCCTTTTTTAACATGTGCTCATTTCTACGTTTTCTTTCAGCAAACAAAGGGTACTAGAATGTCATTCAAGGAGACGTTTCCAAATTAAAGCTCTCTGTAAAAATGTACATATAAATAGCCCGTGATAAGTAAAACTGCAGAAAGTTAACTAAGTCAGTGGGACAGAAGTAAGGAGGTAGCAAATCCTTATGAAAATGAAAACAATACTTACAAAAGATAGGAGAACTACAAAAATATAAGGACCTACTGTGACAAGTGAATCCATGAAAATACTCCATGAAAATTCTTATCATTCATTCGGTATTAATTATGAACCTCTGTGCCTGGTCCTGTGTTAAACACTAGAAATGCAACACTGGAAAACAAAGAGAGCTTAGTCTCCTGAGTCCACAGTTACAGGATCATGTTCTCAAGAAATGAGAAGCTGATGGCCTTGCTAAGCAGACCATTGTAGTTGTAAATTTAGTCCAACCCTTACTCGGCAAAACATCCTTCCCAGACTTCCGTGTTCTTCATTCCAATTACAGAAGTAGTATTGGCTTCTAATTCATAATTACAGGCTAGATTTCCCAAAGTCCTACTGATACTTGGAAGGTTTTCTTTCTAAATGAAACCCTAATAGCATTAAGAAACAAAGGAGAATTAAGAATCAGAAATTTTTAAAAACTTTAAATTTTAAGAAACATTCAAAAGCATTTGGGATCAGACTGATAGAGAAAGTAAAATAAATTCACAGCTGGAAACACCAGCAGTAAAACAGGCTGGTTCTTTTCAAGGGAACTCCTCCAAAGCCCCACACTGAGATTTACCTTTACCAGGACTGACCCATGGAACAATTATCAGACATTTAAAACCTGTATAGTCCAACAAGGTCCCCTCTTGATCTCTCCCTTGCATAGTGAGAGCCATGGATACTACTGCTTCTGAACCAAGGGTAAAGCACAAGAATTGGTCTCTTAAATTAAAAAAACAAACATGTAAATATTTAAAATGAAAAAATGAGTGAGTCCAGGGGGAGGGGCTTCTGCTATGAATATTGTGTCCTAAGGAAAATAGCAAAGAAAGCACAGTATCCCTGCCCGCTACAACTGACAGAATGGAGGAATACGTGGATTACACCGCTAAGAGTTAAAAAGTTACCTAGCAAAACAACGCCCTCCTTATTTCCATGTTTGTAAAGGAGCTGGTTTTTCTGCTGAAAGCTGACCAGATGCTTACACAGGGATAACACACACACACACACACACCAATGGAGGGCTATTTGGGAAGCGGTACAATGCCACTGCAGAGAAAAATCCATGCCAATAACCTATGCTAAATCACTCTAATAGTACTGCATTCAACTAAAGCAAGATACATTTTTCAAGAAAACCAACAGCACAAAGTGGAGATCCAACATGAAAAAACAAAACCTGATCCAAGAGAAAATAGAGAATTCAATAAAAACAACTTTAAAAATAAAATATGTTCAGAGAGGGTTAAAAGGATACTACAGTAAAGAACTTGAAAAATAAATGTGACAAGATAAGAGTATCAATATTCTAAAAAGTGAATAGATGAACTAAGTAACAAAATGCATAGAACCGAACACAGAAAATCTGAAAGACAATGTCAAGAAAATCTCCCAGAGGAAGAAACAAAGTCAAGTAGCATGAAAGAAAAGTTAAGAAACAAGAACAGGAAGAGGCTTCAAAACTATCTAACAGGCTTTTAGGAGGAAAAGAGCAGAGGGAAAGAAAAATCTAAGAATAGTAAAATAAAGCTTCTCTGAGGTAAAAGGTTTTTTAAGACTAAAAAAAGGCTATGACATGACAAGGACAAGACAAATAGTGGACAGACCTCAAGAATAAAAAGATACCATACGATCATCTCAACAGATACAGAGAAAGCATCGAATACCCTTTCATGATGAACTCAATGAACTCAGAAGGGAACTTTTTCAACACCAAAAAAGGCCATCTCTGAAAAACATTTGCAATAACATGAAAAAGAATAAACTCTTAGAAATAATTTGAACAAAACAAGGGCAAAATCTATACACCAAAAATTCCAAATTTTATTACTAATAAAAATAAATTGAAGATACCTAAATAAATGGAAAGATATCTCATATTCATGGACTGGAAAACAATATTTTTATGAAGTCAATACCCCCAAATTAGTCTGCAGAGTCAGCACAACTGCTATAAATTTCATCTGGTCTGTTTACAGAAACTGAAAAGCTGATCCTAAAATTCATATGGAAATACAAGGGATCCCACAGCCAAAAAAAAATCTGCAAACTACATTTTTAAAAATTAAAGCATTTAAGAACATCTTATATAATGTTAAAAGATGTAGCTTTTGAGGAAGTAACAGACCTCATATATATATTAAAAAAAACCTTTTAGACCTTGACAACTATAACTGCCTCATTCAATCTAAACAAATTCAGTGACTAGGACTGTTTTCTTCTCAGTGAATCCAATAAAATCACACGGTTTTACGGTGCACAATAATGAAACAACCATAATATTGTAAATACTCCTTAAATGTTGTCAATTTTTAGAATAATTTATAAAGCAGAAACAATTCAATTATAGTTAAAATAACAAACTAAATATCACAATGTAATAATAACTAAAAAGCTGAAAGATGAAAAAGGAAGCTGGGTATGTTAAACATCTCTCAATGGGGAATGTTGATTACATAAAAGATAATTTGAAGTTAAAATGGTATTCAGTACAAAATCTAAAACAAACTCTTAACAGTGATTATCTCATGAATACAAAGGAAAGAATTTTACTCTTCTATATCACTTCAATTATTCATAGATCATGCACATATACTACTTTTACAATTTAGAAAACTATATGTTTATAATGTTGAAAATCAAATTTCTTATGTTGAAATTCATAAAATTATGTACCAATATGATTTTAAACGGGCTTCTCTTGTGGCTCAGCTGGTAAAGAATCTGCCTGCAATGCGGGAGACCTGGATTCGATCCCTAGGTTGGGAAGAACCCCTGGAGAAGGGAAAGACTACCCACTCCAGTATTCTGGCCTAGAGAATGCCATGGACGTCCATGGGATCAAACATTCAAAGGATCAGACTCATAATATTCTGCCACCTATTTTTACTTATCAGTATTGATCTATAGGTCTTTCATTGCCAATACATATACCTACTTTTTTTTTATGAGGGCAATACTACCCTAAATTAATCTGCAGAGTCAGCACAATTGCTACAAATTCCATCTGGTCTGGTTTACAGAAATTGAAAAGCTGATCCTAAAATTCATATGGAAATGCAAGGGATCCCATGGCCAAAAAAAGTCTACAAAACTACATAAAAGTCTATCTCACTTCATTGGTCAACTGTAGAGCATCCCATTGTATATACATACTATATTTTATCTAACTAGTCCCTATATGAAAGATGCCTTCATTAATTCATACAACATATAATTAAACTGCCTGTATATGAGAGCAGATCCTGTTCCAGTGTTGGCGGTGCAGAAGTGAACAAAGTGAAGTCCTTGACCTGATGCAGCTTACATTGCAGTGGAAGGGAGTTAGGATGGGGGTGCAGAGTGAGACAAGTAAATTATAACAGGTAAGCTAGTGATAAGGCTAAGAAGAAAAATTAGGGCACAGCAGCTACATAATGTTTGGGGGGAGCAGGAAGGAGTGCTATCTTATACAATACAGCCTTTCTAATAGGCTGTAGACTTAAGCAGAGACTAGAGAGAACCAAGGGGACAAGGCAAGGTGATATCTAGAGGAAGAATGTTAATATAAAGGCCCTGAGGTGAGAGACACCAGGTAGTATTTGAAGAAGAAAGGCAGCCAGTGAGGATGGAACTTGGTGAGGGAGGGAGGCAGTAGTAACAGATGTCAAAGTGGTGGGAAACAGGCCATGCAAGGCATTATGTGCCATTATGAACACTTGTGAGCAGGGGAGTGGCATGCCTGGACTTAAGCTCCAATGGGATCACTCTGATCTGCTGAGAACAAAGGCAGAAGCTGACAGTTCAGTTAGGAGGCTACCACCATGATCTCAGTGGGAGACGAGATTTGAGTGGTCATCGTTAAGGGCAGGAGAAGTGGCAGGATTCTGAATATATTTTGAAGGTAAAATCAGTAGACTTGCTGATGGATTCAGAATTAGGATATAAAATAAAGAGATAAGACTAGAATGACTCCAGGATTTTTGAACAATTGTAAGCCGAGAGCTGAAAATTACTGAGATGTGGAAGAAATGGGGTTTGGAATGGGGCAACAAAGTGAAGAATTCAGCTTTGGTCGTGTTAAATTTGATATGCCTATTAGACACAGACAACTGACTACATAGATCTGGAATTCAGGGAAGGGCTCTGGGCTGGAGATGTAAATTTGGAAGTCTTCTGAGTATAGGTGATAACTGAAAGTAAGAAACTAAATGAGATTCTCCTTACTGAAAGATGGTATGTATATAAGAGGACTGAAGACTGAGCCCTGGGGCACTCCAACATTTGGAGATCCAGGAAATGAAGAAGCATCAAAAAGTCAGAAGCAAAGAAAAGACCATGTGCTTAAAGAAGAAGGGACTGATCAACTGCAGCTAATGAATTATATTGAATAAGTTCTGAGAACTGATTGCCGGACTTAGCAACGTGGAGATAATAGGTATTCTTGTTAGAAGTTCCTCTGAAACACTGTGGAAGGACACTGCTTTCAAATTTTTGCAATTTATAAACAATACAATAAACATCTTTGTGTAGTTCATGGGAATGGAATTTTGGGACCCAAGGATATGTAAACTTAACACTGAGATACACTGCCAACCTGTCCAAATGACTGTACCAATTTATACATACACATAGCACTGTATGTGTATCTAAGCCACTACCTGCACCAAGAATCACCAGATTTACTAGTCCTTGTCAATTTGATAAGTTATTTTATTTTGCATTTCTCTATGGCTGAAGTTAACCAGTTTTCACATTGTTAGACATTTGTCCTTTTTTTCCCATTAAAACTACTTGTTCATAGCCTTTGCCTTTTATTTTTTTTAAAGGAAACTGCTTGTCTCTATTAACCAACATTTGTTATATATTTGCTAACTTTTTTGCTTTTCTCCTTTTTTATCTAAGTTTACACTCCAGTTGGAACTGCAGAGAAGCAAAGAGAAACAGAACTATACCAAAGCTTCTAGGACTTTGGTTTTTATACTATTTCCATGTTCCTTCTTCAGACGTGATTACCATATTACTCCTCTATAAGAAAGTATTCCAAAGCAGAGAGATGTTGGGCCATTATGGTGGCAGTGGAGACGGTGAGAGATGGTCAGATTCTAGATATAAGTATGTTTTCTGATAGATTAGATGTAGAATATGAGGAAAAAAGGAAGCATTAAAGATAAAGCCACATGTATTAGTTCTCTACTGCTCAGCAATAAATTACCCCCAAACTTAAAGAACTCTGAGGTAATACATGGGTACTGTTTTAAGCTGAGGAAGGAAAGAATGGGAGAAGGAAGGAAGGGCAGAAGTGATTCAAATAATACACAATGATCCCTATCTAATTATTTTATTATTTTTATCTCCTTTCCTTTCATGGCCTTTTTTAATACAATCATATGTGGGTTAATCCCAGAGGTTATAGAGATTTATTTGCTCAGAAACCATGGAGCAAATAAGGAGGAAACAGATTACTGGAGAAAATGAACCAGAAAGAGAGAAAGAAACGTTGACCAATGGTAATGTCAGCTCTGAAGGAGGCCCCTAAAAATGGAGGGACAGGGCGATGGGGCTTTCTGTTGCTTTACTGTGTCACTGAAAACAAACAGGTACTTGGCAGGGTAAAGAAACCAAGAAAAGCAACAACTTTTAAGTCAAACTGCATTATAATTTGGCAAATAAAAAAATGGGGTCAAACATTTATAATAATCAAATTCCTGTTCTTCAAGGAAGAAGAAAGAAGTAAGGTGAAAGGAACAAACAGGTAGCCAAATAGTCTTGGAAAAGCAACTGTGCTAATACTCTGAAGAAATGAGAGAAAGCAAGCATGCAGGCTGTCCAGATACCATAGAGGGGAAAATGACTAGTAAGCATGCCTATCCCCATACTAATATTTTATTAACTTGACTATTAACTTCAAACAAGTGATGGTTGGAGTCTGGAGATTTTATTTTTAATTGTAATGGAATTTAATCTGTATTTTCTGTTCTTTGTCAACCTAAGGTTGTGTTTTCCATCCCACAGGAAACTCAGACTTTGATAAAGCAGTCTCTCGCAGCGCCTTGAGCCAAGCGGGGCTGAGCACAAGCACACACCTTTAGAGGTAACACAGAGTTAGAAATCATCATCTCTCTACCAAAATCCTTACTCAAACTCCATCTCGGCTCCAGGAAAACAAGGATGTGCATAAACGCAGCCTCAGTACTCACTGAGACAAAAGTGAAGCAGAGGCCAGCTCCCCTCTGTGCCAGCTGCTCTGTGTCGAGCCGAGGTTTTGCCAGCATCACTGACATAAGCGTTGGCAGGGCAGACTGCTCCTCTGACACCTCCTTTGTAGCGCTGCCATCTAAACCATAGAGAGGCTGTTCTACTCGCCGCTGGAAAACATGAAAGAAAACACACAAATTACATGACAAAGAAAACATCTGATACTGCCAAAACATGCAACAGATTAAAACACAGTTATCAGATACAAGAAGGACTTTAAAAAAAAAAAACCCTCTGAAAACAAATATGGAGAGTACAGTAACATTATCACTGGATTATGACCTATCTTAGTACATTTTAATGGTTCTATATTTACAGAACTCTGAATTTGCAGGTTACTTTGTAGAGTTCAACAAACAACTTCATTATACCCTCAATTCTACAAGGAAATGCTATTTCTAACCTCTAGGTTAATAAAGATTAAGGCATTGGCCCCTACTTACTTCACTCT